>NC_092336.1:442681666-443350833 GCF_046630445.1 Rutidosis leptorrhynchoides
TCGAAACGGATGTTGGACTTATATATATAGAGTTAATTATATTATTGGTCCCTGTGGTTTACTCATAATTATACCGATAGTCCTTTTCTTTTTAAAATTATACCGGTAGTCCCTGTGGTTTAATAAATGCAAGGCTTTGGTCCTAAACCAAACGCCATGTGATTAGTTAACGGAACAAATTAACTGGCATTAAGTTTAGGACTAACGTTGTGCATTTATCAAACCATATGGACTACCGATATAATTTTAAAAAGAAAAAAAAAACTATTTTTCTCCTTTTTTTTCACCTTCATTCAAAATTATAAACCCTAATTTTATATTTCTTCATCATCCCAATTACAATAACCCTAATTTTATAAATCTTGATCTTTATCATCCCAATTACAATCATTAAATTATTCATTTTAATCAAGACAAAATTTTAAATCCAGTTTAAACAAAATTTTCAACTACAGATAACGACATGATCTTGGCCCATAAATAATGTAACGTCGACATGCATAATAATAATGATGATGATGACGATGATGTCATATATTAGCATATATCATAATCAGAACATCATAGTATCAATATTAATATAAGACCTCGATGATAAAGTTAATACACTGATTGGAAGAACCTACGATGCACCTCAACAATGATAAATACCCCATCAGTTATCAAAAAGTTATACATCCTACTATTTTACAATGAGTAAAAATTAATGATCTGGCAATTGAGATGATCGAGATGAAAATTTATTAGATTAGGTTTATTGTAATTGGAATGATGAAGATGAAGATTTATAAAATTAGGGTTTATAATTTTAAGAAGATGAGGATGAATGTAAGAAATGAGGAGAAAAATAGTCATTTTTTTTTTAAATTATATTGATTGATAGTCCATGTGGTTTGATAAATTTATGATGTTGGTATTAAACTTAACGCTAGTTAATTATGTTCCGTTAACTAATTACTTGGCGTTAGTTTAGGACCATCGCCATGCATTTATCAAACCACAGGGACTGTCGGTATAATTTTAAAAAGATAAGGACTACCAGTATAATTAAGGTTAAACCACGAGGACCAATGATATAATTAACTCATATATATATATATATATATATATATATATATATATATATATATATATATATATATATATATATATATATATATATATATATATATATATATATATATAAAGTTGACCATTTTTTTCGACTTTGACCTTTTTCCCCTTTTTTCCGTCTTTGACCTTTTTTCCGTCTTTGACCGTTTTTTTACCGTTTTTAGCGTTGTTGACCGTTTTTTAATCGTTGACCGTCTTTTTTGCCGTTTCAAGGCCCGTTGCAACGATACTAAGGCAAATCCGTTACGGCGTCCGTTGCGGCGCCCGTTTCGGCCGTTTTTTACAACACTTAACACCTACGTTAAACATACACCACGTGATCGATGAGTGCCGACAATACTCGCCGGAGATCGGAGGTATGGAAAAGGCGTCCTTACTATTACTCGGCCAATTAGTTTCTTTTATATTAGCACTTCTCAATTTCACTTCATCTCTATCCGCAAATCTCGGTATATAATCATCTTTCTCCTACTTATCCCTTCCTCACATAAAGCATGAGGGTTACATCCAATATCCAATGTGTCAGGCCACAATCCCATTTCTTTTCCGACACGTGGCTACATTCTCTGATTTTTTTTTAAATTAAAACTTCAAAAATTCAGGACAACCCTCCGTTCCATAATTTTTCACCGATTCCTCTCCCTTTTTTCATCTCCTTCAACCGCCGATATGCTTTTGTCGCCGGAAACCGTTTCCCACCGGTTACAAATCGACGATGCTGAACCGATTACAAATCTACTATCTGAATGGATTACAAATCTACTATCAGTTGAAGGCAAACGATTCAGTTCCCAATTCCGAATTTTTACGAATCCAAGGTACGTTATTTATTGATTATTTCAATTCGGGTTTTGAAATAGCATAACTAATCGAATTTAACATTAGCAGTATTCAAAATCATTGATTATATCAATAGTTTTTGAAATTGATTTACACAACCTATAAAAAGTCATTAATTTTTACATCTAATTTACAATGTTATTGCAGGTCGCTTATAATTTCTCATATGTTGCATCATTGATACTGTTACCCATTCTTTTGAATTACAAACACTTGATTATGTTAATTATTATGTTTAATCATCGTTCTAAGAATAGTTTACAAGTTTTATAATTTTCTATTAATCTATCAAGTTATTTTTAAAAATTTTTTGGTTTTGTGTTTTTGGTGTGCAACGTGATTTGTTATGAATCCTAAATGCATAAAAAATTTCTGGCACAATACGAAACACGTGCTTGCTAAATACGTTTTATTATTAAAACTGTATTTTTTGAATTTTGAATTTTTATATCTAAATCTATTTTCAATCAATTAGTGATTCCTAAATTCACGTACCAGCAGTTATTGGTATGTGATCAGTTATCCTTGATTTATAATTTTGTATTGTTGGCTCATGTACGCTTCATGTTTTCGATTTTTAATATGTTTACAGCTACGATGACATTTAATAACTGGAATTTTCGTTTGATATGTTTACTGTATGTTGTTATTGTGGCAGTATAGTTGTTAAAGATGGAGACATAAAGTACTAAATGTCGTTCTGTCTTTACATAGCCAATGAATAGAGAAGAGGTAAATTGATCTGGATTTTGGTTCCTCATTGTTTTCTGTTACATAATCTGCACCAATGTGCTGCTATTTTTTTTGTTAATTGTTAATTTAAAAAAAATAATTGTTGCTTCTATTATTCAATTTGATGCTGCAGAGTCCAAGTTTCAGGTGTTAGGCCATGGCGATGTGCATAATCAGTCTCTATTATTCAATTTGATGCTGCAGAGTCCATTGTTTAAGTTTAAGTTTAAGTTTAAGTTTAATTGTTGCTTCTATTATTCAATTCGATGCTGCAGAGTCCATTGTTTAGGTATTTTCACATTTGCCTGTTAATTTGTAGGGAGGTCAATACCATCACATTGGCATGGATGGATCTTTGTCTGATTCTTTGTTGAAGCCATCTTTAAGCAATTCTCTCCGGGCTCCACATGTAAGCCCTCCTTCTTTACTCTGATTATAATAATTTAAAATTACTATTACAGGTGATGATTTTGACCCCACTTACTTATGAATGGGTCGGGTTCTATCTTTTATCTCTAACGGGACAATTTGTTAAGCGGGTATACAATTCAAGTTGTTGAAAGCCGCCAACACTGTATTTTAAGTGAATAAATCCTCCAAAGTTCCTACTGAAAAAAATATATAATGACCCAAATAATGTTATTTTTGATGGGTATACAATTTAAGTTGTATTTTACAATTATTAGTTTCTAGGCTTTTTGGCTTTTTGCTGCCAGTTACTTCTAATTTAATAACTTGCTCTTTTCCTATCACATATCTTGCCATAAATAATGTTCTAATCATCCTATAACTGATCAGGTTATAACTGAATAAACAAATACTATGTAAGTTAGAACTAAATTGCAATCTGATAGCTGAGGGTGATGAATTATATGGCTGCAACAACATTTTACTTAAGTTGGCTATACCATATTAATTGATCAAAAGGTTTAAACAATGATGACATAAATACTTTCATATGTTATATATATACCTCTAAACCAGGGTGCATCTTGACTGATAACCAAAAAATAGGCTAACTATGGCAGTTTATTCTTATAAACACCAACAATAGCAAAAAAAAAAAAAAAAAAAACAATAGCTTTACAATGTACAAATTTGTCTGTTTACAATAAGTAACTCTGCAATCAAATTTGAATTTGAGCACCTGTAATGAACTTATAAACAATCTAACAATTTATTCATGAATAGTTAATAATTTTAGTGACATTTCTCATTTCAAGACGAGAAAGTCAACTAACACAGTTTACATGAATAGAAAGAGCACAGTGAGAAATGATTTTAACAAACTTTTTAGCTTCAGATATTAGAACTTAGGAATCTAAACTACCATTTTTTACGGCTGAGTTTAATAAAACGTTGTACTCATTACTTCTCAATACAATGCTTCTTTTGGATACCTCTTTTTTACTCATTTATATTTGTAACTGTGTATTTTTATTTGCTTACACTATTTATTATAAAGTTTCTTCATAATGGTAGTGGTACTGGAAAGTTTAAAACTAAGAAAAATCTTTAGTTTTGGGATCTTGAAGATTATTACAGTCTTAAACCAAAATGTTTACGATGTTTAGAAAATAATTTTTATTACCATTTTTTTTTGTTACTTTGGAATTTATAGTGTTTTCCTTTTAGTTTATTGTTTGCAAAGATCTGTATTTGAATATGTGGTTATGTCCCTGATCATATGCCAATTCAGCCAAAGGGGGCCTTTTTTATAACTTCAACCTAACTAGGCAAAAAGAAACCTTGTGACGGAAACACACATTTTATGGCTAAAGGCCTCGATGAACACGGTGTAGTTTTGGTTTTGCCTTAAATATGTGGTTCCTTACCTCTATCCCAATCTTCAGGCTTCAAATTTGTCAAATGAGGATATAAGGCTAACATTGCTTGCTCCATCTTCACTTACTTCTTCTTTTGTCGTCTCATTTGCTTCTTCACCGATGAGCCCGTCTGATGAGTAGAGACAATGTGATTATCGTGACCACACGTCTATCTTCGATGTACATCGGTGAAGTGATCTGGGTCGTACACATATGTGGCTAAAGATTAGAGTTCCTCTAGGGTAAGATGTGAAGACCCGTCCTAATCCATCCGGACGAAGTCCCTATCGATTGTAAACGATTCACAACAGTTGATTACATCGCGAGATACTTGACCTCTATATGATACATTTACAAACATTGCATTCGTTTTTGAAAAGACAATCTTTCATTTCGTCGAAAGTTGACGGCATGCATACCATTTCATAATACATCTAACTATAATTGACTTAATAATAATCTTGATGAACTCAACGACTCGAATGCAACGTCTTTTGAAATATGCCATGAATGACTCCAAGTAATGTCTCTAATATGAGCTAATGCACAGCGGAAGATTTCTTTCATACCTGAGAATAAACATGCTTTAAAGTGTCAACCAAAAGATTGGTGAGTTCATTAGTTTAACATAAATAATCATTTCATAATTTTAATAGACCACAAGATTTCATATTTCCATTTCTCATAAACATGCGTCCCATGCATAGAGACAAAAATATCATTCATATGGATTGAACACCTGGTAACCGACATTCACAATATGCATATAAGAATATCCCCATCATTCCGGGATCCTCCTTCGGACATGATATAAATTTCAAAGTACTAAAGCATCCGATACTTTGGATGGGGCTTGTTGGGCCCGATAGATCTATCTTTAGGATTTGTAGTGACCCGAACTTTTCCATGTTTATATATATTAATTGAGATTGATATTTACATGATTAAATGTTTCCAACATGTTAAGCAATCAAACTTGTTAAGACTTGATTAATTGAAATATGTTTCATATAGACAATTGACCACCCAAGTTGACCGGTGATTCACGAACGTTAAAACTTGTAAAAACTATATGATGACATATATATGGTTATATATATAGTTAACATGATATTATGATAAGTAAACATATCATTAATTATATTAACAATGAACTACATATGTAAAAACAAGACTACTAACTTAATGATTTTGAAACGAGACATATATGTAACGATTATCGTTGTAAAGACATTTAATGTATATATATCATATTAAGAGATATTCATACATGATAATATCATGATAATATAATAATTTAAAATCTCATTTGATATTATAAACATTGGGTTAACAACATTTAACAAGATCGTTAACCTAAAGGTTTCAAAACAACACTTACATGTAACGACTAACGATGACTTAACGACTCAGTTAAAATGTATATACATGTAGTGTTTTAATATGTATTTATACACTTTTGAAAGACTTCAATACACTTATCAAAATACTTCTACTTAACAAAAATGCTTACAATTACATCCTCGTTCAGTTTCATCAACAATTCTACTCGTATGCACCCGTATTCGTACTCGTACAATACACAGCTTTTAGATGTATGTACTATTGGTATATACACTCCAATGATCAGCTCTTAGCAGCCCATGTGAGTCACCTAACACATGTGGGAACCATCATTTGGCAACTAGCATGAAATATCTCATAAAATTACAAAAATATGAGTAATCATTCATGACTTATTTACATGAAAACAAAATTACATATCCTTTATATCTAATCCATACACCAACGACCAAAAACACCTAAAAACACTTTCATTCTTCAATTTTCTTCATCTAATTGATCTCTCTCAAGTTCTATCTTCAAGTTCTAAGTGTTCTTCATAAATTCCAAAAGTTCTAGTTTCATAAAATCAAGAATACTTTCAAGTTTGCTAGCTCACTTCCAATCTTGTAAGGTGATCATCCAACCTCAAGAAATCTTTGTTTCTTACAGTAGGTTATCATTCTAATACAAGGTAATAATCATATTCAAACTTTGGTTCAATTTCTATAACTATAACAATCTTATTTCAAGTGATGATCTTACTTGAACTTGTTTTCGTGTCATGATTCTGCTTCAAGAACTTCGAGCCATCCAAGGATCCATTGAAGCTAGATCCATTTTTCTCTTTTCCAGTAGGTTTATCTAAGGAACTTAAGGTAGTAATGATGTTCATAACATCATTCGATTCATACATATAAAGCTATCTTATTCGAAGGTTTAAACTTGTAATCACTAGAACATAGTTTAGTTAATTCTAAACTTGTTCGCAAACAAAAGTTAATCCTTCTAACTTGACTTTTAAAATCAACTAAACACATGTTATATATCTATATGATATGCTAACTTAATGATTTAAAACCTGGAAACACGAAAAACACCGTAAAATCGGATTTACGCCGTCGTAGTAACACCGCGGGCTGTTTTGGGTTAGTTAATTAAAAACTATGATAAACTTTGATTTAAAAGTTGTTATTCTGAGAAAATGATTTTTATTATGAACATGAAACTATATCCAAAAATTATGGTTAAACTCAAAGTGGAAGCATGTTTTCTAAAATGGTCATCTAGACGTCGTTCTTTCGACTGAAATGACTACCTTTACAAAAACGACTTGTAACTTATTTTTCCGACTATAAACCTATACTTTTTCTGTTTAGATTCATAAAATAGAGTTCAATATGAAACCATAGCAATTTGATTCACTCAAAACGGATTTAAAATGAAGAAGTTATGGGTAAAACAAGATTGGATAATTTTTCTCATTTTAGCTACGTGAAAATTGGTAACAAATCTATTCCAACCATAACTTAATCAACTTGTATTATATATTATGTAATCTTGAGATACCATAGACACGTATACAATGTTTCGACCTATCATGTCGACACATCTATATATATTTCGGAACAACCATAGACACTCTATATGTGAATGTTGGAGTTAGCTATACAGGGTTGAGGTTGATTCCAAAATATATATAGTTTGAGTTGTGATCAATACTGAGATACGTATACACTGGGTCGTGGATTGATTCAAGATAATATTTATCGATTTATTTCTGTACATCTAACCGTGGACAACTAGTTGTAGGTTACTAACGAGGACAGCTGACTTAATAAACTTAAAACATCAAAATATATTAAAAGTGTTGTAAATATATTTTGAACATACTTTGATATATATGTATATATTGTTATAGGTTCGTGAATCAACCAGTGGCCAAGTCTTACTTCCCGACGAAGTAAAAATCTGTGAAAGTGAGTTATAGTCCCACTTTTAAAATCTAATATTTTTGGGATGAGAATACATGCAGGTTTTATAAATGATTTACAAAATAGACACAAGTACGTGAAACTACATTCTATGGTTGAATTATCAAAATCGAATATGCCCCTTTTTATTAAGTCTGGTAATCTAAGAATTAGGGAACAGACACCCTAATTGACGCGAATCCTAAAGATAGATCTATTGGGCCTAACAAACCCCATCCAAAGTACCGGATGCTTTAGTACTTCGAAATTTATATCATATCCGAAGGGTGTCCCGGAATGATGGGGATATTCTTATATATGCATCTTGTTATTGTCGGTTACCAGGTGTTCACCATATGAATGATTTTTATCTCTATGTATGGGATGTGTATTGAAATATGAAATCTTGTGGTCTATTATTATGATTTGATATATATAGGTTAAACCTATAACTCACCAACATTTTTGTTGACGTTTTAAGCATGTTTATTCTCAGGTGATTATTAAGAGCTTCCGCTGTCGCATAGTTAAATAAGGACGAGATTTGGAGTCCATGCTTGTATGATATTGTGTAAAAACTGCATTCAAGAAACTTATTTTGTTGTAACATATTTGTATTGTAAACCATTATGTAATGGTCGTGTGTAAACAGGATATTTTAGATTATCATTATTTGATAATCTACGTAAAGTTTTTTAAAACCTTTATCTATGAAATAAAGGTTATGGTTTGTTTTAAAAATGAATGCAGTCTTTGAAAAACGTCTCATATAGAGGTCAAAACCTCGCAACGAAATCAATTAATATGGAACGTTTTTAATCAATAAGAACGGGACATTTCAGTTGGTATCAGAGCGTTGGTCTTAGAGAACCAGAAAATTTGCATTAGTGTGTCTTATCGAGTTTGTTAGGATGCATTAGTGAGTCTGGACTTCGACCGTGTTTTCTTTAAAAATGATTGCTTAACATTTTTGTTGAAAACTATATATTTTTAACATATGAATATTATGTGATATATTAATCTCTTAACGTGTTTGATATTATGTGATAGATGTCTACCTCTAGAACAAGTCCCATTGACTCACCTAATAATAATGAAGAGTCAAATGTAAATTGGAATGATTTGTGGACTGATTCACAAGTTCCCGAAGAGGAACCGGAAGAAGAGTCGGAACCGGAAGAAGAATCGGAACCGGAAGAAGAATCGGAACCGGATAAAGAAATAGAACCGGTGGGGGAAATAATAAAACGGTTAAGTAAAAGAAAATCCTCAACCAACCGACCAAAGTTAATTATGGTCAATGGTGTTTCCGCCAAGGAAGCAAAATATTGGGAGGATTACCAATTCTCCGATGAATCGGATTCCGACGAGAATTCCGATGATGTTATAGAAATTACCCCAACTGAATTTAAAAAGGCAAAAGAAAATAATAAGGGAAAGGGCATAAAAATAGAGAAATCTAATTCCAACCCCGATGAACTTTATATGTATCGTCAACCCCCGAAGTCCTTAAGTTGTAACAATGACCCGGGAACCTCTAAACCACCAGGTTTTTCTAAACCAATGTGGACAACGACGGCTCGTATTAGGGGAACATCATATATCCCTAGAAACTTGGCAAAACGAACCAAAACCGAAGAAGAAGAAACGAGCGAGTCGGAATAAGATAGTTGTATTCGTGTGGTGTAATATATGTAATATAGTGTTCTTATGCTTTATGATATGTGTAAAAATTGCTTGTATTAATAAGTATTTTTTTATGAATCTAACTCTTGTCTATTTTACAGTTTAAAAACACAAAATGGATAGACAACCCAATATTTTAAGAGACCTACCCGGAGACATGATTGATGAAATCTTGTCTAGAGTCGGCCAGAATTCTTCGGCACAACTATTTAAGGCAAGATCAGTTTGTAAGACATTCGAAGAACGTTCCAAGAATGTCTTGGTTTATAAGAGACTTTCGTTTGAAAGATGGGGGATATCACATTGGGAAACCCATAAGTTACGATGTGTTTACTTTGACGCATATATTGCGGGGAACCCAAATGCTATTTTACGCAACGGGTTAAGAAATTATTTTGACTCAATATATCCGAATATTGGACTTCGTGATTTAGAAAAAGCGGCTAACATGCAACATAAAGAAGCATGTTATGCTTACGGATTAGTAATGTTCGCTTCTCACCAAAGTGAGAAAAAGAACATCGGGCTACAACTATTAAACAAAACGTTTCCACAAGTGACGGAGTCGGTAATTGGGGTAAGAAATGAGGTTTTTAGATTATTACGGGACTGTTGGACATTACGTAACCCTCGTCCCTTTGACGACGTTACAACACGCTGTCTTATCAACGGCCATAACGGTTATGTTGCACAAGACCAAGGATGGGAAGTAGTCCTAGTAAAACCAGAATGCATGACTTGTTTCTGGACGTATGAATTACGTGTCTTTATTGCCTTTGCTGAACGACTTGTGTACTAGCTAGAATTATCTTCACAACTATCTTGTATCAAAGTTATTGTGTGCTATATTTCATGTTTTATATAAAATAAGCGGTATTGTAAGTTTGTAAAATATTGTATAAAAGTTTGAACGCGAAATATTATTATAATCAGTTTTTCATATAGAATTGTAGTAGTTGAATTGTATATTAGCTACTAAGTATGAACTTAACGGGTAGGTACTACCCGAATTTAAACTTATAAAACGCTAATATGAAGAAAAAGCTTTTATAAATGAGTTCATATTATGCTACGAAATACTATTAACTACTCTTAATATTCTATGATTAACTTGTTCCATTTGACTATTTTGAAGGAAATGGCACCGACTACTCGACACACCGTGAATATGAATGAAGAGGAATTCCGTACTTTTCTAGCTTCAAACATAGCCGCAGTACAGGCTGCGCTACATACCAACAATAACCTTGGATCTAGCAGTACAGGAAATCGTGTAGGATGCACCTACAAAGAATTCACTGCCTGCAAACCTTTGGAATTTGATGGAACCGAAGGACCGATCGGATTGAAACGGTGGACCGAGAAGGTCGAATCGGTGTTTGCCATAAGTAAGTGCACTGAAGAGGACAAAGTGAAGTACGCTACGCATACCTTCACAGGTTCTGCGTTAACATGGTGGAATACCTATCTAGAGCAAGTGGGACAAGACGATGCGTACGCACTACCGTGGTCAGCATTCAAGCACTTGATGAACGAGAAGTACCGTCCCAGAACCGAGGTCAATAAGCTCAAGACAGAACTTAGAGGGTTACGAACCCAAGGATTTGATATTACCACGTACGAAAGACGATTCACAGAATTGTGCCTATTGTGTCCAGGAGCATTCGAAGATGAGGAAGAGAAGATCGACGCGTTTGTGAAAGGATTACCGGAAAGAATCCAAGAAGATATAAGTTCACACGAGCCCGCCTCCATACAACAGGCATGTAGAATGGCTCACAAACTAGTGAACCAGATTGAAGAAAGAATTAAAGAACAGACTGCTGAAGAGGCCAATGTGAAGCAAGTCAAAAGAAAGTGGGAGGAAAACGGTGATAAGAATCACCAATACAACAACAACAGCAATTACAACAATAATCGCAACAATTATCCCAACAATCGCAACATCAATCGCAACTACAACAAACGGCCCAACAATAACAACAACAACAACAGCAACAGCAACTACAACAATCATCCCAACAACAATAATAACCGCAACAACAACAACAATCAGAAGCAGCTATGCCAAAGGTGTGAAAAGAATCACTCGGGGTTCTGCACCAAATTTTGCAACAAGTGTAAAAGAAATGGTCATAGCGCGGCGAAGTGTGAGGCCTACGGACCAGGGGTTAATAGAACGAAAGGAACAAATGGTGTCGGAACGAGTAATGGTGGAGCAAGTAGTGTCGGAGCAAGTTATGCCAATGTAGTTTGTTATAAATGTGGAAAACCAGGCCACATTATTAGAAATTGCCCGAACCAGGAGAACACGAATGGACAAGGCCGTGGAAGAGTTTTCAATATTAATGCGGTAGAGGCACAGGAAGACCCGGAGCTTGTTACGGGTACGTTTCTTATTGACAATAAATCTGCTTACGTTTTATTTGATTCGGGTGCGGATAGAAGCTATATGAGTAGAGATTTTTGTGCTAAATTAAGTTGTCCATTGACGCCTTTGGATAGTAAATTTTTACTCGAATTAGCAAATGGTAAATTAATTTCAGCAGATAATATATGTCGGAATCGAGAAATTAAACTGGTTAGCGAAACATTTAAGATTGATTTGATACCAGTAGAGTTAGGGAGTTTTGATGTGATAATCGGTATGGACTGGTTGAAAGAAGTGAAAGCGGAGATCATTTGTTACAAAAATGCAATTCGCATTATACGAGAAAAAGGAAAACCCTTAATGGTGTACGGAGAAAAGGGCAACACGAAGCTACATCTTATTAGTAATTTGAAGGCACAAAAACTAATAAGAAAAGGTTGCTATGCTGTTCTAGCACACGTCGAGAAAGTACAAACTGAAGAAAAGAGCATCAATGATGTTCCCGTCGCAAAAGAATTTCCTGATGTATTTCCGAAAGAATTACCGGGATTACCCCCACATCGATCCGTTGAATTTCAAATAGATCTTGTACCAGGAGCTGCACCAATAGCTCGTGCTCCTTACAGACTCGCACCCAGCGAGATGAAAGAACTACAAAGCCAATTACAAGAACTTTTAGAGCGTGGTTTCATTCGACCAAGCACATCACCATGGGGAGCTCCTGTTTTGTTTGTCAAGAAGAAAGATGGTACATTCAGGTTGTGTATCGACTACCGAGAGTTGAACAAACTTACCATCAAGAACCGCTACCCACTACCGAGAATTGACGACTTATTTGATCAACTACAAGGCTCGTCTGTTTATTCAAAGATTGACTTACGTTCCGGGTATCATCAAATGCGGGTGAAAGAAGATGATATTCCAAAGACTGCTTTCAGAACACGTTACGGTCATTACGAGTTTATGGTCATGCCGTTTGGTTTAACTAATGCACCAGCTGTGTTCATGGACCTTATGAACCGAGTGTGTGGACCATACCTTGACAAGTTTGTCATTGTTTTCATTGATGACATACTTATTTACTCAAATAATGACCAAGAACACGGTGAACATTTGAGAAAGGTGTTAGAAGTATTGAGGAAGGAAGAATTGTACGCTAAGTTTTCAAAGTGTGCATTTTGGTTGGAAGAAGTTCAATTCCTCGGTCACATAGTGAACAAAGAAGGTATTAAGGTGGATCCGGCAAAGATAGAAACTGTTGAAAAGTGGGAAACCCCGAAAACTCCGAAACACATACGCCAGTTTTTAGGACTAGCTGGTTACTACAGAAGGTTCATCCAAGACTTTTCCAGAATAGCAAAACCCTTGACTGCATTAACGCATAAAGGGAAGAAATTTGAATGGAATGATGAACAAGAGAAAGCGTTTCAGTTATTGAAGAAAAAGCTAACTACGGCACCTATATTGTCATTGCCTGAAGGGAATGATGATTTTGTGATTTATTGTGACGCATCAAAGCAAGGTCTCGGTTGTGTATTAATGCAACGAACGAAGGTGATTGCTTATGCGTCTAGACAATTGAAGATTCACGAACAAAATTATACGACGCATGATTTGGAATTAGGCGCGGTTGTTTTTGCATTAAAGACTTGGAGGCACTACTTATATGGGGTCAAAAGTATTATATATACTGACCACAAAAGTCTTCAACACATATTTAATCAGAAACAACTGAATATGAGGCAGCGTAGGTGGATTGAATTATTGAATGATTACGACTTTGAGATTCGTTACCACCCGGGGAAGGCAAATGTGGTAGCCGATGCCTTGAGCAGGAAGGACAGAGAACCCATTCGAGTAAAATCTATGAATATAATGATTCATAATAACATTACTACTCAAATAAAGGAGGCGCAACAAGGAGTTTTAAAAGAGGGAAATTTAAAGGATGAAATACCCAAAGGATCGGAGAAGCATCTTAATATTCGGGAAGACGGAACCCGGTATAGGGCTGAAAGGATTTGGGTACCAAAATTTGGAGATATGAGAGAAATGGTACTTAGAGAAGCTCATAAAACCAGATACTCAATACATCCTGGAACGGGGAAGATGTACAAGGATCTCAAGAAACATTTTTGGTGGCCGGGTATGAAAGCCGATGTTGCTAAATACGTAGGAGAATGTTTGACGTGTTCTAAGGTCAAAGCTGAGCATCAGAAACCATCAGGTCTACTTCAACAACCCGAAATCCCGGAATGGAAATGGGAAAACATTACCATGGATTTCATCACTAAATTGCCAAGGACTGCAAGTGGTTTTGATACTATTTGGGTAATAGTTGATCGTCTCACCAAATCAGCACACTTCCTGCCAATAAGAGAAGATGACAAGATGGAGAAGTTAGCACGACTGTATTTGAAGGAAGTCGTCTCCAGACATGGAATACCAATCTCTATTATCTCTGATAGGGATGGCAGATTTATTTCAAGATTCTGGCAGACATTACAGCAAGCATTAGGAACTCGTCTAGACATGAGTACTGCCTATCATCCACAAACTGATGGGCAGAGCGAAAGGACGATACAAACGCTTGAAGACATGCTACGAGCATGTGTTATTGATTTCGGAAACAGTTGGGATCGACATCTACCGTTAGCAGAATTTTCCTACAACAACAGCTACCATTCAAGCATTGAGATGGCGCCGTTTGAAGCACTTTATGGTAGAAAGTGCAGGTCTCCGATTTGTTGGAGTGAAGTGGGGGATAGACAGATTACGGGTCCGGAGATTATACAAGAAACTACCGAGAAGATCATCCAAATTCAACAACGGTTGAAAACCGCCCAAAGTCGACAAAAGAGCTACGCTGACATTAAAAGAAAAGATATAGAATTTGAAATTGGAGAGATGGTCATGCTTAAAGTTGCACCTTGGAAAGGCGTTGTTCGATTTGGTAAACGAGGGAAATTAAATCCAAGGTATATTGGACCATTCAAGATTATTGATCGTGTCGGACCAGTAGCTTACCGACTAGAGTTACCTCAACAACTCGCGGCTGTACATAACACTTTCCACGTCTCGAATTTGAAGAAATGTTTTGCTAAAGAAGATCTCACTATTCCGTTAGATGAAATCCAAATCAACGAAAAATTTCAATTCATCGAAGAACCCGTCGAAATAATGGATCGTGAGGTTAAAAGACTTAAGCAAAACAAGATACCAATTGTTAAGGTTCGATGGAATGCTCGTAGAGGACCCGAGTTCACCTGGGAGCGTGAAGATCAGATGAAGAAGAAATACCCGCATCTATTTCCAGAAGATTCGTCAACACCTTCAACAGCTTAAAATTTCGGGACGAAATTTATTTAACGGGTAGGTACTGTAGTGACCCGAACTTTTCCATGTTTATATATATTAATTGAGATTGATATTTACATGATTAAATGTTTCCAACATGTTAAGCAATCAAACTTGTTAAGACTTGATTAATTGAAATATGTTTCATATAGACAATTGACCACCCAAGTTGACCGGTGATTCACGAACGTTAAAACTTGTAAAAACTATATGATGACATATATATGGTTATATATATAGTTAACATGATATTATGATAAGTAAACATATCATTAATTATATTAACAATGAACTACATATGTAAAAACAAGACTACTAACTTAATGATTTTGAAACGAGACATATATGTAACGATTATCGTTGTAAAGACATTTAATATATATATATCATATTAAGAGATATTCATACATGATAATATCATGATAATATAATAATTTAAAATCTCATTTGATATTATAAACATTGGGTTAACAACATTTAACAAGATCGTTAACCTAAAGGTTTCAAAACAACACTTACATGTAACGACTAACGATGACTTAACGACTCAGTTAAAATGTATATACATGTAGTGTTTTAATATGTATTTATACACTTTTGAAAGACTTCAATACACTTATCAAAATACTTCTACTTAACAAAAATGCTTACAATTACATCCTCGTTCAGTTTCATCAACAATTCTACTCGTATGCACCCGTATTCGTACTCGTACAATACACAGCTTTTAGATGTATGTACTATTGGTATATACACTCCAATGATCAGCTCTTAGCAGCCCATGTGAGTCACCTAACACATGTGGGAACCATCATTTGGCAACTAGCATGAAATATCTCATAAAATTACAAAAATATGAGTAATCATTCATGACTTATTTACATAAAAACAAAATTACATATCCTTTATATCTAATCCATACACCAACGACCAAAAACACCTAAAAACACTTTCATTCTTCAATTTTCTTCATCTAATTGATCTCTCTCAAGTTCTATCTTCAAGTTCTAAGTGTTCTTCATAAATTCCAAAAGTTCTAGTTTCATAAAATCAAGAATACTTTCAAGTTTGCTAGCTCACTTCCAATCTTGTAAGGTGATCATCCAACCTCAAGAAATCTTTGTTTCTTACAGTAGGTTATCATTCTAATACAAGGTAATAATCATATTCAAACTTTGGTTCAATTTCTATAACTATAACAATCTTATTTCAAGTGATGATCTTACTTGAACTTGTTTTCGTGTCATGATTCTGCTTCAAGAACTTCGAGCCATCCAAGGATCCATTGAAGCTAGATCCATTTTTCTCTTTTCCAGTAGGTTTATCCAAGGAACTTAAGGTAGTAATGATGTTCATAACATCATTCGATTCATACATATAAAGCTATCTTATTCGAAGGTTTAAACTTGTAATCACTAGAACATAGTTTAGTTAATTCTAAACTTGTTCGCAAACAAAAGTTAATCCTTCTAACTTGACTTTTAAAATCAACTAAACACATGTTATATATCTATATGATATGCTAACTTAATGATTTAAAACCTGGAAACACGAAAAACACCGTAAAACCGGATTTACGCCGTCGTAGTAACACCGCGGGCTGTTTTGGGTTAGTTAATTAAAAACTATGATAAACTTTGATTTAAAAGTTGTTATTCTGAGAAAATGATTTTTATTATGAACATGAAACTATATCCAAAAATTATGGTTAAACTCAAAGTGGAAGCATGTTTTCTAAAATGGTCATCTAGACGTCGTTCTTTCGACTGAAATGACTACCTTTACAAAAACGACTTGTAACTTATTTTTCCGACTATAAACCTATACTTTTTCTGTTTAGATTCATAAAATAGAGTTCAATATGAAACCATAGCAATTTGATTCACTCAAAACGGATTTAAAATGAAGAAGTTATGGGTAAAACAAGATTGGATAATTTTTCTCATTTTATCTACGTGAAAATTGGTAACAAATCTATTCCAACCATAACTTAATCAACTTGTATTATATATTATGTAATCTTGAGATACCATAGACACGTATACAATGTTTCGACCTATCATGTCGACACATCTATATATATTTCGGAACAACCATAGACACTCTATATGTGAATGTTGGAGTTAGCTATACAGGGTTGAGGTTGATTCCAAAATATATATAGTTTGAGTTGTGATCAATACTGAGATACGTATACACTGGGTCGTGGATTGATTCAAGATAATATTTATCGATTTATTTCTGTACATCTAACCGTGGACAACTAGTTGTAGGTTACTAACGAGGACAGCTGACTTAATAAACTTAAAACATCAAAATATATTAAAAGTGTTGTAAATATATTTTGAACATACTTTGATATATATGTATATATTGTTATAGGTTCGTGAATCAACCAGTGGCCAAGTCTTACTTCCCGACGAAGTAAAAATCTGTGAAAGTGAGTTATAGTCCCACTTTTAAAATCTAATATTTTTGGGATGAGAATACATGCAGGTTTTATAAATGATTTACAAAATAGACACAAGTACGTGAAACTACATTCTATGGTTGAATTATCAAAATCGAATATGCCCCTTTTTATTAAGTCTGGTAATCTAAGAATTAGGGAACAGACACCCTAATTGACGCGAATCCTAAAGATAGATCTATTGGGCCTAACAAACCCCATCCAAAGTACCGGATGCTTTAGTACTTCGAAATTTATATCATATCCGAAGGGTGTCCCGGAATGATGGGGATATTCTTATATATGCATCTTGTTATTGTCGGTTACCAGGTGTTCACCATATGAATGATTTTTATCTCTATGTATGGGATGTGTATTGAAATATGAAATCTTGTGGTCTATTATTATGATTTGATATATATAGGTTAAACCTATAACTCACCAACATTTTTGTTGACGTTTTAAGCATGTTTATTCTCAGGTGATTATTAAGAGCTTCCGCTGTCGCATAGTTAAATAAGGACGAGATTTGGAGTCCATGCTTGTATGATATTGTGTAAAAACTGCATTCAAGAAACTTATTTTGTTGTAACATATTTGTATTGTAAACCATTATGTAATGGTCGTGTGTAAACAGGATATTTTAGATTATCATTATTTGATAATCTACGTAAAGTTTTTTAAAACCTTTATCTATGAAATAAAGGTTATGGTTTGTTTTAAAAATGAATGCAGTCTTTGAAAAACGTCTCATATAGAGGTCAAAACCTCGCAACGAAATCAATTAATATGGAACGTTTTTAATCAATAAGAACGGGACATTTCAGTTGGTATCAGAGCGTTGGTCTTAGAGAACCAGAAAATTTGCATTAGTGTGTCTTATCGAGTTTGTTAGGATGCATTAGTGAGTCTGGACTTCGACCGTGTTTTCTTTAAAAATGATTGCTTAACATTTTTGTTGAAAACTATATATTTTTAACATATGAATATTATGTGATATATTAATCTCTTAACGTGTTTGATATTATGTGATAGATGTCTACCTCTAGAACAAGTCCCATTGACTCACCTAATAATAATGAAGAGTCAAATGTAAATTGGAATGATTTGTGGACTGATTCACAAGTTCCCGAAGAGGAACCGGAAGAAGAGTCGGAACCGGAAGAAGAATCGGAACCGGAAGAAGAATCGGAACCGGATAAAGAAATAGAACCGGTGGGGGAAATAATAAAACGGTTAAGTAAAAGAAAATCCTCAACCAACCGACCAAAGTTAATTATGGTCAATGGTGTTTCCGCCAAGGAAGCAAAATATTGGGAGGATTACCAATTCTCCGATGAATCGGATTCCGACGAGAATTCCGATGATGTTATAGAAATTATCCCAACTGAATTTAAAAAGGCAAAAGAAAATAATAAGGGAAAGGGCATAAAAATAGAGAAATCTAATTCCAACCCCGATGAACTTTATATGTATCGTCAACCCCCGAAGTCCTTAAGTTGTAACAATGACCCGGGAACCTCTAAACCACCAGGTTTTTCTAAACCAATGTGGACAACGACGGCTCGTATTAGGGGAACATCATATATCCCTAGAAACTTGGCAAAACGAACCAAAACCGAAGAAGAAGAAACGAGCGAGTCGGAATAAGATAGTTGTATTCGTGTGGTGTAATATATGTAATATAGTGTTCTTATGCTTTATGATATGTGTAAAAATTGTTTGTATTAATAAGTATTTTTTTATGAATCTAACTCTTGTCTATTTTACAGTTTAAAAACACAAAATGGATAGACAACCCAATATTTTAAGAGACCTACCCGGAGACATGATTGATGAAATCTTGTCTAGAGTCGGCCAGAATTCTTCGGCACAACTATTTAAGGCAAGATCAGTTTGTAAGACATTCGAAGAATGTTCCAAGAATGTCTTGGTTTATAAGAGACTTTCGTTTGAAAGATGGGGGATATCACATTGGGAAACCCATAAGTTACGATGTGTTTACTTTGACGCATATATTGCGGGGAACCCAAATGCTATTTTACGCAACGGGTTAAGAAATTATTTTGACTCAATATATCCGAATATTGGACTTCGTGATTTAGAAAAAGCGGCTAACATGCAACATAAAGAAGCATGTTATACTTACGGATTAGTAATGTTCGCTTCTCACCAAAGTGAGAAAAAGAACATCGGGCTACAACTATTAAACAAAACGTTTCCACAAGTGACGGAGTCGGTAATTGGGGTAAGAAATGAGGTTTTTAGATTATTACGGGACTGTTGGACATTACGTAACCCTCGTCCCTTTGACGACGTTACAACACGCTGTCTTATCAACGGCCATAACGGTTATGTTGCACAAGACCAAGGATGGGAAGTAGTCCTAGTAAAACCAGAATGCATGACTTGTTTCTGGACGTATGAATTACGTGTCTTTATTGCCTTTGCTGAACGACTTGTGTACTAGCTAGAATTATCTTCACAACTATCTTGTATCAAAGTTATTGTGTGCTATATTTCATGTTTTATATAAAATAAGCGGTATTGTAAGTTTGTAAAATATTGTATAAAAGTTTGAACGCGAAATATTATTATAATCAGTTTTTCATATAGAATTGTAGTAGTTGAATTGTATATTAGCTACTAAGTATGAACTTAACGGGTAGGTACTACCCGAATTTAAACTTATAAAACGCTAATATGAAGAAAAAGCTTTTATAAATGAGTTCATATTATGCTACGAAATACTATTAACTACTCTTAATATTCTATGATTAACTTGTTCCATTTGACTATTTTGAAGGAAATGGCACCGACTACTCGACACACCGTGAATATGAATGAAGAGGAATTCCGTACTTTTCTAGCTTCAAACATAGCCGCAGTACAGGCTGCGCTACATACCAACAATAACCTTGGATCTAGCAGTACAGGAAATCGTGTAGGATGCACCTACAAAGATAATGTGTGCGCCTACAAGTGTATACATGGGCTTTGATAGCGTTAAGTCTTATGAGACTATTGTTGAAGTTTAGGCGAATGTAGGAAGCGGGTTTTAAGTGTGCGAATCAAATAAAATCGAAAAGTGTATAAGTTGGCCGAGATGTCCAGTTCTAGTCTTGGGCCGCGCCGCGACAATTGGGTTCGCGCCGCGGCATAACAAGCAAATTGGGATCAGAAGTTAGCTTAAGAAGGGTATATTTTCCCTTTATGTGTCGCGCCGCGGCGATTAAGGTCGCGCCGCGACAGTCCAGCCGTTCTGATTCCGGTTTTAGCTTAAATTAAATGACTTTGAGGGACAAAATGGTAATTGACATGTAAATCTGGTGGGAGCATTAACTCTCCACCACACATCCATTTATTTCATTTTCATTTCCATTTTCTTTCCTATTTCTCTCCCAAAACACAAAACCCACCTAGCTTGATCTTGAGATTTGAAGTTGGAGATTTGTGAATCAAACCTAAGAGCGAGATTTAAAGTTGTTCCTTGTGTCTCTAGCTACGCGTTGATAGTCTCGGTAAGTTCTAACTCTAAGTTTGAGTTTTTATTGGTTAATGACTAGGGTTTTGGGTACTAGTGATTTGTATGACCCATTTGAGGGTAAAATGGGTGAGTTTAGGTTATGTTGTTGTAATTAAACCCTAATAGCCATAATCTAGGGTTTTGCCTTGTGATTTGAGGTTGTAAGTGTCAATTGGTGTTGTTAGTCACTAATGCACTTTAAGATTTATGAAAGAAGGGTTAATGGGTAAGTTTGACTTGATTGTGAGTTTAAGTGAGTTAAAATGGGTCAAAATGTACTAGTTGACCTAATGGGATGAAATGGGTATGGATTACCTTAAGTTTTGTGTTAATTGAAGTTAATAGACTTTAATTCACTAGTCTTAGTGATTAAAGTCGAGTCTTGGCCATTTATGGGCGGTTGTGAGTAGTGGAGTCATTTAATGCAAATTGGGACATTAAATGCTCAAGTGGGAGTATTGTGGTTAATCCCACTAGTTGTGAAATTGAATGTGCACTTAATGATTTAGGAACATTGCGTTGAAGCTCGGAAGTGCTAAATCATCATCCTTGTGACAAAGTGAGTGGAATAATTATATGTGTATGTATATAATTTATTTACTTGTGGGGTGTGGGTTTAAAGTTCGTTGTTGACGATACCATACACTAGAGTATATTGTGTTGTGATGAGGGTTTAAAGTTCGTTGTTGACGATACCTCACGTATGGAATTAAAGTTCGATGTTGACGATGCCATACGACTATTGTAGTGAGTTGATGAGGGTTTAAAGTTCGATGTTGACGATACCTCATATGTGGGTTTAAAGTTCGGTGTTGACGATACCACATTAATGTAGGCGAATGGGGTTTAAGTTCGATGTTGACGATACCATTCGTTGGGCTAGCCTTGAGATCTCGAGTACTATGGATGTTGTGAACATCATCGTTATATTTGTGTTTAGCATATTGTATTGTTGTGTTATATGCTATTGTTATACTAGTCTTGTTATCGTGGTACTTAGCGTTATACATGTGAAGGGTATGCTAATTGTGTAACTAGTATGTATGCGGACTTGGTAAGTGTTTGCAAGTAAGTAGGTTATATATATGTATGTATAATTGTTGCATTCACTAAGCCTTGCTTACCCTCTCGTTGTTTACCATTTTATAGGTTCCGGTTTGGACAAGGGTAAGGGCATACGGTTGGATTAGTTGTCTCCCGTTTATGTTGACAGGGGGTGCTTTTGGGATAGCTTTTGAAGTGGCCGAACGTTTTGGGTAGTTTAGCCCCAAACCATGCTCGAGTGTCGTTTGGGTTATAAACTATCATTTGTTGTTGGTCAAACTTGTATCACATTCGTTAATGGCCTTTGTGCCTTTTTGTAGACATTAAACTCGTAGTGTGTTTTGACGAATCGTGTGGAATGGGTTACATATTTAATTGGCGCGTAAATGTGCATTATATTTTAAAAAAAAAAAATTTATCGTACGGAGTATGGGTTGGGTTGTTTCAAGTGGTATCAGAGCATGGTCTAAGGGATTTAGGCGACTTGAGATAGGTGCCTAGACTTGGACTTTATTGTGTGAGCGCTTTATGCGGGACTTGTAGGACTTTGGGTCTAATCGGGAATTGTTAGTGCCTTGGTTTATGTGAACTAACCTTGTGCTAATTGTTTTGTATTGTGTTTAGCAATCATCAAGCAAGACGGACGTTGTACTAGCGAGTTAATGCGACGTGCTCGCGTAACAACGATTAGCTACCGTTGTTACGGGTGCAAATCATGTCAAATAAGTAATGTACGACGATTGTCGAGTGAGATGGAGTAGTGTGGTGTACATGTATATACTTACATGTTATGTCTTTTCGTTCTTCGTTTAATCTTTTCCGTTTTATAGAATGAAGACGAGAAACGGACACGATAATGATAACGGTGGTACAAGTGAGGATGTTGAACTAACGGCCAAGGTTGAGGCCATCTTTAAAAAGTTAAAGAAGGATTTTCTTGACGATGTCCGAAAGGTCTTCCAAGAGTCGGTTGATGGACAAGTGACCGAAATGATCAACGATCGAATGAAAGCCGCAATAGAGGAGGCTTTAGAGGCTAGAAACATTTATCCTCGTGGTGAAGGAGGTGAAGGAAGACGGGATATCTACTACAAAAACTTCAAGGATACTCAACCTCCGATGTTTAAAGGGGTGAGGGATCCATTGAAAAGCACTTGTTGGATTTCCGATATCGAGGGAGCTTTCCGTACCGCGGAATGTCCTCCAGAGAAGAAGACGAGATATGGGTCTAGCATGCTACGTGAGGAAGGCAAGTTGTGGTGGGACGATAAAATCAATTTATACGGTGAGGAGCAATGCATGAGCTTGACATGGGAGGAGTTTAAGAAGGAATTCTTCCAAGAATACCGAACTTCTTCCGACCTTGATAGAATCCGGGACGAGTTGCATCATTTGCAACAAGGTTCAATGGACTTGGTTACTCTCAAGTCTACCTTTTTGGCAAAGACTCGCTTTTGCCCGGAATATGTTGGTGACGATCACAAGTTAATGAAAGATTTCTACCGTACATTGAACGACGAGTTCAAGGGTAAGATTAGTCGGGGAATGGCTAAGACTTTTGAAGAGCTATAGGAGTTGGCTCGGGGTTTTGAACCGGAGGTTCCAAGAAAAAGCGATTTCACTTTTTCAAAAAGAAAGTTTGAAGGTTCGAGTCATTCGAATTTTTCAAATAAAAAGAACAAGAACAAAAAGGGCTCCGAAAGTGTCAATAGTGTGAAGAAGGGCGCTACCGGTGGTTTTGGGAACTTTGTCCCTACTTGCTACAATTGTGGGGTACGTGGACATATGGCTCGAGATTGTCCGAAGCCAAATGCAACAAACAAGCTCACTTGTTTTAATTGCAACAGGGAAGGACACCGAAAGTCAGAGTGTCCCGATTTGAACAACGATAATGTTAAAAGGCTAGAGAAGGCGGCGGGTACGGCTCGAGGGCGAAACTATTTGATGACTAACGACGAAGCCAAGCAATCCAACGAAGTTGTCTCAGGTACTTTCTTGGTTAATTCCAATCCGGCACGGATTCTTTTTGATAGCGGGGCAAATTTGTCGTTTGTGTCTTCAAAATTTGTGCCTAAACTTGATAGACCGTTAGCTAAGTTAAGTCGCCCGGTAGAAGTCGAAATAGCGGACGGAAAGACGGTGCTAGTGGTTGATGTGTGTAAGAATTGTGACGTTGTTTTTGGTGCCGAAAACTTTAAAATTGATCTCATCCCTATGACTTTGGGCGATTTTGATATCGTTGTTGGTATGGATTGGCTCGATCGAAATAGAGCCGATATTGCATGCCATGAGAAATTTATCCGCGTGAAGACCCCAAGTGGGGGAGAGTTAATTATTCACGGCGATAAACGAAGAAGACTTGTGTCGATATGTTCTTTTGCACGGGCACGACGTTTTCTTGTTAGTAGTGGCATGGCTTTTCTTGCCCATGTTGTTGATACTCGTGACGAGCCACCACCCATTCGTGAAATTTTGGTGGTTAGTGAATTCGAAGACGTTTTTCCGGATGAGTTACCGGGTGTTCCGGCCGAAAGACAAGTTGAATTTCGCATTGAGTTGGTTCCGGGAGCTACTCCCATTGCTAAAACTCCTTATCGTTTAGCACCGACGGAAATGCAAGAGTTGTTAAATCAAACCCAAGAGTTGCTTGAGAAGGGTTTTATTCGATCGAGTGCTTCGCCGTGGGGCGCTCCGGTTTTATTCGTGAAAAAGAAGGATGGTAGTATGCGGATGTGCATCGACTACAGGGAGTTGAATATAGTGACAATCAAGAATCGTTATCCATTACCTAGGATCGATGATTTGTTTGATCAACTCCAAGGTGCGACGTATTTCTCTAAGATCGACCTACGGTCCGGCTATCACTAAATGCGGGTCCGTGAGGAAGACATAGAGAAAACGGCTTTTCGAACGCGTTATGGGCATTTTGAGTTTGTAGTTATGCCTTTTGGTCTTACGAATGCACCGGCGGCATTCATGGATCTTATGAACCGAGTGTGCCAACCCATGTTGGACAAGTCGGTGATTGTGTTCATTGACGACATACTAGTCTACTCGAAAAGTATGAACGAGCATGAACGTCATTTGCGTGATGTATTGAAGATATTACGAAAGGAGAAGTTGTATGCTAAGTTCTCGAAATGTGAATTTTGGCTAAGGGAGGTTCAATTCCTTGGCCACATTGTGAACAAGGACGGTATTCAAGTGGATCCGGGGAAGATAGAGACGGTGAAGAGTTGGAGACAACCGACTACGCCTACGGAGGTCCGAAGTTTTCTCGGATTGGCCGGTTATTATCGTCGGTTTATCCAAGACTTTTCTAAGATCGCTTCTTCATTGACGAAATTGACAAGGAAGAACGTGAGTTTTGTTTGGGAGAACGAGCAAGAAATTGCTTTTAATTTGTTAAAAGAAAAGTTATGTCAAGCTCCGGTGTTAGTTTTGCCGGAAGGGGTGGAAGACATGACGGTTTATTGTGATGCCTCGTTAAATGGACTCGGGTGTGTTCTAATGCAAAGAGGTAAAGTCATCGCTTATGCCTCTCGACAATTAAAGGAGCACGAGACGAGATACCCGACTCATGATCTTGAGTTGGCGGCGGTTGTGCATGCGTTGAAAATTTGGCGCCATTAATTGTATGGTGTCAAGTGTACGATTTATTCGGATCATAAGAGTTTGAAACATCTCTTTAATCAACGAGATTTGAATTATCGTCAACGTAGGTGGATGGATGTGGTAAAAGACTATGATTGTGAGATACTTTATCATCCGGGCAAGGCGAATGTGGTCGCGGATGCGTTAAGTCGAAAGAGTCATCACCCGGCGTTACGATTGGGATTGTTACGTATGATTATTACTAACGATTTTCTTGAAAAACTTGGTGTGATTTAAATAGAGGCTTACGTTCACAACAAGCATGCGGAGCAAATTGTGGGACAATCGGAGTTCATTACTATGGGCTCGCGGGGTTTGTTGTCTTTTCGAGGAAGAGTGTGGGTGCCTAAGATGGGTGATTATCGACAAGTGCTACTTGATGAAGCACATAAGTCAAAGTATTCCATTCATCCGGGTGCAACGAAAATGTATCTTGATTTAAGGAAAGATTATTGGTGGCCGGGCATGAAACGTGATGTTGTGAAGTATGTTGAGCTATGCGTCACGTGTTTGCAAGTTAAGGCCGAGCACCAAAAGCCGTATGGTAAGTTACAACCGTTAGAAATCCCGAAATGGAAATGGGAGCACATTACCATGGATTTCATCACAAAGTTACCTAAAACGGCGAGAACCCAATTTGATTCGATTTGGGTTATAGTTGATCGATTGACGAAAAGTGCTTTGTTTCTTCCCATTAAGGAAGCGATATCATCGGAGGCCTTGGCTAAGTTGTTTATCAAGGAAGTCATCTCACGACACGGTGTTCCTATATCTATTATTTTGGATCGGGATACCCGTTTTACATCTCGGTTTTGGGAAAAGTTTCACGAAGATATGGGTACGCAACTGAAGTTGAGCACGGCGTATCATCCTCAAACGGACGGTCAAACCGAACGTACGAATCAAACTTTGGAAGATATGTTACGAGCGTGCATTATTGATTTTGGTGGTAGTTGGGACGAGCACTTACCTTTGGTGGAATTCTCGTACAATAATAGTTATCATACTAGTATTGGGATGCCACCGTATGAGATGCTTTATGGGTGTAGATGTCGAACCTCGATTTGTTGGGGTGAAGTGGGACAAAAGGAAATCGGGAGTACCGATTTGGTTTTAGAGACGAATAGCAAGATTGATGTGATTCGAGAGCATTTGAAGAAGGCTCAAGATAGGCAAAAGTCGTATGCCGACAAACGTAGATGAACGATCGAATTTCAAGAATGTGACATGGTGATGCTTAACGTTTCACCATGGAAAGGTATTATTCGATTCCGGAAACGAGGAAAGTTAGCTCCTCGGTTTATTGGACCATTCAAGGTTTTAGCTCGTGTTGGTGAAGTCGCGTATCGTTTGGAATTACCCGAAGAGCTTGCGGGGATCCATAATACATTTCATGTTTCTCATCTCTGTAAGTGTCTTGCGGATGATTCGTCTTGGGTGCCATTAGACGAGATTGAGCTAAATAATAAGTTAGAGTATATCGAGGAACCGATTGCCATACTTGATGAGAAGGTCAAAAGGTTGAGACATAAAGAGGTTAGGACTTTTAAAGTTCAATGGCGCCGTAGTAAGGGTTTCGAGTTTACTTGGGAGCCCGAAGAGTTTGTGTTGGTTTATCTCCCTTCTTGTCATGCGGCTTGGATCGCGAGGACGCGCTCCGATTCAAGTGGGGGAGAGTTGTAACACCCCGTTATCCCGTATGTATCGAAAGGTACATACTTAATCATTTGTACGTTGTAACTCGCTAGATTATGCGTAATTGTATAGATATATGAGTAGATATGTATATATATATATATATATATATATATATATATATATATATATATATATATATATATATATATATATATATACTTGATAATGTGTGCACCTACAAGTGTATACATGGGCTTTGATAGCGTTAAGTCTTATGAGACTATTGTTGAAGTTTAGGCGAATGTAGGAAGCGGGTTTTAAGTGTGCGAATCAATTAAAATCGAAAAGTGTATAAGTTGGCCGAGATGTCCAGTTCTAGTCTTGGGCCGCGCCGCGACAATTGGGTCCGCGCCGCGGCATAACAAGCAAATTGGGATCAGAAGTTGGCTTAAGAAGGGTATATTTTCCCTTTATGTGTCGCGCCGCGACAGTCCTGCAGTTCTGATTCCGGTTTTAGCTTAAATTAAATGATTTTGAGGGATAAAATGGTAATTTGACATGTAAATCTGGTGGGAGCATTAACTCTCCACCACACATCCATTTATTTCATTTTCATTTCCATTTTCTTTCCTATTTCTCTCCCAAAACACAAAACCCACCTAGCTTGATCTTGAGATTTGAAGTTGGAGATTTGTGAATCAAACCTAGGAGCGAGATTTAAAGTTGTTCCTTGTGTCTCTAGCTACGCGTTGATAGTCTCGGTAAGTTCTAACTCTAAGTTTGAGTTTTTATTGGTTAATGACTAGGGTTTTGGGTACTAGTGATTTGTATGACCCATTTGAGGGTAAAATGGGTGAGTTTGGGTTATGTTGTTGTAATTAAACCCTAATAGCCATAATCTAGGGTTTTGGCCTTGTGATTTGAGGTTGTAAGTGTCAATTGGTGTTGTTAGTCACTAATGCACTTTAAGATTTATGAAAGAAGGGTTAATGGGTAAGTTTGACTTGATTGTGAGTTTAAGTGAGTTAAAATGGGTCAAAATGTACTAGTTGACCTAATGGGATGAAATGGGTATGGATTACCCTAAGTTTTGTGTTAATTGAAGTTAATAGACTTTAATTCACTAGTCTTAGTGATTAAAGTCGAGTCTTGGCCATTTATGGGCGGTTGTGAGTAGTGGAGTCATTTAATGCAAATTGGGACATTAAATGCTCAAGTGGGAGTATTGTGGTTAATCCCACTAGTTGTGAAATTGAATGTGCACTTAATGATTTAGGTACATTGCGTTGAAGCTCGGAAGTGCTAAATCATCATCCTTGTGACAAAGTGAGTGGAATAATTATATGTGTATGTATATAATTTATTTACTTGTGGGGTGTGGGTTTAAAGTTCGTTGTTGACGATACCATACACTAGAGTATATTGTGTTGTGATGAGGGTTTAAAGTTCGTTGTTGACGATACCTCACGTATGGAATTAAAGTTCGATGTTGACGATGCCATACGACTATTGTAGTGAGTTGATGAGGGTTTAAAGTTCGATGTTGGTGATACCTCATATGTGGGTTTAAAGTTCGGTGTTGACGATACCACATTAATGTAGGCGAATGGGGTTTAAGTTCGATGTTGACGATACCATTCGTTGGGCTAGCCTTGAGATCTCGAGTACTATAGATGTTGTGAACATCATCGTTATATTTGTGTTTAGCATATTGTATTGTTGTGTTATATTCTATTGTTATACTAGTCTTGTTATCGTGGTACTTAGCGTTATACATGTGAAGGGTATGCTAATTGTGTAACTAGTATGTATGCGGACTTGGTAAGTGTTTGCAAGTAAGTAGGTTATATATATGTATGTATAATTGTTGCACTCACTAAGCCTTGCTTACCCTCTCGTTGTTTACCATTTTATAGGTTCCGGCTTGGACAAGGGTAAGGGCATACGGTTGGATTAGTTGTCTCCCGTTTATGTTTACAGGGGGTGCTTTTGGGATAGCTTTTGAAGTGGCCGAACGTTTTGGGTAGTTTAGCCCCAAACAATGCTCGAGTGTCGTTTGGGTTATAAACTATCATTTGTTGTTGGTCAAACTTGTATCACATTCGTTAATGGCCTTTGTGCCTTTTTGTAGACATTAAACTCGTAGTGTGTTTTGACGAATCGTGTGGAATGGGTTACATATTTAATTGGCGCGTAAATGTGCATTATATTTAAAAAAAAAAAAAATTTATCGTACGGAGTACGGGTTGGGTTGTTTCAAGTGGTATCAGAGTATGGTCTAAGGGATTTAGGCGACTTGAGATAGGTGCCTAGACTTGGACTTTATTGTGTGAGCGCTTTATGCAGGACTTGTAGGACTTTGGGTCTAATCGGGAATTGTTAGTGCCTTGGTTTATGTGAACTAACCTTGTGCTAATTGTTTTGTATTGTGTTTAGCAATCATCAAGCAAGACGGACGTTGTACTAGCGAGTTAATGCGACGTGCTCGCGTAACAACGATTAGCTACCGTTGTTACGGGTGCAAATCGTGTCAAACAAGTAATGTACGACGATTGTCGAGCGAGATGGAGTAGTGTGGTGTACATGTATATACTTACATGTTATGTCTTTTCGTTCTTCGTTTAATCTTTTCCGTTTTATAGAATGAAGACGAGAAACGGACACGATAATAATAACGGTGGTACAAGTGAGGATGTTGAACTCACGGCCAAGGTTGAGGCCATCTTTAAAAAGTTAAAGAAGGATTTTCTTGACGATGTCAGAAAGGTCTTCCAAGAGTCGGTCGATGGACAAGTTACCGAAATGATCAACGATTGAATGAAAGCCGCAATAGAGGAGGCTTTAGAGGCTAGAAACATTTATCCTCGTGGTGAAGGAGGTGAAGGAAGACGGGATTTCCACTACAAAAACTTCAAGGATACTCAACCTCCGATGTTTAAAGGGGTGAGGGATCCATTGAAAAGCACTTGTTGGATTTCCGATATCGAGGGAGCTTTCCGTACCGCGGAATGTCCTCCCGAGAAGAAGATGAGATATCGGTCAAGCATGCTACGTGAGGAAGGCAAGTTGTGGTGGGACGATAAAATCAATTTATACGGTGAGGAGCAATGCATGAGCTTGACATGGGAAGAGTTTAAGAAGGAATTCTTCCAAGAATACCGAACTTCTTCCGACCTTGATAGAATTCGGGATGAGTTGCATCATTTGCAACAAGGTTCAATGGACTTGGTTACTCTCAAGTCTACCTTTTTGGCAAAGACTCGCTTTTGCCCGGAATATGTTGGTGACGATCACAAGTTAATGAAAGATTTCTACCGGACTTTGAACGACGAGTTCAAGGGTAAGATTAGTCGGGGAATGGCTAAGACTTTTGAAGAGCTATACGAGTTGGCTCGGGGTTTTGAACCGGAGGTTCCAAGAAAAAGCGATTTCACTTTTTCAAAAGGAAAGTTTGAAGGTTCGAGTCATTCGAATTTTTCAAATAAAAAGAACAAGAACAAAAAGGGTTCTGAAAGTGTCAATAGTGTGAAGAAGGGCGCTACCGGTGGTTTTGGGAACTTTGTCCCTACTTGCTACAATTGTGGGGTACGTGGACATATGGCTCGAGATTGTCCGAAGCCAAATGCTACAAACAAGCTCACTTGTTTTAATTGCAACAGGGAAGGACACCGAAAGTCAGAGTGTCCCGATTTGAACAACGATAATGTTAAAAGGCTAGAGAAGGCGGCGGGTACGGCTCGAGGGCGAAACTATTTGATGACTAACGACGAAGCCAAGCAATCCAACGAAGTTGTCTCAGGTACTTTCTTGGTTAATTCCAATCCGGCACGAATTCTTTTTGATAGCGGTGCAAATTTGTCGTTTGTGTCTCCAAAATTTGTGCCTAAACTTGATAGACCGTTAGCTAAGTTAAGTCGTCCGGTAGAAGTCGAAATAGCGGACGGCAAGACGGTGCTAGTGGTTGATGTGTGTAAGAATTGTGACGTTGTTTTTGGTGCCGAAAACTTTAAAATTGATCTCATCCCTATGACTTTGGGCGATTTTGATATCGTTGTTGGTATGGATTGGCTCGATCGAAATAGAGCCGATATTGCATGCCATGAGAAATTTATCCGCGTGAAGACCCCAAGTGGGGGAGAGTTAATTATTCACGGCGATAAACGAAGAAGACTTGTGTCGATATGTTCTTTTGCACGGGCACGACGTTTTCTTGTTAGTAGTGGCATTGCTTTTCTTGCCCATGTTGTTGATACTCGTGACGAGCCACCACCCATTCGTGAAATTCCGGTGGTTAGTGAATTCGAAGACATTTTTCCGGATGAGTTACCGGGTGTTCCGGTGGAAAGACAAGTTGAATTTCGCATTGAGTTGGTTCCGGGAGCTACTCCCATTGCTAAAACTCCTTATCGTTTAGCACCGACGGAAATGCAAGAGTTGTTAAATCAAACCCAAGAGTTTCTTGAGAAGGGTTTTATTCGACCGAGTGCTTCGCCGTGGGGCGCTCCGGTTTTATTCGTGAAAAAGAAGGATGGTAGTATGAGGATGTGCATCGACTACAGGGAGTTGAATAAAGTGACAATCAAGAATCGTTATCCGTTGCCTAGGATCGATGATTTGTTTGATCAACTCCAAGGTGCGACGTATTTCTCTAAGATCAACCTACGGTCCGGCTATCACCAAATGCGGGTCCGTGAGGAAGACATAGAGAAAACGGCTTTTCGAACGCGTTATGGGCATTTTGAGTTTGTAGTTATGCCTTTTGGTCTTACGAATGCACCGGCGGCATTCATGGATCTTATGAACCGAGTGTGCCAACCCATGTTGTGAAATGTCCCGTTCTTATTGATTAAAAACGTTCCATATTAATTGATTTCGTTGCGAGGTTTTGACCTCTATATGAGACGTTTTTCAAAGACTGCATTCATTTTTAAAACAAACCATAACCTTTATTTCATAAATAAAGGTTTAAAAAGCTTTACGTAGATTATCAAATAATGATAATCTAAAATATCCTATTTACACACGACCATTACATAATGGTTTACAATACAAATATGTTACATCGAAATCAGTTTCTTGAATGCAGTTTTTACACAGTATCATACAAACATGGACTCCAAATCTTGTCCTTATTTTAGTATGCATCAGCGGAAGCTCTTAGTATTCACCTGAGAATAAACATGCTTTAAACGTCAACAAAAATGTTGGTGAGTTATAGGTTTAACCTATATATATCAAATTGTAACAATAGACCACAAGATTTTATATTTCAATATACATCCCATACATAGAGATAAAAATCATTCAAGATGCATATATAAGAATATCCCCATCATTCCGGGACACCCTTCGGATATGATATAAATTTCGAAGTACTAAAGCATCCGATACTTTGGATGGGGTTTGTTAGGCCCAATAGATCTATCTTTAGGATTCGCGTCAATTAGGGTGTCTGTTCCCTAATTCTTAGATTACCAGACTTAATAAAAAGGGGCATATTCGATTTCGATAATTCAACCATAGAATGTAGTTTCACGTACTTGTGTCTATTTTGTAAATCATTTATAAAACCTGCATGTATTCTCATCCCAAAAATATTAGATTTTAAAAGTGGGACTATAACTCACTTTCACAGATTTTTACTTCGTCGAGAAGTAAGACTTGGCCACTGTTGATTCACGAACCTATAACAATATATACATGTATATTAAAGTATGTTCAAAATATATTTACAACACTTTTAATATATTTTGATGTTTTAAGTTTATTAAGTCAGCTGTCCTCGTTAGTAACCTACAACTAGTTGTCCACAGTTAGATGTACAGAAATAAATCGATAAATATTATCTTGAATCAATCCACGACCCAGTGTATACGTATCTCAGTATTGATCACAACTCAAACTATATATATTTTGGAATCAACCTCAACCCTGTATAGCTAACTCCAACATTCACATATAGAGTGTCTATGGTTGTTCCGAAATATATATAGATGTGTCGACATGATAGGTCGAAACATTGTATACGTGTCTATGGTATCTCAAGATTACATAATATACAATACAAGTTGATTAAGTTATGGTTGGAATAGATTTGTTACCAATTTTCACGTAGCTAAAATGAGAAAAATTATCCAATCTTGTTTTACCCATAACTTCTTCATTTTAAATCCGTTTTGAGTGAATCAAATTGCTATGGTTTCATATTGAACTCTATTTTATGAATCTAAACAGAAAAAGTATAGGTTTATAGTCAGAAAAATAAGTTACAAGTCGTTTTTGTAAAGGTAGTCATTTCAGTCGAAAGAACGACGTCTAGATGACCATTTTAGAAAACATACTTCCACTTTGAGTTTAACCATAATTTTTGGATATAGTTTCATGTTCATAATAAAAATCATTTTCTCAGAATAACAACTTTTAAATCAAAGTTTATCATAGTTTTTAATTAACTAACCCAAAACAGCCCGCGGTGTTACTACGACGGCGTAAATCCGGTTTTACGGTGTTTTTCGTGTTTCCAGGTTTTAAATCATTAAGTTAGCATATCATATAGATATAGAACATGTGTTTAGTTGATTTTAAAAGTCAAGTTAGAAGGATTAACTTTTATTTGCGAACAAGTTTAGAATTAACTAAACTATGTTCTAGTGATTACAAGTTTAAACCTTCGAATAAGATAGCTTTATATGTATGAATCGAATGATGTTATGAACATCATTACTACCTTAAGTTCCTTGGATAAACCTACTGGAAAAGAGAAAAATGGATCTAGCTTCAACGGATCCTTGGATGGCTCGAAGTTCTTGAAGCAGAATCATGACACGAAAACAAGTTCAAGTAAGATCATCACTTGAAATAAGATTGTTATAGTTATAGAAATTGAACCAAAGTTTGAATATGATTATTACCTTGTATTAGAATGATAACCTACTATAAGAAACAAAGATTTCTTGAGGTTGGATGATCACCTTACAAGATTGGAAGTGAGCTAGCAAACTTGAAAGTATTCTTGATTTTATGTAACTAGAACTTGTAGAATTTATGAAGAACACTTAGAACTTGAAGATAGAACTTGAGAGAGATCAATTAGATGAAGAAAATTGAAGAATGAAAGTGTTTGTAGGTGTTTTTGGTCGTTGGTGTATGGATTAGATATAAAGGATATGTAATTTTGTTTTCATGTAAATAAGTGATGAATGATTACTCATATTTTTGTAATTTTATGAGATATTTCATGCTAGTTGCCAAATGATGGTTCCCACATGTGTTAGGTGACTCACATGGGCTGCTAAGAGCTGATCATTGGAGTGTATATACCAATAGTACATACATCTAAAAGCTGTGTATTGTACGAGTACGAATATGTAATTGTAAGCATTTTTGTTAAGTAGAAGTATTTTGATAAGTGTATTGAAGTCTTTCAAAAGTGTATAAATACATATTAAAACACTACATGTATATACATTTTAACTGAGTCGTTAAGTCATCGTTAGTCGTTACATGTAAGTGTTGTTTTGAAACCTTTAGGTTAACGATCTTGTTAAATGTTGTTAACCCAATGTTTATAATATCAAATGAGATTTTAAATTATTATATTATCATGATATTATCATGTATGAATATCTCTTAATATGATATATATACATTAAATGTCTTTACAACGATAATCGTTACATATATGTCTCGTTTAAAAATCATTAAGTTAGTAGTCTTGTTTTTACATATGTAGTTCATTGTTAATATACTTTATGATATGTTTACTTATCATAGTATCATGTTAACTATATATATATCCATATATATGTCATCATATAGTTTTTACAAGTTTTAACGTTCGTGAATCACCGGTCAACTTGGGTGGTCAATTGTCTATATGAAACATATTTCAATTAATCAAGTCTTAACAAGTTTGATTGCTTAACATGTTGGAAACATTTAATCATGTAAATATCAATCTCAATTAATATATATAAACATGGAAAAGTTCGGGTCACTACAGTACCTACCCGTTAAATAAATTTCGTCCCGAAATTTTAAGCTGTTGAAGGTGTTGACGAATCTTCTGGAAATAGATGCGGGTATTTCTTCTTCATCTGATCTTCATGCTCCCAGGTGAACTCTGGTCCTCTACGAGCATTCCATCGAACCTTAACAATTGGTATCTTGTTTTGCTTAAGTCTTTTAACCTCACGATCCATTATTTCGACGGGTTCTTCGATGAATTGGAGTTTTTCGTTGATTTGGATTTCATCTAACGGAATAGTGAGATCTTCTTTAGCAAAACATTTCTTCAAATTCGAGACGTGGAAAGTGTTATGTACAGCCGCGAGTTGTTGAGGTAACTCTAGTCGGTAAGCTACTGGTCCGACACGATCAATAATCTTGAATGGTCCAATATACCTTGGATTTAATTTCCCTCATTTACCAAATCGAACAACGCCTTTCCAAGGTGCAACTTTAAGCATGACCATCTCTCCAATTTCAAATTCTATATCTTTTCTTTTAATGTCAGCGTAGCTCTTTTGTCGACTTTGGGCGGTTTTCAACCGTTGTTGAATTTGGATGATCTTCTCGGTAGTTTCTTGTATAATCTCCGGACCCGTAATCTGTCTATCCCCCACTTCACTCCAACAAATCGGAGACCTGCACTTTCTACCATAAAGTGCTTCAAACGGCGCCATCTCAATGCTTGAATGGTAGCTGTTGTTGTAGGAAAATTCTGCTAACGGTAGATGTCGATCCCAACTGTTTCCGAAATCAATAACACATGCTCGTAGCATGTCTTCAAGCGTTTGTATCGTCCTTTCGCTCTGCCCATCAGTTTATGGATGTTAGGCAGTACTCATGTCTAGACGAGTTCCTAATGCTTGCTGTAATATCTGCCAGAATCTTGAAATAAATCTGCCATCCCTATCAGAGATAATAGAGATTGGTATTCCATGTCTGGAGACGACTTCCTTCAAATACAGTCGTGCTAACTTCTCCATCTTGTCATCTTCTCTTATTGGCAGGAAGTGTGCTGATTTGGTGAGACGATCAACTATTACCCAAATAGTATCAAAACCACTTCCAGTCCTTGGCAATTTAGTGATGAAATCCATGGTAATGTTTTCCCATTTCCATTCCGGGATTTCGGGTTGTTGAAGTAGAACTGATGGTTTCTGATGCTCAGCTTTGACCTTAGAACACGTCAAACATTCTCCTACGTATTTAGCAACATCGGCTTTCATACCCGGCCACCAAAAATGTTTCTTGATATCCTTGTACATCTTCCCCGTTCCAGGATGTATTGAGTATCTGGTTTTATGAGCTTCTCTAAGTACCATTTCTCTCATATCTCCAAATTTTGGTACCCAAATCCTTTCAGCCCTATACCGGGTTCCGTCTTCCCGAATATTAAGATGCTTCTTCGATCCTTTGGGTATTTCATCCTTTAAATTTCCCTCTTTTAAAACTCCTTGTTGCGCCTCCTTTATTTGAGTAGTAAGGTTATTATGAATCATTATATTCATAGATTTTACTCGAATGGGTTCTCTGTCCTTCCTGCTCAAGGCATCGGCTACCACATTTTCCTTTCCCGGGTGGTAACGAATCTCAAAGTCGTAATCATTCAATAATTTAATCCACATACGCTGCCTCATATTCAGTTGTTTCTGATTAAATATGTATTGAAGACTTTTGTGGTCGGTATATATAATACTTTTGACCCCATATAAGTAGTGCCTCCAAGTCTTTAATGCAAAAACAACCGCGCCTAATTCCAAATCATGCGTCGTATAATTTTGTTCGTGAATCTTCAATTGTCTAGACGCATAAGCAATCACCTTCGTTCGTTGCATTAATACACAACCGAGACCTTGCTTTGATGCGTCACAATAAATCACAAAATCATCATTCCCTTCAGGCAATGACAATATAGGTGCCGTAGTTAGCTTTTTCTTCAATAACTGAAACGCTTTCTCTTGTTCATCATTCCATTCAAATTTCTTCCCTTTATGCGTTAATGCAGTCAAGGGTTTTGCTATTCTGGAAAAGTCTTGGATGAACCTTCTGTAGTAACCAGCTAGTCCTAAAAACTGGCGTATGTGTTTCGGAGTTTTCGGGGTTTCCCACTTTTCAACAGTTTCTATCTTTGCCGGATCTACCTTAATACCTTCTTTGTTCACTCTGTGCCCGAGGAATTGAACTTCTTCCAACCAAAATGCACACTTTGAAAACTTAGCGTACAATTCTTCCTTCCTCAATACTTCTAACACCTTTCTCAAATGTTCACCGTGTTCTTGGTCATTCTTTGAGTAAATAAGTATGTCATCAATGAAAACAATGACAAACTTGTCAAGGTATGGTCCACACACTCGGTTCATAAGGTCCATGAACACAGCTGGTGCATTAGTTAAACCAAATGGCATGACCATAAACTCGTAATGACCGTAACGTGTTCTGAAAGCAGTCTTTGGAATATCATCTTCTTTCACCCGCATTTGATGATACCCGGAACGTAAGTCAATCTTTGAATAAACAGACGAGCCTTGTAGTTGATCAAATAAGTCATCGATTCTCGGTAGTGGTTAGCGGTTCTTGATGGTAAGTTTGTTCAACTCTCGGTAGTCGATACACAACCTGAATGTACCATCTTTCTTCTTGACAAACAAAACAGGAGCTCCCCACGGTGATGTGCTTGGTCGAATGAAACCACGCTCTAAAAGTTCTTGTAATTGGCTTTGCAGTTCTTTCATCTCGCTGGGTGCGAGTCTGTAAGGAGCACGAGCTATTGGTACAGCTCCTGGTACAAGATCTATTTGAAATTCAATGGATCGATGTGGGGGTAATCCCGGTAATTCTTTCGGAAATACATCGGGAAATTCTTTTGCGACGGGAACATCATTGATGCTCTTTTCTTCAGTTTGTACTTTCTCGACGTGTGCTAGAATAGCATAGCAACCTTTTCTTATTAGTTTTTGTGCCTTCAAATTACTAATAAGATGTAGCTTCGTGTTGCCCTTTTCTCCGTACACCATTAAGGGTTTTCCTTTTTCTCGTATAATGCAAATTGCATTTTTGTAACAAACGATCTCTGCTTTCACTTCTTTCAACCAGTCCATACCGATTATCACATCAAAACTCCCTAACTCTACTGGTATCAAATCAATCTTAAATGTTTCGCTAATCAGTTTAATTTCTCGATTCCGACATATATTATCTGCTGAAATTAATTTACCATTTGCTAATTCGAGTAAAAATTTACTATCCAAAGGCGTCAATGGACAACTTAATTTAGCACAACAATCTCTACTCATATAGCTTCTATCCGCACCCGAATCAAATAAAACGTAAGCAGATTTATTGTCAATAAGAAACGTACCCGTAACAAGCTCCGGGTCTTCTTGTGCCTCTGCCGCATTAATATTGAAAACTCTTCCGCGGCCTTGTCCATTCGTGTTCTCCTGGTTCGGGCAATTTCTAAATATGTGGCCCGGTTTTCCACATTTATAACAAACTACATTGGCATAACTTGCTCCGACACTACTTGCTCCGCCATTACTCGTTCCGACACCATTTGTTCCTTTCGTTCTATTAACCCCTGGTCCGTAGACCTCACACTTCGCCGCGCTATGACCATTTCTTTTACACTTGTTGCAAAATTTGGTGCAGAACCCCGAGTGATACTTTTCACACCTTTGGCATAGCTGCTTCTGATTGTTGTTGTTGTTGCGGTTATTATTGTTGTTGGGATGATTGTTGTAGTTGCTATTGTTGTTGTTGTTGTTGTTGTTGTTGTTGGGCCGTTTGTTGTAGTTGCGATTGATGTTGCGATTGTTGGGATAATTTTTGCGATTATTGTTGTAATTGCTGTTGTTGTTGTATTGGTGATTCTTATCACCGTTTTCCTCCCACTTTCTTTTGACTTGCTTCACATTGGCCTCTTCAGCAGTCTGTTCTTTAATTCTTTCTTCAATCTGGTTCACTAGTTTGTGAGCCATTCTACATGCCTGTTGTATGGAGGCGGGCTCGTGTGAACTTATATCTTCTTGGATTCTTTCCGGTAATCCTTTCACAAACGCGTCGATCTTCTCTTCCTCATCTTCGAATGCTCCCGGATACAATAGGCACAATTCTGTGAATCGTCTTTCGTACGTGGTAATATCAAATCCTTGGGTTCGTAACCCTCTAAGTTCTGTCTTGAGCTTATTGACCTCGGTTCTGGGACGGTACTTCTCATTCATCAAGTGCTTGAATGCTGACCACGGTAGTGCGTACGCATCGTCTTGTCCCACTTGCTCTAGATAGGTATTCCACCATGTTAACGCAGAACCTGTGAAGGTATGCGTAGCGTACTTTACTTTGTCCTCTTCAGTACACTTACTTATGGCAAACACCGATTCGACCTTCTCGGTCCACCATTTCAATCCGATCGGTCCTTCGGTTCCATCAAATTCCAAAGGTTTGCAGGCAGTGAATTCTTTGTAGGTGCATCCTACACGATTTCCTGTACTGCTAGATCCAAGGTTATTGTTGGTATGTAGCGCAGCATGTACTGCGGCTATGTTTGAAGCTAGAAAAGTACGGAATTCCTCTTCATTCATATTCACGGTGTGTCGAGTAGTCGGTGCCATTTCCTTCAAAATAGTCAAATGGAACAAGTTAATCATACAGAATATCAAGAGTAGTTAATAGTATTTCGCAGCATAATATGAACTCATTTATAAAAGCTTTTTCTTCATATTAGCGTTTTATAAGTTTAAATTCGGGTAGTACCTACCCGTTAAGTTCATACTTAGTAGCTAATATACAATTCAACTACTACAATTCTATATGAAAAACTGATTATAATAATATTTCGCGTTCAAACTTTTATACAATATTTTACAAACTTACAATACCGCTTATTTTACATAAAGCATGAAATATAGCACACAATAACTTTGATACAAGATAGTTGTGAAGATAATTCTAGCTAGTACACAAGTCGTTCAGCAAAGGCAATAAAGACACATAATTCATACGTCCAGAAACAAGTCATGCATTCTGGTTTTACTAGGACTACTTCCCATCCTTGGTCTTGTGGAACATAACCATTATGGCCGTTGATAAGACAGCGTGTTGTAACGTCGTCAAAGGGACGAGGGTTACGTAATGTCCAACAGTCCCGTAACAATCTAAAAACCTCATTTCTTACCCCAATTACCGACTCCGTCACTTGTGGGAACGTTTTGTTTAATAGTTGTAGGCCGATGTTCTTGTTCTCACTTTGGTGAGAAGCGAACATTACTAATCCGTAAGCATAACATGCTTCTTTATGTTGCATGTTAGCCGCTTTTTCTAAATCAAGAAGTCCAATATTCGGATATATTGAGTCAAAATAATTTCTTAACCCATTGCGTAAAATAGCATTTGGGTTCCCCGCAATATATGCATCAAAGTAAACACATCGTAATTTATGGATTTCCCAATGTGATATCCCCCATCTTTCGAACGAAAGCCTTTTATAAACCAAGGCATTCTTGGAACGTTCTTCGAATGTCTTACAAACTGATCTCGCCTTAAATAGTTGTGCCGAAGAATTCTGACCGACTCTAGACAAGATTTCATCAATCATGTCTCCGGGTAGGTCTCTTAAAATATTGGGTTGTCTATCCATTTTGTGTTTTTATACTGTAAAATAGACAAGAGTTAGATTCATAAAAAAAAATACTTATTAATACAAGCAATTTTTACATATATCATAAAGCATAAGCACACTATATTACTTATATTACACCACACGAATACAACTATCTTATTCCGACTCGCTTGTTTCTTCTTCTTCGATTTTGGTTCGTTTTGCCAAGTTTCTAGGGATATATGATGTTCCCCTAATACGAGCCGTCGTTATCCACATTGGTTTAGAAAAACCTGGTGGTTTAGAGGTTCCCGGGTCATTGTTACAACTTAAGGACTTCGGGGGTTGACGATACATATAAAGTTCATCGGGGTTGGAATTAGATTTCTCTATTTTTATGCCCTTTCCCTTATTATTTTCTTTTGCCTTTTTAAATTAAGTTGGGGTAATTTCTATAACATCATCGGAATTCTCGTCGGAATCCGATTCCTCGGAGAATTGGTAATCCTCCCAATATTTTGCTTCCTTGGCGGAAACACCATTGACCATAATTAACCTTGGTCGGTTGGTTGAGGATTTTCTTTTACTTAACCGTTTTATTATTTCCCCCACCGGTTTTATTTCTTCATCCGGTTCCGATTCTTCTTCCGGTTCCGATTCTTCTTCTGGTTCCGACTCTTCTTCCGGTTCCTCTTCGGGAACTTGTGAATCAGTCCACGAATCATTCCAATTTACATTTGACTCTTCATTATTATTAGGTGAGTCAATGGGACTTGTTCTAGAGGTAGACATCTATCACATAATATCAAACGTGTTAAGAGATTAATATATCACATAATATTCATATGTTAAAAATATATAGTTTCCAACAAAATTTGTTAAGCAATCATTTTTCAAGTAAACACGGTCGAAGTCCAGACTCACTAATGCATCCTAACAAACTCGATAAGACACACTAATGTAAAATTCTGGTTCTCTAAGTCCAACGCTCTGATACCAACTGAAATGTCCCGTTCTTATTGATTAAAAACGTTCCATATTAATTGATTTCGTTGCGAGGTTTTGACCTCTATATGAGACGTTTTTCAAAGACTGCATTCATTTTTAAAACAAACCATAACCTTTATTTCATAAATAAAGGTTTAAAAAGCTTTACGTAGATTATCAAATAATGATAATCTAAAATATCCTATTTACACACGACCATTACATAATGGTTTACAATACAAATATGTTACATCGAAATCAGTTTCTTGAATGCAGTTTTTACACAGTATCATACAAACATGGACTCCAAATCTTGTCCTTATTTTAGTATGCATCAGCGGAAGCTCTTAGTATTCACCTGAGAATAAACATGCTTTAAACGTCAACAAAAATGTTGGTGAGTTATAGGTTTAACCTATATATATCAAATTGTAACAATAGACCACAAGATTTCATATTTCAATATACATCCCATACATAGAGATAAAAATCATTCATATGGTGAACACCTGGTAACCGACATTAACAAGATGCATATATAAGAATATCCCCATCATTCTGGGACACCCTTCGGATATGATATAAATTTCGAAGTACTAAAGCATCCGATACTTTGGATGGGGTTTGTTAGGCCCAATAGATCTATCTTTAGGATTCGCGTCAATTAGGATGTCTGTTCCCTAATTCTTAGATTACCAGACTTAATAAAAAGGGGCATATTCGATTTCGATAATTCAACCATAGAATGTAGTTTCACGTACTTGTGTCTATTTTGTAAATCATTTATAAAACCTGCATGTATTCTCATCCCAAAAATATTAGATTTTAAAAGTGGGACTATAACTCACTTTCACAGATTTTTACTTCGTCGAGAAGTAAGACTTGGCCACTGTTGATTCACGAACCTATAACAATATATATATGTATATTAAAGTATGTTCAAAATATATTTACAATACTTTTAATATATTTTGATGTTTTAAGTATATTAAGTCAGCTGTCCTCGTTAGTAACCTACAACTAGTTGTCCACAGTTAGATGTACAGAAATAAATCGATAAATATTATCTTGAATCAATCCACGACCCAGTGTATACGTATCTCAGTATTGATCACAACTCAAACTATATATATTTTGGAATCAACCTCAACCCTGTATAGCTAACTCCAACATTCACATATAGAGTGTCTATGGTTGTTCCGAAATATATATAGATGTGTCGACATGATAGGTCGAAACATTGTATACGTGTCTATGGTATCTCAAGATTACATAATATACAATACAAGTTGATTAAGTTATGGTTGGAATAGATTTGTTACCAATTTTCACGTAGCTAAAATGAGAAAAATTATCCAATCTTGTTTTACCCATAACTTCTTCATTTTAAATCCGTTTTGAGTGAATCAAATTGCTATGGTTTCATATTGAACTCTATTTTATGAATCTAAACAGAAAAAGTATAGGTTTATAGTAGGAAAAATAAGTTACAAGTCGTTTTTGTAAAGGTAGTCATTTCAGTCGAAAGAACGACGTCTAGATGACCATTTTAGAAAACATACTTCCACTTTGAGTTTAACCATAATTTTTGGATATAGTTTCATGTTCATAATAAAAATCATTTTCTCAGAATAACAACTTTTAAATCAAAGTTTATCATAATTTTTAATTAACTAACCCAAAACAGCCCGCGGTGTTACTACGACGGCGTAAATCCGGTTTTACGGTGTTTTTTGTGTTTCCAGGTTTTAAATCATTAAGTTAGCATATCATATAGATATAGAACATGTGTTTAGTTGATTTTAAAAGTCAAGTTAGAAGGATTAACTTTTATTTGCGAACAAGTTTAGAATTAACTAAACTATGTTCTAGTGATTACAAGTTTAAACCTTCGAATAAGATAGCTTTATATGTATGAATCGAATGATGTTATGAACATCATTACTACCTTAAGTTCCTTGGATTAACCTACTGGAAAAGAGAAAAATGGATCTAGCTTCAACGGATCCTTGGATGGCTCGAAGTTCTTGAAGCAGAATCATGACACGAAAACAAGTTCAAGTAAGATCATCACTTGAAATAAGATTGTTATAGTTATAGAAATTGAACCAAAGTTTGAATATAATTATTACCTTGTATTAGAATGATAACCTACTGTAAGAAACAAAGATTTCTTGAGGTTGGATGATCACCTTACAAGATTGGAAGTGAGCTAGCAAACTTGAAAGTATTCTTGATTTTATGTAACTAGAACTTGTAGAATTTATGAAGAACACTTAGAACTTGAAGATAGAACTTGAGAGAGATCAATTAGATGAAGAAAATTGAAGAATGAAAGTGTTTGTAGGTGTTTTTGATCATTGGTGTATGGATTAGATATAAAGGATATGTAATTTTGTTTTCATGTAAATAAGTCATGAATGATTACTCATATTTTTGTAATTTTATGAGATATTTCATGCTAGTTGCCAAATGATGGTTCCCACATGTGTTAGGTGACTCACATGGGCTGCTAAGAGCTGATCATTGGAGTGTATATACCAATAGTACATACATCTAAAAGCTGTGTATTGTACGAGTACGAATACGGGTGCATACGAGTAGAATTGTTGATGAAACTGAACGATGATGTAATTGTAAGCATTTTTGTTAAGTAGAAGTATTTTGATAAGTGTATTGAAGTCTTTCAAAAGTGTATAAATACATATTAAAACACTACATGTATATACATTTTAACTGAGTCGTTAAGTCATCGTTAGTCGTTACATGTAAGTGTTGTTTTGAAACCTTTAGGTTAACGATCTTGTTAAATGTTGTTAACCCAATGTTTATAATATCAAATGAGATTTTAAATTATTATATTATCATGATATTATCATGTATGAATATCTCTTAATATGATATATATACATTAAATGTCTTTACAACGATAATCGTTACATATATGTCTCGTTTAAAAATCATTAAGTTAGTAGTCTTGTTTTTACATATGTAGTTCATTGTTAATATACTTTATGATATGTTTACTTATCATAGTATCATGTTAACTATATATATATCCATATATATGTCATCATATAGTTTTTACAAGTTTTAACGTTCGTGAATCACCGGTCAACTTTGTGATGACCCAGGAATTTCCGAACAAATTTAAACTTTAATCTTTATATATATCCGACACGATAAGCAAAATATGTAATGTTGAGTCTCGAAAGTTTTGAAAATGTATTCATGTAATCAAATACCCTTTGACCATGTCTAACGATTCACGAACATTTATGTGTAAATAAATATATATACATAACCATGTGTGATTATTAAGTTGAGATATATTAATAAAACATTGAACGGATTAGTTAATATGAATATAAGCTATGAGATCTATTTTATGAACTTGGAAATGCTATCACGGTATTGAATGAATAATATGTTACATGAATGTATTTGTTCGATGTAAGTTTATTGACAAGATTAAAAGATAATATCAAATGATTGAATTATCAGATACATTGAATTAAGATTACGAGTCTCTGTTATGAGGTCCACTTTGAATTGAAAACTCTTACTTTTAACGGTATTCGAAATATTTGGTAAAGTAATCACGGGTAAGAACAAAAGTGTTATTATTAAGGGTTAGACAAAAGCTAGTGGAGAAATGAATTCTATAATATTAGTTTGAATTATTTTTAACCGTGCGAAAACGTTTTTCGATATAATAGAACCTGGTTATTTGATTCGATCGATATTAAAATATTTTATTTAGAAAGTTTAAGGAAAACGTTGGCGCATAAATGAATTATATCGACATAAGTTTTAAAGTGTAAACGTTACTTGTTATAAGCTTTTCTAAACGAATTTAAAATAAGCTTTTAAACTATTATTAGTTTTGGAAAAATCTAATTATTGTATTATTAAATAAATATAACAAACCTACATATTAGGTATATATTTTGATATCTTAATTAATCATTAAAACGTTTTGATTTACACTAATGTTAATAAATATGCTTTGATAAATAACGAGACTACGATTTATAAAAGGAAATGATCAAAACACTCAAAAGACTAAGTTACACTTTGAGTGGGTTAGTTTTTAATTAATTTAAGTCTAGTTATTAATAAAGATACATGTCACAAAATGTTTAATTTAAAATAAAATATTTTGACAAACAACGAGACTTTGATTTATAGAAGGAAATGACCACAACACTCAACTTTACAAGTTATATTTTTATAAAGGTAATTTATTGTTATGTAAGTCTAATTTTTGTAAAAGGTACACGTCACGTAACATAAAAGGCTAGTTTTCTAAACGTACGAAAGTGCGCACGAAAAACCGAAAGTGGTACATGAGTCGTGAGACCACGTCCGTGTCATTTTTGTAAAAATTATATTTTTACCATGAGCGTAAATATAATATAATATTTAATTAATTACATAAATTAAATATTATTATAAAATCTATACATATAAGGATATTTGTACGTGCATGATTTAGGCCGCAAATTGCGGTTCACTTTTCATACATTACTCCGAAATTTTGGGTTAATGGGTCCCAGAAACGTCCTATAAGTCTCAAACGCATTTTGATTCAATTCACAATTCCATTCATTGATCTATCTCTCTTATATTACATGTACTACGTAATATTTATTTTAGTTATTAAAAATTATTATAAATCTTATTATTATTATTATTAGTAGTAGTATTAGTATTATTAATATTAGTACTATACATAAAATACTACGACGAGGTTCTGCTCGCGTGTATTCAAAACGGGTTTTATGAGCGGGAAAGAGCTAAGGAATTTATGGGTTATAGCTATGGAGGTTATGGGTATGGTTCATGGGTATGCTCGTGAGGTCAATCTAGTGTTGTCATCTCCGTTGTGTCTACGTACCTTTCCTGCAATATTGAATCTCAATATTGATACGTGAGTACTTGTAAATTAATTTTTATTTATTAATAGTGTATCCCTGACTAGTGCTCGAGAAAATAGGATTATGCATGCTTGTACTTTTGATATTGCCCTTAGATAAGTTATGTTGAATCTTAAAGGTTGTTATACTAGGGATGAAATAAGGTATAAGATATGCATGTCATTGGAAAGCTATTGAAAAATTAATAACTTTTCCTTTAGATGCCAAAGGGATCTGATGGACGGATTAGAAATTATAGCCAATTGAAACTTCGTATAAATGATTATTCTTATCGTCGTTAATATCGTTGTTCTAATTTTTATTTAATTGTTAATATTAGTATTATTATTATTATTATCATCAAAATGAACGCGATATAAAAGACAAATTAAGAACTTTTAACAAATTAATTAGGAAATAATGAGTATGAGTATCATGATGAAATTTAAATATTGTAAAATAATGATTTAGATAAAATTATCGTTCCTATTATTTTTATCATTACTAGTATTATTAAAAGTATCGTTAGTATAAAAAAACTATCATTTATTCAAAAATTATTATTTTTAATAGGAATATCATTGTTAATATAAAATTTAATTATTAATAAGAATAATCATATTGTTATAATATCATTTTCGTAAATATAAATATTGTCATTAATATTAGTAGAATAATATTAATTAATAATACAAAATAATACAACTTCTATTTATTATTATTACCAATGCTATTTTTTATCAAATAAAAATGTGTAACAAATTGTATAATTACCTCAATAGAATCTATCGCAATATTTTTATGAACTTTATAAATTTTATTACTTAAGACATATAAATGTATATTTTAATATAAAATTTTATTTATTAATAAATGAATGATATTATTTACTCTATTAAATCTTTTAAAAATATTTAAAAATATAAAACGACGATATTTAATTTATATAATAATCATTTATAAATTTTAGAGATCATTTTGAGTCAAACTAACTTTTGTCGACCTTTGCATATTAGACTCGAGCATTAGTATTGGGGTACACTATGACTTGATTTAATTTGTTAGACAAATATTGACCAACATATAAATATATATAATTAATTTAGGTTCGTGAATCCGAGGCCAACCTTGCACTAGTTCAATGACGTTATATGTATTTTCACTACGAAATACAGTATGGTGAGTTTCATTTGCCTTTTTACCCTTTATATTTTTGGGCTGAGAATACATGCGCAATTTTTATAAATGTTTTACGAAATAGACACAAGTAATCGAAACTACATTATATGGTTGAATTATCAAAATCGAATATGCCCCTTTTATTAAGTCTGGTAATCTAAGAATTAGGGAACAGACACCCTAATTGACGCGAACTCTAAAGATAGATCTATCGGGCCCAACAAGCCCCATCCAAAGTACCGGATGCTTTAGTACTTCGAAATTTATATCATGTCCGAAGGAGGATCCCGGAATGATGGGGATATTCTTATATGCATATTGTGAATGTCGGTTACCAGGTGTTCAATCCATATGAATGATTTTTGTCTCTATGCATGGGACGTATATTTATGAGAACTGGAAATGAAATTCTTGTGGTCTATTAAAATGATGAAAATGAATGATTATGATAAACTAATGAACTCACCAACCTTTTGGTTGACACTTTAAAGCATGTTTATTCTCAGGTATTAAAGAAATCTTCCGCTGTGCATTTGCTCATTTTAAAGATATTAATTGGAGTCTTTCATGGCATATTTCGAAGAACGTTGCATTCAAGTCATTGAGTTCATTAAAGATTATTATTATTAAGTCAATTTATAGTTGAATAGTGGATATTATGAAATGGTATACATGCCTGTCAATTTTCGATGTAAAGAAAGTTTGTCTTTTAAAAACAAATGCAATGTTTGTAAAATGTATCATATAGAGGTCAAATACCTCGCGATGTAATCAACTATTGTGAATCGTTTATAATGTATATGAACGGGTCCTTTCAGTTGGTATCAGAGCGGTGGTATTAGCGAACCAGGTCTGCATTAGTTTGTCTAACTGATAAGTTGTTAGGATGCATTAGTGAGTCTGGACTTCGACCGTGTCTGCATGTCAAAAGTTTTGCTTATCATTTCTAGTCGGAAATCATCTGCTTATCATCCATAGGAAATTACCTGCTTATCATTATTAGTCTAGACATGTCTTGCTACATTAATTGCATGAGTAGTGTATAGACAAACTTCATATCTTAGCGTATCTGCTAAATCATATCTTATTGTATCTGTTACTTTAAACTTTACCTGACATACCCCGCAAATTCCTCCGTAATCTATGAAATTTTTTGATCTCTATATATAGATATCCTATGTAAATAGAATACCACCCGATAGCCGAAAAATCATTTTTATATCAAAAATCCTTTATCCAATCGTACGAAATGGAATTTGTCATCAGTTCATGTCACTCGGATTCCGAAATGGAATCTCACTCAAGCTCCGAAAGCAGTGTGACCGGAATGGATCAACCAATCAGTCATCACCTATTCTGGATGAATTGGGGATGGGTTCGTAGCCTCCTCAATCATTGGAGACAAGAAGAAGGTGATCCCTTCCATTCACCACATTGCCCTCTTGGCGAAGAACCTGAAGCACTTACCGGCGAACCTATTCGAGACACCATTTTCTCTCTCATTTCCAGGGTATCTCGTCATGATTATATACTACATCAAATTCTAGATTTTATTTATCCGCTCGTTCCGACCGACAATCATCCTGGAATAATAGAAGAAGTCAACGAACTTCGCGCTCGGGTAGTGGCTTTGGAGAATATGGTTCAGAGATTACAAACACCAGCAGCAGCATCAGCAACATAACCCGTACCACCATCATCAACGCCAACAGTACCATTACCACCTCCAACCACAACCGTGTTGTAAACCTCAACTTCACAATCTTTCCCACGAGTATCAACGTCATACGTACCATAGATACCAAGGAGTACCAACAACAATAACTGACGAAGTATTAATTCATAACTTCATTGGAGAAACATTCCGCGGCGATTATATAATCTCTAAAGTCTTAGAGATTATCTAATCTAGCCCTAACCATAAATCAGTTAAGCGAGCCAAAATGATAGAAGGAAGAGTAGAAACACTGACAAAAATGGCATGTGATTAACAAGTTAAACTTGTTTTACCAATAGCATCAATAGTACCGTCAGCGTCACCAGCATCGTCAGTACAGTCAACATCAGAATCAACAACACCTATAACATCACAAACTCTGTCAGTTCAAGAATCACTGTTTACATCATTACGAATCAATAACGTGTATATTGTATCAACAAGTTATGAAGAATTAACTCATTCCCTCTGAAGAAATTATATATATATTATATATATATATATATATATATATATATATATATATATATATATATATATATTTTGAAATAAAAAAAAAATAAATCTTTCCGTGCTAAGCTATTGTGTGTGAATCTTAACTACTCAGTTAATTCATATAACAAATATGCAATAATGTACGTCCCTCACCCGCGACTTAACCATCGTTAACTACAATCTCTGTCTCAATTCAACAAATTCCAATTCCTAATAAATCAAGTATATATTTGATTTTACACTTCATCATTGATGTAACCGAAACTTTTCAGATAACATCATTCGTACTTTGCGAAGTTTACAAGAATTTAACAAAAACCAGCATCACATCTCAACAAATAACGAAGTATTGATTCATAATTTCAATATTATTGAAGAAATACTTATGTAACCTCTAAAGCCTTAAAGGAATTATTCAATTCTAGTTCCAACCGTAAATCGAATGAGTTTAATTTAGTATTAACTCATTAAAATCTATGTTACATCTGAGAAGAATATATACATATATATTTTCATAAAGACTGTAATAAAATTCTTATGTACAAAATACTAATTGTGAAAATTTTTTTAACGGGTAGGTAATACCCGAGAGATATATATAAATTCACAATTAATATGTTACATTCTTCGAATCAGATTAAGCAAATTATCAATTATACTTCCTACTTTCACAATAATATACATTCTTTCATAGAAATCAAAACAACCATACTCATTCAAACCCAATTACGTATTCTGATTTTAAAATCTCAGAATTCAATTCGAGATATAACCGGTACCATTACTTTTAGATTCCTACATCTTTCAAAGCTATACTTTGACTTCAAAAGTGTGTTAGAATATCAAATGTATACAAACGATTACAATCTATGTTCAAACCCTTCGAAAATCTCTGAAGACACTTCAAATAATGAGCAATCGAGATGATGATTCAACCACATATTACCCACAGTTATGTACTTAAAAAGCTCTCGAAACCAAAGTCATAATTCAACACATATCTGTGTCAGATCTTTTGGCATTTATTAGCAAAAATAACCTTGCAATTCCTTTGCAAAGTAGCAAATTATATCACAGCTCCAGCAAGACAACTTCGATTTTTTCATTCGGAGTAGCCTTATCATAATTTTGATATATGTGATTACCCTTTTGTTACCGGAGAACCTTTCATATTCCACCACATTAGCAATAAACTTACCAACAACTTCACTGATCTTGGGCATTCCGAAGAATCTTTATATTTATCGAAACCTCATCATTTACTCATCTACCTCTTGTAACGAGAATTGTCATACGAATCATTGGGAGTTAGCAATCAGTATTTTGAAATCTCACAGCATGTTGACACCAACAGTTATACATAACGTCTATTTCCAAGGCTTACATACTTCGAATGTGAAGTTTCTGAAAAATACTCTGAACCGCGAACTAGTTCTCGAAATGCTGATGAAACAACAAAAACTGTAAACGACCTTAACAGTAAAAAGTTTGATGATAAAGATTAGTGTATTAACAAAGCTCAGAAATAGAGAAGTTTTGGAACTGGAAAACGGATTGAGCAAATTATGAAGGAGGCTGTGGACAAATCACAAAGACTGAACCTGCCTTCAAAGAATCCAAATGATTCAGTGTCTGCTGAAGTCATTAACGAATACCTTGCTCCTGACACTAAACCCTTACAGACAATATTCTTCATCATCCTCTGATATTAGAAATTCTAAGATATCATCGTATCTTTCATTATAAATATCCTCCATATTTCTGAAGATATTTTCATAACTATTCTTATCTGGAATCATTTATCTCTTTGCGCTATCTGTATTACATCAAAAAGGAAACTGTTTAGTTCCTATACTCTGTAAACCTTTGAGTTTAAAATATGAATGTTTTTGAAGTAGTGTTGGAAACTGAAGCATGAGTTAGTATAATATAATGACACTTGATCAACGTGATTATATTACAGTAATTCATGCTGAGTTTCTAATGGACGTGATGATTCACAGAACATACCATCATCATGTACCATTTACACGAATCTTACATTCTATCTAATCTCCAAACATATCAAGAAAATATTTCTTGATGATTCGGTCCTTTCCAGGGTATTCTGATAATTTAACAAATCAAGATTTTACAATTACCATTTCCTTCTTAGAACAATTACTATGTTCATTCTGAAATCCATACCTACAAATTCTGGAGCGTTACTCGCTTGACTGGAGATCGGGAGGAGAATAAAAAGGCAAAGAGCTTCGAAATATAAGGGAAGATATAAAACCCAACAACCACCCGGAAACTATAAACCGTATATATCTATGCATATAGCAACGTAAAGACATGGGAGAACTAAAAACACTATAAACCCTAGGGTATAGTAGAAGTAAATAGATTCTTCCGGTGGCAGATTAAAAAGAAGAATGACAGATATGAAAGTTAAGAGGATATCAAGGATCAGAATGGATTGAAGCATATTAACAAATGCTTTAATGTATGAATTGAGGAAAAGAATAGAAAGGGTGAGTTGTGAGAAAACGAAGACGGTGGATTTATAGTAAAATATCCTACAGGGCAATCGGAACAGATTATTGCATTTAATGAGAGAAGAGCCTAATTTACTGAATCGCCGAAGAACCAAATCGTGTTACGAAAATTTTCTTTAAATCCCTTAAATTCCGGAAATCAATCATGACTACGTCATCAGTTAAAATGTTTCTATATTTACTCATTCCACTCTTTTGCGATAGCTTCACTTATACTCTTCGCATAATCAAATTGGGTTACCTATATTACTCGATGATGATAAAACTCTATGTATCAGTTTACATTCGTCATAATAACATTCTTATTGTTAGCCATGACGACCTCTATCAAATTTCGGGACGAAATTTCTTTTAACGGGTAGGTACTGTGATGACCCAGGAATTTCCGAACAAATTTAAACTTTAATCTTTATATATATCCGACACGATAAGCAAAATATGTAATGTTGAGTCTCAAAAGTTTTGAAAATGTATTCATGTAATCAAATACCCTTTGACCATGTCTAACGATTCACGAACATTTATGTGTAAATAAATATATATACATAACCATGTGTGATTATTAAGTTGAGATATATTAATAAAACATTGAACGGATTAGTTAATATGAATATAAGCTATGAGATCTATTTTATGAACTTGGAAATGCTATCACGGTATTGAATGAATAATATGTTACATGAATGTATTTGTTCGATGTAAGTTTATTGACAAGATTAAAAGATAATATCAAATGATTGAATTATCAGATACATTGAATTAAGATTACGAGTCTCTGTTATGAGGTCCACTTTGAATTGAAAACTCTTACTTTTAACGGTATTCGAAATATTTGGTAAAGTAATCACGGGTAAGAACAAAAGTGTTATTATTAAGGGTTAGACAAAAGCTAGTGGAGAAATGAATTCTATAATATTAGTTTGAATTATTTTTAACCGTGCGAAAACGTTTTTCGATATAATAGAACCTGGTTATTTGATTCGATCGATATTAAAATATTTTATTTAGAAAGTTTAAGGAAAACGTTGGCGCATAAATGAATTATATCGACATAAGTTTTAAAGTGTAAACGTTACGTGTTATAAGCTTTTCTAAACGAATTTAAAATAAGCTTTTAAACTATTATTAGTTTTGGAAAAATCTAATTATTGTATTATTAAATAAATATAACAAACCTACATATTAGGTATATATTTTGATATCTTAATTAATCATTAAAACGTTTTGATTTACACTAATGTTAATAAATATGCTTTGATAAATAACGAGACTACGATTTATAAAAGGAAATGATCAAAACACTCAAAAGACTAAGTTACACTTTGAGTGGGTTAGTTTTTAATTAATTTAAGTCTAGTTATTAATAAAGATACATGTCACAAAATGTTTAATTTAAAATAAAATATTTTGACAAACAACGAGACTTTGATTTATAGAAGGAAATGACCACAACACTCAACTTTACAAGTTATATTTTTATAAAGGTAATTTATTGTTATGTAAGTCTAATTTTTGTAAAAAGTACACGTCACGTAACATAAAAGGCTAGTTTTCTAAACGTACGAAAGTGCGCACGAAAAACCGAAAGTGGTACATGAGTCGTGAGACCACGTCCGTGTCATTTTTGTAAAAATTATATTTTTACCATGAGCGTAAATATAATATAATATTTAATTAATTACATAAATTAAATATTATTATAAAATCTATACATATAAGGATATTTGTACGTGCATGATTTAGGCCGCAAATTGCGGTTCACTTTTCATACATTACTCCGAAATTTTGGGTTAATGGGTCCCAGAAACGTCCTATAAGTCTCAAACGCATTTTGATTCAATTCACAATTCCATTCATTGATCTATCTCTCTTATATTACATGTACTACGTAATATTTATTTTAGTTATTAAAAATTATTATAAATCTTATTATTATTATTATTAGTAGTAGTAGTATTAGTATTATTAATATTAGTACTATACATAAAATACTACGACGAGGTTCTGCTCGCGTGTATTCAAAACGGGTTTTATGAGCGGGAAAGAGCTAAGGAATTTATGGGTTATAGCTATGGAGGTTATGGGTATGGTTCATGGGTATGCTCGTGAGGTCAATCTAGTGTTGTCATCTCCGTTGTGTCTACGTACCTTTCCTGCAATATTGAATCTCAATATTGATACGTGAGTACTTGTAAATTAATTTTTATTTATTAATAGTGTATCCCTGACTAGTGCTCGAGAAAATAGGATTATGCATGCTTGTACTTTTGATATTGCCCTTAGATAAGTTATGTTGAATCTTAAAGGTTGTTATACTAGGGATGAAATAAGGTATAAGATATGCATGTCATTGGAAAGCTATTGAAAAATTAATAACTTTTCCTTTAGATGCCAAAGGGATCTGATGGACGGATTAGAAATTATAGCCAATTGAAACTTCGTATAAATGATTATTCTTATCGTCGTTAATATCGTTGTTCTAATTTTTATTTAATTGTTAATATTAGTATTATTATTATTATTATCATCAAAATGAACGCGATATAAAAGACAAATTAAGAACTTTTAACAAATTAATTAGGAAATAATGAGTATGAGTATCATGATGAAATTTAAATATTGTAAAATAATGATTTAGATAAAATTATCGTTCCTATTATTTTTATCATTACTAGTATTATTAAAAGTATTGTTAGTATAAAAAAACAATCATTTATTCAAAAATTATTATTTTTAATAGGAATATCATTGTTAATATAAAATTTAATTATTAATAAGAATAATCATATTGTTATAATATCATTTTCGTAAATATAAATATTGTCATTAATATTAGTAGAATAATATTAATTACTAATACAAAATAATACAACTTCTATTTATTATTATTACCAATGCTATTTTTTATCAAATAAAAATGTGTAACAAATTATATAATTACCTCAATAGAATCTATCGCAATATTTTTATGAACTTTATAAATTTTATTACTTAAGACATATAAATGTATATTTTAATATAAAATTTTATTTATTAATAAATGAATGATATTATTTACTCTATTAAATCTTTTAAAAATATTTAAAAATATAAAACGACGATATTTAATTTATATAATAATCATTTATAAATTTTAGAGATCATTTTGAGTCAAACTAACTTTTGTCGACCTTTGCATATTAGACTCGAGCATTAGTATTGGGGTACACTATGACTTGATTTAATTTGTTAGACAAATATTGACCAACATATAAATATATATAATTAATTTAGGTTCGTGAATTCGAGGCCAACCTTGCACTAGTTCAATGACGTTATATGTATTTTCACTACGAAATACAGTATGGTGAGTTTCATTTGCCTTTTTACCCTTTATATTTTTGGGCTGAGAATACATGCGCAATTTTTATAAATGTTTTACGAAATAGACACAAGTAATCGAAACTACATTATATGGTTGAATTATCGAAATCGAATATGCCCCTTTTTATTAAGTCTGGTAATCTAAGAATTAGGGAACAGACACCCTAATTGACGCGAACTCTAAAGATAGATCTATCGGGCCCAACAAGCCCCATCCAAAGTACCGGATGCTTTAGTACTTCGAAATTTATATCATGTCCGAAGGAGGATCCCGGAATGATGGGGATATTCTTATATGCATATTGTGAATGTCGGTTACCAGGTGTTCAATCCATATGAATGATTTTTGTCTCTATGCATGGGACGTATATTTATGAGAACTGGAAATGAAATTCTTGTGGTCTATTAAAATGATGAAAATGAATGATTATGATAAACTAATGAACTCACCAACCTTTTGGTTGACACTTTAAAGCATGTTTATTCTCAGGTATTAAAGAAATCTTCCGCTGTGCATTTGCTCATTTTAAAGATATTAATTGGAGTCTTTCATGGCATATTTCGAAGAACGTTGCATTCAAGTCATTGAGTTCATTAAAGATTATTATTATTAAGTCAATTTATAGTTGAATAGTGGATATTATGAAATGGTATACATGCCTGTCAATTTTCGATGTAAAGAAAGTTTGTCTTTTAAAAACAAATGCAATGTTTGTAAAATGTATCATATAGAGGTCAAATACCTCGCGATGTAATCAACTATTGTGAATCGTTTATAATGTATATGAACGGGTCCTTTCAAACTTGGGTGGTCAATTGTCTATATGAAACATATTTCAATTAATCAAGTCTTAACAAGTTTGATTGCTTAACATGTTGAAAACATTTAATCATGTAAATATCAATCTCAATTAATATATATAAACATGGAAAAGTTCGGGTCACTACATGTTGGACAAGTCGGTGATTGTGTTCATTGACGACATACTAGTCTACTCGAAAAGTATGAACGAGCATGAACGTCATTTGCGTGATGTATTGAAGACATTACAAAAGGAGAAGTTGTATGCTAAGTTCTCGAAATGTGAATTTTGGCTAAGGGAGGTTCAATTCCTTGGCCACATTGTGAACAAGGACGGTATTCAAGTGGATCCGGGGAAGATAGAGACGGTGAAGAGTTGGAGACAACCGACTACGCCTACGGAGGTCCGAAGTTTTCTCGGATTGGCCGGTTATTATCGTCGGTTTATCCAAGACTTTTCTAAGATCGCTTCTTCATTGACGAAATTGACAAGGAAGAACGTGAGTTTTGTTTGGGAGAACGAGCAAGAAATTGCTTTTAATTTGTTAAAAGAAAAGTTATGTCAAGCTCCGGTGTTTGTTTTGCCGGAAGGGGTGGAAGACATGACGGTTTATTGTGATGCCTCGTTAAATGGACTCGGGTGTGTTCTAATGCAAAGAGGTAAAGTCATCGCTTATGCCACTCGACAATTAAAGGAACACGAGACGCCATTACTTGTATGGTGTCAAGTGTACGATTTATTCGGATCATAAGAGTTTGAAACATCTCTTTAATCAACGAGATTTGAATTATCGTCAATGTAGGTGGATGGATGTGGTAAAAGACTATGATTGTGAGATACTTTATCATCCGGGTAAGGCGAATGTGGTCGCGGATGCGTTAAGTCGAAAGAGTCATCACCCGGCGTTACGATTGGGATTGTTACGTATGATTATTACTAATGATTTTCTTGAAAAACTTGGTGTGATTTAAATAGAGGCTTACGTTCACAACAAGCATGCGGAGCAAATTGTGGGACAATCGGAGTTCATTACTATGGGCTCGCGGGGTTTGTTGTCTTTTCGAGGAAGAGTGTGGGTGCCTAAGATGGGTGATTATCGACAAGTGCTACTTGATGAAGCACATAAGTCAAAGTATTCCATTCATCCGGGCGCAACGAAAATGTATCTTGATTTAAGGAAAGATTATTGGTGGCCGGGCATGAAACGTGATGTTGTGAAGTATGTTGAGCTATGCGTCACGTGTTTGCAAGTTAAGGCCGAGCACCAAAAGCCGTATGGTAAGTTACAACTGTTAGAAATCCCGAAATGGAAATGGGAGCACATTACCATGGATTTCATCACAAAGTTACCTAAAACGGCGAGAACCCAATTTGATTCGATTTGGGTTATAGTTGATCGATTGACGAAAAGTGCTTTGTTTCTTCCCATTAAGGAAGCGATATCATCGGAGGCCTTGGCTAAGTTGTTTATCAAGGAAGTCATCTCACGACACTGTGTTCCTATATCTATTATTTTGGATCAGGATACCCGTTTTACATCTCGGTTTTGGGAAAAGTTTCACGAAGATATGGGTACGCAACTGAAGTTGAGCACAGCGTATCATCCTCAAACGGACGGTCAAACCAAACGTACGAATCAAACTTTGGAAGATATGTTACGAGCGTGCATTATTGATTTTGGTGGTAGTTGGGACGAGCACTTACCTTTGGTGGAATTCTCGTACAATAATAGTTATCATACTAGTATTGGGATGCCACCGTATGAGATGCTTTATGGGTATAGATGTCGAACCTCGATTTGTTGGGGTGAAGTGGGACAAAAGGAAATCGGGAGTACCGATTTGGTTTTAGAGACGAATAGCAAGATTGATGTGATTCGAGAGCATTTGAAGAAGGCTCAAGATAGGCAAAAGTCGTATGCCGACAAACGTAGACAAACGATCGAATTTCAAGAAGGTGACATGGTGATGCTTAACGTTTCACCATGGAAAGGTGTTATTCGATTCCGGAAACGAGGAAAGTTAGCTCCTTGGTTTATTGGACCATTCAAGGTTTTAGCTTGTGTTGGTGAAGTCGCGTATCGTTTGGAATTACCCGAAGAGCTTGTGGGGATCCATAATACATTTCATGTTTCTCATCTCCTTAAGTGTCTTGCGGATGATTCGTCTTGGGTGCCATTAGACGAGATTGAGCTAAATAATAAGTTAGAGTATATCGAGGAACCGATTGCCATACTTGATGAGAAGGTCAAAAGGTTGAGACATAAAGAGGTTAGGACTTTTAAAGTTCAATGGCGCCGTAGTAAGGGTTCCGAGTTTACTTGGGAGCCCGAAGAGTTTGTGTTGGTTTATCTCCCTTCTTGTTATGCGGATTGGATCGTGAGGACGTGCTCCGATTCAAGTGGGGGAGAGTTGTAATACCCCGTTTTCCCTTACGTATCGAAAGGTACATACTTAATCATTTGTACGTTGTAACTCGCTAGATTATGCGTAATTGTATAGATATATGAGTAGATATGTATGTATATATATATATATATATATATATATATATATATACTTAATAATGTGTGCGCCTACAAGTGTATACATGGGCTTTGATAGCGTTAAGTCTTATGAGACTATTGTTGAAGTTTAGGCGAATGTAGGAAGTGGTTTTAAGTGTGCGAATCAAATAAAATCGAAAAGTGTATAAGTTGGCCGAGATGTCCAGTTCTAGTCTTGGGCCGCGCCGCGTTATATAAGTTGGCTTAAGAAGGGTATATTTTCCCTTTATGTGTCGCGCCGCGACGATTAAGGTCGCCCCGCGACAGTCATGCAGTTCTGATTCCAGTTTTAGCTTAAATTAAATGACTTTGAGGGATAAAATGGTAATTTGACATGTAAATCTGGTGGGAACATTAACTCTCCACCACACATCCATTTATTTCATTTTCATTTTCATTTTCATTTTCTTTCCTATTTCTCTCCCAAAACACAAAACCCACCTAGCTTGATCTTGAGATTTGAAGTTGGAGATTTGTGAATCAAACCTAGGAGCGAGATTTAAAGTTGTTCCTTGTGTCTCTAGCTACGCGTTGATAGTCTCGGTAACTTCTAACTCTAAGTTTGAGTTTTTATTGGTTAATGACTAGGGTTTTGGGTACTAGTGATTTGTATGACCCATTTGAGGGTAAAATGGGTGAGTTTGGGTTATGTTGTTTTAATTAAACCCTAATAGCCATAATCTAGGGTTTTGGCCTTGTGATTTGAGGTTGTAAGTGTCAATTGGTGTTGTTAGTTACTAATGCACTTTAAGATTTATGAAAGAAGGGTTAATGGGTAAGTTTGACTTGATTGTGAGTTTAAGTGAGTTAAAATGGGTCAAAATGTACTAGTTGACCTAATGGGATGAAATGGGTATGGATTACCCTAAGTTTTGTGTTAATTGAAGTTAATAGAATTTAATTCACTAGTCTTAGTGATTAAAGTCGAGTCTTGGCCATTTATGGGCGGTTGTGAGTAGTGGAGTCATTTAATGCAAATTGGGACATTAAATGCTCAAGTGGGAGTATTGTGGTTAATCTCACTAGTTGTGAAATTGAATTTGCACTTAATGATTTAGGTACATTGCGTTGAAGCTCGGAAGTGCTAAATCATCATCCTTGTGACAAAGTGAGTGGAATAATTATATGTGTATGTATATAATTTATTTACTTGTGGGGTGTGGGTTTAAAGTTCGTTGTTGACGATACCATACACTAGAGTATATTGTGTTGTGATGAGGGTTTAAAGTTCGTTGTTGACGATACCTCACGTATGGAATTAAAGTTCGATATTGACGATGCCATACGACTATTGTAGTGAGTTGATGAGGGTTTAAAGTTCGATGTTGACGATACCTCATATGTGGGTTTAAAGTTCGGTGTTGACGATACCACATTAATGTAGGCGAATGAGGTTTAAGTTCGATGTTGACGATACCATTCGTTGGGCTAGCCTTGAGATCTCGAGTACTATGGATGTTGTGAACATCATCGTTATATTTGTGTTTAGCATATTGTATTTTTGTGTTATATGCTATTGTTATACTAGTCTTGTTATCGTGGTACTTAGCGTTATACATGTGAAGGGTATGCTAATTGTGTAACTAGTATGTATGCGGACTTGGTAAGTGTTTGCAAGTAAGTAGGTTATATATATGTATGTATAATTGTTGCACTCACTAAGCCTTGCTTACCCTCTCGTTGTTTACCATTTTATAGGTTCCGGCTTGGACAAGGGTAAGGGCATACGGTTGGATTAGTTGTCTCCCGTTTATGTTGACAGGGGGTGCTTTTGGGATAGCTTTTGAAGTGGCCGAACGTTTTGGGTAGTTTAGCCCTAAACCATGCTCGAGTGTCGTTTGGGTTATAAACTATCATTTGTTGTAGGTCAAACTTGTATCACATTCGTTAATGGCCATTGTGCCTTTTTGTAGACATTAAACTCGTAGTGTGTTTTGACGAATCGTGTGGAATGAGTTACATATTTAATTGGCGCGTAAATGTGCATTATATTAAAAAAAAAAAAAAAAATTTATCGTACGGAGTACGGGTTGGGTTGTTTCATCAATTTAGAGATATGAATAAAAAGTTAATAGAACAGAGATATCGTCTGGGGTTTTAAAAAAAAAAAATTCAGTCGACAATTGGAGCTGTTACAATTGTTAATTGATAGTAGTGAATAAAGAACTGAATGAGCTAACTAATTTGTTAAACCATTCGATTGATTTATCTCCTATTTAGTCGATATTTAATATTCTATCAGGTACACAACAAAATAAAAAAATAAAAGATGAAAACAACATCTAACAGATTCGTACCATTTGATGTCATCCTTCAAAAATTTGCAGACCAAAACAAGATTTATAACAGTTAAAAGTGTAATGAAATCGCCTTTAGGATTTGCCTAGTACGAATTTTTATTGACTTTTTATATAAAATAAAAAATTAATGTTTATTATTGAATATAATTATATAAATATATAAATAATAATAATAATACTTTTAATAATAATACTAATAATAATAATAAATAATACTGTTAATAATAATAATAAATAATAATAATTCTAATAATAATAGTTATAAGGGTGATAATAATATTGTTTAGGATAATAATAATATATATTGTTTCATTTAAACAAAAAAAATGGTAACTATAGAATAATGCTTTTTAATGATAATGGTAATGATACTTTCTACAATAATGATAATCATACTACAACTTAAACACATCATAATTTATATATATATATATATATATATATATATATATATATATATATATATATATATATATATATATATATATATATACATTTTAAATTTGAAGTAATAATATTACAATTATTAATATTAATATTAACAACAATAAAAAAATAATGAAAGTAATGGAAATAATATATCAATTATATTCAACTTTGTAATTTAATATGATACCATTTATTATTTATGTAATATTATATTACGTGATGTCATTTACTGATTAGTCAATATTTATAGATTTTATGTATTTATTTAATAGAAATCTTATATAGATTCATAACAACATATATATATATATTTATGTATATATATATTTATATATATTTATTTTATCAGTAACTTAATTACCTGAATTATTACATTCCAATTAATTAAAGTATTCTTTATTAAATCTTAATATTATATATTCTTATTTTATATTTATATATAATATATATATATATATATATATATATATATATATATATATATATATATATATATATATATATATATATGTATACATACTCATTTACAAATAATGGTTCGTGAATTGCAGGGGATAATTAAAGGTCAAATGAATTTATGTTAACAGTTTCAAAATTTTAAAACTCAACTTTACAGACTTTGCTTATCGTGTCGAAATTATATAGAAATTAAGTTTAAATTTGGTCGGAAATTTTCGGGTCACTACAGTACCTACCCGTTAAAGAAATTTCGTCCCGAAATTTGAGTGAGGTGGTCATGGTTAACAATAAAAATGTTTTCATGACGAATATGAGTTGATAAATAGAGTTTTATCATCATTGAGTAATATTGATAAAACAATTCGATTTTTCGAAGAGCACGAGTGAAGTTATCACAAAAGAGTGAAATAGAGAAGTAAGGATTCATCTTAACTTTTGACAGAGTCAGGGTTGAATTCCGAAATTCAAGGATTTGAAGAAAATCTTCGAAATCTAAAAGATTTGATTCTTCGGCGAATAAGGTAATTAAGATCTCTATAATTAAATACGGTGATCTGTCTCGATTTCTCTGTCTGATATATCCATTATAAATTAAACTCTTCCGTTCCATTATTCTCAACATTCCTATACTTTCTTTCTTAGTCCATATATCCAAAAGATTGTGAAATGCTTAATCCCGTTCTAATCAAGAAATATTTTCTTGATAATTTAGAAGTTTAAATAGAATACAAGAGTCATGTAACATGGCACATGATGACGTTATGATCTGTGAATCATCACATTCCATTAGAAACTCAGCACGACTTACTGTAATATAATCACGTTGATCAAGTGTCATTATATTATACTAACTGATGCATCAGTTCCCAACATTACTTCAATAACATTAGTAATTTAAGCTCGAAAGTTTACAGAATATAGAAACTAACAGTTTCTATATGATGTAACACTGATAGCACGAAGAGATTAATGATTTCAGATAAGAATAGTTATGAAAATATCTTCAGAAATATAGAGGATATTTATAATGAAAGATACGATGATATCTTGAAATTTCTAATATCGAAAGGTGGTGAAGAAAATTTATCCGCAAGAGTTTAGAGTCAGAAGCAAGGTATTCGCTAAAGATTTCATCAGAAACAGAATCATCAGGATTCTTAATGTACAAGCTTAGTTCTTGTGATTTTTTCAAAGACTCCTTCGTAGTTTGCTCAATCAGTTTTCTAGTTCTAACTTTTCTGAGCTTTTCCAACATACTATTCTTTATCATCAAACTTCCGATGATTAAGGGCGTTTATGGTTGTCTATGGTTTCTGCTGCTTCATTCAGCTTTTTCAACATTCAGAGTATTGATTTGTGACTGAGTGCTTTTCAGAATTTTAGAATGAGAGATCATAATTCTAAGAGATAAATGTCATACATATAACTGTTGATGTAGATATGCTGTGAGTTTTCAAAGTACTGATTGCTGATTCCCGGTAATTGGTATGGCAGTTCTCGTTACAAGATGCGGATGAGTATATGATAGGGTTTCAATGAATAATATAATGATTTATCGGAGAGTTTAAACCAAGAACCAACGAGGTTGCTGGTACGTCTGCTGGTAATATGGTGGAATATAAAAGCTTCCCCGGTAACAATAAAAGAGTACGCATATATATCAAGGTTATAATAAGGTTGTTTCGAACGAAAAGTCGAAGTTGACTTGCTGAAGCTGTGACAAAATTGACTAATTTTGAAAAGGAATTGCAAAGTTATTTTCGGTAATAACAATGGCAAAAGAGTTAACACAGATACGTGTTTAACGTTTACTCAGGTTCCGAGTGTTTTTAGGTGCATAATTATATGCATTAATCTTTTCTTCCGTAGTTGAAGTGCGGTCGATTCATTATTTGGATTGAGGTGTTTTTCAAGAATCATGAAACGTTTGAACGCAGATTGTAATCGTCAAGATACAAATGAGGTTTAAGATGAAATCAAGTGGCAAACTTGAAGAATTATTTAGTTTCATATGTTATAATCAGTATTTTAATTCATTTTAATTGTCCAATATTATTCGTCGATAGTCCACAGTTGACAGTCCAATAATTCATATATTATTTAATATATAATATTCGAATTAATTAATACGTATCGTGACCCGTGTACATGTCTCAGACTCGATTACAACTCAAAGTATATATATTATTATAGAATCAACCTCAACCCTGTATAGAGAACTCGTTCATTACTGCATATAGAGTGTCTATGGTTATTCCAAATAATATATATAGATGCGTCGATATGATATGTCAAAACCTTGTATACGTGTCCCGATATTTAAAGTACGTAAATAAATACAGAATTTAAATGACGATAAATAAAATTGCGAGAATGTAAATTGCGATAATTAAATTGCGATAAATAAAGTGTAATCAGTTAGCTAGGAACAGTTAGCTGGAACAGTTATGTAACGACCCGTCCATATCCCCCTGGACGAAATCATCAACATTTGGTCCCATTGCGATGATCGACTCCAAGTAATGTCCTTAAATTGAGCAAATGCACAGCGGAAGACTTAATTCGTACCTGAGAATAAACATGCTTTAAAGTGTCAACCAAAAGGTTGGTGAGTTCATAGGTTTATCATAACAATCATTTCAATATGTTAATAGACCACAAGATTTCATAATCATAAACATAATACACTCGCAAGTGTATGTAAAGCATTCTAAGTGGTTGAGCACTTGGTAACCATACTTAACATTTAATCAACGTCGCATATTCTCTTTATTATGAAATCTCACTACACCGTACCAAGTGTAGTTACCAAAACGAAGTACTGTGCAACCGTTGAATACTGGTCGTCCAGTCCGGTTGGGGTTGTCAGGCCCGATAGATCTATCAACAGGATTCGCGTTTACAATACCCATGTAAATAGTAGTTACCAAGCTACAGGGAAGTATGCCAGTGGTACAACTCAACGTAGAATATATTTTTAAGTACTTGTGTCTATTTTGTAAACATTTATAAAAGCAGCGCATGTATTCTCAGCCTAAAAATATATATATTGCAAAAGCAATTAAAAAGGGAGCAAATGAAACTCACCATACTGTATTTTGTAGTAAAAATACATAGGACGACATTGAACAAGCATAGGGTTGGCCTCAGATTCACGAACCTATATCATTTATTAACACATAAAATGGTAATCGAACAAATTTATATATTATTAGTGGTTTAATTGTTATTTTAATTGGATTTTTCATTAATAACCTTATTAATTATATTTATTAATATTTATTATAAAGGTATTAATATAGTTATGTTATGTGTAGTAAATATAGTTTTATATAACTAATAATTATTTGATAAAATAATATTGATAATAATAATAACTAAAAGTTGTTTTATTTTACAATAATAATAATAATAATAATAATAGTTATTATGATAATATTATTGATAATATGAAAATAATAATATTAATGTCAAAATAATAATATCGATAGTAATAATAATAATTTTGATAAAAATGATAATCTTTCTAATAATGATAATAATAATAATAATAATAATAATAATGAATATATTACTACCTTTAAAGAGATTGTAAAAGTTTTCTAAAAAAAAAATAGCCTTTGCCAAGTCTCGAACCCACAACCTCTCGATAATCACCAACACCACAAAACATAACGTTTTCTATTCTTAATTATGGAACACCTTGTTGACTAATGGGGCCAGCTCCAACAACATGACTGAAACTCGCCCATCAAAATAATTAAATATACGGCTCAATCCAAATAGATAATTCAACCAACGAATAAAGAAAACTTTAGGTTCCTTTATAACCCACTAACGAGGAAAAAAACTGTGAGTGGGGTAACCTTGATTTAAAGTGATCGGCCAAAAAAAAACATATAATATACAGCACTTATTTTTGGCATGCTTCCTTTCAGTGTTAACACAACATGATTTATTAAATGGGTTCGACAGAAGCAATTGATAGGTATTCAATATCTTCTAGTCTCATCCAATCAGCCATGGTCACTATTATTTCCCCTTGATGTACCACCTGTTTCAATAACAAGTGGGTCTTGTTCGATCGTAATTTCAAACGATAAGAAATAATAATAGATTATGGTGACGTTTGCTTATAGGAGGAAGAAAAACCGAAAGAGATAGTGATAGTTTCAAATTGTAACAGGAAGAGGTAGCAGCAGGTTGGTGCTTTTGGGTTTTGGGTCTTTTCGATGGAACACAGAAATATAGTATCGATAACAATATAGCATGTGGTGATGGTCGTGCTATGGTGGTGATTCAAGGGGGTGATGTAGTTCGCGAAGAGGAGAGCGAAAACAATAAATGGTGCTCATATGATGCCGTGAAAGATGGTTGTGGTCGTGTAAGTGATTGTTGAATGGTGGCGGGTAAATGAAGGTTTTGTTCAAGAAGGTGATGGTTGAAGATGGTGAAGGTTCCCGGTGGTGCAAGGTCGTGATCTTCAAAGGGTGATGGATTAAAGAAGTAATGAAGTGGGTTTCATTAAAAAGGGTAAGATAAACAAGAGAAGGAATGAAGTAGGTAACGGGTTTTCATGGTTGTTCCAAACAGAAAACCGAAGCAAGTAAGTAGCAGAAAAAAATAAAATCTCGAGCTGTTGATTAGGAGAAATAAGATGGTTGTTCTCGGTGTTGGTGATCAATTAAGGTGGTGGCGAGGTAAGTGGGTTCAAGGTGGTTGAGTTTGATACTAGAAGGTGGTGGTGTGAGGTTGTGGAAGCTCACGCTGGACAACAAGCCCGAGAGATGGTTGTGGTTTTAGTTTCAGGTTCACGAAAAATTAAACAAGAAAGGAGTAATGGTTTGGTGTTCTTCTTGTTTCAATCGAAGCTATAAACAGAAAATGGAGAAAGGAGAGTGAAGGTGGTGTGTTTTTGGTTTTGTGAGAGATGCCATGTGTATGTAAATATAATTATATATAGACAGATATATAGACAAATATATTTGGAATATGAATCTTTAAATCGTGCATGTACAGTTGGTGATGATCAAGTTGCAAGGAAGTCCAAAAAGAAAACAGTAAAGGAATATTAAACATGAATCAATTATCATAAGTTAACAATCAATAACGTACAACTAATAAATAATAAAATATGTATTAGCAGCCATCATATTAACTTATTGTGTCGACAGTTTCCTCAGACTGCTAAATCGTACTTCGTTGTTAAATTAGGGGAAGGTAAAATGTCTTGGAAAAATTCTAAAATTTTAAATTAAATAACTTTATTTATTTCAGTCTTTTAGAGTGTAAAACTGGTCATTAATTATATACATTTATTAAAAAAAAAAAATTAATTATGAGCTTTCAACCTCGAGTAAAAATACTAAATGTTAAAATTAATCAAATAGATTCTAATTCTATTTTTAATAAAACTAAAATTTATAGAACTCGTTTTATTATATCATAAGTCGTTTACATATTAAATTAATTAAATCTTATATCACAATATTATATATATGTATATACATTTAAATATATATGTATCTATTTACAATTTGTTGTTCGTGAATCGTCGGCATAGTCGAAGGGTAAATGATGACATGAATATTGATTTCAACACTTTCGAGACTCAACATTACAGATTTTGCTTATCGTGGCAGAAGCATATAAAGATTAAAGTTTAAATTTGATCAGAAATTTCCGGGTCATTACAGTACCCACCCGTTAAAGAAATTTCGTCCCCGAAATTTGAGTGAGGTCGTCATGGCTAATAATAAAAATGTTTTCATGACGAATATGAGTTGATAAATATAGTTTTATCATTATTGATTAATATAAATAAAACGATTCGATCATGTGATGCGTACGAGTGAAGCTATCACAAAAGAGTGAAATGAGAAATAAAGATTCGTCTTTGACTTTTGACGTAGTCACGGTTGATTTCCGAAATTTAAGGAATTTAAGGAAATCTTCTAATCAGAAAGAAAATGTAATAACACGATTTATTAGCAACTGTTGAAATTACGGAAGAATAGAAATATCAAGGAAATATTTCCGTGATATGCTTAGAAATTAAGTAGAATGAAAGAGTCGTGTAACATGACACATGATGAGGATAAGGTCTGTGAATCATCATCACGTTACATTAGAAATTTAGCATGAATTACTGTAATATAACCACGTTGGCCCGGCGTCATTATATTATACTAACTCATGCTTCAATTCCCTACACTTCTCCAAAAATCATCCATAATTTAAACTCAAATTTTATAGAAGGATAGAAACTGAAACACTTTCTTTTATGAAGTAATATAGATAGCACGATAAGATGATGAAGAAAAGTAAGGAACAAGATATTCGGACAAAGATATTTATGAAGAAAACTCAAATTTATGAAGAAAACTCAAATTTTGGACAAAGATATTTATGAAGATATCTTCAGAAATATTGAAGATATTTATGACGATATTTTGAAATTTCTAGATCAAAGGATGATGAAGAAAATGTTTCCGCAAGGATTTAGAATAAGTAAGGAACAAGATATTCATTTAAAGGTTTCAGCAGGTACTGAATCGTCTGGATTCGTTAAGAACAGGTTTAGTGTTTGTGATTTATCCACAGTCTCCTTCATGGTTTGCTCAATCCGATTTTCAGTACTAAATTTTCTATCGAGCATTCGTAACACTTCCTTCTTTATCATCAACTTTTGGCCATTAAGACCATCTACAACATGCTGCTTCGTCAGCATTTTCAGAGTTAACAGATCTGGGTCATCGGTTATCAAACCGAGGTGGTTTCAAGAGAATTGTGTTTTTAGATGATTAAACGCTGATGGTAATATGGTGGGATATGAAAGGTTCTCCGATAGCAATAAGTGAGCGCGCATATATATCAAGGTGATCTTAAGGTTGTTTCAAACGAAAAGTCGAAGTTGACTTGCTGGAGCTGTGACAAAATTTGGCTAATTTGAAGAAGAACTGGAAAGTTATTTTGGGTAATAGTAATAACACCAAAAGAGTTAGCACAGATACGTGTTAATCGTTTGTTCAGGTTCCGAGTGTTTTTCAGGTGCATAACTATATGCATGAATCTTTTCTTCTGTAGATGAAGTGCGGCTGGTTCATCCTCTCGATCGAAGTGTTTTCAAGAATCATGAAAGATTTGAACGCGGATTGTAGTTGTCGAGGTACAAATGAGGTTTAAGATGAAATTAAGTGGCAAACTTGAAGAATTATTTAGTTTCATATGTTATAATCAGTATTTTAATTCATTTTAATTGTCCAAAGTTAGCAGTCCAATTGTCCAATGGTTCAATAGTCCAATGATTCATATACAGTTATATATATAATATTCGAATAAATTAATACGTATCGTGACCCATGTACCGGTCTCAGTATTGATCACAACTCAAACCATATATATATTTTGGAATCAACTCCAACCCTGTATAGCCAACTCCCACATTCACATATAGAGTGTCTATGGTTGTTCCGAAATATATATATATAGATGGGTCAATATGATAAGTCGAAACCTTGTATACGTGTCCCGTTATTTAAAGTGCGTAACATAAATAAATATATATCATGACCCGTGTACAACGTATTATCTCAGAATTAATCCGACGTATTGTGTACATGTGTCCCGATTAAAGTGCGTAAAAGTAAATAACGGAAATTAAATGACGATAAATAAAATTGCGAGAATGTAAATTGCGATAATGTAAATTATGATAAAATGTAATCAGTTAGCTGGGAACAGTTAGCTGGGAACAGTTAGCGTGGAATCTTAACAATATTTCAATTAGTTAATCTGTTTGTTTCTAACAAAATTTATTATATCCAATGTTTTCTTCATTATGCCACTTGTTGGATTCTGATAGGTCAAAATCCAAATATGAAATTGAACGAAAATGGATTCTGTGGTGAACGGATACGTATATCTATGGATACAAGTAGGATAGTGACTGACTGTTGAATCAGAGTCGAAGAATGTACCGTGTAGCTGATTAATGTGAAATCTAAATATTCCTCGGGTATTACCTACCCGTTAAAATATTTTTACCATTAACAGTTTGTAAAAAAGAATTTTAATTACAATCTTTATGAAAATATACGTGCATATATATTTCTTCAGATGTAATCATGGATTTAATGAGTCAATAAGATATTAAACTCATTTGATTTACCGTTAATACTAGATTACATAATCTCTAAAATTTTAGAAATTACATAATCGCCATGTCGAGCGAAGATAATCGATGTAGAACGATTCGTAGAACGATGATTATACTCGAGGTGCAGAATGAGATGGTGAGGCATGGATTGTTGAAACTTGGGTTATTGGTGGTACTGGTACCGTTGGTGCGGAAGCTGGTGATGTTACTGGTGTTGGTGATACTGCTGGTGCTTGCAAATTGTGTACCGTGCTCTCTAAAGTTAACACTCGAGCTCGGAGTTCTTTAACTTCTTTTACTAACCCTGGTTGGTTATCAGTGTGAGGTAAAGGTCGGATATCTTCTCTAGTTCCGTTAATGGTAGCCTCAAGACGAAAAATTCTTGCAAAAAGGGTATAAACGGTGTTGCGAACAGGTTCGCCGGTGAGCGGGTCGAGTACTCCGACGTTAGGTGGTAAGTTCGGCTCGTGATATGGAGTACCTTCTTCATTTCTCCATAGGGTAAGTATTTCGCGAACCCATCCCCACTTTCTAAAGAAATCACGGTAGTTGATCGGTTGGTGCGCTCCCGTCACGCTATCTTCGGAGTCAGAAGAACTTGGTCGATTCGTAGAGGCCATCGTACGCGATCACAGAAAAGATTTTTGGTATGAAAAGCTTAGTGACAGCAAATAATAGTTGGATGGTATTCTCAATGCATAATATGCATAGATATATATAGTACCAGGATCCCTTAAATTACGGAGAAATTTACGGAAGATATTAAGCAAAGTCTATCGTAATAGGTACGCTAAGATATAAATTTGTCTATACACTATCTATGCAATAAAGGCAGTAAGGCATGTCTAGACTTAGGAATGATTAGCAGGAAATTTTTCCACTAGGAATGATATACAATACTTATAATATGCAGCTAAGGTCGAAGTCCAGACTCGCTAATGCATCCTAACAACTATCAGTTAGACACACTAATGCAAGACCTGGTTCGCTAGGACCAACGCTCTGATACCACCTGTAACGACCCGTCCATATCCCCCTGGACGAAATCATCAACATTTGGTCCCATTGCGATGATCGACTCCAAGTAATGTCCTTAAATTGAGCAAATGCACAGCGGAAGACTTAATTCGTACCTGAGAATAAATATGCTTTAAAGTGTCAACCAAAAGGTTGGTGAGTTCATAGGTTTATCATAACAATCATTTCAATATGTTAATAGACCACAAGATTTCATAATCATAAACATAATACACTCGCAAGTGTATGTAAAGCATTCTAAGTGGTTGAGCACTTGGTAACCATACTTAACATTTAATCAACGTCGCATATTCCCTTTATTATGAAATCTCACTACACCGTACCAAGTGTAGTTACCAAAACGAAGTACTGTGCAACCGTTGAATACTGGTCGTCCAGTCCGGTTGGGGTGGTCAGGCCCGATAGATCTATCAACAGGATTCGCGTTTACAATACCCATGTAAATAGTAGTTACCAAGCTACAGGGAAGTATGCCAGTGGTACAACTCAACGTAGAATATATTTTTAAGTACTTGTGTCTATTTTGTAAACATTTATAAAAGCAGCGCATGTATTCTCAGCCTAAAAATATATATATTGCAAAAGCAATTAAAAAGGGAGCAAATGAAACTCACCATACTGTATTTTGTAGTAAAAATACATAGGACGACATTGAACAAGCATAGGGTTGGCCTCAGATTCACGAACCTATATCATTTATTAACACATAAAATGGTAATCGAACAAATTTATATATTATTAGTGGTTTAATTGTTATTTTAATTGGATTTTTCAATAATAACCTTATTAATTATATTTATTAATATTTATTATAAAGGTATTAATATAGTTATGTTATGTGTAGTAAATATAGTTTTATATAACTAATAATTATTTGATAAAATAATATTGATAATAATAATAACTAAAAGTTGTTTTATTTTACAATAATAATAATAATAATAATAATAATAGTTATTATGATAATATTATTGATAATATGAAAATAATAATATTAATGTCAAAATAATAATATCGATAGTAATAATAATAATTTTGATAAAAATGATAATCTTTCTAATAATGATAATAATAATAATAATAATAATAATAATAATAATAATGAATATATTACTACCTTTAAAGAGATTGTAAAAGTTTTCTAAAAAAAAATAGCCTTTGCCAAGTCTCGAACCCACAACCTCTCGATAATCACCAACACCACAAAACATAACGTTTTCTATTCTTAATTATAGAACACCTTGTTGACTAATGGGGCCAGCTCCAACAACATGACTGAAACTCGCCCATCAAAATAATTAAATATACGGCTCAATCCAAATAGATAATTCAACCAACGAATAAAGAAAACTTTAGGTTCCTTTATAACCCACTAACGAGGAAAAAAACTGTGAGTGGGGTAACCTTGATTTAAAGTGATCGGCCAAAAAAAAACATATAATATACAGCACTTATTTTTGGCATGCTTCCTTTCAGTGTTAACACAACATGATTTATTAAATGGGTTCGACAGAAGCAATTGATAGGTATTCAATATCTTCTAGTCTCATCCAATCAGCCATGGTCACTATTATTTCCCCTTGATGTACCACCTGTTTCAATAACAAGTGGGTCTTGTTCGATCGTAATTTCAAACGATAAGAAATAATAATAGATTATGGTGACGTTTGCTTATAGGAGGAAGAAAAACCGAAAGAGATAGTGATAGTTTCAAATTGTAACAGGAAGAGGTAGCAGCAGGTTGGTGCTTTTGGGTTTTGGGTCTTTTCGATGGAACACAGAAATATAGTATCGATAACAATATAGCATGTGGTGATGGTCGTGCTATGGTGGTGATTCAAGGGGGTGATGTAGTTCACGAAGAGGAGAGCGAAAACAATAAATGGTGCTCATATGATGCCGTGAAAGATGGTTGTGGTCGTGTAAGTGATTGTTGAATGGTGGCGGGTAAATGAAGGTTTTGTTCAAGAAGGTGATGGTTGAAGATGGTGAAGGTTCCCGGTGGTGCAAGGTCGTGATCTTCAAAGGGTGATGGATTAAAGAAGTAATGAAGTGGGTTTCATTAAAAAGGGTAAGATAAACAAGAGAAGGAATGAAGTGGGTAACGGGTTTTCATGGTTGTTCCAAACAGAAAACCGAAGCAAGTAAGTAGCAGAAAAAAATAAAATCTCGAGCTGTTGATTAGGAGAAATAAGATGGTTGTTCTCGGTGTTGGTGATCAATTAAGGTGGTGGCGAGGTAAGTGGGTTCAAGGTGGTTTAGTTTGATACTAGAAGGTGGTGGTGTGAGGTTGTGGAAGCTCACGCTGGACAACAAGCCCGAGAGATGGTTGTGGTTTTAGTTTCAGGTTCACGAAAAATTAAACAAGAAAAGAGTAATGGTTTGGTGTTCTTCTTGTTACAATCGAAGCTATAAACAGAAAATGGAGAAAGGAGAGTGAAGGTGGTGTGTTTTTGGTTTTGTGAGAGATGCCATGTGTATGTAAATATAATTATATATAGACAGATATATAGACAAATATATTTGGAATATGAATCTTTAAATCGTGCATGTACAGTTGGTAATGATCAAGTTGCAAGGAAGTCCAAAAAGAAAACAGTAAAGGAATATTAAACATGAATCAATTATCATAAGTTAACAATCAATAACGTACAACTAATAAATAATAAAATATGTATTAGCAGCCATCATATTAACTTATTGTGTCGACAGTTTCCTTAGACTGCTAAATCGTACTTCGTTGTTAAATTAGGGGCGGGTAAAATGTCTTGGAAAAATTCTAAAATTTTAAATTAAATAAATTTATTTATTTCAGTCTTTTAGAGTGTAAAACTGGTCATTAATTATATACATTTATTAAAAAAAAAAAATTAATTATGAGCTTCAACCTCGAGTAAAAATACTAAATGTTAAAATTAATCAAATAGATTCTAATTCTATTTTTAATAAAACTAAAATTTATAGAACTCGTTTTATTATATCATAAGTCGTTTACATATTAAATTAATTAAATCTTATATCACAATATTATATATATGTATATACATTTAAATATATATGTATCTATTTACAATTTGTTGTTCGTGAATCGTCGGCATAGTCGAAGGGTAAATGATGACATGAATATTGATTTCAACACTTTCGAGACTCAACATTACAGATTTTGCTTATCGTGGCGGAAGCATATAAAGATTAAAGTTTAAATTTGATCGGAAATTTCCGGGTCATTACAAGTTAGCGTGGATTCTTAACAAAGTTTCTCATAGTTAATTTGTTTGTTTCTAACAAATTTTATTTTGTCAAATGTTTCCTTCGTTATGCCACTTGTTGGATTCTGATAAATCAAAATCCAAATATGAAACTGAATGAAAATAGTTATTCTGTGATGAACGGATTCGTACTTCTGTGGTTGTAAGTAGGATAGTAAATGATTATTGAATCAGATTCGAAGAATGTACAGTATAACTTATTAATGTGAAATCTAAATATTCCTCGGGTATTACCTACCCATTAAAATATTTTCATCATTAACAGTTTTGTACGAAAGAATTTTTTTAATTACAATCTTTATGAAAATATACTTACATATATATTTTCCTCAGATGTAATCATGGATTTAATGAGTTAATATGATATTAAACTCATCTGATTTACGCCTAAAATTAGAGTACTTAATCTCTAAAATATTAGAGATTACATAATCATCATGTCGAACGAAGATAAATAACGTAGAACGATACGTAGAACGAAGATCATACTCGAAGTACAGATGGTGATATTGAGGCATGGATTGTTGATGGTACTGGTGCTATTATTGATGGTAGTATTGGTGCCGGTGATGTTGCTGAAGCTGGTAGATTTTGCACTATATTCTCCAAATCGATTACTCGAGCGCGAAATTCGTTGACTTCTTCTATTATTCCAGGATGATTGTCGGTTGGAACGAGCGGATGAATAAGATTTAGAATTGTGGATAGAATATAATTGTGACGAGATACTCTGGAAATGAGAGAAAATGGTGTCTCGAACGGGTTCGCCGGTAAGTGCTTCTGGTTCATCGTCAAGAGGGTAATTTGGTTGGTGGAAAGGATCGCCTTCTTCGCGTCTCCATTGATTAAGTCGACTACGAACCTATCAGATGAATTGGGGATGACTGATTGGTTGATTTATTCCGGTGACGCTGATAGGTGAAACTCCATATCGGAATAGCTGTCGGGATCCGAGGAATTCGAACTGGTTGAGGGATTCATCTCGTACGATCAGATGAAGGACATTTCGATAAGAAATAGATTATAGGATATAGATTAGTACTCTGCAATACATAATTTACATATGCATATATAATACTAAAATCCCATAAGTTACGGAGGAATCTACGGAAGCTGTCAGGCAAAGTAACAACAACAGATATGCTAAGATATGAATTTATCTATACACTGTCTATGCAATAGCGGCAGTAAGACGTGTCTAGACTTTAAGGATGATAAACAAGTAATTTTTGACACGAAATGATAAGCAAAACTTTTGACATGCAGACACGGTCGAAGTCCAGACTCACTAATGCATCCTAACGACTTATCAGTTATACACACTAATGCAGACCTGGTTTGCTAAGACCACCGCTCTGATACCAACTGTGAAGACTCGTCCTAATCCATCCGGACGAAGTCCCTATCGATTGTAAACGATTCACAACAGTTGATTACATAGCGAGATACTTGACCTCTATATGATACATTTACAAACATTGCATTCGTTTTTGAAAAGACAATCTTTCATTTCGTCGAAAGTTGACGGCATGCATACCATTTCATAATACATCTAACTATAATTGACTTAATAATAATCTTGATGAACTCAACGACTCGAATACAACGTCTTTTGAAATATGCCATGAATGACTCCAAGTAATGTCTCTAATATGAGCTAATGCACAGCGGAAGATTTCTTTCATACCTGAGAATAAACATGCTTTAAAGTGTCAACCAAAAGGTTGGTGAGTTCATTAGTTTAACATAAATAATCATTTCATAATTTTAATAGACCACAAGATTTCATATTTCCATTTCTCATAAACATACGTCCCATGCATAGAGACAAAAATATCATTCATATGGATTGAACACCTGGTAACCGACATTCACAATATGCATATAAGAATATCCCCATCATTCCGGGATCCTCCTTCGGACATGATATAAATTTCGAAGTACTAAAGCATCCGATACTTTGGATGGGGCTTGTTGGGCCCGATAGATCTATCTTTAGGATTCGCGTCAATTAGGGTGTCTGTTCCCTAATTCTTAGATTACCAGACTAAAAAGGGGCATATTCAGTTTAATAATCCAACCATAGAATGTAGTTTTAAGTACTTGTGTCTATTTCGTAAAACAGATATAAAACAGCGCATGTATTCTCAGTCCCAAAAATATATATTTCAAAAGCATTTAAAAAGGGAGCAAATGAAACTCACTGTACTGTATTTTGTAGTAAAAATACATATGACAACATTGAACAATGCAGGGTTGGCCTCGGATTCACGAACCTATATCATTTGTATACATATTAACACATATAATAGTATTCGAATGAATATATATATATATACATATATATATATATATATATATAAATTTTTGTAATTACATTACTTTTATATTAATAACATATATTTTTAATTTGTATGTTCATTCAAATGGTTAATATTTTATAGTTATATTAATATATTGATATACGTACTTGTTTAATATTATATTTAAAAATCGATAATTTGTTGTTTGTAAGTGTTTATATAAATAATTTTTAGTAGGTTTTATATATATATATATATATATATATATATATATATATATATATATATATATATATATATATATATATATATATATATATAGTTATGTGAAGTTTTAATATAAGTGTAGTATATATAATAAATATATTTTTATGTACAAAATATTTATTTGCTTAAAAATGATAGTTTTTGAGATTAATAAAGATAATATTAATAATCATATTATTTAATATTAATACTTATTTTGACAATAATATTATTAGTAATAACAATAATAATTATAATTATAATTGTAACTAGGGTTATGTTAACGATAATAATAGTTGGTAACTACTACTTATATTAATAGTAGTAATAATAATAAGTAACATTCATAATACTTATTAATAATAATTCAGATACTTAATAATAATAACAATAATATTCTAATCAAAATAATGATAACTAATACTTATTTAAACATTAATATTAATAATAATTATAATACATGTGATAATAATAATAACTATAACTAATGATAATAATACAAATAACAATAATAAGAATAATAATTAATAATAATAATAATAATAATAATAATAATAATAATAATAATAATAATAATAATAATAATAATAATAATAATAATAATAATAATAAATGAAATAAAAGATTTATACCCTTTTTTAGAAGCTTTATTAAAAAGAATGCTCACGACGGGGCTCGAACCCTAGACCTCCCACTCACCGCTAACACCCATAACTACTCATCTGTTTCTGTATTTCTAATTATAATCGTAATTTAATTCTATTAAATCCTTGTCTTCTGTTTCCTCTTCATCTTCCAAATTCAATCAACCAGACACAAATCAAACTCCATAAATATTGAATTTCCAGCTTATTTTATAACTTGAGTTGAAACAGAAACATTTAGCTTTAGGTGTACGGATTAACAGAAAAATGAAATCTTAAAAAAAACTAATAAAAAGACTGCTGCTGTTAGCGGTTTTTAAAAAAAATAATAATATGAACCTCAAATCGATTTTCGAGTTCCAGAGGGTTTTAGACCAAAGTTAAAACATGAAATAAGTTCCAACTCGTCCATTTAATCTTTTTGAAACATTAATTTGATCCAAAACATCAAAACTTTTACGAATTTCACTATGAACCTCTCAGTTGACTTTTTATGAATTAAGTTTGACTCGAAAAATTCTAACTCAATACATAAAATTGAGTCTTGTGATTTTACAGATAGTTGGAATAGACCAATCCTAACAAGACCTCAATAACACAATTGGAATTGGAGTTCAATTTAGAGATATGCATAAAAAGTTAATAGAACAGAGATGTCGTCTGGGGTTTAAAAAAAAATAAATTCAGTCGATAATTGGAGCTGTTACAATTGTTAATTGATAGTAGTGAATAAAGAACTGAATGAGCTAACTAATTTGCTAAACCATTCGATTGATTTATCTCCTATTTAGTCGATATTTAATATTCTATCAGGTACACAACAAAATAAAAAAATAGAAGATGAAAACAACATCTAACAGATTCATACCATTTGATGTCATCCTTCAAAAATTTGCAGACCAAAACAAGATTTATAACAGTTAAAAGTGTAATGAAATCGCCTTTAGGATTTGCCTAGTACGAATTTTTATTGACTTTTTATATAAAATACAAAATTAATGTTTATTATTGAATATAATTATATAAATATATAAATAATAATAATAATACTTTTAATAATAATACTAATAATAATAATAAATAATACTGTTAATAATAATAATAAATAATAATAATTCTAATAATAATAGTTATAAGGGTGATAATAATATTGTTTAGGATAATAATAATATATATTGTTTCATTTAAACAAAAAAAATGGTAACTATAGAATAATGCTTTTTAATGATAATGGTAATGATACTTTCTACAATAATGATAATCATACTACAACTTAAACACATCATAATTTATATATATATATATATATATATATATATATATATATATATATATATATATATATATATATATACATTTTAAATTTGAAGTAATAATATTACAATTATTAATATTAATATTAACAACAATAAAAAAAATAATGAAAGTAATGGAAATAATATATCAATTATATTCAACTTTGTAATTTAATATGATACCATTTATTATTTATGTAATATTATATTACGTGATGTCATTTACTGATTAGTCAATATTTATAGATTTTATGTATTTATTTAATAGAAATCTTATATAGATTCATAACAACATATATATATATTTATGTATATATATATTTATATATATTTATTTTATCAGTAACTTAATTACCTTAATTATTACATTCCAATTAATTAAAGTATTCTTTATTAAATCTTAATATTATATATTCTTATTTTATATTTATAATATATATATATATATATATATATATATATATATATATATATATATATATATATATATATATATACATACTCATTTACAAATAATGGTTTGTGAATTGCAGGGGATAATTAAAGGTCAAATGAATTTATGTAAACAGTTTCAAAATTTTAAAACTCAACTTTACAGACTTTGCTAATCGTGTCGAAATTATATAGAAATTAAGTTTAAATTTGGTCAGAAATTTCCGGGTCACTACATAAGACTTGTCAAAGTAATTCGTGACATTGCCTTAAAAGACTATTTATTTACGTTTACATCAACTTTTTAAATACAGGTGTGTTCCTTCACATTCGACACTTAATGTCAAGCTTGAACTACTTCCACTTTTTAAATACAGGTATCTATGTTTACTATTGTAACAATCCCTTTTTAGTTTCTTTATACTTGGATACTTTGACATGGTTATGTAATGAATGAATTCCTTAATAATTCACCACATGCTTGAAAGTTGAAATACAAAATTGGAAAATGATTAGTATAATTATTTGACAAAAATTGGTAAATGACTTATACTTACAAGTATTTTACAAAAGTTAAAATGATACCAATTAAAACATCACGACATGCTTTATGTACATGTCCATAACCACATGCAACCATACCGGTTACTGGGTAACATATATATTTTTATTCACTTTATGATATATGTGTTGCGGGTACATAATGATGTGTTAATGTTTGTTTGTTACTGTAATTTTACTTGACTGATTAGTGTTTGGATGTCTTTCAGTTGTGGTTACTGTTTTACGAATCTGATAGTTATTGTTCTACGAATTAGATGGGCGCACTGTTATGGTATGCATTTCCAGCCATTTTTTGAGATTTCTCAGTGTAAGTAGCAAAATAGGCGGGTCAGAGGTAGGTCTATCTGGTTCACAAGGCAAAGCTTTCCAGTAAACTTTTTTGTATTGAAAAATTTATGCGACTACTTCTCTTGATAATTTTTGCAATCTGCAGGTATATATTTTTGCAATCTGCAGGTATATTTTCTCAATTTCTATTTTCAAAGTTTTCGCGCATGTCGTACGTGGTGATGAAATTTCAAGGAGTTGTGCATGTCTTCAAGGGGCCAAAGCTTACTCCAACACTACTATGAAGCAACATAAAATTGTCAGTGAAGCAATCAAATCTGGGCTGAATAGTTTGCCACTTTTGAAGATCATGGAAAATGGTAATTTATTTATGTTTGCCACTTTTGAATAGTTTGCCACTTTTGAAGACCATGAACACGGAAACACACATTTTATTTATGTTTGTTTTATGTACAGTCCATGTCAACTGTTCTCATAAGTAACTTGTCATTTGAGAATCCTAGATTAGTTATGTGAACTTGAATTATTCGGGCTGTCATTGGTAAACGAACACAATGGCCACCAAACATGTGATATCTACAGTTTTTTAATTGTTTTTTCAATTGTTTGTGTATAGCAATATCCATACTTTTGGGTAGTGAATTAGTAAATTTAAGGCAATGTACTTATTCGATTAATATTTACTTATGCTGACAAAGACTCAAGATACAACAAATAAGAAGCAAGTTTCAATACATTTTTCTGTAATATTTAAAATGATCTCAACATCCTTTGCAATCATACAAAAACTTGAATGCATTTGATGGATTGAAAAACATTGTTTGTTTAATTATCTACTACGATGTTTTATTTTCAATCTTCATTTGATATTGTCATCAATAACTTATGTATTAATAATTAGTCTAATTAGAGCCAACCGTGCAACGTATGGGCTCTCAAAGTCTAGTATAAATCATATATAATAATCCTTTTCATTTCGTACATTGTTTGAATTGATTAAAAGTGGTAGCATTTCTTGATCACTCACATCTTGACACGTGTCATTCTTTTTTTGACGATTCAATTCATCCCCGTGCAGTGGCCAGGAAAAGGGAATAATCCTTCTGAACGTGAAAACCTTATCCGTTATCTTGTGACCTTTTTTCTGACCATATATTTTTCTTGACACTTGAGAGGGAGAGGGAGATAGTCTTTACATATTTTTAGTTAAATTTTATATTTGTTTTTTTTTCTCTGTAGGTGCTAATTCACCTGTCACTCTTGGACTTTTCGGTTATCTGGGTTTGACCTTGGTCAATGGAAGCATATTGCTGTACCGACGACATGAAATTAACGTAATTTCACTTTCCTTCACTCCTGTTATAAACATATATATTTGTGTCTGATTGTATCTAAAGCCTCATTTTGATAATCCTATGGTGGTTTATGTCTAAGTTCCTATGTAATTGCTTTAAAGTTGACCATTGTTTTAAGAAGTAGGATGATTTTTATATGGAAGGTGATTTGCACACAATCATTTTTTATCCATACACAACCAAACATGTTTTATAATGTTGCACAGTACAACACTTTAAAACATGTTTGGTTGTGTACGGATACAAAATGATTGTGTAGCAAATCATCACCCTTTTTATATTTCCTTTTGGCAGATCCCATGGTATTGGTATGCTCTGTTAGCATTTTTTGATGTCCAAGGCAATTTTCTTTGTAGGTTTGCTTCCCCTCGTCTCTTACTTACGAATGGGTCGGTTCGGGCTATACTAATCTCTAATGGGTTAAACAGGTAAAACCAGTAAAGTGTTGGAAAATCGTGTGTACTTTTAAATCAGATTAACGCAGCGGATAGTTAAAATAATAATCAATTATTATTTTAAAACCATTTACAAAATTAAATATTAATATATTTAAATTTAATAAAACATACACATGATTAACGATCTCAAAGATCCAGTTACACCACTAATAATTGTCAAAATATGTAATTCACAAAGTGAGTAAACGATATACCTTTCTTGAAGAAACTAATTGAAGGAGAGAAACGTACGATCAAAAGTATGACCGTCTCTTAGGATAGTCCACACTACACTTCAAACAACGTCAATGGATGCTAGTCCAAACCCAAGAAACTTATCAATATAATCAAGTTATATTAATAAGATTAATAATACTCCGTATAAATGATGCTTTTGAAAAGAGTAAAAGAAGACTAATGATGATTGTCTTCTTACAAAAATATCACAAAGGTTTTTGGGACTTGTTCTCTTTATCTTTTTTACTTACTTACATTCAAGCCTTAAAAGAACATCTATATATATAATAGGGAGGAAAAACCAAACCACCTCATGATTCACATTTATTCGATTATTTAAATAAATACATGAGTCATCATCCACCAACTATTTATTTTTGTTGGCCACCAAGATTATTTAAATCATAACTTTTGAAATCAAATTTCCATATTAGTTAAGCGTAACAATCAAATGAGATTTTCTTTTTGTTCAAAACAAGATACGGAGTATATTATAAGTAAAGTGAAAATCCTCTCTATCATGTCGCTTTTATGTGAATAGTAAATTAATTAATTTCGTTTCATTTACTATTCATATGAATAGTAAATGAATTAATTTCGATTTACTATTTTGTTACCTGAGTAATATATATACATCATATATATTTTATTTGACGTCTCGGTGTATATGTGTGTGACCCCGAAAGCTCAAATGAAGTTGGCCATATAGTTATATGTTGTACCTTGCACATTAATCCTACAGACTCCCACTTGTGCATGGCACAAAACCAAGTAACTATATAAACAATGGTAAGCGTCTAGCAACACGTCATTGTCCCCAAATTCACGTGAGGGTAGTTTCTCGAAACTTTTTATGGTAAGTGTTAAATGTCATTCGTCCTTTTGTTTCAGATACTTTAGTTAAACTTGATATATGGATCATCGGTCATTCTCATTTGTTTAACAATTTTATTTCTCGATCTTAGAACTGATTAGATCACCAAATTAATTAAGTATCATCTTAATTACATCTGGGTGCGGCCACATAAATATCTTATTCATTCATCGAGGAGCTCAAAAAGTATCTAACTCCAAACATTTTAGAGGAACAAATCCTATATTGCATACACGTGTCTATCACGAGCTTTACATTATACCCAATAATGGTCTTTATAACAGCCTTATTCAGGACATCGTTTAACCATATCAAAGTACAATGCTACACTCATCAAGACGGGCGTGCATCTCAAGTCTAAGGACACAAAGACATAATCACTAAAAGATTCACTACTGACTACTATCCATGTAGTGACATCTCATGGTTGGGTCATTCCAATATTCATCATCAATGAATACATATGAATTTTGGTCTCAATAAGTTAACTATTCATCATCAATGAATATAACCAAAATTTCACATTAATCTTAATTCATGTTATTCCCATAACATGACCGATTATGGAGATTTTGAATAATCAACAATTATTCATGGATTAAACATGCTAATATAAAACACAGTGATATAAATGAAAATGATCATACCAACTATATATCAATTCATTAATATAAAACTGCTTAATGTTCCAAAAATATCCAAATACTAAATTACAAATGAAAAAGATCAGCAGCATAACGAAGTCCAGTATTACTAGAATGATCATCATGCTTGTTGTGCATCATGGGCTTCATGATCGGGTCAGTCACATTATCATTTGTATGAACTTTTAAGAATACCAATATCATTCTTCTTAATGACTTAATGAATGTAGTCAAACTTTTGAAGAATGTGCCAGATACTTTTATGTACATGTGATTCTTTCAAAAGTATATTAACACTCGAACTATCACAGAATATATTATCGAAGATTAAATGTTGTGTACTACTCTGAGTAAAACAACAAACTTCCTTATCCAGACAGCTTTCTGAGCAGCTTCTCAGTCAACAATGTATTCTTCTTTTGTTGTAGATTTTTCAATAGTGCTCTGTCTAGAGCTCTTCCAATCAACTGTCTTGCCCATCATGACAAAGAAACAACGTTACTGGATCGAGAATCATCTTGATCAGTTTAAAAACTAGAATCAGTATAAAACTTAATACTTAACTCTTCTTCCAAACCACCGTAAACCAAGAACATATCATTAGTACTCTGCAAATACTAAAGAATACTCTTAACAACAATCCAATGTACTTCACCTGGATTATGTTGACAATGACTCGTCAAACTCAAAACTAACGAAACATCGAGTATAGTACATATCATGGCATACATAATGGATCATATAGCCAAAGCATATGTGATACATTTCATTTGTCTCATCTCATCTGCTGTGAGAGGACTTTTGAAACTTTCTCAAGGTTATGCCCTTTTGTATTGGCAAAGCTCCATGCTTGGAGTTTTGCATGCTAAATCTCTGCAAGATAATGTATGTACTTTGATTCAAACCAATAAGCCAATTGGATCTATTGTATAGATCCTCATTCCAATAATATAAGTAGCTTCATCAAGATCCTTTATGGAAATATATTTTCCAAGCCAAGACTTGACATCTTGCAAGTTGGAATGTTATTTCTAATAAGTAATATGTCATCAACATATAAGATCAAGAAGACCACTTTGCTCCCACTAGCTCTAATGTAAACTCAGGGCTTATCTTGATTTTGAGAAAAATTAAACACTTTGATTTTCTCATTAAACTTAAGATTCTAGCTCCTGGATGCTTGCTTTAATCCATAAATGAATTTTAAAAGCTTGCATACTTTATTAGGATGTCTAGGATTCATAAACCCTTCCGGCTGAACCATATATATGTCCTCGCTTAGGTCGCCATTTAGGAAAGCGGTTTTGACATCCATTAACCATATTTTATTATCATAAAAAGTAACCATGGCAATAAGTATCTTAATTGTTTTAAGGCTCGCGACTGGTGAAAAACTTTCATCATAACCTTTTGTCACCAATCGAGCTTTAAAAGTGTTTACATTACCGTCCATATCAGTCTTTCTTTGAAGACCCATTTTTACCTCATTGTGTTACAATTGGGTAGAAGATCAATTAAGTCTTATACTTGATTATCCTTCATGGACTGCATATATGTATTCATAGAATCTAGTCATTTTCAGATTCATGATCTGATATGGCCTCACGCAGCTAGAGGGTTCATCATAATCCCTTAGTTGAGGTTTATCTAAATTAATCAGATAATTAAACCTCATAAGTTGATGAGTTCTACTAGACCTATAAAGTGCAGGTGTAACACGTTCTGGCTCACCAACAGTGCGCTCAGTTTCAACGTGTGGATTGCTAGTGCTTATTGAGGTTATGTTACTTTAAAGTACTTGAATTTCTTCAAGATCTACTTTACTCCCACTGATTTCTTGTAAGAGAAGATCTCTTTCCAGGAATTCAGCAGACCGAGCAGAAAACACGTTGTCTTCAGCTTGATAGTAAAAGTAGTAACCCATTGTTTCCTTTATGTATCGTACAAAGTAACATTAGATAGTTCTGGGTTCTAATTTGTTTGAAGTGTCATGCTTCACGTACGCTTTACAACCCCAAACTTTCAGATAAGACAACTTGGGATTCTTCCCATGCCATAACTCATATGGTGTCTTTTCTACCTTCATAGTTGGAATCACATTGAGTATGCCTGCAGCAGACTCTCATGCATATCCCTAAAAGACGGTAGTAGAGAAATCAGACTCATCATAAATCAAACTATATCAAGTAAAGTTCGATTCCTCTTACTTAGACACACCATCGTGTTGTGGTGTGTAAGGTAGAGTAAACTATAAGACAATCCCACAATTCTTTAGGTGGTCCAAAAACTCTTGAATCATAAACTCACTTACTCCATCGGAGCGAAGTGCTTTAATGGTCTTTCCAAGCTGATTATCTACTTCATTTTGGAATACTTTTGAATGTTAAAATATCTTTACATTTATGTTTCAGCAAGTGAACATAATCATAGCTACTGTACTCACCAGTAAATGTAATGAAGTAAAATTAACTAAATCTATACATTGTTCTTAAAGGGCTACATACAACAGTATGTATTAGTCCTAGAAGATCTTTAGCTCTTTTACCTAATTCGGAGAAAGAAGGATTTGTCATCTATGCAGATAAACATGAAACACATACATCAAATGACTCAGAGTCAATTGATTCCAAAGGTCCATTAGATTACAACAACAACAGCAACAATACCCAATTCCACTGAAGTGGAGTATGGGAGAGGTTAGATGTAGACAGTCCTTTCCTCTACCCTAAAGTAAAAGGGAAGTCATTCATCCACCCACGGATACATATCGATCCCCAGGTAGAGGAAGTCGTCCCTCCCTATTCTGTAGAGCAGAGAGGCTGCTTCCTAGGGACCTCCGACCAGAAAGAACCATGAAAACCGATATGTGAAATAAAAAATAAACAAGTAAAGTTGATAAAATAGAAACTTCACCATGAATAATGTATACTCCAATACGATATGTATTGGTAAATAAAGCATATAACAATATAATGTAATATAGCATATAAGTAAAATATGTGAGTGTCAAATAAGTAAGTATAACAAGTCATGTAAGTACAATAAATATACGTAAACATGTTGGTAAGAAGCATGTAGGTATAATATGCAGTATAAAATAGATGGTATACTATGTAGGCATAGACAAATAAGTATACTATGTTAGCATAAAAACATGTGATATGTAAGTACGTATAATTTAATAGCTATATAATGTAATACAAACATGTAACCATAAAGTGCAATAAAGCATGTGAAATGCAACCAAAAGTCCATTAGATTGGAGTTTTGAAATGCATTGTTTGTTTATATGACCAATATGACAATGTCATCGATATGTCTTATTCAAGTCTTGCTTGAAGACTTTGGCTATGTAGGTATACATAGAATTCTCATTTGAAATTACACTATGCATATCAATTTCAAAAATACCATCACGTGGATAGGTAAGATAAATATATTATCCTTAGAAACTGAAATTCCTAAGTGTGTAAATGCAAGTTCAATACTAACATCTTTCAAAATATGTCGCTTGCAGTATTGAGGGAAAAATGCTATTGTTCCAACAGAACAATAAGACCACTTAGAGAAGTAAGTTCAGAGGTACCAATAGCTTTAACAAAAGCTTGATCCCCCTTGTCTACTTGCAAATTCAGTGTGTCTTTCTTCATTCTATTACTTCTTCTCATTCCCTTCATATTGTTACAGGTGTGAAAGCCACAACTAGTTAACAAAGATCTAGGAATCACTAGAAGAAGTATATAACTATATATGGAATATACCTGATTTGCTAGTCTCACCAGCGTTGCCTTTTCTCAGCTCAGATTGGAAGATAGGACAACTTCCTTCTCCAATTGCCAACCTTTCCATAATGGAAACATTCAGCGTCTTTTGTTGGGCTTTCCTTCTTGAAAGGTGGAACATTTTTCCTAGCAAATGATTTGTCATTTTCCTTCCACAAAGTATTCGGCTTATTCTTTTTCACCCTTCAATCCTATTTCTTCCTGATCATCGAACAACATTCGATAATCATTTTGCTGAGCAGCAGCAACTGCCACAACAGGAAGAAAGGATATGGGTTCTAAACTTTATTCAACTTCCAATTATGCTTGAGAACAATTCTCAGGTTGCAGTGCCAGTCTAGGAAGTTTGAACATTGAGTTTATCCTTCTCCAACAAAGAAGGAAGTGTGTTTTGGTTTACGGTTTGATTATTTGATATCTACAACAGATATAAGATTCAATTTAGTATTTCGATATTTAGCTTTAATAAATTAACTACCCAAGTTTTTATAATATTAAAAAAAACAATTAATTTACAAAAGCCTAAGATCCACATAGAGGTTCCATAGCCACATCTGTAGAGACCCGTCCTAATCCACCTGGACGAAATCTCCAACATTTAGTTCCATTGCGAGGTACTGACTTCTATATGCCATGAATGACTCCAAGTAATATCTTTAAATTGATCAAATGCACAGTGAAATATTTCTTTCGTACCTGAGAATAAACATGCTTTAAAGTGTCAACCAAAAGGTTGGTGAGTTCATTAGTTTAACATAAATAATCATTTCCATCATTTTAATAGACCACAAGATTTTCATTTTCATTTCTCATAAATAAACGTCCCATGCATAGAGACAAAAATCATTCATATGGATTGAACACCTGGTAACCGACCTTAACAAGATGCATATAGAATATCTCCATCATTCTGGGACTCCCTTCGGACATGATAAATTTGAAGTACTAAAGCATCCGGTACTTTGGATGGGGCTTGTTGGGCCCAATAGATATATCTTTAGAATTCGCGTTAATTAGAGTGTCTGTTCTCTAATTCTTAGATTACCAGACTAAAAAGGGGCATATTCGGTTTAATAATCCAGCCATAGAATGTAGTTTCATTTAATTGTGTCTATTTCGTAAAATAGTTATAAAAGCAGCGCATGTATTCTCAGTCCCAAAAATATATATTGCAAAAGCATTTAAAAAGGGAGCAAATGAAACTCACAATACTGTATTTCGTAGTAAAAATACATATGATGTCATTGAACAAGTGCAGGGTTGGCCTCGGATTCACGAACCTATATTAGTTATATATATTAAAACATATAATGAAAATCAAATAATTCCATCTATTAATTATATAGTATTTATATATTTAGTGCTGTAGTTTATATATAATTTGTACTAAATTCTAATATATTTTATATCTTAAATTGCATTATATATATGTATTTATTTTGTATATTCATAATAGAAATGTTAATATGTTTAATATATAATTATAGGTAATATTAATAAAATTTTAGTATAAGTATATTTTTATATACAAAATATTTATTTATTATAATAATATAATAACAATAAAGATAATGAAATTTTAAATAAAAAGGTAGTTTTAATAATAATAGTTATAATAATAATATAAATCTTAATAATTTTTAAATGATACTTTGATAATACTATAATTTTAATGAAAATGGAAATTTTAATAAAAATGATAATTTTAAAAATAATGATTTTTTTAAAAATAATAAAAACGATAATAATAATCCTAATAATGTTTCTTATAATAATAATAAGTAATAAGTAAACTACCTCAAAGAAGTACTCCTAAAAAAATGCCCAAGTCCGGGTTTGAACCCGCGACATCCCGCTAACCCTGTTAACACCTTAACCATCCCTCAACCATTCCTCCATACATTCATTTCTGTTTTAATAACCTGGATTAAGTATAAAGCTTATATCTATCTGTTTCCTTTTTTATTTTCTTCAATTTATAGAGTATCATCCTCATCATCTTTTCATTTCATCACCTTCGTTTATTTACTTATCATCACAGAATCATTTTGTTACCAGCTTGTATGATCATCATGATCATCGTTATGTTTCACAGTTTCATCATCATAATCATCTTTACAATCGTCATCGACTCATCATCGTTTATATTACGTCCATCATCAATGAATCTTTATCATTATTCACTATTCATGAATCATCATTTTTGTGTGTGTTGGGATTTCTTTTAATCAGCGAGGAAGAGGGATACCATAACGGTTGTAGTAGTAACAACATACTATCATCATTTTCTGTTCGGTCCAATTTAAAAAGCCCAATAGAAAGCTTAATCGTGGCCCAACAAGAAATTGATACACGGCCTAAATTGTAATTCCAATTATAAAGGCCCAACAAAGAAAATTCGGCTGTTTGGTTTTCTTTGTCAAATTCGAACAGAATAACGATTACTAATAATTGTTATACTCTCAAGTGGGGGTGAGGTGGGGTTATAAGATTGATAAATTTCGGCCACAAATGATTTACTTAGTTCTACTTGCAAACAAATGTCTTGGAGATTAATAGTGGGATGAATATTAATATTCAATACCCCCACTCTTTATCATTAATCGTTGTTTAAAAGAGATATGAACAAGAAAATAGCGAGCAGTGAAGTAGGAAGAATACAACAGAGGTAACGACTGTTGCAGCAGTTTAACAGTTTAGTAGTGGTGGTTTATGGCACTTAACAACAGGAAAACAGAAGTGAAGTAAGCTGCTATGCAGCAGCAGCCATAAAAGGAACAGAAGGAAAAGACAGCCGGTAGCAATTTGCAGTGGGTTTGGTTTGAAAGAAATAGAAAGAAGAAGAAGAAAAAGTTCAGCGAGTGGTGGATACAAAGAAGAATTATCATGCAGAATATTACACTTACTGTTCCCACTCGTGAACGTTCATATGCAGGCACTTATTAGTGGTAAGGTTGATACAATGTTACTTCGTCTGATAGAGGTTCTAGTTCTCGTTGGTGTAGGTTTCGCTGGATGAATAAGCTCTGGTGCACGTCTACGGACATTGAAGGTTAAGGGAGTGTAGATTTGTGCCATGGTTGTGTTTTGTTGTGTTAGGTGCTTGTGTCTATTTGCGTGAGGTGAACTAGGAATGAAAATGAAATAGTAACGTGTGTTGGTGAGGGTGATAAGTGGTGTCGTGGATTTGGGAGGTGGTGATTAGGTGGTTGATTTTGGTAGTTGTGGTAGTTGCTAGATGGTGGCTATTCAAAACACCAAAATATATAAGTAGTAGTACACGCAGCAATTATGGTTTGAAGATGATAAGTTTATGTGGTTTGATCAACATGAATTGGTAGCAGGCTTATTGGTTTGTTCGAACAGAAATAGAAGATGCGGTGGTTTTCTTGGGGGTCTTTGAGTGAACTAGAAACACAATTCGAAAGGAATTTGTAGTAGTTTCTTCGTGGGTTTATGAAGATAACGAGTAGCAACAACAATGGTTTTATTGGGTTTTCATGGGTGTTTAATTGGGTTTGATCCTGGATCGTGACAGACACAAAACAGCAACAAAGTCGATTATGGTTTGGCTTTGAGTATTCGGTGATAGCATACAGCAAGTTAATCAATTTTAGTCCAATGATGTTGATTCAATGAAGTAGAAAGGGAGAGAGAGTGAGTGGTTAAGAGATAGATGATTGGTGTTTGGTTAATGCATATGCATACCATATCTAAATAAGACTTTAGATGATAGCTAAATTCTAAAACAGTGATCCTTTAATAATTCAATCAATGTGATTATGATTGCAAAGGAACAAACACAGAATTTTCAATCTTTCAATTAAGAACAGTATTGTAATTATAATATAATTTAAAATATAAACGTGTGATAATATTAGTCGTCGTCTACTATTTCATTCACGGACTGAAATTCGTACTCCATTGATAATGGGTAAAAGTACACAGAAAAATCCTAAACTTTTATTTTTATATAAAGATATGTTTTATATAATAATTATAATATCACATATTATTTTATTTTATATACTTAATTCTAATAACTAAATCATATAATATTACAAATTATTATTGTTACAAATATATATATATATATACATATTTAAATACATACATATCTATTTACAAATAAAGGTTCGTGAATCGTCGAGAACAGTCGAAGGTTAATAAAATATATGAAACAGTTCAAAATTTTTGAGACTCATCCTAACAGACTTTGCTTATCGTGTCAAAATATTAAATCGTATCGAGAGTTTGGTTTAAAATTAGTCGAAATTTCCCGGGTCGTCACAGTACCTACCCGTTAAAGAAATTTCGTCCCGAAATTTGAGTGAGGTCGTCATGGCTAACAATAAAAATGTTTTCATGACGAATATAAGTTGAAAACTAGAGTTTTATCACCGTTAGATAATATTGATGAAAGAATTCGATTACCCGAAGAGTATGGATGAAGCTATCACAAAAGAGTGAAATGAGATAATAAAGGTTTGTCTTGATTTTTGACGTAGTCACGATTGAATTTAGAACATAAGGTGCGTCTTAACTTTTGACGTTGCCTTGGTTGAATTCCGGAATTCAAGGGATTTAAAGAAAATCTTCAAAATCTATAAGATTTAATTCATCGATGAATAAGGAAATTTGGATTTCTTTAATTAAATGCATCATCTGCCTTGATTGCTTTGCTTGATATTTTCACTATAAATTTACCTTTTCCGTTCCATTAATATTCACCATATTAATAATTTCTTCCTTAATTCACATTTCCAAATAGTTTGAAAATGCTTAATCCAGTTCTGATCCTTGTACTTATCCTGACTATCGTATCTGTCATTCTTCTTTTCCAGTTACCACCAGAGGAATCTATTCACTTCTACTATTACCTTGGGGTTATAGTGTTTTTAATTCTCCCGTGTCTTTATCTCGCTATACGCATTGATATACATGGTTTGTAATTTATGTGTTTGTGATCGGCTTTATATTTTCCTTTATATTTCAGAGCTCTACGCTTTTGTTTTCTCTTTCCGACTTTAAACTAAGCGAATAATGGTCCAGAATTTGTAGGTATGGAGTTTTGAATGATTATAGTATTCTAAGCAGAAAAGAATGTATTAGCACGATTTGATTTGTCAAATTACCAGAATCCCTGAGGATGAAACTATCAAGAATATATTTTCTTGATATGTTCAGAGGTTAAGTAGAATAAAAGAGTTATGTAACATGGTTCATGATAAAGGTATGATCTGTGATCCTTTATCACGTTCCATTAGAAACTCAGCATGACTTACTGTAATATAATCACATTGGCCAAGCGCATTATATTATACTAACTCATGCTTCAATTTCCAACACTTCTCCGGAATTCATTCATAATTTAAAACTTGAATAGAGAAACAAAAACAGTTTTCTTTATGATGTAATACGGATAGCACGAAGAGATAACTAATTTCGGATAAGAAGAGTTATGAAAATATCCTCAGAAATATCGAAGATATTTATGATGATATTTTCAGAATTTCTAAGATCGAAGGTTGATGAAGAAAGATTTTTCCACAAGATTTGACATGGGTACGGAGAAAGATATTCTCTAAAGATTTCATCGGATCCAGAATTACATGGATTCTTTGAATATAGGGTTTGGTCCTCGTATTTGTCCTTGGTCTCCTTCATGGTTAACTCAATCCGTTTTTCAATACCAAATTTTCTATTGAGCGTTCTCAACATTCCATTCTTTATTATCAAACTTTTGGCCATTTAGACTATCTACAATTTTGCTGTTTCCTCTGCATTTAATGCTACCATATCTGAATCATCGGTTATCAATCCGAGGTGGTTTCAAGAGAATTTGTGTTTTTAGATGATTAAACGCTGATGGTAATCATCAAGATACAAATGATTGTTTAGGATGAAATCAAGTGGCAAACTTATATATCAAAGTTATAATAAGGCTAATTCGAATGAAAGTCGAAGTTGATTTGTTGGAGCTGTGACAAAATTGACTAATTTTGGAAAGGTATTGTAAAGTTATTTTCGGTAATAACACGCCAATGGATCTGTCACAATTTTAAATTCAAAGTATGGCTTTGAAAGATGTAGGAATCTAAAAGTGATGTCTTCTGTTAAATCTTGACTTGGATTTTGATCGGTCAAAATCCGAATATGAAATTAAATTTGAATGAAGATAGTTGTTCTTTGGTGAACGGATACGTATATGTGCAGATTTGGGCAGTATTACTATTGACCACTGAATCTGAATTGAATAATGTACAGTGTAATTTTTAATGTGAAAACTAAATATTCCTCGGGTATTACCTACCCGTTAAAATATTTTCACCATTAACAGTATGTACAAAAGAATTTTCAATTACAATCTTTATGAAAATATACTTACATATATATTTTCTTTAGATGTAATCGTGGATTTAGTGAGTTAATATGATATTAAACTCATATGATTTACGGTTAGAACTAGAGTACATAATCTCTAAAACATCATAGATTACATAATTATCATGTCGAACGAAGATAAATGAAGTAGGACGTCATGTAGAACGATGATTATGCTCGAGGTACAGATCGAAATGTTGAGGCTTGTGTTGTAAGTGGTACTATTGGTGCCGGTGATGTTGCTGAAGCTGGAAAGTTTTATGTAGTGACCCGAACTTTTCCATGTTTACATATATTAATTGAGATTGATATTTACATGATTAAATATTTCCAACATGTTAAGCAATCAAACTTGTTAAGACTTGATTAATTGAAATATGTTTCATATAGACAATTGACCACCCAAGTTGACCGGCGATTCACGAACGTTAAAACTTGTAAAAACCACATGACGATATATATATGGATATACATATGGTTAACATGAGATTATGATAAGTAAGTATCTCCATAAGTATATTAACAATGAGTTATATACATATAAACAAGACTACTAACTTAAGGATTTCGAAACGAGACATATATGTAACGATTATCGTTGTAACGACATTTAAATGTATATATATCATATTAAGATATATTAATATATCATAATATCATGATAATATAATAATTTAACATCTCATTAGATATAATAAACAATGGATTAACAACATTAATTGAGATCGTTAACTTAAAGGTTTCAAAACAACACTTACATGTAACGACTAACGATGACTTAACGACTCAGTTAAAATGTATATACATGTAGTGTATTTAGATGTATTAAAATACTTTTGGAAGACTTCAAGACATATATCAAAACACTCATACTTAACGAAAATGGTTACAGTTACTTTCCCATTCTTTTCTTTCATCAAGAATTCTAGTCGTATTCTTACCCGTATTATACACAGCTTCAAAATGTACTTACTATGGGTATATACCAATAGGAACTAGCATGGGATTCCACTCTTGATTATGTCATGTATGACTAATCAATTTTAACTTCTACCATGAGCTAGTCAACTAACTAGAACTCCTTTTAACCCCACTCACCACTCACCAATTACCACTCATCATTCACTCCATTTCACTTCCAATTCTCTTTCTAATTCTCTCTCAACACACCCACACTATTATGAACGTATTTTTCCAGTAGTTAATCATCATCTTCATCAAAAATCACTTCAAGAATCAAGCTATAATCATCATAGGAAGAACACTTCAAGAACACTTCAAAAATCCCTTCAAGTTTACTAATTTACTTCCAAGCTTTCTAATCCATTCCAAGTAATCATCTAAGATCAAGAAACCTTTGTTATATACAGTAGGTTATCTTTCTTATTCAAGGTAATATTCATATTCAAACTTTGATTCAATTTCTATAACTATAAACTATCTTAATTCGAGTAAAAATCTTACTTGAACTTGTTTTTGTGTCATAATCCTACTTCAAGAACTTTCAAGCCATCCAAGATCCTTTGAAGCTAGATCATTTCTTGTCACTTCCAGTAGTTTTACCTACTAAACTTGAGGTAGTAATGATGTTCATAACATCATTCGATTCATATATATAAAACTATCTTATTCGAAGGTTTAAACTCGTAATCACTAGAACATAGTTTAGTTAATTCTAAACTTGTTCGCAAACAAAAGTTAATCCTTCTAACTTGACTTTTAAAATTAACTAAACACATGTTCTATATCTATATGATATGCTAACTTAATGATTTAAAACCTGGAAACACGAAAAACACCGTAAAACCGGATTTACGCCGTCGTAGTAACACCGCGGGCTATTTTGGGTTAGTTAATTAAAAACTATGATAAACCTTGATTTAAAAGTTTTTATTCTGAGAAAATGATTTTTATTATGAACATGAAACTATATCCAAAAATTATGGTTAAACTCAAAGTGGAAGTATGTTTTCTAAAATGGTCATCTAGACGTCGTTCTTTCGACTGAAATGACTACCTTTACAAAAACGACTTGTAACTTATTTTTCCGACTATAAACCTATACTTTTTCTGTTTAGATTCATAAAATAGAGTTCAATATGAAACCATAGCAATTTGATTCACTCAAAACGGATTTAAAATGAAGAAGTTATGGGTAAAACAAGATTGGATAATTTTTCTCATTTTAGCTACGTGAAAATTGGTAACAAATCTATTCCAACCATAACTTAATCAACTTGTATTGTATATTATGTAATCTTGAGATACCATAGACACGTATACAATGTTTCAACCTATCATGTCGACACATCTATATATATTTCGGAACAACCATAGACACTCTATATGTGAATGTTGGAGTTAGCTATACAGGGTTGAGGTTGATTCCAAAATATATATAGTTTGAGTTGTGATCAATACTGAGATACGTATACACTGGGTCGTGGATTGATTCAAGATAATATTTATCGATTTATTTCTGTACATCTAACTGTGGACAACTAGTTGTAGGTTACTAACGAGGACAGCTGACTTAATAAACTTAAAACATCAAAATATATTAAAAGTGTTGTAAATATATTTTGAACATACTTTGATATATATGTATATATTGTTATAGGTTCGTGAATCAACCAGTGGACAAGTCTTACTTCCTGACGAAGTAAAAATTTGTGAAAGTGAGTTATAGTCCCACTTTTAAAATCTAATATTTTTGGGATGAGAATACATGCAGGTTTTATAAATGATTTACAAAATAGACACAAGTATGTGAAACTACATTCTATGGTTGAATTATCGAAATCGAATATACCCCTTTTTATTAAGTCTGGTAATCTAAGAATTAGGGAACAGACACCCTAATTGACGTGAATCCTAAAGATAGATCTATTGGGCCTAACAAACCCCATCCAAAGTACCGGATGCTTTAGTACTTCGAAATTTATATCATATCCGAAGGGTGTCCCGGAATGATGGGGATATTCTTATATATGTATCTTGTTAATGTCGGTTACCAGGTGTTCACCATATGAATGATTTTTATCTCTATGTATGGGATGTGTATTGAAATATGAAATCTTGTGGTCTATTGTTACGATTTGATATATATAGGTTAAACCTATAACTCACCAACGTTTTTGTTGACGTTTAAAGCATGTTTATTCTCAGGTGAATATTAAGAGCTTCCGCTGTTGCATACTAAAATAAGGACAAGATTTGGAGTCCATGTTTGTATGATATTGTGTAAAAACTGCATTCAAGAAACTGATTTCGATGTAACATATTTGTATTGTAAACCATTATGTAATGGTCGTGTGTAAACAGGATATTTTAGATTATCATTATTTGATAATCTACGTAAAGCTTTTTAAACCTTTATTTATGAAATAAAGGTTATGGTTTGTTTTAAAAATGAATGCAGCCTTTGAAAAACGTCTCATATAGAGGTCAAAACCTCGCAACGAAATCAATTAATATGGAAAGTTTTTAATCAATAAGAACGGGACATTTCAGTTGGTATTCGAGCGTTGGTCTTAGAGAACCAGAATTTTGCATTAGTGTGTCTTATCTAGTTTGTTAGGATGCATTAGTGAGTCTGGACTTCGACAGTGTTTACTTAAAAAATGATTGCTTAACAAATTTTGTTGGAAACTATATATTTTTAACATGTGAATATTATGTGATATATTAATCTCTTAACGCGTTTGATATTATGTGATAGATGTATACCTCTAGAACAAGTCCCATTGACTCACCTAATAATAATGAAGAGTCAAATGTAAATTGGAATGATTCGTGGACTGATTCACAAGTTCCCGAAGAAGAACCAGAAGAAGAGTCTGAACCAGAAGAAGAATCGGAACCGGAAGAAGAATCGGAACCGGATGAAGAAATAGAACCGGTGGGGGAAATAATAAAACGGTTAAGTAAAAGAAAATCCTCAACCAACTGACCAAGGTTAATTATGGTCAATGGCGTTTCCGCTAAGGAAGCAAAATATTGGGAGGATTATCAATTCTCCGATGAATCGGATTCTGACGAGAATTCCGATGATGTTATAGAAATTACCCCAACTGAATTTAAAAAGGCAAAAGAAAATAATAAGGGAAAGGGCATAAAAATAGAGAAATCTAATTCCAACCCCGATGAACTTTATATGTATCGTCAACCCCCGAAGTCCTTAAGTTGTAACAATGACCCGGGAACCTCTATGTAGAAACCCGAACTAATCCTCCCGGACGGAGCCATCAACAGTTGGTCCCATCGCGATGATCGACTCCAAGTAATGTCCTTAATATGAGCTAATGCACAGCGGAAGACTTAATTCGTACCTGAGAATAACATGCTTTAAAAAGTCAACACAAAGTTGGTGAGATATATAGGTTTGATGCTAGCAGCGTTATAACAATGGACCACAAGATTTCGTATATAAACAGTTTAATAAAAGTATTCTAAGTGGTTGAGCACTTGGTAACCATACTTAACATTTTCACGTCGCATATTCCCTTTAATATGAAATCTTACTACACCGTACCAAGTGTAGTCACAAAACGAAGTACTGTGCAACCGTTGAATACTGGTCGTCCAGTCCGGTTGGGGTTGTCAGGCCCGATAGATCTATCAACAGGATTCGCGTTTACAATACCGCTGTAAATATTAGTTACCAAGCTACAGGGAAGTATGCCAGTGGTACAACTCAACGTAGAACATATTTTTCAGTTACTTGTGTCCATATCGTAAAACATAAAATACATGTATTCTCATCCCGAAATATTTAGAGTTTAAAAGTGGGACTATATACTCACCATACTGTATTTTGTAGTAAAAATACATATAACACCATTTAACAAGTATAAGGTTGGCTTCGGATTCACGAACCTATATTAATCATATATTTATAAGTACACATAATCGTAATCTAATGAATTTGAATACATATAACTTATTAATTATATCATTTTCATATAATTTATTTATGCTTCATATATTCATTTTATATATAAATACTTTGTTATTTATGTATATATATTTAATTTGTTATCAAAACAATAGTTCTATTTATATTAAATTAATATTAGTAAAGATAAAATTGATGATGATAACAACATTATTGATATACTTATGTTAATAATAATAGTTCTACTATTTGTAAAATGATAATAATAATAATTATTATTTTTTTTTTTAAAGTAATAATAATAGAAATTTTCATAAAAATAATAGTAATGATAATAATACTAAAAATAATGATAATTTTAATAATAATAATAATAATAATGATAGTTTTGATAGGTGATAAAAATATAGTTATTAGTAATGATAACCTTAAATATAAAAGTTTTTTAATAATATTAATAATATCTACATTAATATTTAATATTTATAATGATAATAATAATAATAATAATAATAATAATAATAATAATAATAATAATAATAATAATAATAATAATAATAATAATAATAATAATAATAATAAAAATCCTAATATTATAAGGTTATACCTTTGTAAGTTTAAAAGAGTAAAACTGCTCAAGACGGGGCTCGAACCCGAGATCTCTTGAATACCCACCAACACTCCTAACCAATGCTCCATTTGTATTTATCGGTTCTAATCTATCTTTTTATAAAAATAACTCGTCATTTATGTCATAACTAAATCATCGTTGTCATCTATAAACCGTAACCCTCTTCATTATAGTATCATATCGTCCTGGTGATTATTATCATCATCTTTATAATCATAACCACCTTACATTCATCTTTACTACTTAATTCGTTAACCACCTTCCCAAATAATTCAAATAATCATATTGATACGGAAAAAAAACAAAACTCGATTTCCCTAGTTTTGTTTATATCAATTCGATATAAGCAGATGGCTAATGTGGCTTCGGCCCAAATAGACAAAAATGCAAACCCAACAAATAATCTAGTTACGGTCCATTAACTCACACATGAACACAGCCCAACAACAAGTTTTCACGAGCCCATTTTCAAACAATCTGCTCGATGGTTTTTGTTTCCTTGTGGTTATGAGTTTTGTTGGAAAACAGAATATAATAATCACATATCTTTACAGCTCAACATCCACAACATGATTTATTCCTTAATCATATCATCATTCTTTTATATATTTTATCCTAGTCGCCAGTATCATATTCCATCACCATATCGTCTTCACTGTTGCACCATTGCCATCATTCTAATGGCAATTGGTTGTTGGTTGTTTGAATCAAACGGGAACAGACAGGAGTGTTTATAGATGATGAAGTAATGGGTTGCAAAGGTGGCGGTCATGAAGAGGAGGAAGGTGGTTTTTAACGAAGATGATGAATTTACGGAGGTGGAGCGGTTGTGGGTGACGACTGTAAGATGATGATGAGAGTTTATGGACCGAATCATAACTGAATATTGGTGGTGAAACGAGGGTGTCTCGGAGAAGAGAGGAGAGAAAATGACGGGTTGAAGGTGGTGTTGAATGGGAACCGTGAGGTGTGGTTATATAGGTGTTTATGATCGACTCTTTTAGAGAGAGTGGAAAGAATATAGAGAGATATAGGGACGGTGGGTTAGTGGTGATTTATGGTGGTGTTTGTGGTAATCTTGAACAAGAACCCGATGATTTTGATGATGAGGATCGACAAACAAGAGAAAGAAAAACATACATGGTTTTCAAATCAAACTACAAGAGAGATAGAGACGATGATTGATCGAACAAGGTACCAGACAAAGGATGGTTATGGTGATATTTTAGATGGTTCGATGGTGATTAGAAAACATGTCACAAGAATTTGAATGTTTATGAGTGTGTTGATGAAATGGATTTCAACAAAAAGAGAGTTATGGGGGTTGTGATGGTTGCACTTGGTGGAACCATGGTTGTGGATTTTTGTTGGTAAGGTTGTGATGATAATGGTGGTTTGATACAAAAATAAAAAGAAATGAAAGTAGGGAATGGAGGGAGAGAGATGGAGAGAGAAAATGAGAGATTGAGAGAATTATGTGAGAATTTCAAGCTGTACCCGGTTGATTAATAGCCCAATGTATCGACAAAGAGTACCATTCAGAGAAAAAAAAATAAACGAATAAAATAAATAAAGAGATTTTTGAAAACGATAGGTAACAGATTAGATTGGTACAATTATACAGCTGTTTAACATATAAAGTGATAAAACACAATCAGGTACAGTTTAATGTTTACATAAAACAATTTCTGAACTCACAATATATGTAATTGATTTTAAAAAAAAAATACAATATTAATTTTATTAATAATAATCAAAATACTAGTAATAATAATGAAAATATAATTTATAATAATAATACAGATGTTAATCATACAAAATTCTTACATCTTGTTATATATAACAGTAGTAATAATTTGATAAATCAATTGTATCAAATTTCATATATATAAATCATAATATTAATAATACAAAATTCATATATATATATATTCACTTATTCTTCTTTTATTATATTTACATATACATATGTATTTATTTACAATATTTGTTCGTGAATCGTCAGGCGTGGTCAAAAGGGTAACTGATTATCCGAAAATAGATTTTAAATTTTCTAGACTCAACATTACAGATTTTGCTTATCGTGTCGGAAACATATAAAGATTAAGGTTTAAATTTGGTCGGAAATTTCCGGGTCGTTACAGTACCCACCCGTTAAAGAAATTTCGTCCTCGAAATTTGATAGAGGTTGTCATAAATAACAATAGGAATGTTTTCATGACAAATATGAGGTAATAATGAAGTTTTATCATTATTAAGAGATATTGATAAAACGATTCGATCATGTGAAGCGTACGAGTGAAGCTATCACAAAAGAGCGAAATGAGTAATTAAATATATTTGTTTCAATCGATAACGTAATTACTATTAACTTTCGGGATTTAAGGGATTTTAAGAAAATCTTGCGTAAGAAGATTTGATTCCTCGGCGCTCAGGATCTTCTTTGATTTAATGCGGCAAATCGGTTTTGATTTCTTTGTCGGATATTTTACTTATAAAACTACCTCCTTCGTTCCCTTATTTCCATATCCCACATCTTCTACTCTTTCTCCTTAATTCTTATTTAAAGATATTTGCCAATATGCTCCATCCTATTCTAATCCTTGATATATTTTTAATTTTCACATCTGTCGTCCTTCTTTTTCATCTACTACCAGAAGAATCTATTTACTTCTACTATATTCTTGCGTTGATAGTGCTTCTAGTTCTCCCATGTCTTTATTTATCTATCGGCATTGATATACATGGTTTGAAAATCCTGGGTGGTTGTTGAGTGTGGTATCTCCCCTTATACTTTGATGCTCTTGTTTCTGTTTTCTATAATCATTGTCATTCATAGGTAATACTCTCTTCTTTTTGCTGCGATTTATATCCCAATTTCTATTTTGGGGCTTTGTCCCTTCGTTTCTTCTTCCCGTCCTTGAGTCAAGCGAGCAATGGTCCGGAATTCGTAGGTATGAGATTTGGAATGAACATAGCTAATGTTCTAAGAAGAAAGGGTATTGGCATGATTTTGATTCGTTAAATTTCCAGAATACCCTGGAAAGATAGAACTATCAAGACAATATGTTCCTGATAGGTTTAAAGATTAAATAGAATGTATGAGCCATGTAGCATGACACATGATGACGGTACTGTGAATCATCACATTCCATTAGAAACTTAACATGACTTACTGTAATATAATGAAGTTGATCAAGTTTCATTATATTATACTAATTCATGTATCAGTTCCCAACACTACTTCAAAACATTCATATTTTAAATTTGAAGATTTCAGAATATAGAAACTAACACAGTTTCTTTTATGTTGTAACGCAGATATTACGGAGAGATAAAGGATCCCAGATAAGAATAGTTGTGAAAATATCTCCAGAAATATGGAGAATATGTATAACGGAAGATTTTAAGATATCTTATAATATCTAAGATAAGATGATGATGAAGAATATCTTTTGAGAAGGTCTAGAATAAGGGGTAGGGTTCTTACTAACGGTTTCAGCAGGTACTGAATCATTTGGATTCTTTGAGGGCAGGTTCAGTCTTTGTATTTGTTCTTTGTTTTCCTTGACGGTTAGCTCAATCCATTTTCGAGTACCAAATTTTCTATCGAACGTTCCTATCACTCCCTGCTTTATCATTAAACTTTTGGCCATTTAGGCCATCTACAATTTTACTGTTTCCTCTGCATTTAATGCAGCCATATCTGAATCGTTGGTTATCAATCCGAGATGTTTTCGGGCGGATTGTGTTTTTAGTTGATTAAACTCTTATGGTAGTAAAAAGGTTTTCCGATAACGACGGCGCAAGGACAAGGTGTATATATCGAGGTTATAATAAGACTGGTCTTACTGAAAAGTCGAAGTTAACTTGCTGGAGCTGTGACAGAATTGGCGAATTTGGAAAGGAATTGCAAAGTTATTTTGGGTAACACTAATGGAATTAACACTGCTGCGTGTTAAATGTTGACTCAGTCTCCGAGAGTTTTCAAGGGCATATTTATATGCAAGAATCTTTTCTTCCAGAGATGAGGTGCGGTTGGTTCATTCTCTTGATCGAAATGTTTTCAAGAATTATGAAAGGTTTGAACGCGAATTGTAATTGTCGAGGTACAAATGAGGTTTAGAATGAAATCAAGTGGCAAACTTGAAGAATTGTTTAGTTTCATATGTTATAAATAACATTTTAATTCATTTTAATTGTCCAAAGTTAGCAGTCTAATAATCCGATTGTCCAATGGTCCAATAAATTCATATATAAATTAAATATATAATATTCGAATAAATTAATACGTATCGTGACCCGTGTACCGGTCTCAGTGTCGATCACAACTCAAAGTATATATATATTTTGGAATCAACTCCGACCCTGTATAGCCAACTCCCACCTTCACATATAGAGTGTCTATGGTTGTTCCGAAATATATATATAGATGGGTCGATATGATAAGTCGAAACCTTGCATACGTGTCCCGTTTAAAGTGCGTAAAAGTAAATAACATAAATTAAATGACGATAAATTAAATGCGTAAAGTAAATAACAGAAATTAAATGACGATAAATAAAATTGCGATAAATTAAATGTTAATCAGTTAGCTGGGAACAATTAGCCGGAACAGTTAGCGTGAAATCCTATCACAATTCCAATTAATTAATTCGTTTGTTTCTAACACTTTTTATTTTTGTCCAATGTTTTCTTCGTTATGCCACTTGTTGGATTATGATAGGTCAAAATTCAAATATAAAATTTGAATAGAAATGGTTATACTTTGGTGAACGGATACGTATATCGGATAGTGAATGATCGCTGAATCAGATTCGAAGAATGTACAGGGTAACTTATTAATGTGAATTCTAAATATTCCTCGGGTACTACCCACCCGTTAAAATATTTTCATCATTAATAGTTTGTACGAAGGAATTTTTAATTACTGTCTTTATGAAAATATACTTGCATATATATTTTCTTCGGATGTAATTATGAATTTAATGAGTCAATAGAATATTATACTCATTTGATTTATTGTTGGCACTTGATTACTTGATCTCTAAGACATTAGAGATTACATAATTGCCATGTCGAACGACGGTAAATGAGGTAGAACAATACGTAGAACGAAATTAATCGATGTAGAACGATATGTAGAACGAAGATCATACTCTAAATACAGATGGTAATGTTGAGGCGTGTGATGTTGATATTCGAGATACAGATTGTGATGTTGAGAGTTACGGCGCGGTTATGGTTTAGGGATGATAAGGGTACTGTCGACGTCGATAATGGTGGTACTGATTATGCTGCTGGTGCTGCTGCTGGTATTCGTAACCTTCGCACCAGGTCCTCCGAAGTCGTCACACGAGCGCGTAGTTTGTTAACTTCTTCTAGTACTACGGAATGATTGACGGTTGAGACGAGCGGTTGAGTACAATTCGAAATATAGGATAATATATAATCGTGACGGGATACTCTAGAAATGAGAGGGTAAATGATTTCTCGAACAGGTTCGCCGGTAAGTGCTTTCAGGTTCATTGCCAAGAAGGCAATTTGAAAAGGATCTTTGATTTGAAATGATTTTCGAATATAGGATGATATTCTAACTTCATAGAATATCTATAATACTAAAGATTTCGTAGCCTACCGAGGAACTTACGGCATATGACAAGCAAGTCTACAGATGCGCTAAGATATGAATTTTTGTCTATACACTATCGATGCACTAAATGCAGTAAGATGTGTCTAGACTAAAGAATGATAAGCAGATAATTTCCTAAGGATGATGAGCAGATGATTTCCGACGAGATATGATAAGCAAAACTTTTAATATGTAGACACGGTCAAAGTCCAGACTCACTAATGTATCCTAACAACTACTAGTCAGACACACTAATGCAAGACCTGGTTCACTAAGACCAACGCTCTGATACCAACTGTAGAAACCCGAACTAATCCTCCCGGACGGAGCCATCAACAGTTGGTCCCATCGCGATGATCGACTCCAAGTAATGTCCTTAATATGAGCTAATGCACAGCGGAAGACTTAATTCGTACCTGAGAATAACATGCTTTAAAAAGTCAACACAAAGTTGGTGAGATATATAGGTTTGATGCTAGCAGCGTTATAACAATGGACCACAAGATTTCGTATATAAACAGTTTAATAAAAGTATTCTAAGTGGTTGAGCACTTGGTAACCATACTTAACATTTTCACGTCGCATATTCCCTTTAATATGAAATCTTACTACACCGTACCAAGTGTAGTCACAAAACGAAGTACTGTGCAACCGTTGAATACTGGTCGTCCAGTCCGGTTGGGGTTGTCAGGCCCGATAGATCTATCAACAGGATTCGCGTTTACAATACCGCTGTAAATATTAGTTACCAAGCTACAGGGAAGTATGCCAGTGGTACAACTCAACGTAGAACATATTTTTCAGTTACTTGTGTCCATATCGTAAAACATAAAATACATGTATTCTCATCCCGAAATATTTAGAGTTTAAAAGTGGGACTATATACTCACCATACTGTATTTTGTAGTAAAAATACATATAACACCATTTAACAAGTATAAGGTTGGCTTCGGATTCACGAACCTATATTAATCATATATTTATAAGTACACATAATCGTAATCTAATGAATTTGAATACATATAACTTATTAATTATATCATTTTCATATAATTTATTTATGCTTCATATATTCATTTTATATATAAATACTTTGTTATTTATGTATATATATTTAATTTGTTATCAAAACAATAGTTCTATTTATATTAAATTAATATTAGTAAAGATAAAATTGATGATGATAACAACATTATTGATATACTTATGTTAATAATAATAGTTCTACTATTTGTAAAATGATAATAATAATAATTATTATTTTTTTTTTTTTTAAAGTAATAATAATAGAAATTTTCATAAAAATAATAGTAATGATAATAATACTAAAAATAATGATAATTTTAATAATAATAATAATAATAATAATGATAGTTTTGATAGGTGATAAAAATATAGTTATTAGTAATGATAACCTTAAATATAAAAGTTTTTTAATAATATTAATAATATCTACATTAATATTTAATATTTATAATGATAATAATAATAATAATAATAATAATAATAATAATAATAATAATAATAATAATAATAATAATAATAATAAAAATCCTAATATTATAAGGTTATACCTTTGTAAGTTTAAAAGAGTAAAACTGCTCAAGACGGGGCTCGAACCCGAGATCTCTTGAATACCCACCAACACTCCTAACCAATGCTCCATTTGTATTTATCGGTTCTAATCTATCTTTTTATAAAAATAACTCGTCATTTATGTCATAACTAAATCATCGTTGTCATCTATAAACCGTAACCCTCTTCATTATAGTATCATATCGTCCTGGTGATTATTATCATCATCTTTATAATCATAACCACCTTACATTCATCTTTACTACTTAATTCGTTAACCACCTTCCCAAATAATTCAAATAATCATATTGATACGGAAAAAAAACAAAACTCGATTTCCCTAGTTTTGTTTATATCAATTCGATATAAGCAGATGGCTAATGTGGCTTCGGTCCAAATAGACAAAAATGCAAACCCAACAAATAATCTAGTTACGGTCCATTAACTCACACATGAACACAGCCCAACAACAAGTTTTCACGAGCCCATTTTCAAACAATCTGCTCGATGGTTTTTGTTTCCTTGTGGTTATGAGTTTTGTTGGAAAACATAATATAATAATCACATATCTTTACAGCTCAACATCCACAACATGATTTATTCCTTAATCATATCATCATTCTTTTATATATTTTATCCTAGTCGCCAGTATCATATTCCATCACCATATCGTCTTCACTGTTGCACCATTGCCATCATTCTAATGGCAATTGGTTGTTGGTTGTTTGAATCAAACGGGAACAGACAGGAGTGTTTATAGATGATGAAGTAATGGGTTGCAAAGGTGGCGGTCATGAAGAGGAGGAAGGTGGTTTTTAACGAAGATGATGAATTTACGGAGGTGGAGCGGTTGTGGGTGACGACTGTAAGATGATGATGAGAGTTTATGGACCGAATCATAACTGAATATTGGTGGTGAAACGAGGGTGTCTCGGAGAAGAGAGGAGAGAAAATGACGGGTTGAAGGTGGTGTTGAATGGGAACCGTGAGGTGTGGTTATATAGGTGTTTATGATCGACTCTTTTAGAGAGAGTGGAAAGAATATAGAGAGATATAGGGACGGTGGGTTAGTGGTGATTTATGGTGGTGTTTGTGGTAATCTTGAACAAGAACCCGATGATTTTGATGATGAGGATCGACAAACAAGAGAAAGAAAAACATACATGGTTTTCAAATCAAACTACAAGAGAGATAGAGACGATGATTGATCGAACAAGGTACCAGACAAAGGATGGTTATGGTGATATTTTAGATGGTTCGATGGTGATTAGAAAACATGTCACAAGAATTTGAATGTTTATGAGTGTGTTGATGAAATGGATTTCAACAAAAAGAGAGTTATGGGGGTTGTGATGGTTGCACTTGGTGGAACCATGGTTGTGGATTTTTGTTGGTAAGGTTGTGATGATAATGGTGGTTTGATACAAAAATAAAAAGAAACGAAAGTAGGGAATGGAGGGAGAGAGATGGAGAGAGAAAATGAGAGATTGAGAGAATTATGTGAGAATTTCAAGCTGTACCCGGTTGATTAATAGCCCAATGTATCGACAAAGAGTACCATTCAGAGAAAAAAAAATAAACGAATAAAATAAATAAAGAGATTTTTGAAAACGATAGGTAACAGATTAGATTGGTACAATTATACAGCTGTTTAACATATAAAGTGATAAAACACAATCAGGTACAGTTTAATGTTTACATAAAACAATTTCTGAACTCACAATATATGTAATTGATTTTAAAAAAAAAATACAATATTAATTTTATTAATAATAATCAAAATACTAGTAATAATAATGAAAATATAATTTATAATAATAATACAGATGTTAATCATACAAAATTCTTACATCTTGTTATATATAACAGTAGTAATAATTTGATAAATCAATTGTATCAAATTTCATATATATAAATCATAATATTAATAATACAAAATTCATATATATATATATTCACTTATTCTTCTTTTATTATATTTACATATACATATGTATTTATTTACAATATTTGTTCGTGAATCGTCAGGCGTGGTCAAAAGGGTAACTGATTATCCGAAAATAGATTTTAAATTTTCTAGACTCAACATTACAGATTTTGCTTATCGTGTCGGAAACATATAAAGATTAAGGTTTAAATTTGGTCGGAAATTTCCGGGTCGTTACACTCTAAACCACCAGGTTTTTCTAAACCAATGTGGATAACGACGGCTCGTATTAGGGGAACATCATATATCCCTAGAAACTTGGCAAAACGAACCAAAACCGAAGAAGAAGAAACAAGCGAGTCGGAATAAGATAGTTGTATTCGTGTGGTGTAATATAAGTAATATAGTGTGCTGATGCTTTATGATATATGTAAAAATTGCTTGTATTAATAAGTATTTTTTTTTTATGAATCTAACTCTTGTCTATTTTACAGTATAAAAACACAAAATGGATAGACAACCCAATATTTTAAGAGACCTACCCGGAGACATGATTGATGAAATCTTGTCTAGAGTCGGTCAGAATTCTTCGGCACAACTATTTAAGGCGAGATCAGTTTGTAAGACATTCGAAGAACGTTCCAAGAATGCCTTAGTTTATAAAAGGCTTTCGTTCGAAAGATGGGGGATATAACATTGGGAAATCCATAAGTTACGATGTGTTTACTTTGACGCATATATTGCGGGGAACCCAAATGCTATTTTACGCAATGGGTTAAGAAATTATTTTGACTCAATATATCCGAATATTGGACTTCGTGATTTAGAAAAAGCGGCTAACATGCAACATAAAGAAGCATGTTATGCTTACGGATTAGTAATGTTCGCTTCTCACCAAAGTGAGAACAAGAACATCGACCTACAACTATTAAACAAAACGTTCCCACAAGTGACGGAGTCGGTAATTGGGGTAATAAATGAGGTTTTTAGATTGTTACGGGACTGTTGGACATTACGTAACCCTCGTCCCTTTGACGACGTTACAACATGCTGTCTTATCAACGGCCATAACGGTTATGTTCCACAAGACCAAGGATGGGAAGTAGTCCTAGTAAAACCAGAATGCATGACTTGTTTCTGGACGTATGAATTATGTGTCTTTATTGCCTTTGCTGAACGACTTGTGTACTAGCTAGAATTATCTTCACAACTATCTTGTATCAAAGTTATTGTGTGCTATATTTCATGCTTTATGTAAAATAAGCGGTATTGTAAGTTTGTAAAATATTGTATAAAAGTTTGAACGCGAAATATTATTATAATCAGTTTTTCATATAGAATTGTAGTAGTTGAATTGTATATTAGCTACTAAGTATGAACTTAACGGGTAGTTACTACCCGAATTTAAACTTATAAAACGCTAATATGAAGAAAAAGCTTTTATAAATGAGTTCATATTATGCTGCGAAATACTATTAACTACTCTTGATATTCTGTATGATTAACTTGTTCCATTTGACTATTTTGAAGGAAATGGCACCGACTACTCGACACACCGTGAATATGAATGAAGAGGAATTCCGTACTTTTCTAGCTTCAAACATAGCCGCAGTACCTGCTGCGCTACATACCAACAATAACCTTGGATCTAGCAGTACAGTAAATCGTGTAGGATGCACCTACAAAGAATTCACTGCCTGCAAACCTTTGGAATTTGATGGAACCGAAGGACCGATCGGATTGAAACGGTGGACCGAGAAGGTCGAATCGGTGTTTGCCATAAGTAAGTGTACTGAAGAGGACAAAGTAAAGTACGCTACGCATACCTTCACAGGTTCTGCGTTAACATGGTGGAATACCTATCTAGAGCAAGTGGGACAAGACGATGCGTACGCACTACCGTGGTCAGCATTCAAGCACTTGATGAACGAGAAGTACCGTCCCATAACTGAGGTCAATAAGCTCAAGACAGAACTTAGAGGGTTACGAACCCAAGGATTTGATATTACCACGTACAAAAGACGATTCACAGAATTGTGCCTATTGTGTCCGGGAGCATTCGAAGATGAGGAAGAGAAGATCGACGCGTTTGTGAAAGGATTACCGGAAAGAATCCAAGAAGATATAAGTTCACACGAGCCCGCCTCCATACAACAGGCATGTAGAATGGCTCACAAACTAGTGAACCAGATTGAAGAAAGAATTAAAGAACAGACTGCTGAAGAGGCCAATGTGAAGCAAGTCAAAAGAAAGTGGGAGGAAAACGGTGATAAGAATCACCAATACAACAACAACAACAATTACAACAATAATCGCAACAATTATCCCAACAATCGCAACATCAATCGCAACTACAACAAACGGCCCAACAACAACAACAACAACAACAACAACAACAACAACAACAACAACAACAACAACAACAACAACAACAACAACAACAACAACAACAACAACAACAACAACAACAACAACAACAGCAACTACAACAATCATCTCAACAACAATAATAACCGCAACAACAACAACAATCAGAAGCTGCTATGCCAAAGGTGTGAAAAGTATCACTCGGGGTTCTGCACCAAATTTTGCAACAAGTGTAAAAGAAATGGTCATAGAGCGGCGAAGTGTGAGGTCTACGGACCAGGGGTTAATAGAACGAAAGGAACAAATGGTGTCGGAACGAGTAATGGCGGAGCAAGTAGTGTCGGAGCAAGTTATGCCAATGTAGTTTGTTATAAATGTGGAAAACCGGGCCACATTATTAGAAATTGCCCGAACCAGGAGAACACGAATGGACAAGGCCGCGGAAGAGTTTTCAATATCAATGCGGCAGAGGCACAGGAAGACCTGGAGCTTGTTACGGGTACGTTTCTTATTGACAATAAATCTGCTTACGTTTTATTTGATTCGGGTGCGGATAGAAGCTATATGAGTAGAGATTTTTGTGCTAAATTAAGTTGTCCATTGACGCCTTTGGATAGTAAATTTTTACTCGAATTAGCAAATGGTAAATTAATTTCAGCAGATAATATATGTCGGAATCGAGAAATTAAATTGGTTAGCGAAACATTTAAGATTGACTTGATACCAGTAGAGTTAGGGAGTTTTGATGTGATAATCGGTATGGACTGGTTGAAAGAAGTGAAAGCAGAGATCGTTTGTTACAAAAATACAATTCGCATTATACGAGAAAAAGGAAAACCCTTAATGGTGTACGGAGAAAAGGGCAACACGAAGCTACATCTTGTTAGTAATTTGAAGGCACAAAAATAAATAAGAAAAGGTTGCTATACTGTTCTAGCACACGTCGAGAAAGTACAAACTGAAGAAAAGAGCATCAATGATGTTCCCATTGCAAAAGAATTTCCTGATGTATTTCCGAAAGAATTACCGGGATTACCCCCACATCGATCCGTTGAATTTCAAATAGATCTTGTACCAGGAGCTACACCAATAGCTCGTGCTCCTTACAGACTCGCACCCAGCGAGATGAAAGAACTGCAAAGCCAATTACAAGAACTTTTAGAGCGTGGTTTCATTCGACCAAGCACATCACCATGGGGAGCTCCTGTTTTGTTTGTCAAGAAGAAAGATGGTACATTCAGGTTGTGTATCGACTACCGAGAGTTGAACAAACTTACCATCAAGAACTGCTACCCACTACCGAGAATCGACGACTTATTTGATCAACTACAAGGCTCGTCTGTTTATTCAAAGATTGACTTACGTTCCGGGTATCATCAAATGCGGGTGAAAGAAGATGATATTCCAAAGACTGCTTTCAGAACACATTACAGTCATTACGAGTTTATGGTCATGCCGTTTGGTTTAACTAATGCACCAGCTGTGTTCATGGACCTTATGAACCGAGTGTGTGGACCATACCTTGACAAGTTTGTCATTGTTTTCATTGATGACATACTTATTTACTCAAAGAATGACCAAGAACACGGTGAACATTTGAGAAAGGTGTTAGAAGTATTGAGGAAGGAAGAATTGTACGCTAAGTTTTCAAAGTGTGCATTTTGGTTGGAAGAAGTTCAATTCCTCGGTCACATAGTGAACAAAGAAGGTATTAAGGTGGATCCGGCAAAGATAGAAACTGTTGAAAAGTGGGAAACCCCGAAAACTTCGAAACACATACGCTAGTTTTTAGGACTAGCTGGTTACTACAGAAGGTTCATCCAAGACTTTTCCAGAATAGCAAAACCCTTGACTGCATTAACGCATAGAGGGAAGAAATTTGATTCGAATGATGAACAAGAGAAAGCGTTTCAGTTATTGAAGAAAAAGCTAACTACGGCACCTATATTTTCATTGCCTAAAGGGAATGATGATTTTGTGATTTATTGTGATGCATCAAAATAAGGTCTCGGTTGTGTATTAATGCAACGAACGAAGGTGATTGCTTATGCGTCTAGACAATTGAAGATTCACGAACAAAATTATACGACGCATGATTTGGAATTAGGCGCGGTTGTTTTTGCATTAAATACTTGGAGGCACTACTTATATGGGGTTAAAAGTATTATATATACCGACCACAAAAGTCTTCAACACATATTTAATCAGAAACAACTGAATATGAGGCAGCGTAGGTGGATTGAATTGTTGAATGATTACGACTTTGAGATTCGTTACCACCCGGGGAAGGCAAATGTGGTAGCCGATGCCTTGAGCAGGAAGGACAGAGAACCCATTCGAGTAAAATCTATGAATATAATGATTCATAATAACCTTACTACTCAAATAATGGAGGCGCAACAAGGAGTTTTAAAAGAGGGAAATTTAAAGGATGAAATACCCAAAGGATCGGAGAAGCATCTTAATATTCGGGAAGACGGAACCCGGTATAGGGCTGAAAGGATTTGGGTACCAAAATTTGGAGATATGAGAGAAATGATACTTAGAGAAGCTCATAAAACCAGATACTCAATACATCCTGGAACGGGGAAGATGTACAAGGATCTCAAGAAACATTTTTGGTGGCCGGATATGAAAGCCGATGTTGCTAAATATGTAGGAGAATGTTTGACGTGTTCTAAGCTCAAAGCTGAGCATCAGAAACCATCAGGTCTACTTCAACAACCCGAAATCCCGGAATGGAAATGGGAAAACATTACCATGGATTTCATCACTAAATTGCCAAGGACTGCAAGTGGTTTTGATACTATTTGGGTAATAGTTGATCGTCTCACCAAATCAGCACACTTCCTACCAATAAGAGAAGATGACAAGATGGAGAAGTTAGCACGACTGTATTTAAAGGAAGTCGTATCCAGACATGGAATACCAATCTCTATTATCTCTGATAGGGATGGCAGATTTATTTCAAGATTCTGGCAGACATTACAGCAAGCATTAGGAACTCGTCTAGACATGAGTACTGCCTATCATCCACAAACTGATGGGCAGAGCGAAAGGACGATACAAACGCTTGAAGACATGCTACGAGCATGTGTTAATGATTTCGGAAACAGTTGGGATCGACATCTACCGTTAGCAGAATTTTCCTACAACAACAGCTACCATTCAAGCATTGAGATGGCGCCGTTTGAAGCACTTTATGGTAGAAAGTGCAGGTCTCCGATTTGTTGGAGTGAAGTGGGGGATAGACAGATTACGGGTCCGGAGATTATACAAGAAACTACCGAGAAGATCATCCAAATTCAACAACGGTTGAAAACCGCCCAAAGTCGACAAAAGAGCTACGCTGACATTAAACGAAAAGATATAGAATTTGAAATTGGAGAGATGGTCATGCTTAAAGTTGCACCTTGGAAAGGCGTTGTTCGATTTGGTAAACGAGGGAAATTAAATCCAAGGTATATTGGACCATTCAAGATTATTGATCGTGTCGGACCAGTAGCTTACCGACTTGAGTTACCTCAACAACTCGCGGCTGTACATAACACTTTACACGTCTCGAATTTGAAGAAATGTTTTGCTAAATAAGATCTCACTATTCTGTTAGATGAAATCCAAATCAACGAAAAACTCCAATTCATCGAAGAACCCGTCGAAATAATGGATCGTGAGGTTAAAAGACTTAAGCAAAACAAGATACCAATTGTTAAGGTTCGATGGAATGCTCGTAGAGGACCCGAGTTCACCTGGGAGCGTGAAGATCAGATGAAGAAGAAATACCGCATCTATTTCCAGAAGATTCGTCAACACCTTCAACAGCTTAAAATTTCGGGACGAAATTTATTTAACGGGTAGGTACTGTAGTGACCCGAACTTTTCCATGTTTACATATATTAATTGAGATTGATATTTACATGATTAAATGTTTCCAACATGTTAAGCAATCAAACTTGTTAAGACTTGATTAATTGAAATATGTTTCATATAGACAATTGACCACCCAAGTTGACCGGCGATTCACGAACGTTAAAACTTGTAAAAACGACATGACGATATATATATGGATATACATATGGTTAACATGAGATTATGATAAGTAAGTATCTCCATAAGTATATTAACAATGAGTTATATACATATAAACAAGACTACTAACTTAAGGATTTCGAAACGAGACATATATGTAACGATTATCGTTGTAACGACATTTAAATGTATATATATCATATTAAGATATATTAATATATCATAATATCATGATAATATAATAATTTAACATCTCATTAGATATAATAAACAATGGGTTAACAACATTAATTGAGATCGTTAACTTAAAGGTTTCAAAACAACACTTACATGTAACGACTAACGATGACTTAACGACTCAGTTAAAATTTATATACATGTAGTGTATTTAGATGTATTAAAATACTTTTAGAAGACTTCAAGACATATATCAAAACACTCATACTTAACGAAAATGGTTACAGTTACTTTCCCATTCTTTTCTTTCATCAAGAATTCTAGTCGTATGCTTACCCGTATTATACACAGCTTCAAAACGTACTTACTATGGGTATATACCAATAGGAACTAGCATGGGATTCCACTCTTGATTATGTCATGTATGACTAATCAATTTTAACTTCTACCATGAGCTAGTCAACTAACTAGAACTCCTTTTAACCCCACTCACCACTCACCAATTACCACTCATCATTCACTCCATTTCACTTCCAATTCTCTTTCTAATTCTCTCTCAACACACCCACACTATTATGAACGTATTTTTCCAGTAGTTAATCATCATCTTCATCAAAAATCACTTCAAGAATCAAGCTATAATCATCATAGGAAGAACACTTCAAGAACACTTCAAAAATCCCTTCAAGTTTACCAATTTACTTCCAAGCTTTCTAATCCATTCCAAGTAATCATCTAAGATCAAGAAACCTTTGTTATATACAGTAGGTTATCTTTCTTATTCAAGGTAATATTCATATTCAAACTTTGATTCAATTTCTATAACTATAAACTATCTTAATTCGAGTAAAAATCTTACTTGAACTTGTTTTTGTGTCATAATCCTACTTCAAGAACTTTCAAGCCATCCAAGATCCTTTGAAGCTAGATCATTTCTTGTCACTTCCAGTAGGTTTACCTACTAAACTTGAGGTAGTAATGATGTTCATAACATCATTCGATTCATATATATAAAACTATCTTATTCGAAGGTTTAAACTCGTAATCACTAGAACATAGTTTAGTTAATTCTAAACTTGTTCGCAAACAAAAGTTAATCCTTCTAACTTGACTTTTAAAATTAACTAAACACATGTTCTATATCTATATGATATGCTAACTTAATGATTTAAAACCTGGAAACACGAAAAACACCGTAAAACCGGATTTACGCCGTCGTAGTAACACCGCGGGCTATTTTGGGTTAGTTAATTAAAAACTATGATAAACTTTGATTTAAAAGTTGTTATTCTGAGAAAATGATTTTTATTATGAACATGAAACTATATCCAAAAATTATGGTTAAACTCAAAGTGGAAGTATGTTTTCTAAAATGGTCATGTAGACGTCGTTCTTTCGACTGAAATGACCACCTTTTCAAAAACGACTTGTAACTTATTTTTCCGACTATAAACCTATACTTTTTCTATTTAGATTCATAAAATAGAATTCAATATGAAACCATAGCAATTTGATTCACTCAAAACGGATTTAAAATGAAGAAGTTATGGGTAAAACAAGATTGGATAATTTTTCTCATTTTAGCTACGTGAAAATTGGTAACAAATCTATTCCAACCATAACTTAATCAACTTGTATTGTATATTATGTAATCTTGAGATACCATAGACACGTATACAATGTTTCGACCTATCATGTCGACACATCTATATATATTTCGGAACAACCATAGACACTCTATATGTGAATGTTGGAGTTAGCTATACAGGGTTGAGGTTGATTCCAAAATATATATAGTTTGAGTTGTGATCAATACTGAGATACGTATACACTGGGTCGTGGATTGATTCAAGATAATATTTAACGATTTATTTCTGTACATCTAACTGTGGACAACTAGTTGTAGGTTACTAACGAGGACAGCTGACTTAATAAACTTAAAACATTAAAATATATTAAAAGTGTTGTAAATATATTTTGAACATACTTTGATATATATGTATATATTGTTATAGGTTCGTGAATCAACCAGTGGCCAAGTCTTACTTCCCGACGAAGTAAAAATCTGTGAAAGTGAGTTATAGTCCCACTTTTAAAATATAATATTTTTGGAATGAGAATACATGCAGGTTTTATAAATGATTTACAAAATAGACACAAGTATGTGAAACTACATTCTATGGTTGAATTATCGAAATTGAATATGCCCCTTTTTATTAAGTCTGGTAATCTAAGAATTAGGGAACAGACACCCTAATTGACGCGAATCCTAAAGATAGATCTATTGGGCCTAACTAACCCCATCCAAAGTACCGGATGCTTTAGTACTTCGAAATTTATATCATATCCGAAGGGTGTCCCGGAATGATGGGGATATTCTTATATATGCATCTTGTTAATGTCGGTTACCAGGTGTTCACCATATGAATGATTTTTATCTCTATGTATGGGATGTGTATTAAAATATGAAATCTTGTGGTTTATTGTTACGATTTGATATATATAGGTTAAACCTATAACTCACCAACGTTTTTGTTGACGTTTAAAGCATGTTTATTCTCAGGTGAATATTAAGAGCTTTCGCTGTTGCATACTAAAATAAGGACAAGATTTGGAGTCCATGTTTGTATGATATTGTGTAAAAACTGCATTCAAGAAACTGATTTCGATGTAACATATTTGTATTGTAAACCATTATGTAATGGTCGTGTGTAAACAGGATATTTTAGATTATCATTATTTGATAATCTACGTAAAGCTTTTTAAACCTTTATTTATGAAATAAAGGTTATGGTTTGTTTTAAAAATGAATGCAGTCTTTGAAAAACGTCTCATATAGAGGTCAAAACCTAGCAACAAAATCAATTAATATGGAACGTTTTTAATCAATAAGAACGGGACATTTCATTTTACACCATATTTTCCAAAGCTATTACTCGAACGCGAAGCTCGTTGACTTCTTCTATTACTCCGGAATGATTGGCGGTTTGAACAAGAGAATGAATAAGGTTTAGAATATGAAATATAATATAATCATGGCGAGATACTCTGGAGTGAGGGTGAAAATGGTGTTTCGAATTGGTTCACCGATAAGTGCTTCAGGTTCTTCACCAGGGGATGAATTCGTTTGGTGGAAAGGATCGCCTTCTTCGCGTCTCCATTGATTAAGTCAAATACGAACCCATCAGATGAATTGGGGATGGCTGATTGGTTGATTCATTCTGGTGACGCTGCTTCCGGAGCTTAGGTGAACATCCATGTCGGAATAGCTGTCGGGTTCCGAAGAACTTGAACTAGTGACGAGTTCCATTTCGTACGATTGAATAAAGGATTTTTCGGTATGAAATGATTTTCAGCTATCGGATGGTATTCTAATTGCATAGGATACTTATATTTAGCACAGAAGATCCCGTAGATTACGGAGGAATTTGCGGAATATGTCAGGCAAAGTTTACAGTAACAGATACGCTAAGATACGCATTAGTAGATACGCTAAGATATGGATTTTGTCTATACACTGTTCATGCAATCAATGCAGTAAGATGTGTCTAGACTAAGGATGATAAGCAAGTGATTCCCTAAGAATGATAAGCAGGTAATTTTTCGACACGAAATGATAAGCAAAACTTTTGACATGCAGACACAGTCGAAGTCCAGACTCACTAATGCATCCTAACGACTATCAGTTAGACACACTAATGCAGACCTGGTTCGCTAAGACCATCGCTCTGATACCACCTGTAGAGACCCGTCCTAATCCACCTGGACGAAATCTCTAACATTTGGTTTCATTGCGAGGTACTGACTTCTATATGCCATGAATGACTCCAAGTAATATCTTTAAATTGAGCAAATGCACAGCGGAAGATTTCTTTCGTACCTGAGAATAAACATGCTTTAAAGTGTCAACCAAAAGGTTGGTGAGTTCATTAGTTTAACATAAATAATCATTTCCATCATTTTAATAGACCACAAGATTTTCATTTTCATTTCTCATAAATAAACGTCCCATGCATAGAGACAAAAATCATTCATATGGATTGAACACCTGGTAACCGACCTTAACAAGATGCATATAGAATATCCCCATCATTCCGGGACTCCCTTCGGACATGATAAATTTGAAGTACTAAAGCATCCGGTACTTTGGATGGGGCTTGTTGGGCCCAATAGATCTATCTCTAGGATTCACGTCAATTAGGGTGTCTGTTCCCTAATTCTTAGATTACCAGACTAAAAAGGGGCATATTCGGTTTAATAATCCAGCCATAGAATGTAGTTTCATTTACTTGTGTCTATTTTGTAAAATAGTTATAAAAGCAGCGCATGTATTCTTAGTTCCTGCAAAAGCATTTAAAAAGAGAGCAAATGAAACTCACAATACTGTATTTCGTAGTAAAAATACATATGACGTCATTGAACAAGTGCAGGGTTGGCCTCGGATTCACGAACCTATATTAGTTATATATATTAAAACATATAATGAAAATCAAATAATTCCATCTTTTAATTATATAGTATTTATATATTTAGTGTTGTAGTTTATATATAATTTGTACTAAATTCTAATATATTTTATATCTTAAATTGCATTATATATATATATATATATATATATATATATATATATATATATATATATATATATATATATATATATATATATATGTATTTATTTTGTATATTCATAATAGAAATGTTAATATGTTTAATATATAATTATAGGTAATATTAATAAAATTTTAGTATAAGTATATTTTTATATACAAAATATTTATTTATTATAATAATATAATAACAATAATGATAATGAAATTTTAAATAAAATGGTAGTTTTAATAATAATAGTTATAATAATAATATAAATCTTAATAATTTTTAAATGATACTTTGATAATACTATAATTTTAATGAAAATGGAAATTTTAATAAAAATGATAATTTTAAAAATAATGATTCTTTTAATAATAATAATAAAAACAATAATAATAATCCTAATAATGTTTCTTATAATAATAATAATAATAATAATAATAATAATAATAATAATAATAATAATAATAATAATAATAATAATAGTAATAGTAATAGTAATAGTAATAGTAATAATAATAATAATAATAATAATAATAATAATAATAATAATAATAATAATAATAATAATAATAATAATAATAATAATAATAATAATAATAAGTAATAAGTAAACTACCTCAAAGAAGTACTCCTAAAAAAATGCCCAGGTCCGGGTCTGAACCTGCAACATCCCGCTAACCCTGTTAACACCTTAACCATCCCTCAACCATTCCTCCATACATTCATTTCTATTTTAATAACCAGGATTAAGTATAAAGCTTATATCTATCTGTTTCCTTTTTTATTTTCTTCAATTTATAGAGTATCATCCTCATCATCTTTTCGTTTCATCACCTTCGTTTATTTACTTGTCATCATAGAATCATTTTGTTACCAGCTTGTATGATCATCATGATCATCGTTATGTTTCATAGTTTCATCATCATAATCATCGACTCATCATCTTTTATATTACGTCCATCATCAATGAATCTTTATCATTATTCACTATTCACTATTCATGAATCATCATTTTTTTGTGTTGGGATTTTTTTTAATCAGTGAGGAAAAGGGATACCATAACGGTTGTAGTAGTAACAACATACTATCATTATTTTCTGTTCGGTCCAATTTAATAAGCCCAATAGAATGCTTAATCGTGGCCCAACAAGAAATTGATACACTGCCCAAATTGTAATTCCAATTATAAAGGCCCAACAAAGAAAATTCGGCTGTTTGGTTTTCTTTGTCAAATTCGAACAGAACAACGATTACTAATAATTGTTATACTATCAAGTAGGGGTGAGGTGGGGTTATAAGATTGATAAATGTCGGCCACAAATGATTTACTTAGTTCTACTTGCAAACAAATGTCTTAGAGATTAATAGTGGGATGAATATTAATATTCAATACCCCCACTCTTTATCATTAATTGTTGTTTAAAAGAGATATGAACAAGAAAACAGCGAGCATCAAAGTAGGAAGAGTACAACAGAGGTAACGACTGTTGCAGCAGTTTAACGGTTTAGTAGTGGTGGTTTATGGCACTTAACAACAGGAAAACAGAAGTGAAGTAAGCTGCTATGCAGCAGCAGCCATAAAAGGAACAGAAGGAAAAGACAGCCGGTAGCAATTTGCAGTGGGTTTGGTTTGAAAGAAATAGAAAGAAGAAGAAGAAAAAGTGCAGCGAGTGGTGGATACAAAGAAGGATTCTCATGCAGAATATTACACTTACTGTTCCCACTCGTGAACGTTCATATGCAGACACTTATTAGTGGTAAGGTTGATACAATGTTACTTCGTCTGATAGAGGTTCTAGTTCTCGTTGGTATAGGTTTCGCTGGACGAATAAGCTCTGGTGCACGTCTACGGACATTGAAGGTTAAGGGAGTGTAGATTTGTGCCATGCTTGTGTTTTGTTGTGTTAGGTGTTTGTCTCTATTTGCGTGAGGTGAACTAGGAACGAAAATGAAATAGTAACGTGTGTTGGTGAGGGTGATAAGTGGTGTCGTGGATTTAGGAGGTGGTGATTAGGTGGTTGATTTTGGTAGTTGTGGTGGTTGCTAGATGGTGGCTATTCAAAACACCAAAATATATAAGTAGTAGTACACGCAGCAATTATGGTTTGAAGATGATAAGTTTATGTGGTTTGATCAACATGAATTGGTAGCAGGCTTATTGGTTTGTTCGAAGAGAAATAGTAGATGCGGTGGTTTTCTTAGGGGTCTTTGAGTGAACTAGAAACACAATTCGGAAGGAATTTGTAGTAGTTTATTCGTGGGTTTATGAAGATAACGAGTAGCAACAACAATGGTTTTATTGGGTTTTCATGGGTGTTTATGAAGCGACCCGTCCTAATCCATAAGGACGAATACATTAAATTTGGTTACATCGCGAGGTACTTGACCTCTATATGATACATTTTACAAACATTGCATTCGTTTTTACAAGATAAACTTTCATTTCATTGAAAGTTGACAGGCATGCATGCCATTTCATAATATATCAAACTATAATTGACTTAATAATAATCTTGATGAATTCAACGACTCGAATGCAACGTCTTTTGAAATATGTCATGAATGACTCCAATTAATATCTCTAAAATGAGCAAATGCACAGTGGAAGATTTCTTTAATACCTGAGAATAAACATGCTTTCAAGTGTCAGCTAAAAGGTTGGTGAGTTCATTAGTTTATCATAAACGATCATTTTCATCATTTTAATAGACCACAAGATTTTCATTTCTCATAAATACACATCTCATATCAGGCATTTCGCAAACTGCATAGAGATAAAAATCATTTATATGGATTGAACACCTGGTAACCGACCTTAACAAGATGCATAAAGAATATCCCCCAGTATACGGCGCGCAGCTAATATACTAAATAATACCTCGAAGTACTAAAGCATCCATACCCTGGATGGGGCTCGTTGGGCCTGATAGATCTATCTTTAGGATTTGCGTCAATTAGGGGCCATTTTCCTAATTCTTAGGTTACCAGACTTGAAGGGGCGATATTCGGTTTAATAATCCAACCATACAATGCAGTTTTAAGTACTTGTGTCTATTTCGTAAAACAGTTATAAAAGCAGCGCATGTATTCTCAGTCCCAAAAATATATATTGTAAAAGCATTTAAAAAGGGAGCAAAATGAAACTCACAATACTGTATTTTATAGTAAAAATACATATGACGACATTGAACAACTGAACAATGCAGGGTTGGCCTTGGATTCATGAACCTATATTATTTATATATATATTAACACGTATAATGGTAATCGAACAAATTTATATATTATTTGTGATCTACTCATTATTTTAGTAACTTATGTGTTTCATTAATAACTTAATTAATTCTATTTATTTGATATACTTTAGAAAAAAAATATCAATGTAGTTATGTAACATACTTTTTTTTATATAAATAATATTTATTTAGTAATTTAGTAATAATAATCTTAATAATGATAATGAAAATAATAATTTTGATAATAATAATAATAATAGCCGTTTTGTTTGTAGTAATAATAATACTGTAATAATAATAATATTAATGATAATAATAATGATAATAAATAAAATAATGTAAATAAAATTATATAAAAATTAGGTTAATGAAAATAATAATAGTGATAGTAATAATGATAATAATAATAATAGTTTTAATATAATGTTACTACTAATAATGTTCTTTAATGATAATACTAATACTAATTTTAATAATAATAATAATAATAATAATTTTAAAATTCATGTTAATACCAATAATAATAATAATATTTGAAACTACCTTTAAAAGCTTTTTCTCTAAAAAAAAATTCTTTAGACAGGGATCGAACCCGCAACCTCTCGTTCCCTTATCACTCTCCCAAACCATCCCTCTGTTGTTACTTTTCTGATTATATTCACACAGTAATTCCATATAACTAGTAATTATGTCTGCCTTTCTTCTTCTTAAGTTTAAAACCCGCATCATCATCATCCTAATTATAATTGAATTCGGCCCAAATAGGAAAAGAAGTATATCGGCCCAAAAACAGTTTAAACTATTATTCCAACTGAGTAAATAAGCTAAGCCCAAGAGTGGTTAGCAATTTTAATTTAATATTCGTAATCGTTATCATTAGAATGAAACGGAAAAACACTGTAGCAGTAAAACAATTTTTCGGTTCACCTTCATTAATCATCATTATCGCCATTTTCATCATAAAATCATAATTATCATTTTCATCCTTCTCTTCATCATTATCATAATCAATCGTAACCCTAATCATATTCATGAAATCGAAATCACTATTCATCATCTCTATCATTTAGTGTGTGTTGGGTCGGGTCGTGAAAGGAAACAATAACATCAGCAACGATTATTGTTGTTCTTCAACAGAAATGAGGAAGTAACAGCTGCAGTTGCAGCTGCACAACCATAGCAGCCACAGTGAGCAAGAAAACTGAATATAAAAGTGGTGTTTCACGATTAAGATTAAGAGAGAGAGAGAGAGGAGAGAGAGGGAAAAGATGGTTGTTGATGGTGGCTAATAGTGGTGGTAGGTTCTTGGTTATAAATATAAATAGAGATAGGAGATGAGGTGGTTCACGATGGTAATGGCCAAAGGTGGTGTGAGCTTTAAAACATGAAAAGAAAACTGTGGTGGTGGTGATTGTTTGTTCACAAAAAGAAAGGGAAGAGAAAGAGAGGATAGAGAGTGATGTGTGGCGGTTTGTTGTGGCCATGATGGTGGTGGCAGATGTTGATGATGGTCGTCGGTAATCATGGTGGTTGCTATGGTGGTTTGAAGATGGGAAGTGGTGATCAATATTTTTTGTTTAAAGAGAGTGCCTAGTTTGCAGTCTTTTAATGGTTTATTGAGTGGGTTAGTAAGAAAAGGTGAATTTTATTCAGTTTTTTTTTGAGTGTATGATCAAATGAAAAGGATTGGGATTATGCCTGATGTGTGTACTTGTAGTATTGTCATGAATGCATATTGTAAAGATGGGAAATTAGAAAAAAACTGTAGACTTTTTGAGAGAAATTGAGGAAGATGTTGGATTGGAACCGAATGTAGTGACTTACAATAGTTTGATTAATGGTTACGTTAGTATAGGCGATATGGTGAGTGCAAAAGGAGTGTTGAAAGTAATGAAAGATAGAGGTTTATCGATGAATGTTATTACGTATACTTTGTTAGTTAAAGGGTACTGTAAATTGGGGGAGATGGATGAAGCAGAGAAGGTGTTTACCAATATTAGAGACGAAAATCCTTCATTTGTCTTAGATGAACGAGTTTATGGTGTATTGATAGACGGGGGGTTTTTTTTTTGTCGAATAGGAAAGATGGATTGTGCAGTTCGAATTCAAAATGAGGTGTTGAAATCTGGATTGAAAGTGAACATATTTATGTGCAATTCAATTATTAACGGGTACTACAAAATTGGTCAAGTTAATAACACATATAACTCATACTCACAATCATGTTGTAGACAAGAACAAAATAAGGCATAGTACCCTTAATAATATAACTCACGAGAATTTAAACTGTTAGTTCTGCCGACAGTTTATTTGGGATATTATTTCGTACTCCGTTGTTAATCAGTGGCGAATAAATGTCTTTAGAAAAATTCCAAAATTTTAAATTAACTATATTTATTTATTTTGGTCATTATGGTATAAAATTCAGTCATTAACTATTATATAAAAATTACATTAATTATTCACTCCCAACCCCAAGTAAAATATAAAAAGTTTTAAAATTTAATAACTAGATCCTAAATACATTTTTAGTAAGCCTAAAGTTTATAGAACTCATTTTTGAATCACCGTTTATTTTAAAATAATATAAGTTTGATTTTAACTTACTTATTATCGATCAAATGACAATTGAGCGTTATTGTTGCTTACAAAATAAATTCAAAACTATATATATATATATATATATATATATATATATATATATATATATATATATATATATATATATATTCATTATACATTATTTACATATATAGTTATATTTTATATAATTTTATTTTACATTATTAATTCTAACAATTACGTCATATAATATTTTAATTTATATTTTAAATTCATATATTTTAAATATATATGTATCTATTTACAAATAGTGATTCGTGAATCGTCGAGAGCAGTCGAAGGGTAAATGTATACATGAAATAGTTCAATTTTTTGAGACTCAACCTAACAGACTTTGCTTATCGTCTCGAAATCATATAAAGATTAGGTTTAAATTTGGTCATAAATTTCTGGGTCATCACAGTACCTACTCGTTAAAGAAATTTTGTCCCGAAATTTGAGTGGGGTCGTCATGGCTAACAATTAAAATTGTTTTCATGACGAATATGAGTTGATAAATAGATTTTTATCACCATCGAGTAATAGGAATAAAACAATTCAATTGTGTAAAGAGTACAAGTGAAGCTATCACAAAATAGTGAATTGAAATGAGATAATAAAGTTTTGTCTTAACCTCTGACGTAGTCAAGTTTGAATTTAGAAAATAAAGTTCGTCTTAACTTTCGACGTCATCTTGGTTAAATTTCGGAATTCAAGGGATTTAAAAGAAAAATCTTCGAGGTCTATAAGATTTGATTCTTCGGCGAATAAGGATATTAAGATCTCTATGATTAAATACGGTGATCTGCCTCGATTACTCTGTCTGATATTTCCATTATAAATTAAGCTCTTCCGTTCCATTATTCTCACCATCCCTATACTTTCTTTCTTAGTTCATACATCTAAAAGATTGTGAAAATGCTTAATTCCGTTCTAATCCTTGATATTTTTCTAATTATCATTTCTGTCATCCTTCTTTTCAATCCTCAGAAAAATCTGTTTACTTCTACTATTACCTTGGGTGATACTATTCTTAATTATACCGTGTCTTTATATTGCTATTCGTATTAATATCCACGATTTGTAATTTCTGGGTTGTTGTTGGGTTCTATATCTTCCCTTATGTTTCAAAGTCTCTGCTTCTGTTTTTCTATAATCATTGACATCCACAGTTAATACTCTCTCCAATTTACTGTGATTTATACTCCCATTTCTACTTTGGAGCTTTATTCTTTTGTTTTCTCTTCCCGACTTTAAGTCAAGTGAATAATGATCCAGAATTCGTAGATATGAAGTTTCGAATGTACATGACTAATGTTCTAAGAAAGATTGTATTAGAACGATCTTGATTGGTTAAATTACCAGAATTCAAAAGAAAAGATAGAACTATCAGGAAGATACGTTCTTGATATGTTTGGAAATTAGATGGAATGTAAGAGTCGTGTAACATGACACATGATGACGTTATGGTCTGTGAATCATCACGTTTCATTAGAAACTCAGCATGACTTACCGTAATATAATCACGTTGATCAAGTGTCATTATATTATACTAACTCATGCATCAGTTTCCAACACTACTTCAAAAACATTCATAATTTAAACTCGAAAGTTTACAGAATATAGAAACTAACAGTTTCTTATATGATGTAATACTGATAGTGCGAAGAGATAAACGATTTCAGATAAGAATATCTTCAGATATATCAAGGATATTTATAATAAAAGATACGATGATATCTTAGAATTTTAGAATCAAATTGTGATGAAGAAATTCATTCACGAGGATTTAGAGCGATTAAGGAGCAAGATATTCGCTAAAGATTTCATCAGAAACAGAATCATCAAGATTTTTTTTTATGCACAAGTTTAGTCCTTGTGATTTCTCCACAGTCTCCTTCATAATTTCTCATAATCCACTTTTTGGTACTAAATTTTCTATTGAGCATTTTCAACACTCCATTCTTTATCATCAAACTTTTAACTGTTAAGGCAGTCTTCAGTTTTCACTGCTTCATCATCTTTTTCAAAAATTCAGAAACCTGATTCATAGGCTAGATATTTTTCAGAATGAAAGCTCATAATTTTAAGAGATGAATGTTATATGTGTACATATAACTATCGATGTAGAACGCTGCGAGATTCAAAATACTGATTGCTAATTCTCGGTAATTAGTATGGCAATTATCGTTACAAAATGCCGATGAGTTCATGATAGGGCTTTAATGAACAAATATAATCATTTTTTCGGAGAGACTTAAGCCAATGAGTAATGAAGTTGTTGGTAAGTTTACTGCTATTGTAGCGGGATATAAAAGATTCTCCGGTAACGATGATGAAAGGCAAACTTATATATCGAGGTTATAATAAGGCTACTTCGAATGAAAGTCGAAGTTGATTTGCTGGAGCTGTGACAAAATTGGCTACTTTGGAAAGGTATTGTAAAGTGATTTTCGGGAATAACAACGTCAAAGAAGCTAGCACAAATACGTGTTAAATGTTTAATCTGGTTCCGAGTGTTTTCAGATGCATAACTATATGCATAAGTTCTTCCTTTCGTAGATGAAGGGCAGTTGTTCATCCTTTCGATTGAGGTGTTTTCAAGAATCATGAATGGTTTGAACGCAGATTGTAATCATCAAGATACAAATGAGGTTTAAGATGAAATCAAGTGGCAAACTTGAAGAAATGTTTAGTTTCATATGTTATAATCAATATTTTAATTCATTTTAATTGTCCAATATTATTAGTCAACAGTCGATAGTCCACAGTTAACAATTCAATAATTCATATATAGTTTAATATATAATATTCGAATTAATTAATATGTATCGTGACCCGTGTACATGTCTCAGACTCGATCACAACTCAAATTATATATATTATTGTAGAATTAACCTCAACCCTGTATAGCTAACTCAAGCATTACTACATATAGAGTGTCTATGGTTATTCCAAATAATATATATAGATGCGTCGATATGATATGTCAAAACCTTGTATACGTGTCCCGATATTTAAAGTGCGTAAAATAAATAACAGAAATTAAATGACGATAAATAAAATTGCGAGAATATAAATTGCGATAAATAAATTGCGATAAATAAAATGTAATCAGTTAGCTAGGAACAGACAGCTAGGAACAGTTAGCGTGGATTCTTAATAAAATTTCTCATAGTTAATTTGTTTGTTTCTAACAAATTTTATTTTGTCCAATGTTTTCTTCATTATGCCACTTGTTGAATTCTGATAAGTCAAAATCCAAATATGAAATTGAATGAAGATGGTTATTCTGTGGTGAATGGATTCATATATCTTTGGATGTAAGTAGGATAGTAAATGACTGTTGAATTAGATTCGAAGAATGTACAGTGTAACTTATTAATGTGAAATCTAAATATTTCTCGGGTATTACCTACCCGTTAAAATATTTTCACCATTAATCATTTGTACAAAAGAATTTTTAATTACAATCTTTATGAAAATATACTTACATATATATTCTCTTCAGATGTAATCATGGATTTAATGAGTCAATATATATTAAACTCATTTGATTTACCATTAGAACAAGAATATATAATCTCTAGAACATTAGAGATTACATAATCGTCATGTCGTACGAAGATAAATGATGTAGAACGATACGTAGAACGATGATTATACTCGAGGTACATAATGAGATGTTGAGGCATGGATTGTTGATGGTACGGGTGCTGTTACTGATGGTACTGTTGGTGTCGGTGATGTAGCTGAAGCTGGTAAATTTTGCACCATATTTTCCAAAGCTATAACTTAGGCGCGAAGCTCGTTGACTTCTTCTATTATACCGGAATGATTGTCGGTCGGAACGAGCGGATGAATAAGGTTTATAATTTGAGATAGTATTTAATCGTGATGAGATACTCTGGAAATGAGAGAGAAAATGGTGTTTCGAATAGGTTCGCCGGTAAGTGCTTCAGGTTCATCTCCAAGAGGTGAATTCGGTTGATGAAAATGATCACCTTCTTCTTGTCTCCAATGATTAAGTAGACTACAAACCCATCAGATGAATTGGGGATAGCTAATTGGTTGATCCATTCCGGTCACACTGCTGTCGGAGATCGAGTGAAACTCCATATTGAAATCCGAGGGACTTGAACTAGTGGCGAGTTCCATTTCGTACGATTGAATAAAGGATATTTCGATTGAAATAATTTTTGACTATTGGATAATATTCTAACTTCATAGAATATCTATATATATAGAACAAAAGATTTCGTAGATTACGGAGGAATTTACGGAATATGTCAGACAAAGTTTACAGTAACAGATACGCTAAGATATGAATTTTGTCTATACACTATCATGCAATCAATGCAGTAAGATATGTCTAGACTAAGAATGATAAGCAGGTAATTTCCTAAGGATGATAAGTAGATGATTTTCGACACGAAATGATAAGCAAAACTTTTGACATGCAGACACGGTCGAAGTCCAGACTCACTAATGCATCTAAACAACTATCAGTTAGACACACTAATGCAAGACCTGGTTCCCTAAGACGACCGCTCTAATACCACATGAGGCGACCTGTCCTAATCCATAAGGACGATTACATTACATTTGGTTACATCACGAGGTACTTGACCTCTATATGATATATTTTACAAACATTGCATTCGTTTTTACAAGACAAACTTTCATTTCATCGAAAGTTGACAGGTATGCATACCATTTCATAATATATCAAACTATAATTGACTTAATAATAATCTTGATGAATTCTACGACTCAAATGCAACGTCTTTTGAAATATGTCATGAATGACTCCAATTAATATCTCTAAAATGAGCAAATGAACAGCGGAAGATTTCTTTAATACCTGAGAATAAACATGCTTTCAAGTGTCAACTAAAAGGTTGGTGAGTTCATTAATTTATCATAAACGACCATTTATATCATTTTAATAGACCACAAGATTTTCATTTCTCATAAATACACATCTCATATCAGGCATTTCGCAAACTGTATAGAGATAAAAATCATTCATATGGATTGAACACCTGGTAACCGACCTTAACAAGATGCATATAGAATATCCCCCAGTATACAGCGCGCAGCTAATATACTAAATAATACCTCGAAGTACTAAAGCATCCATACCCTGGATGGGGCTCGTTGGGCCCGATAGATCTATCTTTAGGATTCGCGTCAATTAGGGGCCATTTCCCAAATTCTTAGGTTACCAGACTTGAAGAGGCGATATTCGGTTTAATAATCCAACCATACAATGTAGTTTTAAGTACTTGTGTCTATTTCGTAAAACAGTTATAAAAGCAGGCATGTATTCTCAGTCCCAAAAATATATATTGCAAAATCATTTAAAAAGGGAGCAAATGAAACTCACAATACTGTATTTTGTAGTAAAAATACATATGACGACATTGAACAACTGAACAATGCAGGGTTGGCCTTGGATTCATGAACCTATATTATTTATATATATATTAACACGTATAATAGTAATCGAACAAATTTATATATTATTAGTGATCTACTCGTTATTTTAGTAACTTATGTGTTTCATTAATAACTTAATTAATTCTATTTATTTGATATACTTTAGAAAAAAAATATCAATGTAGTTATGTAACATACTTTTCTTATATAAATAATATTTATTTAGTAATTTAGTAATAATAATCTTAATAATGATAATGAAAATAATAATTTTGATAATAGTAATAATAGCCATTTTGTTTGTAGTAATAATAATACTGTAATAATAATAATAATATTAATGATAATAATAATGATAATAAAGAAAATAATGTAAATAAAATTATATAAAAATCTGGTTAATGAAAATAATAATAGCGATAGTAATAATGATAATAATAATAATAGTTTTAATATTAATGTTACTACTAATAATGTTCTTTAATGATAATACTAATACTAATTTTAATAATAATAATAATAATAATAATAATAATAATTTTAAAATTCATGTTAATACCAATAATAATAATAATATTTGAAACTACCTTTAAAAGCTTTTTCTCTAAAAAAAATTCTTTAGACAGGGATCGAACCCGCAACCTCTCGTTCCCTTATCACTCTCCCAAACCATCCCTCTGTTGTTACTTTTCTGATTATATTCACACAGTAATTCCATATAACTAGTAATTATGTCTGCCTTTCTTCTTCTTAAGTTTAAAACCTGCATCATCATCATCCTAATTATAATTGAATTCGGCCCAAATAGGAAAAGAAGTATATCGGCCCAAAAATAGTTTAAACTACTACTCCAACTGAGTAAATAATCGAAGCCCAAGAGTGGTTAGCAATTTTAATTTAATATTCATAATCGTTATCATTAGAATGAAACGAAAAAACACTGTAGCAGTAAAACAATTTTTCGGTTCACCTTCATTAATCATCATTATCGCCATTTTCATCATAAAATCATAATTATCATTTTCATCCTTCTCTTCATCATTATCATAATCAATCGTAACCCTAATCATATTCATGAAATCGAAATCACTATTCATCGTCTCTATCATTTAGTGTGTGTTGGGCCGGGTCGTGAAAGGAAACAATAACATCAGCAACGATTATTGTTGTTCTTCGACAAAAACGAGGAAGTAATAGCTGCAGTTGCAGCTGCACAACCATAGCAGCAACAGTGAGCAGGAAAACAGAATATAAAAGTGGTGTTTCACGATTAAGATTAAGAGAGAGAGGGGAGAGAGAGAGAGAGAGAGAGAGAGGATAGAGAGTGATGTGTGGCGGTTTGTTGTGGCCATGATGGTGGTGTGAGCTTTAAAACATGAAAAGAAAACTGATAATGCTAAAAACGAACATATATTTTATAGCATTATTCCTCAAGAAAGACAAGCTTTTAGTTGCAATTGTTCTATTTACAAGTGATATTCGTTTAAATAATAAAAGGTAAAGACAAAAGACAGATTCGACGAATTGAAGACGTAAACGACCAAAAAGCTCAAAAATACAAAATACAATCAAAGAGGTTCCAATTATTGATAAGAAACGTCTCGAAATTACAAGAGTACAAGATTCAAAACGCAAAGTACAAGATATTAAATTATACGCAAGGACGTTCGAAAATCCAGAACCGGGACCAGAGTCAACTCTCAACGCTCGACGCAATGGACTAAAAATTACAAGTCAACGGAGTACAAGAATATAATATAATATATATATATATATATATATAATTAAATTTAATTATATATATTATATTATATAATAAATAAATAAGCAGCCCACGTTTTTGTAGACTTTTGAGCCTCCCCAGCTAGCCATGCGATCGCATGAGCTGAAGGAGCAAAACTCATGCGATCGCATGAGCCCCTTTTTCTGGCCACAACCCTATAAATTCGCGTGTTTGGTTCATCATAATCCATCAATCTTTCTCTCTATCTCACATACGATATATATATATATATATATATATATATATATATATATATATATATATATATATATATATATATATATATATTATAATTTTAATTTTAATTTTAATTTCTAATAATAAGGGTATGTTAGCGAATGTTGTAAGGGTGTAAGTCGAAATTCTGTCCGTGTAACGCTACTCTATTTTTAATCATTGTAAGTTATGTTCAACCTTTTTAATTTAATGTCTCGTAGCTAAGTTATTATTATGCTTATTTAATCCGAAGTAATCATGATGTTGGGCTAATTACTAAAATTGGGTAATTGGGCTTTGTACCATAATTGGGGTTTGGACAAAAGAACGACACTTGTAGAAATTAGACTATGGGCTATTAATGGGCTTTATATTTGTTTAACTAAATGATAGTTTGTTAATTTTAATATAAAGATTTACAATTGGACGTCCCTATAAATAACCATATACACTCGATCGGACACGATGGGCGGGATATTTATATGTACGAATAATCGTTCATTTAACCGGACACGGGAATGAATTAATAGTCTATGAAATTATTAAAACAGGGGTGAAATTATGTACAAGGACACTTGGCATAATTGATAACAAAGTATTAAAACCTTGGGTTACACACAGTCGATATCCTTGTGTAATTCTTAAACAAAGTATTAAAACCTTGTTACAGTTTAAGTCCCCAATTAGTTGGAATATTTAACTTCAGGTATAAGGATAATTTGACGAGGACACTCGCACTTTATATTTATGACTGATGGACTGTTATGGATAAAAACCAGACGGACATATTAAATAATCCAGGACAAAGGACAATTAACCCATGGGCATAAAACTAAAATCAACACGTCAAACATCATGATTACGGAAGTTTAAATAAGCATAATTCTTTTATTTCATATTTAATTTCCTTTATTTTACATTTAATTGCACTTCTAATTATCGCACTTTTATTTATTGTCATTGTATTTAATTGCACTTTTAATTATCGTACTTTTTAATTATCTCAATTTTATTTTATCGCACTTTTATTTATCGCAATTTCCTTATCGTTATTTACTTTACGCTTTAAATTAAGTTATATTTATTTTTATTATTTTACATTAGGTTTAACTGCGACTAAAGTTTTTTAAAATCGACAAACCGGTCATTAAATGGTAAAAACCCCCCCTTTTATAATAATAATATTACTTATTTATATATTTGTATTTTTATAAATTAAAACTAATATAGCGTTAAGCTTTGGTTAAAGATTTTTCCCTGTGGAACGAACCGGACTTACTAAAAACTACACTACTGTACGATTAGGTACACTGCCTATAAGTGTTGTAGCAAGGTTTAAGTATATCCATTCTATAAATAAATAAATATCTTGTGTAAAATTGTATCGTATTTAATAATATTTAGTTGTAAAAATAAAGCTATTTCATATACACCTCGCATAACATCAAGTATTTTTGGCGCCGCTGCCGGGGAATCCAATTTCTTGCTTAAACGCCGGATGCGCAACGCTAATATAAAAAAAATACGCTTTTGTAAAAATACGTTTTAAATATTCGAAAATATAAAAAGAAAAATGAAAATATAAATATTTTTAAGAGTTTGTTAAATATTTAAGTTTTATAAAATTTCTTTATTTCTATTTTTAGTTTGTAAAAATATAATTTTTATTTAATTTATATAAATATATTATAAATATATAATACAGCAAAACAGAAAAAAAAATATTAAAACTCGAGTCCAGTACTGTAGCAGCCCAGTGTCTGGCCCGAAACCCTAGCCCATGCGATCGCTTGGCTGGGTAACTTAGGACTCATGCGATCGCATGAGCCCTTCTGACACGCCACATTTGATTATCGTACAGCATTAAATACGGAGTAATTACTATTATTATTATTAATCAAACCCTAATTAGGGTTGTATTATTATAATATTTAAGTTTTAATTTTATTTTTTTGTATTATTTAGTTTTAATTAGGTTATTTAATTTATATAAACTTAATACTTTTATAAAATAAATAATATAAAAATAATATTTTTATAAAAATTGTACTTTTTACAACTTTTAGTATATTTTTATATTTTGTCCCTTTTTAATTGTTTTAGCGTAATTTTTATATCTTTCGTTCGTACTTAGTTTTAAATATAGTTTTTGCCTTAGTTATTTTTTTTTATTTCTAGATTTTTAGGTTTTGCCGTAAAATTCCTTAAGTGCTTTTTCTTTAGACTAAGATCTAGTAGCAAGTAGCAGCTAGCTCAATCATTATCTGATACAAAACATGCTTAAAGTGTCAACCAAAAAGGTTGAGTGAAATTCATAGATTTATAAATAATATCCTAAGTTTTAGACCACAAGATTTAGTTTAAAGTTGATCAATATAGATATATCAATCTAAAAGTGTTGCTGTAGTTTGTAATATCGCTACTAAACAATTTACCCTATGACACCTTGTACTGTCAGTGTCGTGGAATCATTATTATGTAACCAAAGACCAACGGTCGAATGGTTAGAGACATTACTCTCAATAGGTCTACTCACAATAATTAAGTTTGCATTTAAACGTAACAATTAACGATATTACGGTAGGAATTTAGCATGAATCAAAGCATGACAGCATAGTTAACAATTTAGTACTTGTGTCTAAGCATAAAACAGTTATAAAGTAAGCATGTGTCTCACCCCAAAAGTTGTAAAACAGTTATGAAACAGTAAAAAGTGAGGCTATGAAGTTCACCTTAGTAGCACAAAAGAGTATTCCACGAAAGAATTGAAAGGAAGGACGTGACCAAGATCTCAACCTAGAGATAGAATGTATGATCAGACATTGCCTAACAAACAATAGTATATAATACTATATTGATAGTAATGGTTCAATAAAGAATTTCCATTTTCAGAAGGTTACTATTTATGGAAAGTTTCCACTTATAGTAATTTTTTCAATTTTAGAAAGTTCGGGTTAATCTTTAGCAAGACGTTGTACAACATTACTCAAACTTCGTTGCTATCAAATAAGTCAGGAATGACCAGATGTAACCGGGGGCCCAGGATTCTTGACCAGAATCTAAGTCATGGCATTCGAGATCCACAAGCTTACCCGTAAATGGCAACCTAGACATCATTCACTTACGACCGTGAGTAGCGATGAAGTTCACATGAATTGTACATTATCTTTGATTAACCTTCACTTTAGGTGTATACACACAACGAATTATTAATGTACTTAATAATTATATATGTAATAATATAACCTAAGTATTATTTAATATTTAGTTATTATACCTTAGTATGTCTTATATATATTAAATATAATTACCTTTAAATAAATACCTAAATTACTTCAAAAATAATAGTGTTTTATTAATCGAACATTATCCAAAAATGTCTAAATAATTATTAAATATGTAAAAATTATATACATAATTTTTATAGTCTTAGTTAATCATATATATTAGTAGAAAAATTTAAGAAAACGTTTTTAATTATATTTTTATATTTATTTTTGTTTTTACCCTTAATTTATTCACAAAACAAGTTTAATTCTACATAATTACTAAATAAACCCAAAAAATTATTTTTATAATTTTTATAAGTTTCTATAAGTCTAATAACCTGTAAAAAAAATATTTAAAAAATATTTATTATTATTTAATATTTATTCTTAATTTACCTTCGAATTACATAATAATAGAGTTTAATTATATAATAATTACCAATTCGACCCAAGTAATTATTTTTATAATTTTTTCAGATCTATATAAGTTTTATAAACTCATAAAAAAATTATATATATTTTATGTTTGGTTAAAAGTATTTATTACGAATTTTACATTGTTTTTACGTTTAAACACTACATAATTCGTATTTAATTATAAATAATATTTCATAAATTATCAAAATTATTTTTATACATCATAATACTTATAATACTAATTATAACATATAAACATAATTAATTTCAAATTTTACAAAGAATATACAATAAATATAAATATAATCGACAATATTAAAAAAATAATAATAAAAATAGAAAGTACCTCAAATTTTCTTCAATGTTTTGAGAGAACAACTTAAGTTTTAGTTTTTAGCAAGAATATATGAATGAGGAGCCATGTATTTATAGGTAAAAATGGTTGGTAAAAAGAAAACAAATAATAATAAAATAAACGTGCCAATTTTGACAAAATAATAAAAACATGTTAAAAATGTTTTTAATAAGTTTTTTTGTTTTTTGAAAATATTTAGTCAAAATTCATGGGCTCATTATTTAATTTATAAAAAAAAATCTTATTTCTTTTTTTATAAGCTAAAAATATAAATAATGATTAAAATAACTTATCATTTAATTAATAATTATGTTACATATAGTTTTATATATAATACACATTAATATTAATATTAACTAAAGTTATTTTATATAATTAGTATAAACTTTAGTTAACAAAACGTGTCGACAAAAAAAAAATATTTAATCAACGTCGAATTTAATCATATATTAAGTATGGATAACAACCCTAGGGGCAAATTAGTCAATTCAAGTATGGAAATATGAGGGTTGTTATAGTACCTACCCATTATGAGTTGAAAATTTGACAGAGATCGTCATGGTTGATAATAAGTATGTTTTCATGACGGATATGAGTTGGAAAATAGAGTTTTATCACTATTGAGTAATAAAACAATTCGATTACATGAAGAGTATGAGTGAAGCTATCGTAAAAAAAAATGAAATGAGGAAAATAAAGATTAGTTTTAACTCTTGACGTAATTAAAGTTGATTTTCGGAATTCAAGGGATTTAAAGAAAATCTTTATAATCTGTATATGATTTGATTCTCCGGTAATTAAGGAAATTAAAATTGCCTTGATTGTTGTGTCTGAAATTTTGCTATAAATTAGCTTCTTCTGTTTCATTATCTTCACCACTTATGTACTTTCTTTCTCGATTCATACTTCCAAAGATTGTGAAAATGCTTCATCCAGTTCTTATCCTGGATATTTTTCTGACTATCGTTTCTGTCATTCTTCTTTTTCATTTACCCCCAGAGGAATCTATTTACTTCTACAATTACCTTGAGGTTATAGTGTTTTTAATTCTCCCGTGTCTTTATGTTGCTATACGCACTGATATACACGGTTTGTAATTTTCGTGTTGTTATCGGGCTTTATATTTTCCCTTATATGTCGGAGCTCTATGCTCTTGTTTTTACTTCCCGACTTCAATTCAAGCGAATAATGGTCCAGAATTCGTAGGTATGGAGTTTCGATTGATCATAATATACAAAGCAGAAGGAAAGGAAATAGCACGATTTGATTTGTCAAATTACCAGAATTACTAAGGATAGAACTATCAAGAATATATGTTCTTGATATGTTCAGAGGTTAAGTAGAATGTAAAAGTCATTTAACATGGCAAATGATGATTATAAAGTCTATGAATCATCATCTTCCATTAAAAATTTAACATGACTTACTGTAATATAATCACGTTGGCCTGACGTCATTATATTATACTAACTCATGCTTCAATTCCCAACACTACTTCAAATCATTCAAAATTTAAACTTGTATGTTACAGAAATATAGAAACTAAAACAGTTTCCTTTATTATGTAACACAGATAGTGCGAAGTGATAAATAATTTTGGACAAGAATAGTTATGAATGTATCTTCAGAAATATGGAGGATATTTATAACGAAAGATACGATGATATCTTAGAATTTTCTAAGATCAAATGATAACGAGGAAAATTCTTCTGTAAGGATTTAGAATGCGTAAGGAGATCTTTTGTGATTTTCATCAGAAATCGAATCATCTAGATTCTTTGATTACAGATTTAGTCCTTGTGATTTGTCCACGGTCTCCTTCATGGTTTGCTCAATTGTAACAACCCAAACCAACCCCCGAACAAACACGCGAAAAATATGAAATAAAAAAAAATTTGTTGTGACTGCCATCTGCGCGGCGCGCCAAACCACCTGGACAGCCCGCGGTCCGGTTTTGCCAAAAACACGAAAATGTTTGACCCTTTCCCGACGTTTTTAGACGAAACGCTTTCAACCACATATTCATGTATGTAAAACTAACACGTTCCATTAATAAAATAAGTTTTACGAACCCGGGCCTACATACGCCCAATTTACTCTTCAAGTACAAAATACAAATTCGACCACAAAAGTTTAAGTTCCAACAAAACTACGAGCATGATGTTGGGGATAAACTACCCAATCCTAGGTCAAATACAAAAGTAATCCATGCAAGCATCAAAAGGGAAAATCATCTAAATCCCGAGCATACCCTTGCCAAAACCGCTTCCGTACCTAAAAATGAAAACAACGAGAGGGTAAGCTAATGCTTAGTGAATGCAATACTTATACATATACATATGTAATTTACCTACACGCATCCACTTACAATACCATGCATACAATATATAAACGAGCTAGCATCAACAAACACACGACTAGCAACAACGTTAGAATATATAAATTACCGCAATTATAAACTAAACATAAAAGGCATAGACACGCTAACCGTTCACCGCTTTGCTACTACCGACTTGTAGCCAACCAAGATCATCGAGTCTCACTCGTACTATGTCACCGACTTGTGACTCGTCATTTGGTGTCACCGACTCATGAATCGCCACTAATACTTATGGGTCACCGACTTGTGAACGCCATGTGGCATCACCGACTTGTGAAGTACCACCAAGTGTCACCGACTTGTGAAGCACTATAAGGTGTCACCGACTTGTGAAACACCCGTCAATACATATGAGGTCACCGACTTGCGAACCTCCAAGAGGTGTCACCGAATTGTGAAACACCACTAAGTGCCACCGACTTATGAACACTATGAAGTGTTACCGACTCGTAAATCACTTCTCCAACTTATGGTGCCACCGACTTGTGAAACACCAACCAACTACTAAGGGTCACCGCCTCGTGAACCACCGTGAGGTGTCACCGACTCGTGAGTCTCCTAACAAGACATTACCTACACGCAATCCTCTTCACCCATAACCCCGATAAGTCACCGTCTTGTGACACAATGCTCAATACTCATGATGTGGCACCAAAGGCCCACATCGCGTACGAGTAAATAAATCACATACATACATGTATAAATATTCCACTCACCTCGATTACTTGAAGAAGTGCAACTCGCAAACTTGAACTCCTTCCACCGACTTCATGTATATCACCTACGCAAATCATACATGCAAATAAGCTACAACTTAAGCCTATTCGACTTAACACATCACAAGTGTAATTTCGACTATATACACTTAACCGACTTTGACTAAGTCAAATCTCACCCGAACCACTCATAATCACAATTGAATAGTGATTATGTCTCACTAATACATTTTGCACAAGGTTTGATCTACCAATCCCCCATTTGGACTCACGACCCGCCCAAATTGACATAAAGTGCAATCTACGCCTTTTTGCACTTTTAACGATACTCGAAAGTCCAAAACTAACGAGACCATTTCCCGTGTTCCCGAAATACCTAAATACACCTCTTTTAGGCTTTAAATGCATTTTAGACCAACATTTACACAAAAACCCATTTTGACCTAAAACTAGTCAAAACACCCAATTTGTGAACTTACACCCCAAATCACTAATAATCCAAGTTAGCTAGTGATTTCATCAACAAAATTAGTTTACAAACTAACAATATCATCATCCAATCCTAAACCCACCAACATCAACAATAACTAGTTACAATTACCCATTTCACCTCCTAAAAGAGTTTTATAACTAACTAGTTCAAAACCCTAAACTTGAATATCAAATTACAAAGATGAAGTTCGGAGTTTGAACTTACCAATACCGCCAAAATGATGCCGTTGACGAGTAGAACAACTTTAATACCCGAGGTTTGATCCAAATAACCCTTCTTCTTCTCCAATTGGAGCTCTCTCTCTCTCTCTAAAACTCTCCTCTCACTCTAGGGTTTGAAGATGAGAGTGTTTGATGAGTGAAAATGAGCTCTAATGGAGTTCTAGATCAGTTTTGGTGACCCTAAACCGACCCTAAATGAAAAGACCAAAGTACCCCTCATTTAAACCTTTTAAAAAGGCTGAAAATTGCATCAGACGGGTTCGGCGCGCCGCGCCGAAAGGTGGAGCGCCGCTCCAACCTACAGGTCAGTTTTCAGAAACTTGTTTTGGCCATAACTTTTTGACCGTAGCTCCGTTTTCGATGAATCAAATATCGTTGGAAACGTAATAAGATATTCTTTCCAATGGTAAGGCTTTGAAACATCAACTCAAACTTTATTTGGGGTTGAGAAGATACATACACACCTTGTACCTCAAACAACGTCCAGTTTTCTTCGACATTCGAGCAAGCAACACGTACATGCTTCGTACACTTCATATACGCATCGTACACCATGAATACATTATGTACAATAAATATTTGGGTCTTACAACTCTCCCCCATGTAAATTGGATCGCGTCCTCGCGATCTAAACCTCATCGCGAACAAAAACAACACACTTTCCTCAAGTCTTCGAGTTCTCACACAATCTCGGACCCCTTTGATGCCGCCATTGCATCCTATCGATCACGCCTTACCACCATGCAACGTTCCAATCGCACAACTATCCTTCAGGATTTCCTTGGCGTACTCCAACTCATGACTTAGAGTTCTAACGCCCACCGCCAATACTCTAGAGAGTTCGTTCCCGAACGCACTCTACACTAACACGCCCCTACATGAGACAGTCCAAACTAACACTCTACGTCTCTAGTTGGCTCTCAAAATGAGGTAACTACCGGCAAATGACCCAAACACGCCTACCAAACCAAGGGACCACCGTACTCTCCGGGTACATACTCCCCCACTTAGGGTTTTAACCCCACGCTATCACCGTCAAGATGATAATACCATGCGAAATTTCAACATTTTACATCACACACGCCCGGTATCAACGTTGGTCATACTTAAAATCTTCAGCGGACTTACCACAAGATACATGAAACTCAACCTTTTGAATCGGTCAAACGTCGACACCCGCTAATCTTCACAATAAACCATCCTCGTACCTTCGGGTTTTCTCGTCGGTACCCAAGTACAAAATAATCACAACACCGGAGTGAAGCATTCCACTTGCAGGTATACAGAGGGCACCTGACGTAGTGTTATGCAACTCCTATTACTACCACTGAGTCTCAATCACTCGACCCTTTCGGGTCCCTCCTCGGTGTCATATGACACTTGACTATTCGAAGTCACACAAATCCAATGGACATTACGGCTCAACGCCTACAACTTTCTAGTGACGCCTGCTTGTCACTATCCGCCAAGGCCGCAAAGCAAACCTAGCAATCCTTTCACTTACAATGGTGATGCTTGGTGCCACCAAGACTTACACCCTAACTCGTATCCTCTCAAACGTTAACACGGTTACTTACACACACCAAAGATAGTCAACAATCGTGACTCTTCTCGCACACCTACATGATCAACGTAAGCACCTCTCGAATGGCATGCCATCCTACGCTAACCCTTATGGAGAACAATACAAGTAACCCTCTAATCATCCCATGGTTACCCCCAACTTGGTTAAGCCTCCAACACCAACCCAATTAACCCGACTTGGTCAAGTCAAATACACTATGTCGACCCGCCTCGGTCAACACCTAACAACAATCGATTAACCCTACTTAGTTAATTCAACACACACGGTCAACCCGACTTGGTTAAGTCCTAACAACAATTGATTAACCCGTCTTGATTAGTCAAACGCACTCGGTCAACCCGACTCGGTCAACACTCCTAACAATTTATCGATTAACCCGACTCGGTTAGTCAAACTATCTTGGTCAACCCGACTCGGTCAAACCCCTAAAAACAATTTGAGTAACCCGGCTTGGTTAGTCAAATATCCTTGGTCAACCCGACTCGGTCAACACCTAACAACAATTGATTAACCCGACCTGGTTAGTCAAACTGCAATGGACTAACTCGACCTAGCTAGTCACTACAACACATGGATAAACTCAATCATTACCCAATCACCCGCACATAGATAGTACTAAAATCGAATAGTACCTGAATCAAGCGTCGCCAGATTTTCGTGCCCCGTCACTATTCCACTCGGGACATTCCGACTTCCGGTGTCCCTCCTTCCGGCACTTAAAACATGTGACCTTGCCCGATGGACAATCACGAGACTTATGCCCCGTTTGTCCACAATTATAACACGCGAATTTAGAACCACCTGTGTCACTCATCTTTACGCTTCCGACACCTTCGGTAGCGCTTTTACTCTTCTTGTTCGAAAACGCCGTCGCTTTGAACTTCCATTTACAAACACCAGACACACTTGGCTTCGACACCTCCGGTTCGAAACCCCGAGCCAACTCAAACAACTCTTCAAAAGACTTATCCATTCCCCGACTAATCTTACCTTTAAATTCGTCATTCAGTGTACGGTAGAAATCTTTCATCAACTTGTGATCGTCACCAACGTACTCCGGACAAAAATGAGTCTTTGCTAAAAAGGTAGACTTGAGAGTAACCAAGTCCATCGAACCTTGTAGCAAATTGTGTAACTCGTCCCGAATTCTATCAAAATCGGAAGAAGTTCGGTATTCATCAAAGAACTCCTTTTTGAACTCATCCCATGACAAGCTCATACATTGTTCCTCGCCATACAATTGAATCTTGTCATCCCACCACAACTTGGCTTCTTCACGTAACATACTAGAACCGTACCTTGTTTTCTTCTCGGAAGGACATTCACTAGTACGGAAAGCCCCCTCGATGTCGGAAACCCAACATGTACTCTTCAACGGATCCCTTACCCCATTAAACATAGGAGGTTGTGCATCCTTGAAGTTTTTGTAATGGAAATCCGCCTCCCATTTGTAGTGACCCGAACTTTTCCATGTTTATATATATTAATTGAGATTGATATTTACATGATTAAATGTTTCCAACATGTTAAGCAATCAAACTTGTTAAGACTTGATTAATTGAAATAGGTTTCATATAGACAATTAACCACCCAAGTTGACCGGTGATTCACGAACGTTAAAACTTGTAAAAAAACTATATGATGACATATATATGGTTATATGTATAGTTAACATGATATTATGATAAGTAAACATATCATTAATTATATTAACAATGAACTACATATGTAAAAACAAGACTACTAACTTAATGATTTTGAAACGAGACATATATGTAACGTTTATCGTTGTAACGACATTTAATGTATATATATCATATTAAGAGATATTCGTACATCATAATATCATGATAATATAATAATTTAAAATCTATTTTGATATTATAAACATTGGGTTAACAACATTTAACAAGATCGTTAACCTAAAGGTTTCAAAACAACACTTACATGTAACGACTAACGATGACTTAACGACTCAGTTAAAATGTATATACATGTAGTGTTTTAATATGTATTTATACACTTTTGAAAGACTTCAATACACTTATCAAAATACTTCTACTTAACAAAAATGCTTACAATTACATTCTCGTTCAGTTTTATCAACAATTCTACTCGTATGCACCCGTATTCGTACTCGTACAATACACAGCTTTTAGATGTATGTACTATTGGTATATACACTCCAATGATCAGCTCTTAGCAGCCCATGTGAGTCACCTAACACATGTGGAAACCATCATTTGGCAACTAGCATGAAATATCTCATAAGATTACAAAAATATGAGTAATCATTCATGACTTATTTACATGAAAACAAAATTACATATCCTTTATATCTAATCCATACACCAACGACCAAAAACACCTACAAACACTTTCATTTTTCAATTTTCTTCATCTAATTGAACTCTCTCAATTTCTATCTTCAAGTTCTAAGTGTTCTTCATAAATTCCAAAAGTTCTAGTTTCATAAAATCAAGAATACTTTCAAGTTTGCTAGCTCACTTCCAATCTTGTAAGGTGATCATCCAACCTCAAGAAATCTTTGTTTCTTACAGTAGGTTATCATTCTAATACAAGGTAATAATCATATTCAAACTTTGGTTCAATTTCTATAACTATAACAATCTTATTTCAAGTGATGATCTTACTTGAACTTGTTTTCGTGTCATGATTTTGCTTCAAGAACTTTGAGCCATCCAAGGATCCATTGAAGCTAGATCCATTTTTCTCTTTTCCAGTAGGTTCATCCAAGGAAGTTAAGGTAGTAATGATGTTCATAACATCATTCGATTCATACATATAAAGCTATCTTATTCGAAGGTTTAAACTTGTAATCACTAGAACATAGTTTAGTTAATTCTAAACTTGTTCGCAAACAAAAGTTAATCCTTCTAACTTGACTTTTAAAATCAACTAAACACATGTTCTATATCTATATGATATGCTAACTTAATGATTTAAAACCTGGAAACACGAAAAACACCGTAAAACCGGATTTACGCCGTCGTAGTAACACCGCGGGCTGTTTTGGGTTAGTTAATTAAAAACTATGATAAACTTTGATTTAAAAGTTGTTATTCTGAGAAAATTATTTTTATTATGAACATGAAACTATATCCAAAAATTATGGTTAAACTCAAAGTGGAAGTATGTTTTCTAAAATGGTCATCTAGACGTCGTTCTTTCGACTGAAATGACTACCTTTACAAAAACGACTTGTAACTTATTTTTCCGACTAGAAACCTATACTTTTTTTGTTTAGATTCATAAAATAGAGTTCAATATGAAACCATAGCAATTTGATTCACTCAAAACGGATTTAAAATGAAGAAGTTATGGGTAAAACAAGATTGGATAATTTTTCTCATTTTAGCTACGTGAAAATTGGTAACAAATCTATTCCAACCATAACTTAATCAACTTGTATTATATATTATGTAATCTTGAGATACCATAGACACGTATACAATGTTTCTACCTATCATGTCGACACATCTATATATATTTCGGAACAACCATAGACACTCTATATGTGAATGTTGGAGTTAGCTATACAGGGTTGAGGTTGATTCCAAAATATATATAGTTTGAGTTGTGATCAATACTGAGATACGTATACACTGGGTCGTGGATTGATTCAAGATAATATTTATCGATTTATTTCTGTACATCTAACTGTGGACAACTAGTTGTAGGTTACTAACGAGGACAGCTGACTTAATAAACTTAAAACATCAAAATATATTAAAAGTGTTGTAAATATATTTTGAACATACTTTGATATATATGTATATATTGTTATAGGTTCGTGAATCAACCAGTGGCCAAGTCTTACTTCCCGACGAAGTAAAAATCTGTGAAAGTGAGTTATAGTCCCACTTTTAAAATCTAATATTTTTGGGATGAGAATACATGCAGGTTTTATAAATGATTTACAAAATAGACACAAGTACGTGAAACTACATTCTATGGTTGAATTATCGAAATCGAATATGCCCCTTTTTATTAAGTCTGGTAATCTAAGAATTAGGGAACAGACACCCTAATTGACGCGAACTCTAAAGATAGATCTATTGGGCCTAACAAACCCCATCCAAAGTACCGGATGCTTTAGTACTTCGAAATTTATATCATATCCGAAGGGTGTCCCGGAATGATGGGGATATTCTTATATATATGCATCTTGTTAATGTCGGTTACCAGGTGTTCACCATATGAATGATTTTTATCTCTATGTATGGGATGTGTATTGAAATATGAAATCTTGTGGTCTATTGTTACGATTTGATATATATAGGTTAAACCTATAACTCACCAACATTTTTGTTGACGTTTTAAGCATGTTTATTCTCAGGTGATTATTAAGAGCTTCCGCTGTCGCATACTTAAATAAGGACAAGATTTGGAGTCCATGCTTGTATGATATTGTGTAAAAACTGCATTCAAGAAACTTATTTTGTTGTAACATATTTGTATTGTAAACCATTATGTAATGGTCGTGTGTAAACAGGATATTTTAGATTATCATTATTTGATAATCTACGTAAAGCTTTTTAAACCTTTATTGATGAAATAAAGGTTATGGTTTGTTTTAAAATGAATGCAGTCTTTGAAAAACGTCTCATATAGAGGTCAAAACCTCGCAACGAAATCAATTAATATGGAACGTTTTTAATCAATAAGAACGGGACATTTCAGTTGGTATCAGAGCGTTGGTCTTAGAGAACCAGAATTTTTCATTAGTGTGTCTTATCGAGTTTGTTAGGATGCATTAGTGAGTCTGGACTTCGACCGTGTTTACTTGAAAAATGATTGCTTAACAAATTTTGTTGGAAACTATATATTTTTAACATGTGAATATTATGTGATATATTAATCTCTTAACGCGTTTGATATTATGTGATAGATGTCTACCTCTAGAACAAGTCCCATTGACTCACCTAATAATAATGAAGAGTCAAATGTAAATTGGAATGATTCGTGGACTGATTCACAAGTTCCCGAAGAGGAACCGGAAGAAGAGTCGGAACCGGAAGAAGAATCGGAACCGGAAGAAGAATCGGAACCGGATGAAGAAATAGAACCGGTGGGGGAAATAATAAAACGGTTAAGTAAAAGAAAATCCTCAACCAACCGACCAAGGTTAGTTATGGTCAATGGTGTTTCCGCCAAGGAAGCAAAATATTGGGAGGATTACCAATTCTCCGATGAATCGGATTCCGACGAGAATTCTGATGATGTTATAGAAATTACCCCAACTGAATTTAAAAAGGCAAAAGAAAATAATAAGGGAAAGGGCATAAAAATAGAGAAATCTAATTCCAACCCCGATGAACTTTATATGTATCGTCAACGCCCGAAGTCCTTAAGTTGTAACAATGACCCGGGAACCTCTAAACCACCAGGTTTTTCTAAACCAATGTGGACAACAACGGCTCGTATTAGGGGAACATCATATATCCCTAGAAACTTGGCAAAACGAACCAAAACCGAAGAAGAAGAAACGAGCGAGTCGGAATAAGATAGTTGTATTCGTGTGGTGTAATATATGTAATATAGTGTTCGTATGCTTTATGATATATGTAAAAAAAAATTGCTTGTATTAATAAGTATTTTTTTATGAATCTAACTCTTGTCTATTTTACAGTTTAAAAACACAAAATGGATAGACAACCCAATATTTTAAGAGACCTACCCGGAGACATGATTGATGAAATCTTGTCTAGAGTCGGCCAGAATTCCTCGGCACAACTATTTAAGGCGAGATCAGTTTGTAAGACATTCGAAGAACGTTCCAAGAATGTCTTGGTTTATAAGAGACTTTCGTTTGAAAGATGGGGGATATCACATTGGGAAACCCATAAGTTACGATGTGTTTACTTTGACGCATATATTGCGGGGAACCCAAATGCTATTTTACGCAACGGGTTAAGAAATTATTTTGACTCAATATATCCGAATATTGGACTTCGTGATTTAGAAAAAGCGGCTAACATGCAACATAAAGAAGCATGTTATGCTTACGGATTAGTAATGTTCGCTTCTCACCAAAGTGAGAACAAGAACATCGGGCTACAACTATTAAACAAAACGTTTCCACAAGTGACGGAGTCGGTAATTGGGGTAAGAAATGAGGTTTTTAGATTATTACGGGACTGTTGGACATTACGTAACCCTCGTCCCTTTGACGACGTTACAACACGCTGTCTTATCAATGGCCATAACGGTTATGTTGCACAAGACCAAGGATGGGAAGTAGTCCTAGTAAAACCAGAATGCATGACTTGTTTCTGGACGTATGAATTACGTGTCTTTATTGCCTTTGCTGAACGACTTGTGTACTAGCTAGAATTATCTTCACAACTATCTTGTATCAAAGTTATTGTGTGCTATATTTCATGCTTTATGTAAAATAAGCAGTATTGTAAGTTTGTAAAATATTGTATAAAAGTTTGAACGCGAAATATTATTATAATCAGTTTTTCATATAGAATTGTAGTAGTTGAATTGTATATTAGCTACTAAGTATGAACTTAACGGGTAGGTACTACCCGAATTTAAACTTATAAAACGCTAATATGAAGAAAAAGCTTTTATAAATGAGTTCATATTATGCTACGAAATACTATTAACTACTCTTAATATTCTGTATGATTAACTTGTTCCATTTAACTATTTTGAAGGAAATGGCACCGACTACTCGACACACCGTGAATATGAATGAAGAGGAATTCCGTACTTTTCTAGCTTCAAACATAGCCGCAGTACAGGCTGCGCTACATACCAACAATAACCTTGGATCTAGCAGTACAGGAAATCGTGTAGGATGCACCTACAAAGAATTCACTGCCTGCAAACCTTTGGAATTTGATGGAACTGAAGGACCGATCGGATTGAAACGGTGGACCGAGAAGGTTGAATCGGTGTTTGCCATAAGTAAGTGTACTGAAGAGGACAAAGTGAAGTACGCTACGCATACCTTCACAGGTTCTGCGTTAACATGGTGGAATACCTATCTAGAGCAAGTGGGACAAGATGATGCGTACGCACTACCGTGGTCAGCATTCAAGCACTTGATGAACGAGAAGTACCGTCCCAGAACCGAGGTCAATAAGCTCAAGACAGAACTTAGAGGGTTACGAACCCAAGGATTTGATATTACCACGTACGAAAGACGATTCACAGAATTGTGCCTATTGTGTCCGGGAGCATTCGAAGATGAGGAAGAGAAGATCGACGCATTTGTGAAAGGATTACCGGAAAGAATCCAAGAAGATATAAGTTCACACGAGCCCGCCTCCATACAACAGGCATGTAGAATGGCTCACAAACTAGTGAACCAGATTGAAGAAAGAATTAAAGAACAGACTGCTGAAGAGGCCAATGTGAAGCAAGTCAAAAGAAAGTGGGAGGAAAACGGTGATAAGAATCACCAATACAACAACAACAGCAATTACAACAATAATCGCAACAATTATCCCAACAATCGCAACATCAATCGCAACTACAACAAACGGCCCAACAACAACAACAACAACAACAACAGCAACTACAACAATCATCCCAACAACAATAATAACCGCAACAACAACAACAATCAGAAGCAACTATGCCAAAGGTGTGAAAAGAATCACTCGGGGTTCTGCACCAAATTTTGCAACAAGTGTAAAAGAAATGGTCATAGCACGGCGAAGTGTGAGGTCTACGGACCAGGGGTTAATAGAACGAAAGGAACAAATGGTGTCGGAACGAGTAATGGCGGAGCAAGTAGTGTCGAAGCAAGTTATGCCAATGTAGTTTGTTATAAATGTGGAAAACCAGGCCACATTATTAGAAATTGCCCGAACCAGGAGAACACGAATGGACAAGGCCGTGGAAGAGTTTTCAATATTAATGCGGTAGAGGCACAGGAAGACCCGGAGCTTGTTACGGGTACGTTTCTTATTGACAATAAATCTGCTTACGTTTTATTTGATTCGGGTGCGGATAGAAGCTATATGAGTAGAGATTTTTGTGCTAAATTAAGTTGTCCATTGATGCCTTTGGATAGTAAATTTTTACTCGAATTAGCAAATGGTAAATTAATTTCAGCAGATAATATATGTCGGAATCGAGAAATTAAACTGGTTAGCGAAACATTTAAGATTGATTTGATACCAGTAGAGTTAGGGAGTTTTGATGTGATAATCGGTATGGACTGGTTAAAAGAAGTGAAAGCGGAGATCGTTTGTTACAAAAATGCAATTCGCATTATACGAGAAAAAGGAAAACCCTTAATGGTGTACGGAGAAAAGGGCAACACGAAGCTACATCTTATTAGTAATTTGAAGGCACAAAAACTAATAAGAAAAGGTTGCTATGCTGTTCTAGCACACGTCGAGAAAGTACAAACTGAAGAAAAGAGCATCAATGATGTTCCCATTGCAAAAGAATTTCCCGATGTATTTCCGAAAGAATTACCGGGATTACCCCCACATCGATCCGTTGAATTTCAAATAGATCTTGTACCAGGAGCTGCACCAATAGCTCGTGCTCCTTACAGACTCGCACCCAGCGAGATGAAAGAACTGCAAAGCCAATTACAAGAACTTTTAGAGCGTGGTTTCATTCGACCAAGCACATCACCGTGGGGAGCTCCTGTTTTGTTTGTCAAGAAGAAAGATGGTACATTCAGGTTGTGTATCGACTACCGAGAGTTGAACAAACTTACCATCAAGAACCGCTACCCACTACCGAGAATCGACGACTTATTTGATCAACTACAAGGCTCGTCTGTTTATTCAAAGATTGACTTACGTTCCGGGTATCATCAAATGCGGGTGAAAGAAGATGATATTCCAAAGACTGCTTTCAGAACACGTTACGGTCATTACGAGTTTATGGTCATGTCGTTTGGTTTAACTAATGCACCAGCTGTGTTCATGGACCTTATGAACCGAGTGTGTGGACCATACCTTGACAAGTTTGTCATTGTTTTCATTGATGACATACTTATTTACTCAAAGAATGACCAAGAACACGGTGAACATTTGAGAAAGGTGTTAGAAGTATTGAGGAAGGAAGAATTGTACGCTAAGTTTTCAAAGTGTGCATTTTGGTTGGAAGAAGTTCAATTCCTCGGTCACATAGTGAACAAAGAAGGTATTAAGGTGGATCCGGCAAAGATAGAAACTGTTGAAAAGTGGGAAACCCCGAAAACTCCGAAACACATACGCCAGTTTTTAGGACTAGCTGGTTACTACAGAAGGTTCATCCAAGACTTTTCCAGAGTAGCAAAACCCTTGACTGCATTAACGCATAAAGGGAAGAAATTTGAATGGAATGATGAACAAGAGAAAGCGTTTCAGTTATTGAAGAAAAAGCTAACTACGACACCTATATTGTCATTGCCTGAAGGGAATGATGATTTTGTGATTTATTGTGATGCATCAAAGCAAGGTCTCGGTTGTGTATTAATGCAACGAACGAAGGTGATTGCTTATGCGTCTAGACAATTGAAGATTCATGAACAAAATTATACGACGCATGATTTGGAATTAGGCGCGGTTGTTTTTGCATTAAAGACTTGGAGGCACTACTTATATGGGGTCAAAAGTATTATATATACCGACCACAAAAGTCTTCAACACATATTTAATCAGAAACAACTGAATATGAGGCAGCGTAGGTGGATTGAATTGTTGAATGATTACGACTTTGAGATTCGTTACCACCCGGGGAAGGCAAATGTGGTAGCCGATGCCTTGAGCAGGAAGGACAGAGAACCCATTCGAGTAAAATCTATGAATATAATGATTCATAATAACCTTACTACTCAAATAAAGGAGGCGCAACAAGGAGTTTTAAAAGAGGGAAATTTAAAGGATGAAATACCCAAAGGATCGGAGAAACATCTTAATATTCGGGAAGACGGAACCCGGTATAGGGCTGAAAGGATTTGGGTACCAAAATTTGGAGATATGAGAGAAATGGTACTTAGAGAAGCTCATAAAACCAGATACTCAATACATCCTGGAACGGGGAAGATGTACAAGGATCTCAAGAAACATTTTTGGTGGCCGGGTATGAAAGCCGATGTTGCTAAATACGTCGGAGAATGTTTGACTTGTTCTAAGGTCAAAGCTGAGCATCAGAAACCATCAGGTCTACTTCAACAACCCGAAATCCCGGAATGGAAATGGGAAAACATTACCATGGATTTCATCACTAAATTGCCAAGGACTGCAAGTGGTTTTGATACTATTTGGGTAATAGTTGATCGTCTCACCAAATCAGCACACTTCCTACCAATAAGAGAAGATGACAAGATGGAGAAGTTAGCACGACTGTATTTGAAGGAAGTCGTCTCCAGACATGGAATACCAATCTCTATTATCTCTGATAGGGATGGCAGATTTATTTCAAGATTCTGGCAGACATTACAGCAAGCATTAGGAACTCGTCTAGACATGAGTACTGCCTATCATCCACAAACTGATGGGCAGAGCGAAAGGACGATACAAACGCTTGAAGACATGCTACGAGCATGTGTTATTGATTTCGGAAACAGTTGGGATCGACATCTACCGTTAGCAGAATTTTCCTACAACAACAGCTACCATTCAAGCATTGAGATGGCGCCATTTGAAGCACTTTATGGTAGAAAGTGCAGGTCTCCGATTTGTTGGAGTGAGGTGGGGGATAGACAGATTACGGGTCCGGAGATTATACAAGAAACTACCGAGAAGATCATCCAAATTCAACAACGGTTGAAAACCGCCCAAAGTCGACAAAAGAGCTACGCTGACATTAAAAGAAAAGATATAGAATTTGAAATTGGAGAGATGGTCATGCTTAAAGTTTCACCTTGGAAAGGCGTTGTTCGATTTGGTAAACGAGGGAAATTAAATCCAAGGTATATTGGACCATTCAAGATTATTGATCGTGTCGGACCAGTAGCTTACCGACTTGAGTTACCTCAACAACTCGCGGCTGTACATAACACTTTCCACGTCTCGAATTTGAAGAAATGTTTTGCTAAAGAAGATCTCACTATTCCGTTAGATGAAATCCAAATCAACGAAAAACTTCAATTCATCGAAGAACCCGTCGAAATAATGGATCGTGAGGTTAAAAGACTTAAGCAAAACAAGATACCAATTGTTAAGGTTCGATGGAATGCTTGTAGAGGACCCGAGTTCACCTGGGAGCGTGAAGATCAGATGAAGAAGAAATACCCGCATCTATTTCCAGAAGATTCGTCAACACCTTCAATAGCTTAAAATTTCGGGACGAAATTTATTTAACGGGTAGGTACTGTAGTGACCCGAACTTTTCCATGTTTATATATATTAATTGAGATTGATATTTACATGATTAAATGTTTCCAACATGTTAAGCAATCAAACTTGTTAAGACTTGATTAATTGAAATAGGTTTCATATAGACAATTGACCACCCAAGTTGACCGGTGATTCACGAACGTTAAAACTTGTAAAAAAACTATATGATGACATATATATGGTTATATGTATAGTTAACATGATATTATGATAAGTAAACATATCATTAATTATATTAACAATGAACTACATATGTAAAAACAAGACTACTAACTTAATGATTTTGAAACGAGACATATATGTAACGTTTATCGTTGTAACGACATTTAATGTATATATATCATATTAAGAGATATTCGTACATCATAATATCATGATAATATAATAATTTAAAATCTATTTTGATATTATAAACATTGGGTTAACAACATTTAACAAGATCGTTAACCTAAAGGTTTCAAAACAACACTTACATGTAACGACTAACGATGACTTAACGACTCAGTTAAAATGTATATACATGTAGTGTTTTAATATGTATTTATACACTTTTGAAAGACTTCAATACACTTATCAAAATACTTCTACTTAACAAAAATGCTTACAATTACATTCTCGTTCAGTTTTATCAACAATTCTACTCGTATGCACCCGTATTCGTACTCGTACAATACACAGCTTTTAGATGTATGTACTATTGGTATATACACTCCAATGATCAGCTCTTAGCAGCCCATGTGAGTCACCTAACACATGTGGAAACCATCATTTGGAAACTAGCATGAAATATCTCATAAGATTACAAAAATATGAGTAATCATTCATGACTTATTTACATGAAAACAAAATTACATATCCTTTATATCTAATCCATACACCAACGACCAAAAACACCTACAAACACTTTCATTTTTCAATTTTCTTCATCTAATTGAACTCTCTCAATTTCTATCTTCAAGTTCTAAGTGTTCTTCATAAATTCCAAAAGTTCTAGTTTCATAAAATCAAGAATACTTTCAAGTTTGCTAGCTCACTTCCAATCTTGTAAGGTGATCATCCAACCTCAAGAAATCTTTGTTTCTTACAGTAGGTTATCATTCTAATACAAGGTAATAATCATATTCAAACTTTGGTTCAATTTCTATAACTATAACAATCTTATTTCAAGTGATGATCTTACTTGAACTTGTTTTCGTGTCATGATTTTGCTTCAAGAACTTTGAGCCATCCAAGGATCCATTGAAGCTAGATCCATTTTTCTCTTTTCCAGTAGGTTCATCCAAGGAAGTTAAGGTAGTAATGATGTTCATAACATCATTCGATTCATACATATAAAGCTATCTTATTCGAAGGTTTAAACTTGTAATCACTAGAACATAGTTTAGTTAATTCTAAACTTGTTCGCAAACAAAAGTTAATCCTTCTAACTTGACTTTTAAAATCAACTAAACACATGTTCTATATCTATATGATATGCTAACTTAATGATTTAAAACCTGGAAACACGAAAAACACCGTAAAACCGGATTTACGCCGTCGTAGTAACACCGCGGGCTGTTTTGGGTTAGTTAATTAAAAACTATGATAAACTTTGATTTAAAAGTTGTTATTCTGAGAAAATTATTTTTATTATGAACATGAAACTATATCCAAAAATTATGGTTAAACTCAAAGTGGAAGTATGTTTTCTAAAATGGTCATCTAGACGTCGTTCTTTCGACTGAAATGACTACCTTTACAAAAACGACTTGTAACTTATTTTTCCGACTAGAAACCTATACTTTTTTTGTTTAGATTCATAAAATAGAGTTCAATATGAAACCATAGCAATTTGATTCACTCAAAACGGATTTAAAATGAAGAAGTTATGGGTAAAACAAGATTGGATAATTTTTCTCATTTTAGCTACGTGAAAATTGGTAACAAATCTATTCCAACCATAACTTAATCAACTTGTATTATATATTATGTAATCTTGAGATACCATAGACACGTATACAATGTTTCTACCTATCATGTCGACACATCTATATATATTTCGGAACAACCATAGACACTCTATATGTGAATGTTGGAGTTAGCTATACAGGGTTGAGGTTGATTCCAAAATATATATAGTTTGAGTTGTGATCAATACTGAGATACGTATACACTGGGTCGTGGATTGATTCAAGATAATATTTATCGATTTATTTCTGTACATCTAACTGTGGACAACTAGTTGTAGGTTACTAACGAGGACAGCTGACTTAATAAACTTAAAACATCAAAATATATTAAAAGTGTTGTAAATATATTTTGAACATACTTTGATATATATGTATATATTGTTATAGGTTCGTGAATCAACCAGTGGCCAAGTCTTACTTCCCGACGAAGTAAAAATCTGTGAAAGTGAGTTATAGTCCCACTTTTAAAATCTAATATTTTTGGGATGAGAATACATGCAGGTTTTATAAATGATTTACAAAATAGACACAAGTACGTGAAACTACATTCTATGGTTGAATTATCGAAATCGAATATGCCCCTTTTTATTAAGTCTGGTAATCTAAGAATTAGGGAACAGACACCCTAATTGACGCGAACTCTAAAGATAGATCTATTGGGCCTAACAAACCCCATCCAAAGTACCGGATGCTTTAGTACTTCGAAATTTATATCATATCCGAAGGGTGTCCCGGAATGATGGGGATATTCTTATATATATGCATCTTGTTAATGTCGGTTACCAGGTGTTCACCATATGAATGATTTTTATCTCTATGTATGGGATGTGTATTGAAATATGAAATCTTGTGGTCTATTGTTACGATTTGATATATATAGGTTAAACCTATAACTCACCAACATTTTTGTTGACGTTTTAAGCATGTTTATTCTCAGGTGATTATTAAGAGCTTCCGCTGTCGCATACTTAAATAAGGACGAGATTTGGAGTCCATGCTTGTATGATATTGTGTAAAAACTGCATTCAAGAAACTTATTTTGTTGTAACATATTTGTATTGTAAACCATTATGTAATGGTCGTGTGTAAACAGGATATTTTAGATTATCATTATTTGATAATCTACGTAAAGCTTTTTAAACCTTTATTGATGAAATAAAGGTTATGGTTTGTTTTAAAATGAATGCAGTCTTTGAAAAACGTCTCATATAGAGGTCAAAACCTCGCAACGAAATCAATTAATATGGAACGTTTTTAATCAATAAGAACGGGACATTTCACCATTTCCTTCACTCCCTTCGCCTCGGGGATAAATATTTCTAGCATCAAGCGCTTCCTCGATTGCGACCTTCACCCTTTCATCAATTAGATCGGTTATTTGCCCATCAACCGATTCCCGGAAAACCTTTCTAACATCCTCGAGAAAATCCGCTTTTTGACGTTTAAAGATGGCCTCAACCTTAGCCGTGAACTCAACGTCTTCGTCTTGATCTTCGTTAGCTTGTTTGCTCCTTGTCGTCATTCTAAGAAATGAACTTGGTTAGGAACACCACATGAATAACTTACACACACCACCACGATCAATCATTCACAAACATATAATATGCCACCGTTCGTACATCCCATCTAGTTCAACACTTGTTGTACATCACTTGCATGACTTGGCTTGCAACCGTAATAATGGTCGCGAAGCATTATTACGCTCACACGCCATGCCGAACTCATGAATACAACAATCATCTCACTAGATGTTCAACAAAACACAACATGATTAGTAACACATAATCAACACGTAGTTAAAGCACCTATTCTCAAAGGCACTAACTAAAAACCCGAACCGACCCGTAATCCTACAAGTCCCGCATAATAGTCCACACAAAAAGTCTAAGTCTAGGCTCCTATCTCAAGTTACCTAAATCCCTTAGACCATGCTCTGATACCACTTGTAACAACCCAAACCAACCCCCGAACAAACACGCGAAAAATATGAAATAAAAAAAAATTTGTTGTGACTGCCATCTGCGCGGCGCGCCAGGTGGGTGCGCGGCGCGCCAAACCACCTGGACAGCCCGCTATCCGGTTTTGCCAAAAACACGAAAATGTTTGACCCTTTCCCGACGTTTTTAGACGAAACGCTTTCAACCACATATTCATGTATGTAAAACTAACACGTTCCATTAATAAAATAAGTTTTACGAACCCGGGCCCACATACGCCCAATTTACCCTTCAAGTACAAAATACAAATTCGACCACAAAAGTTTAAGTTCCAACAAAACTACGAGCATGATGTTGGGGATAAACTACCCAATCCTAGGTCAAATACAAAAGTAATCCATGCAAGCATCAAAAGGGAAAATCATCTAAATCCCGAGCATACCCTTACCAAAACCGCTTCCGTACCTAAAAATGAAAACAACGAGAGGGTAAGCTAATGCTTAGTGAATGCAATACTTATACATATACATATGTAATTTACCTACACGCATCCACTTACAATACCATGCATACAATATATAAACGAGCTAGCATCAACAAACACACGACTAGCAACAACGTTAGAATATATAAATTACCGCAATTATAAACTAAACATAAAAGGCATAGACACGCTAACCGTTCACCGCTTTGCTACTACCGACTTGTAGCCAACCAAGATCATCGAGTCTCACTCGTACTATGTCACTGACTTGTGACTCGTCATTTGGTGTCACCGACTCGTGAATCACCACTAATACTTATGGGTCACCAACTTGTGAAGTACCACCAAGTGTCACCGACTTGTGAAGCACTATAAGGTGTTACCGACTTGTGAAACACCCGTCAATACATATGAGGTCACCGACTTGCGAACCTCCAAGAGGTGTCATCGACTTGTGAAACACCACTAAGTGCCACCGACTTGTGAACACTATGAAGTGTTACCGACTTGTAAATCACTTCTCCAACTTATGGTGCCACCGACTTGTGAAACACCAACCAACTACTAAGGGTCACCGCCTCGTGAACCACCGTGAGGTGTCACCGACTCGTGAGTCTCCTAACAAGACATTACCTACACGTAATCCTCTTCACCCATAACCCCGATAAGTCACCGTCTTGTGACACAACGCTCAATACTCACGATGTGGCACCAAAGGCCCACATCGCGTACGAGTAAATAAACCACATACATACATGTATAAATATTCCACTCACCTCGATTACTTGAAGAAGTGCAACTCGCAAACTTGAACTCCTTCCACCGTCTTCACGTATGTCACCTACGCAAATCATACATGCAAATAAGCTAAAACTTAAGCCTATTCGACTTAACACATCACAAGTGTAATTTCGACTATATACACTTGACCAACTTTGACTAAGTCAAATCTCACCCGAACCACTCATAATCACAATCGAATAGTGATTATGTCCCACTAATACATTTTGCACAAGGTTTGATCAACCAATCCCCCATTTGGACTCACGACCCGCCCAAATTGACATAAAGTGCAATCTACGCCTTTTTGCACTTTTAACGATACTCGAAAGTCCAAAACTAACGAGACCATTTCCCGCGTTCCCGAAATACCTAAATACACCTCTTTTAGGCTTTAAATGCATTTTAGACCAACATTTACACAAAAACCCATTTTGACCTAAAACTAGTCAAAACACCCAATTTGTGAACTTACACCCCAAATCACTAATAATCCAAGTTAGTTAGTGATTTCATCAACAAAATTAGTTTACAAACTAACAATATCATCATCCAATCCTAAACCCACCAACATCAACAATAACTAGTTACAATTACCCATTTCACCTCCTAAAAGAGTTTTATAACTAACTAGTTCAAAACCCTAAACTTGAATATCAAATTACAAAGATGAAGTTAGGAGTTTGAACTTACCAATACCGCCAAAATGATGCCGTTGACGAGTAGAACAACTTTAATACCCGAGGTTTGACCCAAAACACCCTTCTTCTTCTCCAATTGGAGCTCTCTCTCTCTCTAAAACTCTCCTCTCACTCTAGGGTTTGAAGATGAGAGTGTTTGATGAGTGAAAATGAGCTCCAATGGAGTTCTAGATCAGTTTTGGTGACCCTAAACCGACCCTAAATGAAAAGACCAAAGTACCCCTCATTTAAACCTTTTAAAAAGGCTGAAAATTGCATCAGACGGGTTCGGCACGCCGCTCCGAAAGGTGGAGCACCGCTCCAACCTACAGGTCAGTTTTCAGAAACTTGTTTTGGCCATAACTTTTTGACCGTAGCTCCGTTTTCGATGAATCAAATATCGTTGGAAACGTAATAAGATATTATTTCCAATGGTAAGGCTTTGAAACATCAACTCAAACTTTATTTGGGGTTGAGAAGATACGTACACACCTTGTACCTCAAACAACGTCCAGTTTTCTTCGACATTCGAGCAAGCAACACGTACATGCTTCGTACACTTCATATACGCATCGTACACCATGAATACATTATGTACAATAAATATTTCGGTCTTACATCAATTCGTTTTTCAGCACCAAATTATCTATCGAACGTTCCCAATATCCCATTCTTTATCATCAAACTCCTGGCCATTTAGGCCATCTACAATTTTGTTGTTTCGTCTGCATTTAATGCAGCCACATTTGAATCGTCGGTTATCAATCTGAGATGGTTTCAAGAAATTTCGTTTTTAGATGATTGAACGCTGATTGTGATCGTCAAGATTCAAAGGATGTTTTCAAAAATTTTGAATTTGAAGTGTTTAAGCGTAAGATGCATCCATCAATGGGTCTAACAGTTGACGAAGAAATGTTTGTGATTTTCAAAAGTAAGGAATGGTATGTTCGGTGGTTTGATGTGATAATTCATCATAGAATACGAATGAATATAATTCATGAATGTAGTGATCTTTAAGAAGATAACACTTGCTAAAGCTTTACTTAAATTCAGATATGTCAAAATCAGAATATGTATTTGAATTTGTATGAAAATGGTTGTTCTTTAGTGAACGGATACATATGTGGATGTAAGTAGTATAGTTAATGACTGTTGAATCAGAATTGAAGAATGTACGGTGTAACATATTAATGTGAGATATAAATATTTCTCGGGTATTACCTACCCGTTAAAATATTTTCACCGTCAACAGTTTGTACAACAGAATATTTAATTACAATCTTTATGAAAATATACGTACATATATATTTTCTTTCAGATGTAATCATGGATTTAATGAGTTAATATAATATTAAACTCATTTGATTTACGGTTGAAATGAGAATTAATAATCTTCAAAACCTTAGAGATTTCATAATTGTCGTGAAATATTTCGCTAATGAAGTTATGAATCAATACTTCATCGTTCATTGTTATTGATATATCTCGGTATATGATGTCGGTGCTCGTGGATTTCTTGTGAAATTCACAAGGCACGAATAATGTTTTCTAGAAAGTTTTGAGTACATCGAAAATGGAAGTGTAAAATCAAACATGTATTTGAATAATACACTTGATTTATTATGAAAATGGAGTTTATTGTGCTGAAGCAGTGATTAATGATTGTTAAGTCATTAACGAAGGATGTACATCATAGCATATTAGTGATATGAATTAACCGAGTAGTATTTACTAGTTAAGATTCGCACGTAATAGCTTAGTACGAAAAGATTTATTATTGTTCCAAACCATATATATATATAAAGTATATATATATAATTCTTAAGAAAGAATGAGTCAATACATTTTAACTCATTATTACTAATATTCCTTGGTATCTATGGGGCGTATGATGTTAATGTTTGAGGTACTGAGTGTGATGTTGAGGCGTGGAATGCAAATGTTGTTGTTGGTGAAGCTGATGTTGTTGGCGGTGATGCTGATGGTACCGGTGCTACTGGTGCTGCTGCTGGTGCTCGTAGGTTTTGCACCATATTTTCCAAAGCTACTACTCGAGCGCGAAGCTCGTTGACTTCTTCTATTATTCCGGGATGATTGGCGGTTCGGACAAGGGGATGAATAAGATCTGATATTCTAGATATTATATATTCGTGACGGGATATCCTGGAAATGAGGGTGAAAATAGTGTTCCGAACGGGTTCGCCGGTAAGTGCTTCAGGTTCTTCGCCAATAAGGCAATGTGGTGGGTGAAAAGGATCACCTTCTTCACTTCTCTATTGATTAAGTAGACTACGAACCCACCCCCAATTCATCCAGAAAAGGTGATGACTAATTGGTTGGTTCATTCCAGTTACGCTGCCATTAGAGCTTGAGGAGTTCGAGGAATCAAGTGAGAAATCCATATTATCTGATCGGAATAAGGGTTTTTGTTATAAGATGAGTGTTGAATATTGAATGATATATTTGTCTTCTTGATATACGTATATATAGCAAAAAGATTTCCGTAATTTACGGAGGAAATTTAGAAAAAGTGTTAGACAAAGTCTATTAAGATAGATATGATAAGATATAATAAGATATAATAAGATATGGTGTGTCTATACTCCAATAATAGCAGTATGACGTGTCGAGATCATAAAATGATAAGTATGTAATCTGATAATCTTTCGATTAAAGACTTTCAATTCGTAATGGCCTATTCAGGTCTAGGGGCTTGAGCTATAGGATCCTTTAAATCGATAATCCAAACCTTTCTATTCTAGAGTTTTGTAGACACCATCCATCAAGAAAATTCAATGATAAAAAATAACGAGAAATCAAAGATTTAAAAGTAATGAATATGAGTAGTGATGACATTATAATGTCTTTGAGATTCTTGATAACTCAATGACATTTTCTGGTTCACAAACTGAGTCATAAAGGCATAAAGTATATAGGTACGTGATATAACAAGGAGGTTATATACGTTTGAGTATGAATAGTAACAAATATAGGAGTTTCAAAAATCATGGATAACATTTCATGTAATACATATGTAATACACAAAACTATGATAGATGACATAGGAATGTCGAGAACGGTGTTGCATTTAAATGTGGTGGCGGAATTGAATAGTACTTAGGAAAGTGAGCAGAGTTCTTAGGTTGGCTCGGCATTCTAAGATAAGTAAAGTTTCTAAAGTATAGTGTAGCATTTAACAGTTTAAGGTAACAATTAAAGGCACTATAGTCAAGGAAAGTTGTAGTCCTACATTGCTAAGGTACTTAATTGTATAAGGCACACATAAAATGCAATCCTGGTTCTCTACAACAGCCTGCTCTGATACCAATCTGTCATACCCCCAAATAGGGCCTAGGGTATTTGTGACTAATTATATTAAATCACAGTTGTACAAATAAGAACGACTCTAAATGAGACGTTTTATTTATTAAATAAACAGCGGAAGCATTATTCAAAGTTTTACATCATAAGAGTACAGTAAATGGGAAATGTCTAAATAAAATGATAAATATGAATGATGGATTCCATGCAAGCAGCAAAGTATACATCAATCATCTAGTAGCAAGTAGCAGCTAGCTCAATCATTACCTGATACAAAACATGCTTAAAGTGTCAACCAAAAAGGTTGAGTGAAATTCATAGATTTATAAATAATATCCAAAGTTTTAGACCACAAGATTTAGTTTAAAGTTGATCAATATAGATATATCAATCTAAAAATGTTGCTGTAGTTTGTAATATCGCTACTAAACAATTTACCCTATGACACCTTGTAGTGTCAGTGTCGTGGAATCATTATTATGTAACCAAAGACCAACGGTCGAATTGTTAGAGACGTTACTCTCAATAGGCCTTCTCACAATAATTAAGTTTGCATTTAAACGTAGCAATTAATGATATTACGGTAGGAATTTAGCATGAATCAAAGCATGACAGCATATTTAACAATTTAGTACTTGTGTCTAAGCGTAAAATAGTTATAAAGTAAGCATGTGTCTCACCTCAAAAGTTGTGAAACAGTTATGAAACAGTAAAAAGTGGGGCTATGAAGTTCACCTTAGTAGCACAAAAGAGTATTCCACGAAAGAATTGAACGGAAGGACGTGACCAAGATCTCAACCTAGAGATAGAACGTATGATCAGACATTGCCTAACAGACAATAGTATATAGTACTATATTGATAGTAATGGTTCACTAAAGAATTTCCATTTTCAGAAGGTTACTATTTATGAAAAGTTTCCACTTATAGTAATTTTTTCAATTTTAGAAAGTTCGGGTTAATCTTTAGCAAGACGTTGTACAACTTTACTCAAACTTCGTTGTTATCAAATAAGTCAGGAATGACCAGATGTAACCGGGGGCCCAGGATTCTTGACCAGAATCTAAGTCATGGCATTCGAGATCCACAAGCTTACCCATAAATGGCAACCTAGACATCATTCACTTACGACTGTGAGTAGCGATGAAGTTCACATGAATTGTACATTATTTTTGATTAACCTTCACTTTAGGTGTATACACACAACGAATTATTAATGTACTTAATAATTATATATGTGATAATATAACCTAAGTATTATTTAATATTTAGTTATTATACCTTAGTATGTCTTATATATATATATATATATATATATATATATATATATATATATATATATATATATATATATATTAAATATAATTACCTTTAAATAAATACCTAAATTACTTCAAAAATAATAGTGTTTTATTAATCGAACATTATCCAAAAATGTCTAAATAATTAATTAAATATGTAAAAACTATATACATAATTCTAATAGTCTTATTTAATCATATATATTAGTAGAAAAATTTAAGAAAACGTTTTTAATTATATTTTTATATTTATTTTTATTTTTACCCTTAATTTATTCACAAAACAAGTTTAATTCTACATAATTACTAAATAAACCCAAACAATTATTTTTATAATTTTTATAAGTTTCTATCAGTCTAATAACCTGTAGAAAAAATATTTAAAAAATATATTTTATTATTTAATATTTATTCTTAATTTACCTTCGAATTACATAATAATAGAGTTTAATTATATAATAAGTGCCAATTCGACCCAAGTAATTATTTTTATAATTTTTTCAGATCTATATAAGTTTTATAAACTCATAAAAAAATTATATATATTTTATTTTTGGTTAAAAGTATTTATTACGAATTTTACATTGTTTTTACGTTTAAACACTACATAATTCGTATTTAATTATAAATAATATTTCATAAATTATAAAAATTATTTTTATACATCATAATACTTATAATACTAATTATAACATATAAACATAATTAATTTCGAATTTTATAAAGAATATATAATAAATATAAATATAATCGACAATATTAAAAAAATAATAATAAAAATAGAAAGTACCTCAAATTTTCTTCAATGTTTTGAGAGAACAACTTAAGTTTTAGTTTTTGGCAAGAAAATATGAATGAGGAGCCATGTATTTATAGGCAAAAGTGGTTGATGAAAAGAAAAAAATAATAATAAAATAAAGGTGCCAATTTTGACAAAATAATAAAAACATGTTAAAAATATTTTTAATAAGTTTTTTTGTTTTTGAAAATATTTAGTCAAAATTCATGGGCTCATTATTTAATTTATAAAAAAAATCTTATTTCTTTTTTTTATAAGCTAAAAATATAAATAATGATTAAAATAACTTATCATTTAATTAATAATTATGTTACATATAGTTTTATATATAATACACATTAATATTAATATTGACTAAAGTTATTTTATATAATTAGTATAAACTTTAGTTAAAAAAACGTGTCGACAAAAAAAAAATATTTAATCAACGTCAAATTTAATCATATATTAAGTATGGATAACAACCCTAGGGGCAAATTAGTCAATTCAAGTATGGAAATATGAGGGTTGTTATAGTTTTTTTTTTATCGAATAGGAAAGATGGATTGTGCAGTTCGAATTCAAAATGGGGTGTTGAAATCTGGATTGAAAGTGAACATATTTATGTGCAATTCAATTATTAACGGGTACTACAAAATTGGTCAAGTTAATAATACATATAACTCATACTCACAATCATGTTGTAGACAAGAACAAAATAAGGCACAGTACCCTTAATAATATAACTCACGAGAATTTAAACTGTTAGTTCTGCCGACAGTTTATTTGAGATATTATTTCGTACTCCGTTGTTAATCAGTGGCGAATAAATGTCTTCGGAAAAATTCCAAAATTTTAAATTAACTATATTTAGTTATTTTGGTCATTATGGTATAAAATTCAGTCATTAACTATTAAATAAAAATTACATTAATTATTCACTCCCAACCCCAAGTAAAATATAAAAAGTTTTAAAATTTAATAACTAGATCCTAAATACATTTTTAGTAAGCCTAAAGTTTATAGAACTCATTTTTGAATCAAGGTTTATTTTAAAATAATATAAGTTTGATTTTAACTTAATTATTATCGATCAAATGACAATTGAGCGTTATTGTTGCTTACAAAATAAATTCAAAACTATATATATATATATATATATATATATATATTCATTATACATTATTTACATATACTGTTATATTTTATATAATTTTATTTTACATTAATAATTCTAACAATTACGTCATATAATATTTTAATTTATATTTTAAATTCATATATTTTAAATATATATGTATCTATTTACAAATAGTGGTTCGTGAATCGTCGAGAGCAGTCGAAGGGTAAATGTATACATGAAATAGTTCAATCTTTTTGAGACTCAACCTAACAGACTTTGCTTATTGTCTCGAAATCATATAAAGATTAGGTTTAAATTTGGTCAGAAATTTTCGGGTCATCACAGTTTAATTGGGTTTGATCCTGGATCGTGACAGACACAAAATAGCAACAAAGTCGATTATGGTTTGGCTTTGAGTATTCGGTGATAGCATACAGCAGGTTAATCAATTTTTAGTCCAATGATGTTGATTCAATGAAGTAGAAAGGGAGAGAGAGAGTGAGTGGTTGAGAGATAGATGATTGGTGTTTGGTTAATGCGTATGCATACCATATCTAAATAAGACTTTAGATGATAGCTAAATTCTAAACAGTGATCCTTTAATAATTCAATCAATGTGATTATGATTGCAAAGGAACAAACACATAATTTTCAATCTTTCAATTAAGCACAGTATTGTAATTATAATATAATTTAAAATATAAACGTGTGATAATATTAGTCGTCGTCTACTATTTCATTCACGAACTGAAATTCGTGCTCCGTTGATAATGGGTTAAAGTACACAGAAAAATCCTAAACTTTTATTTTTATATAAAGATATGTTTTATATAATAATTATAAAATCACATATTATTTTATTTTATATACTTAATTCTAATAACTAAATCATATAATATTACAAATTATTATTGTTTCAAATATATATATATATACATATTTAAATACATACATATCTATTTACAAATAAAGGTTCGTGAATCGTTGAGAACAGTCGAAGTTTAATAAAATATATGAAACAGTTCAAAATTTTTGAGACTCATCCTAACAGACTTTGCTTATCGTGTCAAAATATTAAATCGTATCGAGAGTTTGGTTTAAAATTAGTCGAAATTTCCCTGGTCGTCACAACATCTGTTGATCAGCTAGCAGTTATGGAGTCTATTGGTAGGTAGCGGGTACCAATTACATTACAAGTACAACTCTTAGATCTTTATGGGACCTAGATATATATATATATATATATATATATATATATATATATATATATATATATATATATATATATATATATATATATATATATATATATATATATATATATATATATATATATATAGTCCAACAAACCACTATTATCTATTGGCATGTTTGTCCCATCCTTGCCACGAATTCAGGTCTCACCGTGAGTACGATTAAGTCGTCCAATTTGGAAACAGTGGAAATTCACGCTAGTCTTACTAGATCGAAAAATCCACCTCGTGGCTATAATTCAGCCTAGTCTCACTAGATCAGAAAAATAACGAGGAGTGTTTACAAGCTCATTGGATGGCATGACTTAAATTTGACGGGTATTTTGGAAAAAGTTTGTGTCAACGAATAATGCATGCACACAAGATTCGCTACACTATTAGTTAAAAAAAAACATTTTAACCAATTGTATATGTCGATTATGTTTGTGATCTAATTTGTTATTTAATTTATAGGATATAAAAATAACAAATACACAAACGTATATCGTTTTAAAACAGTTTTAAAAGATGTTGTCCATATATATTATTTGACTTTCAAAATCATTTAACATTAAACTCGTTAGAGTTTAACTTATTTTAAAATCATCAATTTTAATCTTTGAAACTCGTTTAGAGTTTTATTTAATGTTTCCATAAAAAAAACATATGTAATTTAAGTCTCAAAATTATTTAACTTTAAACTCGTTAGAGTTTAACTTTTTAAAATCATCAATTGTAATATTTGAAACTCGTTACCGGTTTTATTTGATGTTTTCATCAAAAACATTTAGCATATATTATAATCAACAATTAAATATAAATGCGTAAAATAAAACACAACCATATCATGCATCACACACACATAGCCTAGCCCAAAAATCCTATGCTTGATCCCATGAGCCGATATGGGATCAAGAGGTCAAACTAAGAGTAATATCATAGCTCCCACTTAATTCAAGAATCAAGTGAAAACTTGACAAACGTTATCGTTGTCAAATTAATATGTTCGCCATCTTCTAAGTCAAACTTCACGTTGTATCTTTATCTTTAATCTTCATCTTATTACATTTATTTAAAATTGAAAAATACAACTAATCTAATACTTTTACAATTTAGAATAAACTTAAATACAATACTATGAAAATGAAAAATAAATATAATACAACTTTGGCTTCAAAATGGCCTTTCTAATAAAAATAAATAATCAATATGACTTAATATCGACGTAATCAACAATCACAACAATCATACATAGGTCGGGGCATTATGGGCTATGTGTGCAATCACAATTTTAATAACTACATTATTAAAACCTACATATGGCTTGTCCATGGTTACAATGCATGTGTACAACCATGGAATGAAATAAACAACAATTATTCAAGCCATGAAAAATAAATTCAAAATTTATAACAGTGATTTTTTGCAGATCTTATTCGTGCATTATGAGGTAATCAATAAAGTTGACTTTCAAAACCATAAAGGTTTTGACTCTTACCAATTTACCACAAAGCTAAATCTAAAGAAAATCACGTGACAATTAAGATAGTGTAAAAGCGGCTCGGATACCACTGTTGGAAAATCGTGTGTACTTTTAAATCAGATTAACGCATCGGATAGTTAAAATAATAATCAATTATTATTTTATAAACCATTTACAAAATTAAATATTAATATATTTAAATTTAATAAAACATGCACATGATTAACGATTCAAAAGATCCAGTTACACCACTAATAATTGTCAAAATATGTAATTCACAAAGTGAGTAAACGATATACCTTTCTTGAAGAAACTAATTGAAGGAGAAAAACATACAATCAATAGTATGACCGTCTCTTAGAATAGTCCTCACTACACTTTAAACAACGTCAATGGATGCTAATCCAAACCCAAGTAACTTATCAATATAATCAAGTTATATTAATAAGATTAATAATACTCCGTATAAATGATGCTTTTGAAAAGAGTAAAAGAAGACTAATGATGATTGTCTTCTTACAAAAATATCACAAAGGTTTTTGGGACTTGTTCTCTTTATCTTTTTTACTTACTTACATTCAAGCTTTAAAAGAACATCTATATATATATAATAGGGAGGAAAAACCAAACCACCTCATGAGTCACATTTATTCGATTATTTAAACAAATACATGAGTCATCATCCACCAACTATTTATTTTTGTTGGCCACCAAGATTATTTAAATCATACCTTTTGAAATCAAATTTCCATATTAGTTATGAAATGTCCCGTTCATATTGATTATAAACGTTCCATATTAATTGATTTCGTCACGAGGTTTTGACCTCTATATGAGACGTTTTTCAAAGACTGCATTCATTTTTAAAACAACCATAACCTTTATTTTATCTATAAAGGTTTAAAAAGCATTACGTAGATTATCAAATAATGATAATCTAAAATATACCGTTTACACACGACCATTACATAATGGTTTACAATAAGAATATATTACATCAAAAATAAGTTTCTTGAATGCAGTTTTTACATAATATCATACAAGCATGGACTCCAAATCTTGTCCTTATTTTAGTATGCAACAACGGAAGCTCTTAATAATCACCTGAGAACAAACATGCTTAAAACGTCAACAAAAATGTTGGTGAGTTATAGGTTTAACCTATATATTATCAAATCATAATAATAGATCACAAGATTTCATATTTCAATATACATCCCATACATAGAGATAAAAATCATTCATATGGTGAACACCTGGTAACCGACATTAACAAGATGCATATAAGAATATCCCCTATCATTCCGAGAAATCCTTCGGACATGATAAAAATGAATTCGAAGTACTAAAGCATCCGGTACTTTGGATGGGGTTCGTTAGGCCCAATAGATCTATCTTTAGGATTCGCGTCAATTAGTAGATCGGTTTACTAATTCTTAGGCTACCAAGCAAAAGGGGCATATTCAGCTTCGATCATTCACCCATATAATGTAGTTTCATTTACTTGTGTCTATTTCGTAAAACATTTATAAAACTGCATGTATTCTCATCCCAAAATATTAGATTTTAAAAGTGGGACTATAACTCACTTTCACATATTTTTACTTCGTCGGGAGTAAGACTTGGCCACTGGTCGATTCACGAACCTATAACAAATATATACATATATATATCAAAGTATGTTCAAAATATATTTACAACATTTTTAATACATCTTGATGTTTTAAGTTTATTAAGTCGGCTGTCCTCGTTAGTAACCTACAACTAGTTGTCCATAGTTAGATGTACATAAATAAATTGATATATATTATCTTGAATCAATCCACAACCCAGTGTATACACGTCTCAGGCTAGATCACAACTTAAAGTATATATATTTTTGGAATCAACCTCAACCCTGTATAGCTAACTCAAACATTACTGCATATAGAGTGTCTATGGTTGTTCCAAATAATATATATACATGGGTCGATATGATATGTCAAAATATTTGCATACGTGTCTATGGTATCCCAAGATTACATAATATATTAGAATACATGTATAATACAATATAAGTTAGCTAGGATATGATTTGTATAGAATTGTTACAATATTTTTCGTAGCTACAACAATCAAAAAATATCTAATCTTGTTTTACCCATAACTTCTTCGTTTTAAATCCGTTTTGAGTGAATCAAATTGCTATGGTTTCATATTGAACTCTATTTTATGAATCTAAACAGAAAAAGTATAGTTTTATAGTCAGAAATATAAGTTACAAGTCATTTTTGTAAGAGGTAGTCATTTCAGTAGAAAGAACGACGTCTTGATAACCATTTTGAAAAACATACTTCCACTTTGAGTTTAACCATGATTTTTGGATATAGTTTCATGTTCATAAGAAAAATCATTTTCATAGAAGAACAACTTTTAAATCAAAGTTTATCATAGGTTTTAATTATCAAACCCAAAACAGCCCGCGGTATTACTACGACGGCGTATGTCCGGTTTTACGGTGTTTTTCGTGTTTCCAGGTTTTAAATCATTAAGTTAGCATATCATATAGATATAGAACATGTGTTTAGTTGATTTTAAAAGTCAAGTTAGAAGGATTAACTTTTATTTGCGAACAAGTTTAGAATTAAATAAACTATGTTCTAGTGATTTCAAGTTTAAACCTTCGAATAAGGTAGTTTTATATATATGAATCGAATGATGTTATGAACATCATTACTACCTCAGGTTTTGTGAATAAACCTACTGGAAATGAGAAAAATAGATCTAGCTTCAAAGGATCCTTGGATGGCTTGAAAGTTCTTGAAGCAGAATCATGACACGAAAACAAGTTCAAGTAAGATTTTCACTCGAAATAAGATTGTTATAGTTATAGAAATTGAATCAAAGTTTGAATATGAGTATTACCTTGTATTAGAAAGATATCTTATTGTAATTAAGAAAGATTTCTTGAGGTTGGAATCACTTTACAAGATTGGAAGTAAGCTAGCAAAATTGGAAGTATTCTTGATTTTATGAAACTAGAACTTATAGAATTTATGAAGAACACTTAGAACTTGAAGATAGAACTTGAGAGAGATCAATTAGATGAAGAAAATTGAAGAATGAAAGTATTTGTAGGTGTTTTTGGTCTTTGGTATATGGATTAGATATAAAGGATGTCTAATTTTGTTTACATGTAAATAAGTCATGAATGATTACTAATATTTTTGTAATTTTATGAGATATTTCATGCTAGTTGCCAAATGATGGTTCCCACATGTGTTAGGTGACTCACATGGGCTTCTAAGAGCTGATAATTGGAGTGTATATACCAATAGTAGATACATCTAAAAGCTGTGTATTGTACGAGTACGAATACGGGTGCATACGAGTAGAATTGTTGATGAAACTGAACGAGGATGTAATTGTAAACATTTTTGTTAAGTAGAAGTATTTTGATAAGTGTCTTGAAGTCTTTCAAAAGTGTATTAATATATATTAAAACACTACATTTATATACATTTTAACTGAGTTGTTAAGTCATCGTTAGTCGTTACATGTAAATGTTGTTTTGAAACCTTTAGGTTAACGATCTTGTTAAATATTGTTAACCCATTGTTTATTGTATCTAAAGAGATGTTAAATTATTACATTATCATGATATTATGATATATTAATATATATTAGTATGATATATATATAGTTAAATGTTGTTACAACGATAATCGTTACATATATGTCTCGTTTCGAAATCATTAAGTTAGTAGTCTTGTTTTTACATATGTAGTTCATTGTTAATACACTTAATGACATGTTTACTTATCATTTATTATGATTAAACATAGTGTATCAATATCTTAATATGATTAATATGTATTTAGTAAGACGTTGTTATAACGATAATCGTTATATATATCGTTTCGAGTTTCTTAATTCAATAAACTCAATTTTATGTATATAACTCATTGTTAAAATACCTAATGAGATACTTACTTATCATAATATCATGTTAACTATATATATAATCATATATATGTCATCATATAGTTTTTAAAATTTTTAACATTCGTGAATCACCGGTCAACTTGGGTGGTCAATTGTCTATATGAAACCTATTTCAATTAATCAAGACTTAACAAGTTTGATTGCTTAACATGTTGGAAACACTTAATCATGTAAATTACAATTTCATTTAATATATATAAACATGGAAAAGTTCGGGTCACTACAGTACCTACCCGTTAAATAAATTTCGTCCCGAAATTTTAAGCAGTTGGAGGTGTTGACGTATCTTCTGGAAATAAGTGCGGGTATTTCTTCTACATTTGATTTTCTCATTCCCAGGTGAACTTGGGTCCTCTACGAGCATTCCATTGAACTTTAACAATTGGTATCTTGTTTTGCTTAAGTCTTTTAACCTCACGATCCATTATTTCGACGGGTTCTTCGACGAATTGAAGCTTTTCGTTGATTTGGATTTCGTCTAACGGAATAGTGAGATCTTCTTTAGCAAAACATTTATTCAAATTTGAGATGTGGAAAGTGTTATGTACAGCCGCGAGTTGTTGTGGTAATTCAATAATCTTGAATGGTCCTATATACCTTGGATTTAATTTCCCTCGTTTACCAAATCGAACAACGCCTTTCCAAGGTGCAACCCTAAGCATGACCATCTCTCCAATTTCAAATTCTATATCTTTTCTTTTAATATCGGCGTAGCTCTTTTGTCGACTTTGGGCGATTTTCAACCGTTGTTGAATGGATGATCTTATCGGTAGTTTTTGTATTATCTCCGGACCCGTAATCTGTCTATCCCCCACTTCACTCCAACAAATTGGAGACCTGTACTTTCTACCATAAAGTGCTTCAAACGGCGCCATCTCAATGCTTGAATGGTAGCTGTTGTTGTAGGAAAATTCTGCTAACGGTAGATGTCGATCCCAACTGTTTCCGAAATCAATAACACATGCTCGTAGCATGTCTTCAAGCATTTGTATCGTACTTTCACTCTGCCCATCAGTTTGTGGATGATAGGAAGTACTCATGTCTAGACGAGTTCCTAATGCTTGCTGTAATGTCTGCCAGAATCTTAAAATAAATCTGCCATCCCTATCAGAGATAACAGAGATTGGTATTCCATGTCTGGAGACGACTTCCTTCAAATACAGTCGTGCTAATTTCTCCATCTTGTCATCTTCTCTTATTGGCAGGAAGTGTGCTGATTTGGTGAGACGGTCAACTATTACCCAAATAGTATCAAAACCACTTGCAGTCCTTGACAATTTAGTGATGAAATCCATGATAATGTTTTCCCATTTCCATTCCGAGATTTCGGGTTGTTGAAGTAGACCTGATAATTTCTGATGCTCAGCTTTGACCTTAGAACACGTCAAACATTCTCCTACGTATTTAGCAACATCGGCTTTCATACCCGGCCACCAAAAATGTTTCTTGAGATCCTTGTACATCTTTCCCGTTCCAGGATGTGTTGAGTATCTGGTTTTATGAGCTTCTGTAAGTACCATTTCTCTCATATCTCTAAATTTTAGTACCCAAATCCTTTCAGCCCTATACCGGGTTCCGTCTTCCCGAATATTAAGATGCTTCTCCGATCCTTTGGGTATTTCATCCTTCAAATTTCCCTCTTTTAAAACTCCTTGTTGCGCCTCCTTTATTTGAGTAGTAAGGTTAGTGTGAATCATTATATTCATAGCTTTTACTCGAATGGGTTCTCCATCCTTTCTGCTCAAGGCGTCGGCTACCACATTTGCCTTCCCCGGGTGATAACGAATCTCAAAGTCGTAATCATTCAACAATTCAATCCACCTGCGCTGCCTCATGTTCAGTTGTTTCTGATTAAATATGTGTTGAAGACTTTTGTAGTCAGTATATATAATACTTTTGACCCCATATAAGTAGTGCCTCCAAGTCTTTAATGCAAAAACAACTGCGCCTAATTCCAAATCATGCGTCGTATAATTTTTCTCGTGAATCTTCAATTGTCTAGACGCATTGGCAATTACTTTCGTTCGTTACATTAATACACAACCTAGACCTTGCTTTGAGGCGTCACAATTGATGTGGTAGCGAGTTGTATATAAAATAGCTATTAATTTTAGCAGGAAATACTATTAAATACGATACAATTTTACACAAGATATTTATTTATTTAGAGAATGGATATACTTAAACCTTGCTACAACACTTATAGGCAGTGTACTTAATCGTACAGTAGTGTAGTTTTTTGTAAGTCCGGTTCGTTCCACAGGGAAAATCTTTAAACAAAGCTTAACGCTATATTAGTTTACTTTTATAAAAATACAAATATATATATAAGTAATATTATTATTATAAAGGGTGTTTTTACCGTTTAATGACCGGTTTGTCGATTTTAAAACTTTAGTCGCAGTTAAAACCAAATGTAAAATATTAAAAATAAATACAAGACTTAAATTAAAGCGTAAAGTAAATAACGATAATGAAATTGCGAATAATAAAAGTGCGATAAAATAAACTTGCGATAATTAAAAAGTACGATAATTAAAAGTGCAATTAAATACAATAACAATAAAAATGCGATAATTAGAAGTGCAATTAAATATAAAATAAAGGAAATTAAATATGAAATAAAAGAATTATGCTTATTTAAACTTCCGTAATCATGATGTTTGACGTGTTGATTTTAGTTTTATGCCCAAGGGTTAATTGTCCTTTGTCCTGGATTATTTAATATGTCCGTCTGGTTTTTGTCCATAACAGTCCATCAGTCATAAATATAAAGTGCGAGTGTCCTCGTTAAATTATCCTTATACCCGAAGTTAAATATTCCAACTAATTGAGGACTTAAACTGTAACAAGATTTTAATACTTTGTTTAATAATTACACCAGGATGTCGACTGAGTGTAACCCAAGGTTTTAATATTTTGTTATCAATTATACCAAGTGTCCTTGTACATAATTTCACCCCTGTTTTAATTATTCTAGTGGCTATTAATCCATTCCCGTGTCCGGTTAAATGAACGATTATTCGTACATATAAATACCCCGCCCATCGTGTCTGATCGAGTGTATATGGTAATTTATAGGGACGCCCAATTGTAAATCTTTATATTAACATTAACAAACTATCATTTAGTTAAACAAATATAAAGTCCATTAATAGCCCATAGTCTAATTTCCACAAGTGTCGTTCTTTTGTCCAAACCCCAATTATGGTACAAAGCCCAATTACCCAATTTTAGTAATTAGCCCAACATCATGATTACTTCGTTTTAAATAAGTATAATAATAACTTAGCTACGAGACATTAAATTAAAAAGGTTGAACATAACTTACAATGATTAAAAATAGCGTAGCGTTACACGGACAGAATTTCGACTTACACCCTTACAACATTTGCTAACATACCCTTATTATTAGGATTAAAATTAAAATTAAGATTAAAATATAAATTATATATATATATATTTACGTATATATATAGAGAGGATGGATATATATGTTGGATTTTTGCGATCAGAATTCGTTTGCTTTTATAGGGAGTTTCAAACTTTGGGGCTCCGCGACTCGCGGCCCTTTTTGCCTTCAAACTCCGCGAGTCGCGGAGTTTGTAAATACAGCTCACAAAATTTGGAGTCTTTCTTGCCGACGGTTTTTTATTATTTATATAATATATAAATAATTATAAGAATTATTTAAATATTATATTATATTTATGTGCATAGTTGACTTGTAATTTTTAGTCCATTGCGTCGAGCGTTGAGAGTTGACTCTGGTCCCGGTTCCGGATTTTCGAACGTCCTTGCGTACAATTTAATATCTTGTACTTTGCGTTTTGAATCTTGTACTCTTGTAATTTCGAGACGTTTCTTATCAATAATTGGAACCTCTTTGATTGTATTTTGTACTTTTGAGCTTTTTGGTCGTTTGCGTCTTCAATTCGTCGAATCTGTCTTTTGTCTTCACCTTTTATTATTTAAACGAATATCACTTTTAAATAGAATAATTGCAACTAAAAGCTTGTCTTTCTTGAGGAATAATGCTATGAAATATATGTTCGTTTTTAGCATTATCAAATATTCCCACACTTAAGCGTTGCTTGTCCTCAAGCAATATCGTCTTGTAATACTAGAATCACTTCTTTATTCTTCACACTTTGTACATCAGTGATTTCTATACGGCGGTATAAACAATGGTAGTAACGATATGGTTTACAGTCCCACATGACTATAAAAATTTAGATCCATTAAGGAAATTGGATCTTTATGAAAACATTTGATCTTTTGAAAATTAAATCTAGTTTTTACCCTAGATAAGTTTTCCGGAATAACCCTTTACCGGTGTTTGCAAAATATTTTTGTGGGTTTGGTGGGTTTCAGATTTGAAAATTTTAGCTCAAAACTTGCGGTTTTGTGTCACCCACTTGCTAACCTTGTATTTGGAAAGCAACACGTCCAGTTTACTTATCCCGTATATTACCTTTCGGTAAACTACCGTCCGGTTGTAAAGGAAAGCGTTGAACAAGCAACTGTTAAGGCAATGTCCCCTGACATGCTTTTAATTACGGTCTATAACGTGTCGGACGCAATTACTATCCTTGGTAGGAGCAATAGTAAAGCTCACCCTTATAATTTTTCGGTCTGGCACAAGGTCCTGTCCTTGACCATGCTATGCAACCACCGTTCTTACGGTTGACACCCGATTTAGTTCAGGTGACCTAATGAATTCCAGGTGAATTCCTAGGATTTTACGTTCAGTGGTAATGAACGCATTGAAAATAGGTTTTCAGAAAACAAATCGGTTTATAATTTGATCAAAATATTTTCTCGTTCAAGCTCGAGTTTAGATATCATTGAATTCCATGAGTTTGTAATTCTCAATCATTAAGGTCAATCTCAAGGATTGAGTAATATCAGGCTTAAAAGCTGATTTTTGATCTTTTAAGGAGATTATCCTTTCTGGGGATCTGATTCATTAGTCTTATCCAGCTAATTTGCATGGTGCCCCCCATTTTACGAGATAAATCCTTTTCATGGTTAGGATAAATCTGACCACTTGGCGACCCTGTTTAATGCTGAGGTCCGTGGATTTCCTGCTGATTTTAGTGATGACTTTTCTGGATTTTTCGTCAACCTACAGCTGGTCTGGACGACAACTTCTTGACCTAAATCAAGAAGCGCGTGTCTTTTTCGGAAGACTTTACTTCCTTTTAATGATGGAATTGATTCATCGTGTAGATCCATCTCTTCTTTTCTTTCATCGGGTAAAACAGTTTAGTTTAGTCCAAAGCAAAAGTATTTTCAGTTATTTGTTACAGATATATGTGACATATGTTTAAGATAACTTGGTAAATTTTCCCACACTTGGCTTTTATTTTCCTTTTTATTGTCCTCTATTCCATTTTAAATGAATTTTAACATTTTGGTTTGTTTCTCAATTTATGTCCTTTATGAGGTAACAATAATTTCGGTGTTAAAACCTAGTTTTATCGTTCATAAATATGTATAAACATGATTTTGAGTTCATTTAATTGAAAATTTTGAAAAATTTTACTAGAATTGGGTAGTCAGTATATAAGACTAGGGTTGTTCTTTATTATCAGAGAGCACTAGATTCTAATACAACTACTGCTTTACTAGTATTTTTAATGGTAACCAAGTGTTTAAGATAAAAATTATAAAATCCGAAAGAATTTAACCCCTTCCCACACTTAAGATCTTGCAATGCCCTCATTTGCAAGAAATCAGTAACAATTTAAATTATTGAGGGTGATTTGTGTGAAAATGATTAAATTTTTACCAAAGTTTCCAAATATATTGGTGTTTGTTTGCTGAATGATAAATGGTGCACATCATTTGTTCATTCCGTCTTGTTGTTATTTCACATATATTTTGCATCTTGTCGTCAAAATTAGTTGCTTTTGCTGAACTTAATGCCAGTCTTTGAAAATGCGTTGTTTTACCCTGTTGTGTACATAAGATAAACTGCAAACATATATACATATTTTTGAAGTTTGGTATATTACCCCACATTCAAAAATTATTAAAATCTAAGAATGAAAGTTAGAAAATTATAAAAACTATTACAATATTAACATAAGTATTAAACGTATCAACATTACAAATTACAAAATAAATAAAACTAAATAGACTAGGGATGATACTGATACCAATAGGGGTTCCATGCATAACCATAGGTGCTATAAAATGCTTCGGCAGGGTTATACGTAGGATACAGTGGTTGCATCTCTATAGACCAGGGAGGGAATATGGGTTTTGGAGTAGGAATATAGTTTCTACCTATATGTTGGCAATGAACTATGATTTGGTTTTGATGAACTTTCCAATCTTCAAATGCTCTCTGTCTAGCATTTTCGTACTCCTGTGAAGCTATAAACCTTTGCATTTCTTGCATTTCATTTCCCCCTCCTACATTACCTTGATGTTGGTTTCTCTCAACCTGTGGATGTCTACCATGGTATTGTACTGCGGCTTTATTTCGCCTCTTCAAAACTTTCGCACCATGGTATACATTTAAACCTATTGTATCGCGGGGTTCTGGTTCTTCGACTAATAATCCCCCCCGACTTATATCCACACCGAGATATTCAGCAATCAAAGTAATAAAAATACCACCTCCTATTATGCTATGCGGTCTCATCCCCCTAACCATAGCTGATAAATAATAACCCACACAATAAGGTATACTTACAGCGCTTTGTGGGTCTCGAATACACATATGGTAAAACAAATCCTGTTCATTTACCTTTTCCTTGTTCTTACCTCTTTGTGTAATCGAATTAGCTAAAAACCTATGAATTACTCTTAATTCAGCTCTATCTATATCCAAATAAGAGTAATTTCCCCCTTTGAATCGGTGATGGCTTGTCATTTGACTCCATACACCATGTGTATCAAAATTTTCATCTATCTTTCTACCATTTAGTATCAACCCTCTACAATCGGCAGATGCTAACTCCTCAGGCGTATATATACGTAAAGCCTGAGCCATGTCTAGTAAAGACATGTGGCTTATCGAACCTCCTAACAAAAATCTAATAAAAGATCGATCGGTTAAACTAGCTACCCGATCATTTAATTCTATACTACACAACAATTCTTCACACCATACTTTATATACAGGTCTACGCATGGTGAATAAACGTACCCAGTCATTAAAAGTAGAATTACCATACCTCTGTGCAAGTAATTCCCTAATTGGCCCGGCCAATTCTACAGCTTCTAATGGTCCCCATTCTATGACCATCAGTACCTTAACAACTTTAGAATGAAGAGTATGCAAACCCCTTTGGTATTTTGGATAATCTATCCAAAGTCTGTCAAATCTCAGGTTCGGGTGCAAATCTTCCAAGTGCATATCAGAAAATGTCATGACTGGATGAGGTATATCTTGCTTGTAGTAGTTATCCACCTCCTGTTGTTCCGCATTCTCAGCAGGAACATTGCGAGCTTGGGATGAAGATTCACCCCTTTCAGTCTGCAAAACACATCAAACACAATTTTTGTGCATCCAAATATGCATTAGTGTCAGCAAAATCATCAATCAAAATAATTACAATGACATGATCAATTTATATCAAACTTAAGCTCATTTTCACATTTTTATCAAATCTACACTTTTTCAAATAAGCATATACGAAAATGTTCGCCAAGTTCATAAGCATTCAACTCAAATAACATGTCGAAATAATCATTACTAGCAATTAAACAAGTTTCAAATGGCATTATCTCTTAAAAATCAAGTTCATGAATTTTTAGACTTGAAAAAGTCCACTTTAATTCTCAAAATCATGTTTAGGCTCAAAGTTTGGATCATTTAACTACCTAAACATGTTACACTACTTAATATAGCAACAATTCATGACAAAAATCGGCCATAACCTGTTTATATCAAAAAGCCCCAAATTGCTCAAGAACACAAACCCTAGATTACTCAAAATTTGAAGTTTAAGGCTTCTAATCATGTTAAATAGCATCAATCTAGGTTATACAAGCATAATACATAAACAATTTAAGCATAATTACACTAAAAAGCATCAAAATCAAATTGGGGGAAAAATTGCTCAAGAACACTAATTTTCGGATTAAATGGTGTTTAGGTGTAGAAATTTACCGTTTTTCTTGAGTAATTCCTTGATAGCATCCTTCTCAACATGATTTTAGTAAAAGATTTGATGATTAACGGTTAAAACTTGTGATTTTGGGGGTGTTTTTTGGGTTTTTTCGCGCAGTATTTTAGCTGTTTTTTTCTGTGGGTTGGGACTGATCAGTTCGATCAGTATATATTTTTTTCTGGATTTTTCATCCTCCGCGAGTCGCGGTGGATTTCCCTTTCAAACTCCGCGACTCGCGGAGTTTGTATTTTTTTTTTTTTATATCTTATACTAATTAAAACAATTAAGTAATTAATTTTAAAATTTTGTTTTCCTTGTTATTTAGGACGAGGTCGTTTCGGATCGATGTCCTAGTCCGTCCTTCGACAAAATTTTAAAATTTGTCTTTTTGTATCGATTGTTTTAAAAGCTAAGATTTTTGGGTTTTTTAATGTTTTTGGCATACTTTAATTCAATAAGATTAAAAATAATGATAATAAAAGTTCTCGTCCCTCCCTTGGGTAAAGCAATTTCGGTTTAAAGACCTAGTCTTCAACTTACGACGAATTTTAAAAATCATATTTTTAACTTAATGAGATAAAGTAAATTTTTGTTTTTAAATTCACACAATTTAAATATAAAATTCAAAATTAATATTAAAAATTCACACCAAACTTAAAATTTGAAATTCATAAAATTAAAAATTCATATTTTAAAAATTAAAAATTCACACCAAACTTAATTTAAAAATTCATATTATAAATTCACACCAAACTTAATTTAAAAATTCATATTATAAATTCACACCAAACTTATATTAATTTTTCAAATATTTACAATTTTAAATATATTGTTTTTACAAAGTTTACAATATTAATTTAAGATTTAAATATTAATTTTAAAAACATGGTAAAAATAAAATTAAAAATCTTTTTGGCTTTTTATCCCACTTTAATCAATCAAATATTATCAAAAATATGCGCCCCTCTTTTCGGTAAAGTAATTTCGGTTCCAAGACCTAATTTAACTCATGACGAATTTTTGAAATATTTTGGGTTGATTGATTAAAGATATTTATACCTTAAGAATAAACGTTAAATTTCGCAGTGATGTAATAAATTTTTGAATGATATCAATAATTTCGGTCGCCAAACCTAATTTTATTCAATACCAATTTAATACTTTATAGCGAACAAATTAGCGTTTATTATCAAAAGGTTAAAAATAAAAAAAAATAAAATAAAAACTGTACAAACATACCTGTGAAATAGATTTCTTAGTTATATGATCTATCCCATTCATAAGATAGTCGGTTTAATTGGTTTTCCATAGCTACATAGGCGTAACCTCGAGCATTCAGTGTCTTTTCTTCTAAACATATGAACGGTCCATCTCTGCATAAAGTAACAAATTCGGTGTTTGAATAGGTTTGATTATTTGAACATTTACCTCCATGTGACCATTTTCCGCATTTGTGACATCTTTCTAGGTGTCGTGCTCTTCTTTTCGCTGCGGATTTTGATTTTCCTTTACCAAATTGTAACTTATTATCTTCGCATCTGGATTCTTTTCTAACTCCGTCCAATCTTTCTCTGATTACTGATACTATTTCACTCGGTAGTGTGTCATTATTACGTTTAGTGATCAAAGCGTGTAGCATTAGACCATGGTTTAGTTCACAGGCAGTCTTCATTTTGTAAAAACCTAAAAAAAAAAAAAATTCAGAATGGGGGGAGAAGACTAGTTCTTTAGGGTCTGCTAGGGAAAGACCATTCGGGTTCCATTTTGGAGAACTACACGAAAACAGACAATCTAACTCTAACAGAAATACATATTATCCTTTAAAGACTTGATTCTCCCCACACTTAGTTAGCTGTGGTGTCGAAATTGTGATTAACTTCGTTGTCGACTTCCATCGGACTATCTATGTAGTGTTTAACTCTGTGACCATTAACTTTAAATTCAATCCCATTTGAATTTATTAATTCTATCATTCCGTATGGGAAAACTCTTTTGACTATGAATGGTCCAGACCATCTTGATTTCAATTTTTCAGGAAATAGCTTGAATCGTGAATTGAAAAGAAGAACTCTGTCTCCTTCCTTAAATTCTTTTGAACTTCTGATTCTTTTATCATGCCATTTATTCGTTCTTTCTTTATAGATTAACGAATTATCGTATGCTTCATGTCTTAATTCTTCTAATTCATTTAGTTGACTTAATCGTAGACGTCCGGCTTCATGTAAATCAAGATTACATGTCTTCAAAGCCCAAAATGCTTTGTGTTCAATTTCTACTGGAAGATGACATGCTTTTCCATAAACAAGTCTAAAAGGTGTGGTTCCAATTGGAGTTTTGTAGGCTGTTCTAAAAACCCAGAGTGCATCCTCCAATTTAATGGACCATTCCTTCGGATTTGATCCTACGGTTTTCTCTAGAATACGTTTTAAAGCTCGGTTGGTATTTTCAACTTGTCAACTTGTTTGTGGATGATATGTGGTGGAGATTTTATGAGTTACTCCATATCTTTTAAGAACTTTCTCAAGTTGATTATTACAAAAATGAGTACCCCGATCACTTATTAAAGCTTTCGGTGTTCCAAACCTTGCAAAAAGACGTTTTAAAAAGTTGACTACAACTCGTGCATCGTTAGTTGGGAGAGCTTGTGCTTCCGCCCATTTAGATACATAATCAATGGCTACGAGTATATATAGATTATTATGAGATTTTGGAAATGGACCCATAAATTCAATACCCCAAATGTCAAATACTTCACATACTTGTATGACATTTTGTGGCATTTCATCACGTTGACTTATTTTTCCGGCCCTTTGACAAGCATCACAGGATTTGCAAAGAAGGTTTGAGTCTTTGTAAATTGTAGGCCAATAGAATCCAGCATCATAAACTTTTCTTGCTGTTAGTTGAGGCCCATAATGCCCTCCTGTTGGTCCTGTGTAACAATGGTTTAATATTTTACTAGCTTCATCTCCAAATACACATCGACGTATTATTCCATCGGGACAACTTTTAAACAAATGTGGATCTTCCCAAAAATAGTGTTTTATATCACTGAAGAATTTCTTTCGTCTTTGGTACGATAATCCTTTTTCAAGGAATTCACAAACTAAGTACTTTGCATAGTCTGCAAACCATGGAATTTCTTTATAATCTATCTTCAATAGATATTCATCAGGAAAGTTGTCTTGTATGGCCGATTCATTTAGAACTTCTAATTCGGGATTTTCAAGACGAGAAAGATGATCAGCGGCGAGATTTTCTGCTCCTCTTTTATCTCGGATTTCAATATCAAACTCTTGTAAGAGTAAGATCCAACGGATTAATCTTGGTTTAGCATCTTGTTTTGAAAATAGGTATCTAAGAGCAGAATGGTCGGTATAGACCACCGTTTTTGCTAGAACGAGATATGATCGAAATTTATCAAAAGCAAAAACAATAGCAAGGAGTTCTTTTTCAGTAGTTGTATAGTTCGTTTGTGCTCCTTGTAACGTCTTACTAGCATAATATATAGGTTGAAATCGTTTTTCAATCCTTTGTCCTAAAACGGCTCCCATTGCAAAATCACTTGCATCGCACATTAGTTCAAATGGTAGATTCCAATTTGGTGTTATCATGATTGGCGCATTAGTGAGTTTCTCTTTAAGAATATTAAAAGATTTGATACACTCATCTGAAAAGATGAATGGAGCATCCTTTTCTAGGAGTTTATTCATAGGAGTGGCAATTTTAGAAAAATCTTTTATGCAACGTCGGTAAAAACCGGCATGCCCTAGAAAACTCCTAACTCCTCTAACATTGGTGGGATGTGGAAGTTTAGCAATTACATCTACTTTAGCTCTATCCACTTCAATTCCTTCTTTTGAAATTTTATGACCAAGAACGATGCCTTCTTTAACCATGAAATGGCATTTCTCCCAATTAAGTACTAGATTTGATTGTTCGCATCTAATAAGCATTCATTCTAGATTAACTAGACATGATTCAAATGTATCACCGAAGACTGAAAAGTCATCCATAAAAACTTCCATGCATTCTTCTATCATGTCGTGAAAAATCGTCATCATACATCTTTGAAAGGTTGCAGGGGCGTTGCAAAGTCCAAATGGCATGCGTTTGTAAGCAAAAGTACCATAAGGGCACGTGAATGTGGTTTTCTCTTGATCTTCGGGTGCTATTGGAATTTGAAAATATCCGGAAAATCCATCTAGAAAATAATAGTAACTATTTTCGGCTAATCTTTCCAACATTTGATCAATGAAAGGTAAGGGAAAGTGATCTTTTCTGGTGGCGTCATTTAATTTTCTATAATCAATACACACACGCCATCCTGTTACAGTCCTAGTAGGAATAAGCTCATTTTTCTCATTTGTAATGACAGTCATGCCACCCTTCTTAGGTATGCATTGGACTGGGCTTACCCATGGACTATCAGAGATTGGATAAATTAGACCTGCGTCTAGCAGTTTAATAATTTCTTTTTTAACTACATCTTGCATATTAGGATTTAGTCTTCGTTGGCGTTGCACATACGTTTTATGACCTTCTTCCATAAGGATTTTATGTGTGCAATACGAAGGACTTATTCCTTTAATATCATGAATCTTCCATGCAATGGCTGGTTTATGAGCTTTCAACACAGAAATGAGTTGTGATTTCTCATTTTCAGTAAGAGAAGACGATATTATTACAGGTAATTCAGATTCACCATGTAAATAAGCGTATTCCAAATGGTTTGGAAGTGGCTTTAACTCTAATTTCGGAGGTTCTTCTATCGATGATTTGTATCGATATCTGTCTTCTTCTTTTAGCATTTGAATTTCTTCTGTTGTTGGTTCATATCCATTAGCTATAAGTGTAGCTAACATTTCAGCTTCATCAATTGGTTCATTACCTTCTCCTAAAGAACATTCTCCTGTTCCTTGTAATTCTGGAAATTCTTCTAATAATTCTGCATGTGCATCTATAGTTTGAATATAATAACATGTATCATCTGCAGATTGTGGTTGTTACATTGCTCTATCAACTGAAAAGGTAACACTCTCATCCTCTATACTTAGGGTCAGTTTCTTACCGAACACGTCTATCATTGCTTTAGCCGTGTTTAAGAATGGTCTTCCTAATATGAGAGGAACTTGAGAATCTTCTTCCATGTCCAGAACAACAAAATCTACTGGAAATACTAAAGTACCGACTTTAACTAGCATGTTCTCCATTATCCCTCTAGGATATTTTATTGATCTATCGGCTAGTTGTATGCTTATTCTGGTTGGTTTCAATTCTCCAAGGTCTAGTTTAGCGTATAGTGAATACGGCATTAGATTTATACTAGCACCTAAGTCTGCCAATGCTTCTATTGAACTAAGACTACCCAGAAAACATGGAATTGTGAAACTTCCTGGATCAGATAATTTTTCTGGTATCTTATTCAACAGCACTGCTGAACAATTAGCATTCATGGTAACAGCCGAGAGTTCTTCCATTTTCTTTCTATTTGAGATTAGATCTTTCAAGAATTTAGCATATCTAGGCATTCCTGAAATCACATCAATGAAAGGAAGATTTACATTTATCTGTTTAAACATATCCAAGAATTTGGATTGCTCGGCTTCAAGTTTCTCTTTCTTCATTTTACTCGGGTAAGGAAGTGGTGGTTGGTATGGTTTAACATAAGGTTTATCCTTAACTGTGTTATCATCATTAACCTTTTCAACTACCGGTTCTTTTTCCTTATCTTGATCAGGTTGTGGTTCTTGTGGAGTAGGAATAGCTTCATCAGAAGTTACAGGTATTTCAGGTGGTTTAAGTGTTGTACCACTTCTTGTGATAATGGCTTTAGCTGTTTCATTTCGGGGGTTAGCATTTGTATCACTAGGTAGACTTCCCGGTTTTCTTTCACCTATTAACCTTGCTAGGTTACTTACTTCTTGTTCCAGATTTTGAATAGAAGCTTGTTGATTTCTAAATGCTTGAGGATTTTGTTCATTAGTTTGTTTCTGAGATGTGAAAAACTGCGTTTGAGTTTCAACTAGCTTCGTCATCATATCTTCTAAATTCGGCTTTTTATCATCGGTTTGTTGTGGTGGTTTGTTTTGAAAATTAGGTCTTTGCTGATTGTAAGTATTATTGGATACTTGTTGATTGCTAGGACCTTGTTGGTTGTTGTATGGAATATTTCGGTTATAGTTCTGGTTTTGATTGTAAATCGGTCTTGGCGGTTGATAATTATTCTGATAATTATTTCCAGGCCTTTGGTTTATGTATGAAATATTCTCTCTTTGTTCTATTGTTAATTCAATACTGAGACAATCTTTTGTCAAATGTGGTCCTCCACACTGCTCACAACTAATTCGTATTGAGTGAATATCTTTAGTCATCTTTTCCATTCGTCTCTCGACAGCATCTATCTTTGCGGAAATGGAATCTAAGTCATGGCTAGAATCGGCTCTAGCTGCTTTAGATGATCTAACGATATCTTTTTCTTGGTGCCACTCATGTGAGTGGGAAGCAGTGTTATCAATAATTTTGTAAGCATCAGTTTCGGTTTTCTTCATAATAGAACCACCAGCTGCTATATCTATGTCTTTCCTTGTAGTGATGTCGCATCCTTGGTAGAATATTTGTACTATTTGACAGGTGTCTAAACCATGTTGCGGACATCCTCTTAACAACTTTCGAAATCTAGTCCACGCCTCATATAGAGTTTCATTTGGCTTCTGTGTAAACGTAACAATTTCTGCTTGAAGTCTTATGGCTTTAGATGCAGGAAAGAATTGTTTAAGAAATTTTTCAACTAAAACATCCCATGTATCAATCGCCCCTTCAGGTAACGATTCCAACCAATCTTTGGCTTCTCCCTTTAAAGTCCAGGGAAATAACATGAGATATATCTGTTCATCCTCAACTTCTCTTATTTTAAATAGTGTGCAGATCCTATTAAAGGTACGTAGATGTTCATTTGGATCTTCCTTCGGCGCACCACTAAATTGGCATTGATTAGTCACCATGTGTAGAATTTGTCCTTTGATTTCATAATCTGGCGCATTAATGTCTGGATGAGTAATTGCGTGACCTTGGCCAGTGCGTTTAGCTCTCATTCGGTCTTCCATACTTAAAGGTTCCAGATTCTCCATAATTGAATTTGTTGAATCGGAATCACAAGAGGATTCTGATTTAATGGTTCGTTCCTCAACAATCTCTGTTTGAATGATTGGTGGTTCCGGAGGAAAGTTTAGTGGTTCAGGATCTATGAATCGTCCCTGAATATTCTCCGGATTCTCAATTGTGAGGTCGGGTTCAAAAAATGGATTATCGGAAATTTGAACTGGAGTACTTGGTCGACTGGATGACGATTCTAAAGAAAAATCAACGGCGGTAATATTTGCTAAATGTCTTGATCTAGTTACAGGTGGTGAACGTACAAAAGGTGGTGAACGTCTTGCTCGGTGCATTCACTGAATATCCTATTAGTTTTTTAAAAGGAAAGAAAAATTATAATAAGTTATCCAATCAATAGACTTTTCTGATTTTGCCCACGTTTCGAATAGCCAAAAGATGCAGCAGAGGGGTAGGATTCGTTTGGTCTCAATATAATTGAGGACTGTTTAGCTCCAATAAGCCGGTCCACGTACAAATCCAACTATTACTACGAACCAGAAAATTTTGATGTCTATCAATTTAACCACTTAAAATAAATTTTCGTAATTTTAAGAAATTTAGATAAGAAGTAGAATAAAAATCTATGTCCTAAAACTAGAATAGCGAGAAATAAGAAAGAAAAAGAGTTCGTCGAAAAAGGTCGAAAAAGAAAAATGGTTGAAAAATAAAAGGTGACGGAAAAATAAAAGAAACTTATAAAACTTAAAAACAATTGACTAACCTAACCTTATTACTACAACTAACTTAAAATTATAATCGCAAATTGAGATTACTAATTGGAATGATAATTGATACATAGGAAAAAGTCGTCTAAAAATATTAAAGCTTACAGGAAAAACTAAATCCCAAATGGAAATAACTTAAAAAGAAACTAAAACTTAAAAAGGCGTCGCAAAATTCTAAAGCACCTAAATCTTAGTCTAAAGAAAAAGCACTTAAGGAATTCTACGGCAAAGCCTAAAAATCTAGAAGTAAAAATAACTATGGCAAAAACTAAGTTTAAAACTAAATATGAGCGAAAAATACAAATATTATGCTAAAACAATTAAAAAGGGATAAAATATAAAAATATACAAAAAGTTGTAAAAATTACAATTTTTATAAAATATTATTTTTATATTATTTATTTATTAAAACTATTAATTTTACAATTTAATTAAACTAATTTAACTAAAATATAAATTAAATAAAAAGTAAAACTAATTATAATAATAATAATTAACTAGGGTTAATAATAATAATAATTAATAATTACCCGTAATAAATGCTAAATTAGGGTTCTGTCGGTGTCAGGGTAGCTCCGCGAGTTGCGGTATTCTAAGCAGCAAACCCCGCGAGTCGCGGGGTTCCAAAATTCAACTCTGGAACAGTTCAAAATTTGACGCGTTTTTTTATTTTATTTTCTGTTTTATATTTTTCTGTTTTAAAATCTAAATATTTATATAATAAAAACTTATATTTAAAAACTAAAATAAAAATAGAACTACTTTATAATTTTATAAATAAAAATCGTAAAACTAGATTTATATATATATTTTATTTTTATATTTTTTTTTCGGTTTTTTTTTATGTTTTAAATAAAAACAAAATAATTAAATAAAACTTATATAAAAATAAAGAAACTTTATAAAACTTAAATATTTAACAAAATCTTAAAAATACTTATATTTTTGTTTTTCTTTTTATATTTTTGAATATTTAAAACGTATTTTTATAAAAACGAATTTTAATAAAAGTAAACTAAAAATCTTTTTTTTATATTATTAGCGTTGCTTCCGGCTTTTAAGCTAGATTGTTCCCCGGCAGCGGCGCCAAAAATAACTTGATGTGGTAGCGAGTTGTATATAAAATAGCTATTAATTTTAGCAGGAAATACTATTAAATACGATACAATTTTACACAAGATATTTATTTATTTAGAGAATGGATATACTTAAACCTTGCTACAACACTTATAGGCAGTGTACCTAATCGTACAGTAGTGTAGTTTTTAGTAAGTCCGGTTCGTTCCACAGGGAAAATCTTTAAACAAAGCTTAACGCTATATTAGTTTACTTTTATAAAAATACAAATATATATATATAAGTAATATTATTATTATAAAGGGGGGTTTTTACCGTTTAATGACCGGTTTGTCGATTTTAAAACTTTAGTTGCAGTTAAAACCAAATGTAAAATATTAAAAATAAATACAAGACTTAAATTAAAGCGTAAAGTAAATAACGATAATGAAATTGCGAATAATAAAAGTGCGATAAAATAAACTTGCGATAATTAAAAAGTACGATAATTAAAAGTGCAATTAAATACAATAACAATAAAAATGCGATAATTAGAAGTGAAATTAAATATAAAATAAAGGAAATTAAATATGAAATAAAAGAATTATGCTTATTTAAACTTCCGTAATCATGATGTTTGACGTGTTGATTTTAGTTTTATGCCCAAGGGTTAATTGTCCTTTGTCCTGGATTATTTAATATGTCCGTCTGGTTTTTGTCCATAACAGTCCATCAGTCATAAATATAAAGTGCGAGTGTCCTCGTCAAATTATCCTTATACCCGAAGTTAAATATTCTAACTAATTGGGGACTTAAACTGTAACAAGATTTTAATACTTTGCTTAATAATTACACCAGGATGTCGACTGAGTGTAACCCAAGGTTTTAATATTTTGTTATCAATTATACCAAGTGTCCTTGTACATAATTTCACCCCTGTTTTAATTATTCTAGTGGCTATTAATCCATTCCCGTGTCTGGTTAAATGAACGATTATTCGTACATATAAATACCCCGCCCATCGTGTCCGATCGAGTGTATATGGTAATTTATAGGGACGCCCAATTGTAAATCTTTATATTAACATTAACAAACTATCATTTAGTTAAACAAATATAAAGTCCATTAATAGCCCATAGTCTAATTTCCACAAGTGTCGTTCTTTTGTCCAAACCCCAATTATGGTACAAAGCCCAATTACCCAATTTTAGTAATTAGCCCAACATCATGATTACTTCGTTTTAAATAAGCATAATAATAACTTAGCTACGAGACATTAAATTAAAAAGGTTGAACATAACTTACAATGATTAAAAATAGCGTAGCGTTACACGGACAGAATTTCGACTTACACCCTTACAACATTTGCTAACATACCCTAATTATTAGGATTAAAATTAAAATTAAAATTAAAATATAAATTATATATATATATATATATTTACGTATATATATAGAGAGGATGGATATATATGTTGGATTTTTGAGATCAGAATTCGTTTGCTTTTATAGGGAGTTTCAAACTTTGGGGCTCCGCGACTCGCGGCCCTTTTTGCCTTCAAACTTCGCGAGTCGCGGAGTTTGTAAATACAGCTCACAAAATTTGGAGTCTTTCTTGCCGACCGTTTTTTATTATTTATATAATATATAAATAATTATAAGAATTATTTAAATATTATATTATATTTATGTGCATAGTTGACTTGTAATTTTTAGTCCGTTGCGTCGAGCGTTGAGAGTTGACTCTGGTCCCGGTTCCGGATTTTCGAACGTCCTTGCGTACAATTTAATATCTTGTACTTTGCGTTTTGAATCTTGTACTCTTGTAATTTCGAGACGTTTCTTATCAATAATTGGAACCTCTTTGATTGTATTTTGTACTTTTGAGCTTTTTGGTCGTTTGCGTCTTCAATTCGTCGAATCTGTCTTTTGTCTTCACCTTTTATTATTTAAACGAATATCACTTTTAAATAGAACAATTGCAACTAAAAGCTTGTCTTTCTTGAGGAATAATGCTATGAAATATATGTTCGTTTTTAGCATTATCAACAATATATCACAAAATCATCATTCCCTTCAGGTAATGACAATATAGGTGCCGTAGTTAACTTTTTCTTCAACAATTGAAACGCTTTTTCTTATTCATCATTCCATTCAAATTTCCTCCCTTTATGCGTTAATGCAGTCAAGGGTTTTGCTATTTTGGAAAAATCTTGGATGAATCTCCTGTAATAACCAGCTAGCCCTAAAAATTGGCGTATGTGTTTCGGAGTTTTCGGGGTTTTTCACTTTTCAACGGTTTCAATCTTTGCTGGATCTACCTGAATACCTTCTTTGTTCACTATATGACTGAGGAATTGAACTTCTTCCAACCAAAATGCACACTTTGAAAACTTAGCGTACAGTTTTTCTTTTCTCAGCAACTCTAACACTTTTCTCAAATGTTCTTCGTGAAGATCATTCTTTGAGTAAATAAGTATGTCATTGATGAAAACAATGACAAACTTGTCAAGATATGGCTCACACACTCGGTTCATGAGGTCCATGAACACAGCTGGTGCGTTAGTCAATTCAAAAGGCATAATCATAAACTCGTAATGACCGTAACGCGTCCTAAAAGCAGTCTTCAGAATGTCATCCTCTTTCACCCACATTTGGTGATATGCAGAACGTAAATCGATCTTCGATTAAACCGACGAGCCTTGTAGTTGATCAAATAAGTCATCGATTCTCGGTAATGGGTAACGGTTCTTGATGGTAAGTTTGTTCAACTCTTGGTAGTCGATACACAACCTGAATGTACCATCTTTCTTCTTGACAAACAGAACAGGACCTCCCCATGGTGATGTACTTGGTCGAATGAAACCACGCTCTAAAAGTTCCTATAACTGACTTTGTAATTCTTTCATTTCACTGGGTGCGAGTCTGTATGGAGCACGAGCTATTGGTGCAGCTCCTGGTACAAGGTCTATTTGAAATTCAACGGATCGATGTGGGGGTAATCCCGGTAATTCTTTCAGAAATACATCGAAAAATTCTTTTGCGACGGGAACATCACTGATGTTCTTTTCTTCAGGTTTAACTTCCTCGATGTGTGCTAGAATGACGTAACAACCTTTTCTTATTAGTTTTTGCGCCTTCAAACTACTAATAAGATTTAACTTCGCGTTGTTCTTTTCTCCGTATACCATTAAAGGTTTTCCTTTTTCACGCATAATGCGAATCACATTTTTGTAACAAACGACCTCTGCTCTTACCTTCTTCAACCAGTCCATGCCAATTATTACATCAAAACTTCCTAACTCGACTGGTATTAAATCAATCTTAAACGTTTCATCACCCAGTTTAATTTCTCTATCCCGACATATATTATCTGCTGAAATTAATTTACCATTTGCTAATTAGAGTAAAAATTTATTATCCAAAGGCATCAATGGAAAATTTAATTTAGCACAAAATTCTCTACTCATATAGCTTCTATCCGCACCCGAATCAAATAAAACATAAGCAGATTTATCATCAATAAGAAACATACCCGTAACAAGCTCCAGGTCTTCCTGTGCTTCTGCCGCATTAATATTGAAAACTCTTCCACGGCCCTTCCCATTAGTATTCCCTTGATTCGGGCAATTTCTAATAATGTGGCCTGGTTTTCCACATTTATAACAAACAACGTTGGTATTACTTGCTCCGACACTATTCGTTCCGGCATTACTTGTTCCAACACTATTTGTTCCTTTAGTTCTGTTAAACTTTGGTCCGTAGACCTCACACTTTGTCGCGCTATGACAATTTCTTTTACACCTGTTGTAAAATCTCGTGCAAAACCCCTGATGATTTTCTTCACACCTATGACATGGCTGTTTTTGGTTTTTGTTGCCGTTGTTGTTATTGAGGTTGTTGTTGGGATTGTTATTGTTGTTGAAACGGTTGTTGTAGTTGTTGTTGTTGTTGGGATGTTTGTTGTAGTTATTGTTAGGATTGCAGTTATTGTTGCGATTGTTATTGCGGTTGTTGGGATAGTTGTTGCGATTGTGGTTGTAATTGTTATTGTTGTTGTACTGGTGACTCTTGTCACCGTTTTCCTCCCACTTCCTCTTGAGTTGTTTCGTATTGGCTTCTTCGGTCGCCTGCTCTTTAATTCTTCCCTCAATCTGATTTATGAGTTTATGAGTCATTCGACTTGCCTTTTATAAGAATATATTACATCAAAAATAAGTTTCTTGAATGCAGTTTTTACATAATATCATACAAGCATGGACTCCAAATCTTTTCCTTATTTTAGTATGCAACAGCGGAAGCTCTTAATAATCACCTGAGAATAAACATGCTTAAAACGTCAACAAAAATGTTGGTGAGTTATAGGTTTAACCTATGTATTATCAAATCATAATAATAGACCACAAGATTTCATATTTCAATATACATCCCATACATAGAGATAAAAATCATTCATATGGTGAACACCTGGTAACCGACATTAACATGATGCATATAAGAATATCCCCTATCATTCCGGGAAATCCTTCGGACATGATAAAAACGAATTCGAAGTACTAAAGCATCCGGTACTTTGGATGGGGTTCGTTAGGCCCAATAGATCTATCTTTAAGATTCGCGTCAATTAGTAGATCGATTTACTAATTCTTAGGCTACCAAGCAAAAGGGGCATATTCGGCTTCGATCATTCACCCATATAATGTAGTTTCATTTACTTGTGTCTATTTCGTAAAACATTTATAAAACTGCATGTATTCTCATCCCAAAATATTTGATTTTAAAAGTGGGACTATAACTCACTTTCACAGATTTTTACTTCGTCGGGAGTAAGACTTGGCCACTGGTCGATTCACGAACCTATAACAAATATATACATATATATATATATATATATATATATATATATATATATATATATATATATATATATATATATATATATATATATATATATATATATATATATCAAAGTATGTTCAAAATATATTTACAACATTTTTAATACATTTTGATGTTTTAAGTTTATTAAGTCAGCTGTCCTCGTTAGTAACCTACAACTAGTTGTCCATAGTTAGATGTACAGAAATAAATTGATATATATATTATCTTGAATCAATCCACGACCCAATGTATACACGTCTCAGACTAGATCATAACTCAAAGTATATATATTTTTGGAATCAACCTCAACCCTGTATAGCTAACTCAAACATTATTGCATATAGAGTGTCTATTGTTGTTCCAAATAATATATATACATGGGTCAATATGATATGTCAAAACATTTGCATACGTGTCTATGGTATCCCAAGATTACATAATATATTAGAATACATGTATAATACAATATAAGTTAGCTAGGATATGATTTGTATAGAATTGTTACAATATTTCCCGTAGCTACAACAATAAAAAAATATCCAATCTTGTTTTACCCATAACTTATTCGTTTTAAATCCGTTTTGAGTGAATCAAATTGCTATGGTTTCATATTGAACTCTATTTTATGAATCTAAATAGAAAAAGTATAGGCTTATAGTCAGAAATATAAGTTACAAGTCATTTTTGTAAGAGGTAGTCATTTCAGTCGAAAGAACGACGTCTTGATGACCATTTTGAAAAACATACTTCCACTTTGAGTTTAACCATGATTTTTGGATATAGTTTCATGTTCATAAGAAAAATTATTTTTCCAGAAGAACAACTTTTAAATCAAAGTTTATCATAGTTTTTAATTATCAAACCCAAAACAGCCCGCAGTGTTACTACGACGGCGTATGTCCGGTTTTACGGTGTTTTTCGTGTTTCCAGGTTTTAAATCATTAAGTTAGCATATCATATATATATATATATATATATATATATATATATATATATATATATATATATATATAGAACATGTGTTTAGTTGATTTTAAAAGTCAAGTTAGAAGGATTAACTTTTGTTTGCGAACAAGTTTAGAATTAACTAAACTATGTTCTAGTGATTTCAAGTTTAAACCTTCGAATAAGGTAGTTTTATATATATGAATCGAATGATGTTATGAACATCATTACTACCTCAGGTTTTGTGGATAAACCTACTGGAAATGAGAAAAATAGATCTAGCTTCAAAGGATCCTTGGATGGTTTGAAAGTTCTTGAAGCAGAATCATGACACGAAAACAAGTTCAAGTAAGATTTCCACTCGAAATAAGATTGTTATAGTTATAGAAATTGAATCAAAGTTTGAATATGAGTATTACCTTGTATTAGAAAGATATCTTACTGTAATTAAGAAAGATTTCTTGAGGTTGGATGATCACTTTACAAGATTGGAAGTAAGCTAGCAAACTTGGAAGTATTCTTGATTTTATGAAACTAGAACTTATAGAATTTATGAAGAACACTTAGAACTTGAAGATAGAACATGAGAGAGATCAATTAGATAAAGAAAATTGAAGAATGAAAGTGTTTTTAGGTGTTTTTGGTCGTTGATATATGGATTAGATATAAAGGATGTGTAATTTTGTTTACATGTAAATAAGTCATGAATGATTACTAATATTTTTGTAATTTTATGAGATATTTCATGCTAGTTGCTAAATGATGGTTCCCACATGTGTTAGGTGACTCACATGAGCTACTAAGAGCTGATCATTGGAGTGTATATACCAATAGTACATACATCTAAAATTTGTGTATTGTACGAGTACGAATACGGGTGCATACGAGTAGAATTGTTGATGAAACTGAACGAGGATGTAGTTGTAAGCATTTTTGTTAAGTAGAAGTATTTTGATAAGTGTCTTGAAGTCTTTCAAAAGTGTATGAGTACATATTAAAACACTACATGTATATACATTTTAACTGAGTCGTTAAGTCATCGTTAGTCGTTACATGTAAATGTTGTTTTGAAACCTTTAGGTTAACGATCTTGTTAAATGTTGTTAACTCATTGTTTATTATATCTAAAGAGATGTTAAATTATTACATTATCATGATATTATGATATATTAATATATCTTAGTATGATATATATACAGTTAAATGTTGTTACAACGATAATCGTTACATATATGTCTCGTTTCGAAATCATTAAGTTAGTAGTCTTGTTTTTACATATGTAGTTCATTGTTAATACACTTAATGACATGTTTACTTATCATTTATTATGATTAAACATAGTGTATCAATATCTTAATATGATTAATATGTATTTAGTAAGACGTTGTTATAACGATAATCGTTATATATATCGTTTCGAGTTTCTTAATTCGATAAACTCAATTTTATGTATATAACTCATTGTTAAAATACCTAATGAGATACTTACTTATCATAATATCATGTTAACTATATATATAATCATATATATGTCATCATATAGTTTTTAAAAGTTTTAACGTTCGTGAATCACCGGTCAACTTGGGTGGTCAATTGTCTATATGAAACCTATTTCAATTAATCAAGTCTTAACAAGTTTGATTGCTTAACATGTTATAAACACTTAATCATGTAAATTACAATTTCATTTAATATATATAAACATGGAAAAGTTCGGGTCACTACAAGTTAAACGTAACAATCAAATGAGATTTTCTTTTTGTTCAAAACAAGATACAGAGTATATTATAAGTAAAGTGAAAATCCTCTCTATCATGTCGATTTCATGTGAATAGTAAATTAATTAATTTCGTTTCATTTACTATTTATATGAATAGTAAATGAATTAATTTCGATTTACTATTTTGTTACTTGAGTAATATATATACATCATATATATTTTATTTGACGTCTCGGTGTATATGTGTGTGACCCCGAAGGCTCAAATGAAATTGGCCATATAGTTATATATTGTACCTTGCACATTAATCCTACGTAAAGTTAGCTTAATTGTAAATGTGTCAACTGAGTTAAGCAGTTGAAACTTTACCCAAGGTGTGCTTTCACTGCAGAAAGCCTTTTAATCAACTTTATTTGAAATAATTTATTACTATCAACTTATCAAGTAATATAATCATCTAATCATATTTGATACTCCAACCATCTATATTATTACTCCTATCTTTTTCCGCATAAAAAGTTTTTCAGGCCCTCCCAACTTGGCACACTAAATAAGCAGGGGCAGAGGGAGGGGGTCAAGTGGGGTCAGCAGTCCCCGATGATTTCGAAATTTTAGTGTAAATTTTTTCGGTTTTTCGATTTTGCCCCAGGTGAAATTTTTTTTTACCCCAAACCCTTCATATTTTGCCCCAAAACCTTCATATTTTTCCCTAAAACCTTCGTATTTTGCTCAAAAGCATCTAAATTTTGCTCAAAAAATTCTATATTTTGCCCCAAAATCTCTATATTTTGTCAAAAAAAAAATATCCTTACGTTTTAAAAAAAATATTGCCCCCGGTGATAAAATTTTCTGGATCCGCCACTGTAAATAAGTAAATAAGTACTATACCTTTTTGGCCCATTGCCTACCTGCCTGACCCGCCCGTTTTGCACCTCGAATATGTCATGGTATTATGGGAAATTGAAGATATTGACTTTTGTGCGTTGACTGCAGATAATTCAGCGTATTACTTCACATCAATTACAAGTGTAGCTTTGTTAGATTGTTGGACAGTTGGTTGGGTCATACTTTTTACCTGGTTCTTTTTGGGCACAAAATATTCTCTATGGCAGCTCGTCGGTGCAGCTATATGTGGGGTAGGCCTTTGTTTAGTGCTTCTTTCTGATTCTGGCGTTGCTGGTGGAGGTGATGATTTCGAGTAAACATTTAAATCATAAATGTTTGTTCATTCTAAATTAATTTAAAAAAATGGATTGATAGATGTGCTCATATTTCAGGTGGTTCGAATCCACTTTTGGGTGATATACTTGTAACTGGAGGAACGGTTTTCTTTGCACTCAGCAATGTTGGCCAGGTTGGAAAATATGCTTTTACTTCTTCCAGTTGTCAAGAGGCATTATTGAAGTGGTAAAATGGGTGGGTTGGGTAACACGTCAAAATGGGAACTTCTTTTGGTGTAGGTCAAACTAGTCAGGCTCGATTGTGCTGACCCACACAAGTGTTTTTATACATTTTTGAACTTATTAATATGCAAAGTATGATGATCAATTTTATAACATTACAACTCTTGTCTAGTTAACAATTTGTGAGGTTAATTAATATGATTGGTGCAATTCAATTGCCACATCATTTTGTGACATTGTTTTGTAATTGTTATTTGGTTCTAGCATTCCTCGCCTTTGAATGGTGTTTGAGTGTTCGACTCATTTGACCCAATCGTATTTATATGCTTTTTATATATATCTGCTTGTTTCATAGGAATTTTGTGCTAAGAAACACGGTCTTCTTGAAGTAATAACAATGCTTGGTCTGTTAGGAATGCTTTTTAGTGTAATTGAGATGTATCCTACTCAGCTACATATTTTTTTAGTTATAAGTACTATATCTATATCTATAATAAGTGAACATATATCAATTTCCATAACATAATTTAGTGCCATATTTGAGAGGAAGAGTCTGCAAGCAGTGACATGGTCTCCTGTGCTTGTAAGTGGCTACTATTAACACATTTGCATTCTCGTATAAATGGATTCATTTAATTTTTCTTATATATATATATATATATATATATATATTTTTTTTTTTCAGATACTAACATTTGCTGGTTACACGGTGACATTCTTTATTTTCTACACTTCAACACCTCTTATGCTTCAGGTTTGTCTTAATTCTTGACAACCTTATTTACTTTTTCGCAGTTTGAAAGAGTAAATTAGGTTTTGAGCAACAAAATAACTTGTACAAGCGTTTATTTTGCTGCTTTACGCATAGATGGTTTTATAATGACTCAAATAAATGTATGTAGAAAAGTGGTTCCATGTTATTCAACCTGTCACTCGTCACGGCTGATATGTGGGCTGTTGTCATTCGCATTTTATTCTACCGCCAACAGGTACAAATTTCATCTAGTGACTGTTGATTGTTTGTTTATCCTATCTTTAGTACTTAATTTTTGCACGTTGCATCCATGATTGAATACTTAAAGAGGTGGAATAAAAGGGTCACATCAAAACTCTGGTGTTGTTTGTTTTCTAAGATGTTTTTGTCTGAACATTGCGGACCATCTCTGTAGAGAAGATGTAGCCTAAAGGTCTATATGCTGAATAGTGAATACTGTTTGTTTATGTGTGCAAAATAACTTAATCATGTTTGCATCACTAAAAAACATATTTCTACGTCCGCCAGACAGAATAAGACATAATTTTATCTTATGTCTTTAGAACATTATTGTATCTTATGTCTTCAGAAAAACAAACAGCGTGCACTACAAACGTCTGCTGGAGCGCAGAGCCGCAGACATAAGACGTAATAAGATTTGCAGACAGAAAAACAAAGAACACCTTAAACTTATCATTAATGCAGACTGAAAAACAAAGAAGAATTATTGGCAACACGTAAGGTAGTATCGAATGAAGTTAGGACTTTACCAGTGTTGATTGGTCGTAATGGAAGAAGTTATTGCGACTGCGAGGCTCCCACGTGTGAAGGTTTTTGTAAATCGTGGTATGTTTTGAATAGACATGTTTCAAGAGATTTAATCAGCGAAGCTAATCCTAGGTCAAGAAAAAAGGCGAATGAGGCTTCCACTTCGGGTACTTATAAGCTTAAAGATCACATTGATGACTTGGATTACGGGGACGCAATTCAAAACTTGTTTTGTGGGTCTCAAGATGGTAGAGACAGTGGTTCATCGACAATCTGGAATGGAAAAATGTCTGTGGAGGCTTTCGCGGCATTCGATGAGATGATGACACGTTTGGCCGAGGAGAGCGAACCGGGAGATGGATCCGCCAATGTGTTATCTTATAAGATTGAGAATCGGTCTGGGAAGAACATTTTGAAAGAGACGGTTAATGGCAAGTTGAAAAGGGCGGGACCTAGAGGTTGATTTCACTTGGTTCGTTAGGTTTGGTTCGTGTTTTTATCTTGTAGTATTCGATTTAGTTTTGGTTAGTTTGTAAGGTTTTTCGGGTTGTTAGGGGAGGCTCGTTTATAAATAGTTTTCGTTAGTTGGTTGATTTCTATGTGGCGAACTTCCCCGCTTTCCCCTGTTTATTTGTATTCTTTGTTGATGGCGTTTTCTTTTGGAAAACAACCTCGTTTCTATATGAGTTTTCGTTTTTTCGCCAAAAAAAAAAAAAAAAAAAATCATGATAGTACTGCTTTGTACTCATACATGATGCATCATGTATATGTATATAATGTGTTATGTGTGAACATGATCAAAGTTGATTTTCCTAAGAACAAGCTCGGATCATGAAAGGCTCGCGAATCGCAATGTAAAAGTCACGGGGCGCGAGAACTGCAGGATTTTGGCCGAGAGCATTCTGTAGGCGCGAAGTCAAGCTTGCAGGTCGCGAGAATTGATTGATTTTGGCCGAGCACTTCTCGTAGGTCGCGAGATTGTGCTCGCAAGTTGCGAGGTCCTTTGTTGTGTCGTGGGTCGCGAGGCCGAGTCGGAGCTGCATTTGAATTAGATTAGGATGCAAATTGCTTTGATATCTATATAATGTAATCCTATTTTATTTGTAACCCTAAACACGAAAATAATAAAAATTTATCTCCGGTTGGCCGTGGACTAAACCAATCTATTTGATTAGATATAGCCATGTTATATTCTCTTGTCCTTTATGTTTTTTGCATTAGTATTACGTTTTCACTTATTAGTTTGTTGTCGGTGGGTTTGATAACTTGTAGGTTATCAAGTTCTTGTTGAGGCTCGCTAAATTCCCAACATAATGGATCAAAAGTGTTTGTGGGTAGACCTTGATTGTTTTGACCGGTTCAAGACTATGATACATAGGAACCTTTTTTGCTTGTTGCTTTGCTCCAACTTTCACTGAATAGTGTCTTATTTTTTGCTGCAGGTAGACTGGTTACACTATGTCTCGTTTTCGATAGTTGGTGTTGGGCTTTTCATATATTCCAAAACGTAAGTCTCTTCTTAACGTAATTGCCTTCTTTTCCTGTATATTTAAAAGTCGTTTAGATATAAATGCACAATCGTGTTTCTTTTCTCAGCGAGAAGAATCCCAATTCGTTACCAGAACCTGAAAACGGGACACCAAACCAACAGTACCGACTGGTTCATGACCAAGTAATGGAGAGTGCTGATGCCACACTATGATCTTATTCAAGTTAATTATTCATATAAGTTTATATTATTCATTGTTTTGGAGTCTAACTAATTGCTTTTTTTTTGTTGTTCTTCCATTATAAGAATATTGGAAGTATATGTACAGGATGTCATACAGATTCACTTGATATAAGTATGTTATAGTTTGACCAATCACAAAATGTACAGCTCTAGGCTGAATATAAATAAAACACATGACAATTTGGTCATAATGTCATATAATATGTAATACATATAATCACAGTTAGCCATTTGCATAGTACATAATCAAGAATTCAAAACGACGTTCTGGTATCCTTACAAGAGGTTTTGGGTACCTTACTAGCTACACATCTTGATTCTCGATTCCATGATATTATCTTTGCCTTTGATTTGGCGAACCCTTATTGTATCTTGATGAATGCTATTGATTTGGCGAACCTCAAAAGAAGTGTGTGCTTTTTTTTCTTTGTTGTTAGTGAATAATGGGAATAAATATTGTATACTCTGTTATCATCTTCAAATCATCTTCAAGTCATAAAGATGTCTACCAATAATTTATTGCTATATATTTCATGACTATTTGGTATTGACCGCATGGTAAATACCACATATATCCGAGGTGGACACTATTACTACGAAGACTTTCGGTGAATCTGCCAAAAGATCATCCACCAATTTATGTTCTTTATTTACCATTAAGTCAATGTCATTTGCTATAAACTAGTCCGGAACCGGCCCGCGCGATGCGGCGGGGGCTTTCGGGCTGTGTATTCATATTTAACGTAACGTTGTGTATTTACAGAGGGAAAAACGGCGCATGTCTTAAGCGTCGTTTTAGATGTCGTTGTCTTAAGCGTTTTTTTAAAGTGTCCGTTTCGAACGTAGTTAATTTCGTTTTGTTCATAAATTTTTTTCGAGTGTAACGGCGGTGTCGGAAAAATTTAACTTCGAACAGAAAGATACGGGCTGTCGTTGTGCTAAGCGTTTTTTAAAAAGTGTCTGTTTCTCGTATAGTTAGTCACGTTGGGTTCGTGAGACTTTTTCGAGTTGAACAGTGGTATCGGAAAATTTTAACTTGCACCGAGCGAGAAGATATGGCCCGTTATAAATTTGGGAGGAATTGGTTTCTTTTATTTAAAAAAAATTATATGTTTACAATTTCTACCCATGAAAAAGTGTAAACTTGAGGGCTCTTGTGTAAATTGAGGCGAATTTGAGGGACCAATTGTAGTATGAACATAAACTCAAAACTACAATCAAAGTGAACTAAAACTACATAATTAAGCATCACTTTTAGTATGGAAAAAAGGGTTAAAATTAATAATTAATAGAACATCCTAGACGCAGCAGGTGTATGTATCCTAAAATTACAACATGCTCTTCAATACGTATAATTTTATAGTATACTTTTTCTCTTTATTATTAAATAATTACAAGTCTTTTTATTTAAAGATTAGACGACTAATAGTAACTATAAACTACAAAATTCCGTTATCTGCAAGTGCCATCTCTATTAGTTTTGTAAATTTGCAACATAGCAGTCGTTAACATGTATAAAATAATTGTATAATTAAAAAGTATACAATTAAAAAGTGTGAAATTAATTATATTATACCTAAATACTAAAATACACCCGGATTTTTGTTGTTGTTTTGAATTGTCGTTTTGAGTTTGCGTTCACACTGCAGTCGGCCCCTCAAGTTCGGCTCAATTTACACAACGGTCCTTCAAGTTTACACTTTCTCAGGGGTAGAAAGTGTAAATATATAATTTTATTAAAATAAAAGAAACTAATTCCACTCGAATTTATAACGGGCTCTATCTTCTCGCTCGGCGTGAGTAAAATTTTCCGAGACCACCGTTCAACTCGAAAAAATCTAACGAACCCAACGGGACTAACTATACGCGAAACGGACACTTCTCAAAAAACGCTAAACACCTCGGGCTATCTTCAATACATATACATACACTTATAATAAACAACCCAAACTACCTACATCATATCGATGGTGATGTTTCCATTTTTTACACAATCTTCCTGACGTTAAAAATGCATATGCCATTAGGTATACTAGGTACTAACGACGTGTATCCAAAAACACCCGTAGCAAAGCATTTTTATTTCTATAAATACATAACGTTACGTTAACTATGATTATGTAACCCGAAAGACACCGCGTCATCGCGCGGACCACTTTTCTAGTTAACAACCAAGTACAACACTTTAAACACTTTAAAAGAGCAAATTTAGTAAAATCCGGAAGGAAAAAAAAGTAAACTCAGCAAAGTGTAAATTTGCACAATCAAATTATAAGATCCTCAACGGCCCAAGCCTTATTTATGTTTCCTTCATCCACGAGTAAATAGGGTTTTACCAAGGGTTTTAGATACCGTTTGTTCGTCGTCAAAATACTTCAATTTAAATGCTCTACAATAATAATCATTTAAAAATCCACGCATAATCATCAATGAATCATCGTCAACCACAATCTTCTAATTTACAACTAATTCCAGTAGCTGATAATGACAATGGAATTTCAGTTTCAATATTCGATTATTCAGTTGAGAATCACTTCAAAGCGATTGATAAAATCGCTATGATATCTGGTGAATCGGAAACTGATTATGAATCAAGCGAAATTCAACGATTGAAGTCTTCTGTTTTATTCTTAAGGTGCGGTTTCAATGTTGTTTACATATTTGTAATTAGACTTATTGTTAGCAGGTGATATAATATGATAGGTTCTGTGTAGACAACTAGTCACAACTTATAAGTTCTAATTTAGTTACTTGTGTTATCACACTACAAATTATAGATTCTAATTCAGTTCATTTGGTAACATTGTGTTGTAGCTCATTTGTAGTAGCCCGGCTCTCTTAGCTAGAGGTCAGGAGTTCGACTCCTGTGGGGTGCAGCATTGCACACAAGGTTGCCACTTACCCCTTGAATTTCACCCAAGGGTGCCTTCCGCAAATCGCGTTGCTGGGGAGGGGGTTTTTACCGCCCATGCTCTCGGATTGGGCCGGGTTTCCTCCTCGGCAACAGTTTGGCGTGGGTGGTTAAGTTCCCTGGGTGATCCCGCCCGTAATGCTGTTAAAAAAAGATTTAGTTTATTTGGTCACTTACGGTTTGTTTGGAATTTGGTTAAATTGTGTTTGATTCCCACTATTTTAAGGAAACTTTATGAATAAATAAAAACTAAACGAGTTTAATTGATTGGAGATGAAAATAAGCAATCTACGTAATAAAACAACTGCTCGTATAAGGCAGTAGCATTTATGTTGCCAACTGCAGCATTTTTAGTTATGTTTATATCTCATGTTGATAATATTCCATAACTAAAGATATTGGTATTTAAAGAAAGTGGAGCGATTTCTGTTATCAACCTCGTGCTATTAGATTTGCACGTGAAAATAAGTCTTCTGTCGAGATGGATGTAACAGCTCAGATGAACTTGCCTCAATTTTCTTCAGCATCTGTTCCCAAGGTATAAATAAAATTTAATTTTCAATATTTAATTAATTGACTCTACTAATCAGGTCTGTTTTTAATTGACACCATAATGTGTGTCTTTATAAAGTTTCATTTAAAGTATTCCTTAATAGACTGGGTCTAATACTGATGCAGGTTATGCCATATGGAAATACGATATCTTCATCATTGAGGTTCGTTATCTATCCATGTACCTGATTTTACATACTTAGATTGGATATAGCATTCAAAAAGTGAAACATTCGGTGATTCTGTTTTAAGGTTTGGACAGTAGTCTTCATTTGCTGCTGATTGAAATCGAAGGGTCAAAACAAAAAAATTGATATTTTGTTCTTTCCGCTACCTCATTAATGTCTCTTGATCAGTATATGAGTGTTTGATTGTTAATGTTTGTTTTCTACAACTTTTGAAGTTTTGCAATGAGTTTTGTGGGTATATTGGAGTTTAGGTCATTGAACTGCTTAAGAATTTAGTCGTGGAACTTATTTACAAGGTTGTAAAAAGTTTCTAGTCGGGGACTAGTCAGTCGTGACCTTGTTGGGACTATTCGGTCAAGTCGGGACTTTGTTCAACTTTTTTTCTCTTGTTTGATAGTGACGTTATGATTTGACCGAGGATTTAAGTTTCATAATATCTTTTACTTGTTATACATATAGGGGCAGGATCAATGGGGAAGTAACCAATCGGGGGGAAGCGGGGGGAGCAAATTTTTTTTTTTTTTTTTCCGTTTTTTTTGGAATTTTTTTTTCCGGCATCTAGATCACACGAAAATATGAACATTTAGAAAAGACACTTCGTGATGAATGTTATTATTTAGGCGGGAAAACGATCGACAAAAATAACATTCAAGATAATATTGTTCGTGAAGAATATGAACGTTTTTTTTTCATGTTTTGTGAAGTAAAATTTAGCCCGATTTAGAGTTTAGGGTTTGGTGTTTTGGGTTTATGGAATATATATATATATATATATATATATATATATATATATATATATATATATATATATATATGTATGTATGTATGTATGTCGTCTTAAAAGGTCTTTTTGCAGCAAAGATTTTGTAATGTATGTTGGAGGCCATGTTTGGGCATTGGATTGGTGTCCCAGAGTTCATCAAAGTTCTCACAATAACATTAATGTTGAGGTACATATATTTGTATAAAACCTTTTCTTTCTTATGCTCAACATGGAGTTGTATATGTCAATTCATCCACTATTCACATTCACATTATAATATATAATAAGTAGACGGGGAACTGCTTATTCTGTTCGCCTTATAAATGGTTTATCTGCTTGCACCCAAAAAAAAGAATGAAAAATGTGCCTATATTTTTTTATATTATGAACAATTTACAACTCTTTTTCTATTGGATACATATATTTATCCTTACCTTGTAATTTCACTCTAGTTCATTGCCGTTTCTGCTCATCCTCCAGAGTCTTCATATCACAAGATTGGTGCTCCACTTTCTGGTAGAGGTCTCATCCAGATATGGTGTATCGTAAATACTTGCGTGAAAGACCAAAATGGGAAACCTTTAGTCAAAGTCAGACCGAAGAAGTATTCCAAAAATAAAGAAACAAATCAACTAAAGAAACGAGGAAGACCAAAAAAGGATCCTGCAAAGGAATCTGTGAAGAAAATTTCCAAAAATAATGAAACAAATCTACCGAAGAAGCGAGGAAGACCAAGAAAGAATCCTGTAAAGGAATCTTTGACTAGCATGGATGCAAATAGCCAACATTTGGTAGTATTTTCTGAAAAATTAAATAAACATTTTCTTGAAATTTATAACAAAACCCACGAGCAAGACACATTAAAGGTGTATACTCGAAAGCGTAAAAATCACAACGAAGAATGCTCATTAAAGTCTATGCGGACATCTTTTAAGTCGAGATTGAAAAGATGCAAAACAAGGGATAATAGTCAAGTAAATGATGCTGATCCACCTCATCTATCACATAATTGTGGAAGTTCACTCAAGCAAGATCCTGTACTTTCTGAACCAGTTCACGATAGTGCCTCTAATTCTGAACCGGTTCACGATAATGGCTTTATTTCTGAACCTGTTCACGATAGTGGCTCTATTTCTGAACCTGTTCACGATAGTGGCTCGATTCCTGAAGATGTTGCTTTGCCTAGACTTGTAATGGGCCTGGCCCACAATGGTAAAGTTGCATGGGATGTGAAGTGGAGGCCTTGTGGTTCTCGTGTTATTTCGAAGCACGTAATAGGGCATCTTGCTGTCTTGCTTGGGAATGGTGCTCTTGAAGTGTGAGTATTTATTAATTCAGATCAATCAATATGTTATTTTATATTATTATTATTATTATTTATTATTTTCTCATCATCGTGGTATTCTAATGTACAGATGGGAGGTACCTCATCCTCATGCAACTAAAGCTATATTTTCTTCTAGTCAAAAGGAAGGCACTGATCCTCGCTTCATCAAGTTGAAGCCAATTCTCATATGTTCAGCGTTGAAGTGTGCTGATAGAAAAAGGTAATAGCTAATATATAAATCAGGGTATCATATATTTGATTGGATGTATGATACCACATATGATTTCATACGTCTTTTGTTACTTTGTGGATGATGTTTAATTCACGCCCCAAGTGTTATTGTTATTACTTTAATACATAATACATAATACTTATATAAGTATTGAACACCTTTTTTAATCTCTCATATGCAGTATTCCCCTAATATTAGAGTGGTCAACATCAGCTCCTCATGATCTCATTATGGCTGGTTGTCATGATGGAGTGGTAAAGTTTCTACATTTTTAATTATATTTAATATTTTTGTAGTATTGTTTTAAGTAACTTGCATTCTTTAAATCATTTCACAATCCATATTGGATGGATACATGGTTACATGCATATATAAAAAACAAGCACTCACAAATAAAAATATAGAAACATATAAATCAGTGCTGCTTCTGGTCATTGTTAGATTGTATTGAATATGTGGAACTAAAAAATTTATCTATGTTCAGGTTGCCCTGTGGAAACTATCTGATAATGATCCATCTAAAGGTACATTGTTATGTTTTAATTTCCTATTTTGTGAATTCTGCGCGTGTGTTTTAGTATAGCTTGTGCACATGTAAGCAACAACTAACAAGTATTGTGATTTTGAATATTTAATATTAATTACAAGTTTGTATTGTTTTGAATGAAGATACCAGACCTTTGCTTTGCTTTACTGCTGATACTGCTCCTATAAGGGCACTTAAGTGGGCTCCAGTGACCAGGTCAGCAATCATTGGTGTAATCTAAATTCTTAAACCCTTATGTACAGATCCGTAATCATGCATTTTTTTACTTGCCATATTTTCATAAACGACGAAATAGAAATCATGCCCATCCAAATTTCGTTGTTTTAATTGATACTAGTGTTTTTTGTGGGCCAACAAATTCAAACCAACTGCTTACTGTGATACTATCCGTCGCTAAAGTGAGATGCTTATCAAAACTTTTTTTTTTTTTTTTTGGCTATCTGCAGTGATCCTGATAGTAAGAATATATTTGTTACTGCCGGGCACAAAAGTATAAAATTTTGGGACTTGCGGTAAGTATCCAAATATTCATCTTTAACTTTTGCTTTGACATATCAAGCTTCAGTTGTGTACAAACTGTGTAACTTTAAGGTCTATATCTATCACTACAGTGAACCGATGCACCCTCTTTGGGATATACCTGTTCAGAGGATCGTAAATAGTTTGGATTGGCTACCAGATCCAAGGTTTGTAAAACCTCCTTCCCCATTAAGATTTTTTTTTTTGAAAGACAAAAAATAAAAAAAGAAATCTTATTGAATGATTTCTGCTTGACAGATGTGTTGTTTTATCTTTTGATGATGGAGAAATACGAATTATTAGCTTATTGAAGGCTGCAAATGACGTCCCTGTTACTGGTATGCCCTGTGTTAAGCCACAGCAGAATGGTTTAAATAGTTATCATTGTTCGTCGTCTTCCATTTGGAGTGTTCAAGTGTCAATAACAGGTAACTTCCTATTGTAGTTAATGTCTTAAACATAATGAGCACATGTTTTAAATATAATATAAAAGAAGTTATCGCTTATTTGCTATCATTTAAGACTGCTGTTTGTATTTTGAAATGAAAAAATGTCCTGTTTCGGTATAAACATGAATTTAAGCTAACTGTCATTTGTTTGTTAGATAGCATCATTGCTAAGGGTTCAACCTAAATTGAATATAACTACATTATATATTGTAAATTTGTAACTCTTATTAATGTTACTCGCAGGCATGGTTGCATATTGCTGTTCAGATGGTAAAGTAATTCATTTCCAGGTATGCATTTCTAAATTTCATTTGATTCTGTAATTTCGAAACCCAATGAAAAACCTTGTTTACCCGTTTATTTTATAATTTAAAAAAAATATATCCATTTTTGATTAACATCAAGTGTTGTAAGTAATGAATAAGTACCTCATTGATAGCATTTATTACTTTATCAGCTTACAACGAAAGCAGTAGAGAAAGATCATCACAGAAACCGTGAGCCTCATTATCTTTGTGGGTCCCTAACCGAGGAAGAATCAACGCTTACTGTGTTCTCTCATTTACCCAATGCTCCTTTTTCTTTGAAAAAATCATCGAAAAAATGCTGCGATACACCAACTACCAGACGTGGTTTTAACTCGCGCTCAAATCAAGAAAAGAGAGCCAAGGACAAAGTTTCAAAATCTCAAACGTCGGAGAAACAACCCTCAGGTTTGTCTTTCCGTGCGCATTTGTGTGTGTGTGTGTTCATTTACCATTGAGATAAAACAGTTCATATGATTGTTTTACTTGTATTGTAATACTCGGTGTTTAGTGCTTCGATAAACTGGACCTGGCTCATAATCTGATAAATATAATATGATTTTTGTTAGTTAAAAAATAGATGTTTGGTTTCATAATTACTATAACCATTTTAAATATTGTAGCAACAACTTAAATTACTTATTTAACCTACTGGGATTAAGTTGTTGTCTTGATGATGTTCAGGTCATAACATGTACTCCGAAAGCTCGTTGGTGATATTTCAAAAGAACGATACCTCTGTGAAATCTAAAACCTGCCAAGAATTAGTTTGCATCGATGATAATAATAATAATAATGATGATAATGATAAAAGTAATAAGAGTGAAGAAGAAGATGTGAAAACAGAAATGGCGAATAAGGAGGAGGAAATAGAAGTTTTTCCTTCAAAGATGGTTGCGATTCATCGTGTAAGATGGAACATGAACAAAGGTAGCAACAGATTACTTTGCTCTGGTGGTGCTGCTGGTATTGTACGTTGTCAGTTAATTATTTGATCCATTAAAAGGGAATTTGGGTCGGGTCATGTTAATCTCGTACATCAATTTTTCCTCAATAAAATCTTTAGTTAATATATTCTTGATTTCTTGTAGTATGTTTTATTATACATCTTATATCTGGATATGATAAGAAAGCTTATTATTTTTGTAATGTTCTTAATTTTCATTATCTAGTTATGCTTTTGTTAGATTTTGTAAACTGTGGTTTTATGATCCCACCTTTAACGAGCCACCAAACTATATGTCCGAAAGTGGATATGAGAACGTTAGAAAAGTCATGTCATGTTTTTATGATATCAATCTTCAATCCAGCTCGAAGTTATGAGTTTCGTGTGCACAAAAATACCTTATAGGTCCCAATGGAATCCAAAATTTGCATAGTTCCTCGCCGTGACCTTATCAAATCATAGTTGTGAACAAAATGCCCTCGTCACTTCGTCAGCAAGTAATTCTAGTAGGTTACAATTTAGAACAAACTAAATGAAAATATGAACACCTAATGGAGTATTTTGTAATCGATAGAATAACAAATAGAAAAATCAATCAATTGTTAATAGGTAGATGAAAGAACCTGCGTGTACGTAAATTATGACGAAACGAATCGTGATGCAGGAAAAGAATAGTTACAAGGTTGTGGGAGTATTATGCTTGCACCAGGGCCCTCTTATTCAATTTATGGACCCTGTGCGATAAATAAAAGTGAGCCCTTATATACACAAAATTTTCAATTATATAATAATCAAGTTTAATAATACTAATAAAGTCATAATTACTATGATCAATCAAAATAACGGACGTTAAAAATGTAGTATCAAATCCAATAGAAAACGTAGCATGGTGTATTTTCTTTTTTAATTTTTATATTATTAATTATCAAATGGACTCATGTATGGATAATGGACCTAGGTATGCAACATTAGAATATATTTTTTGGGCCCCTAAAGATATTAGGCCCTGTGCGGCTGCACGGGTTGCACGGACCAATATCCGGCCCTGGCTTGCACCTATGATCAAAAGGAAACATTCATTTAGTAACATCACTAATTTTATTTCACAATATCCATGTCTTTGAATTTTAACATAATAAAAAAAATATATTTCAGATCAAATATCTTTTTATGCAACGCATTTTTCCGTTTTAGGTATTTGTGATTTCTTCTTCTTGCCATATAACTTATAGGCCCACCAATAAAAGACATCTACCTTTTTTTTTTTTTTGAAAGGCAAGCTTGCATCAGTCCGGACCGAAGCCTAGTCATCATTTGCACACACACACGCGCTTTCGGGCAGAAAACCCGAACCACACTCTGAGGATCCGACCCTTTTAACCATCCCGAGGGGCAGGCGGGTCGGATCTTAGTCCCGGAGCGGGTCGGTAAAACCTTCCCTTTGGGCCACCTTCAAGAAATATATTTCAATTCCTAGAGCGGGTGACGAGGTTCGAACCCGAGACCTCTAGCCCTGCGAGTACACAAGTGTAACCGCGGTACCATTGAAGCAATGCTTCGTTGGTAAAAGACATCTACCTAATTCTGTTATATCGAAAGAGCCATGTGTGTGACACCTTGTGGATAATGTTTACGAAGCATTGTTAGTAGGGGTATGCATGGTACGGAAAAATACCGAAAACCGAGAACCGGATCAGAACTGAACCGAACCGAGGAGTTTCGGTACCGAACCCAAAAATCATGGAATCGAACCGGACCGAATCAAATTATTTGGTACGGTCCTCGGTACGACTTCATTTATTAATTTGAGACTTGGGACGGAATCGAACCGAATTAGTTTAGTCCCATATTTTAATGATAATTAGATCGACTTTTCTGCCAGCAGTGGCGGAGCCAGGAAATTTTTTCACCGGGGGCGAATTTTTTTTAAAAAAACGTTGGGATTTTTTTGGCAAAATATAGAGGTTTTGGGGCAAAATATAGAGTTTATTAACCAAAATTTGGAGGTTTTGGGCAAAATACGAAGGTTTTGGGTCAAAATATAAAGAGTTTGGGGCAAACAAAAAAAAATTCACCTGGGGCAAAATCGAAAAATCGTAAAGGTAATAATCCGTTTTGTAGCAGATTGTTCGATAAATATAGGTAATAATCTGATTCAGATCTGTAACGATTTCTTTGTTCGATTTGTGTATCCAGGTCTTTGTTGGATTTGATTATCGATTTCTTTGTTCCATTTGTTTATCATATTTGTGAAGACCGATTTGTTGCTGTTTTTGACCGGATTTGTTGCTATATAAGTCTTTGTTGCGGTTCTTGTTTATCAGATTTGCTGTAATTCGATGTAATTTGTTGTTGTTCTTGGTGTTCTAACCATTTTGCAATTGATAAAATTACGTTGGTAGTCCATTTAGTTTGATAAATGTACGACGCTGGTCCTAAACCTAACGTTACTTAATTTGTCCCTTTAACTAATTATATTATGTTAGGTACAAAACCAACGCCGTGCATTTATCAAATCACGGGAACTACTGGTATAATTATAAAAAAATAAGGACTATAAGTATAATTTTGAGTAAACTACAGGGACCAATGGTATAATTAACTCATAAACATAACTAGTCCGGATCCGGCCCGCGCGATGCGGCGGGGGTATTCGGCCTGCATATTCATATTTAACGTAGCTTTATGTATTTACAGAAGAAAAAATGACCCATTTGGTAAGCGTCGTTGTAGGTGTCGTCGTCGTCTTTAGTGTTTTTAAAAAATTTTATGGTTCGAACGTAGTTAGTTTCGTTTTGTTGATAAAATTATTTCGAGTTTAACGGTGCTATCAAAAAAATTTAACTCGCGGCGAGCAGGAAGATGCGGGCTGTCGTTGTGTTTAACATTTTTTAAAAAGTGTCCGTTTCGAACGTGCTTATTTTCGTTTTGTTCATAAAAATATTTCGAGTTTAACGGTATAGTCGGTGAAATTTAACTCGGGGCGAGGAGGAAGATACTGGCTGTCGAAATGTTTGGGTGAAGTTTTTATTTTAATTCAGAGAATTTATGTATCACCCCCTGGACTTCAGGGTAGTTTTTGTAAACTGGTTATAGTGGGGTTTTTTTTGGAGTTTTTGGGTTCAACTTTGGTTAAATGTCGTTTTGTCCAAATTTTTTGTTTGGGTTGGGGTGAAACGACGTGGTTTCCGACGTCTTTTAGTATTATTTTTTTTGGTAACCTGAGTATCCAACATTTTTTAAACTGACTAATCCCAAGGCGACTACTCGCTTTGCGAGCAGCTCAGAGTCATTGCAGGCGAACCTCCGTGGCCATGATGGAGAATAACTTTGTGGTGTGAAAGGAATCGAACCCTTGACCTCCACATTGGAAGGTCAGGATCTTATCATGCCACCACCACCCTCATGGTTTGTCTTTTAGTATATAAAGGTATAAATTTCAGGTACATTTATGAACGACAAAATTTCATTCCTCGTCCCTGAACTTTACATCGATTTTGACTCCCTGTCCTTTTTCTTTTTTTTTGTGCATTCCTCGTCCCTAAACTTTAAAAAGTGTACATCCCTCGTCCCCTCGTCTACTTTCTGTCAAAACCTGCCGTTACCCCTTATCACGTGCATGTCATGTGAGGGTATTTTTGTCATTGTAAAAATTTTCCCATTTATATTTATTATTTATTATATATATTATATAATATAATTATATTATTATTATTATGGAGGTTATATATAGAATTAGAAATTAGAAATAGAAATACATTGATATGGAATTAGATCCCAATGTATTCGACGGGACCAGTTCAACAAGAAAGGAAATTAGATGTAGAAAGGAAATTAGATCCACTTCATATACAAATGAAAGTCGGTGGTTACGATTTGGTGTAGATCTGAAAATGCCAGATCTGCAAATTTCGACGGGACCAGTCACGATTTCAGTCACGAGGGATGTAGATCCAATACTCCGGTTTCAGTCACGATTTGGTCACGACTTCAGTCACGATTTGGTGTAGATCCAATACTCCGGCGGCCTCAGGTCACGATTTCAATCACCAAATCGGATCTTGGAACTCAGGGTTCAAGAACTTCATGTGATTATGTCAATTAAATTGTTTTAGAGTTTGCGTTTTCTTATGGAGGTTAGTTTTTGTTTGTTAATTGTTATATTTATTTGTAGAATTTTACATATCATTGTTGTAATTGTTATGCAGATTATGTAAATTTTTTATGTTTTTATTTAATTTATACATTATATTATAATTATGTGTTGTAAGTATATAAAGTTTATGGGAGTGTACTGTGAGAACAATGAAGATGATGATGGAAAACATAAAATGGAAATGGATGTGATGTTCCATATGCAATATATTAATTAAAATTGAGATTAAGGAAAATGGAGCAACTAATTAACGAGTCTGAATTACAAGGTGTAATTGTATACATTCATAATTTATTTTGTTGATTTTATAAAATATAAAACTAGGGTTCTTGATTTTGGGATGATGAACATGAGATGAAGAGGATGAGGGTGAAAAATAAGTTATATAAAAAAGAAAAGAAAAAGAATTAAAAGACTAAAATACCCTCACATGCTTTTCACATGACTAAACAAACGGCTGATTTTGACTGAAAGTAGACGGGAGGACGAGTGATGTAGATTTATGATACATTAGGGATGAGGAGTGCACAAAAAAAAGAAAAAGGACAGGGAGTCAAAATCGATGTAAAGTTCACGGACGAGGAATGAAATTTTGTCTTTATGAACATATGAAAACAAGATTAGGTAAATATATATTTAACAGCACAAATTATGATCACGTGGATAATTACGTGTAAACAAGTTACGTCATCACCACACTGATCATTAGTAATGTTATCGATATCGATATGATCACACTGGAATTTAAGATATCTAAGAGCATCAAGTGTGGTATCGAATCAGCTCGACGGTCGGACCACACCGTTTCGGAGTCGGTCCGGCATTGGTCCATCCGAATTCTCACACTCGACGCTGATTTAGTTGGGGCCCATGGTTTAAATTTCGACCGTTGCAATTTTTTTTTCTTTTTCTTTAAATAACATATATATTAACCTCTATATATACACACACAAGTCACAATCTGTACACTCACACAAACCTCACTTCTCTCATTACTTCAGACAATCAAAAAAATAGTTTATAAAATACAATGGCTTATTCATCTTCTGACGATGAGTATACGACGCTTGCACTCGAAATGTTAGAGGCCGATCAAAGTGATGAGGGGGGTAGTTCTAATGTTCGATTAACGCGACGCTATATCAGACGTTGTAAGTAACTAAGGGGGGTGAATAGTTACTTAGTCGATTTTTAAAATTTTCTTTGCGTTTTCTTGAACTTGATATAGTGTGACTTGAAATATTTGTTCTCAAATAATACTATATATATATGTATGTATGTATGTATGTATGTATGTATGTATGTATGTATGTATGTATGTATGTATGTATGAAGAGAGAACAAACACAACGATTTATAGTGGTTCGGGAAGATGTTAACTAATCTTCCTTAATCCACTCCTCAATTCTACGAATTGAGATTTTTCTTTACTATGATACTCCAAACTCGGTGGAGTGTCCGGATACAACACTAGTACTTCGATAAGCCGCAACTTGTGAACTCTTACGTCCCTTTGAAGACTTCACAAACACCTATAGCTCTTACCACAAGATCCTAATGAACTATCCTAGTGAAAACATAACTACCTTCTAGATCCCTTTAAGAAGATAGTTTACAAGTAAACTTACAACTTAAACTTACAAGTACTCTTGCTAGAATCACTCTAAAAGATTACAATTTAATTATAAGAATGATATCAGTAAGTATGAGAAAATATGAGTGCAAGATGTGAATCTTCAAATGCTTCAAGGCTTGGCTTTTATAGGAAAGAGAAATCTGCCTGGAAGCTACACGGCTCGCTGCACGGCCGACCGTGTACCTCTGACATCTGATTCATATGGCCGTTTTTGTCCTTTGAAAATTGTCATTTTCCCTTGTTGAATAGCCGCAACTAAAGGCCAAGTATCTCTGAAATCATCCCTATTACCTCTTTTGTTTTGGACATAAGCATGGAGGTTGACATGTCCATAAAAGAAGAAAGTCTTCAATCTTTGACCATTTGTCATTGATTACTTAAAGAGGCAATTGCAGAATTTTGTCTCTTGACATTCCATTATCTTCCAAAAACTTCATCAACCTTTCTTAATTACTTGTCATTTTGCTAATGGGAGTATATTGCCCTTTGGAACATTGTTACAACTCAAATGAACTAGTTTGAGTCTAGTTTGAATATAATGATCCTAGTTACAATTTTGACTAGCTTGAACTAATCACATTTTCATACATGTAATGGTACATAGAACTAATGGGAGAGCAACTCTTTAATTGGGACTTCAATGACCATTATTAGTATGTTTAAATGACATTATGTATTAGGATAAAAAGATATAGCACTTGAGTGTTTAATCTAAATTAGGCTTAAAATGTCATTGAGATGTCATTAGGTGTGATTAGTGAAAATTAACATCTTTTGGTTCAAAACTCCTTTGAGATCAAAGAGGGCAACTATTATAAGTATGTTTAGAAAGGTTTTATAAATTATAGATGCCTCAAAGTGGTCTAACTTAAAGTGGATGAATTTGGTAACAGAGAAAAATGCGGTCGAGCTGCAGTCGACCGTGAGGTTTGCCGTAGATTGACAGTTTTAGAAAAACTTGAATTCGTTGGTACAGGACACACACGGTCAGTTTCACGGTCGACCGTGGTTCAACCGCGTACCATTTTTACCAAGATGATTACTTATGCATTGGTCTTTTGCTAGAGATAGTTTAGGCTCATGAACTCATATCGTCTTACATATGATTAATCACTTATCTCTTTTGTGTCATCATCCAAACAAAGTGATCAACTTTTGAATATTATGATTGGAATCTTAACCAACATTCTCCCCCTTTTTGATGATGACAAACATATGAGTAAGTGTTTTAACTATGTAAATCGACATAAGTGTTAACATCACTTACCATACACTTTCTCCCCCTTTTATCGAAGCAAAAAGGTTAGTCCCACATGGAACTAAGCGTGCCCTAGAGTAATGCTCCCCCTTAAATCGTACACGCTTATCAATTGTTCCTGCTTATCAATAGAATGGCTCCCCCTTAAACCAATATATTAGACATAAAGAGTAACAAACATAATAAGAATAGCAAGTACTAATACATAACAAGTTTCATTCTTAGGACAAGTGTTGTATCTACCCGCCCTTAAAATTATTCTTAACCAACATTGATTTTTCAAGGATAAATGCCATTGGTGCTAAACGCATCGGAGATGGTTGAGCTTTCATTGTCGGAAGATAGAATGATCATCGGATGAGCTTCCCTATAAGTAAGAGGAATTGTGGACACGGGTTGAGAGATATGAGAAGCGTTGATGGCACCAACAAATCAGAAAAGTCGATTAAGATGGTTTGAATATAGAAGTGGGCGAGTTCCTAGTTCTCGAAGGTAACCCATTCTTTGAGTAGTGAGATAAGCGAGATTTATGGGTTCATGAGTAAGAAGAGACCACATGACAACAACTTCGGTTCTAAAAATGTGAGTAGCGGTAGGTTCCCGACAATAGACATTGTTCCGAATGACATTTAAAATGAGTTGAAGATCATGGCGGATTTCGTCATCTTGAATGCGAAGTCGTTGGTTGAGGTTTCGTTGTACTCCAGGAGTGGTAATGAGATCTAAGATGGGTTGCAACGGAAATGTAGGGCTAAGTGATCTTAGATCAGTTGAAGGAGTATAGAAGGAACGCCCATTGTTTCATGACCCGTCCTAATCCATCTGGACGAATACATTACATTTGGTTACATCGCGAGGTACTTGACTTCTATGTGATACATTTTACAAACATTGCATTCGTTTTTAAAAGACAAACTTTCATTACATCGACAGTTGACAGGCATGCATACCATTTCATAATATATCCAACTATAATTGACTTAGTAATATTCTTGATGAACTCAACGACTCGAATGCAACGTCTTTTGAAATATGTCAGGAATGACTCCAAGTAATATCTCTAAAATGAGCAAATGCACAGTGGAAGATTTCTTTCATATCTGAGAATAAACATGCTTTCAAGTGTCAACCAAAAGGTTGGTGAGTTCATTAGTTTAACATAAATAATCATTTCCATCATTTTAATAGACCACAAGATTTTCATTTTTCATTTCTCATAAATATACGTCCCATGCATAGAGATAAAAATCATTCATATGGATTGAACACCTGGTAATCGACATTAACAAGATGCATATAAGAATATCCCCTATCATTCCGGGACATCCATCGGACATGATAAAACAACATCGAAGCACTAAAGCATCCGCTACAACGGATGGGGTTTGTTGGGCCCAATAGATCTATCTTTAGGATTCGCGTCAATTAGTAGTCTGGTTTACTAATTCTTAGGTTACCAAGCAAAAGGGGCATATTCGGCTTCGATCGTTCAACCATAGAATGTAGTTTCGATTACTTGTGTCGATTTCGTAAAACATTTATAAAAGCACATGTATTCTCAGTCCCAAAAATATATATTGCAAAAGCATTTAAAAAGGGAGCAAATGAAACTCACCTATTGTATTTTGTAGTAAAAATACATATGACGACATTGAACAAATGTAGGGTGGGCCTCGGATTCACGAACCTATATCATTTGTATATTTATTAATATACATAATTTGTAATCGAGCAAATATATTATTATTAGTGATGTAATTCATTTATATAGTAGATTAATAAGTTTCATTATATATATAGATATATTAATATAGTTAAGTTATGTGTATTAAATATATATTTATATATATAATCTTTATTTTTATGCTTATTACTTTAATAATGTCATTAATACTTTTATTTTCATAATCGTAATTACCTTAATAATAATGATATAGATAATACTGAATACGATAATAATGATAGTTTTTGTAAAAATAATACTTTTAATAAAAATGGTAATTTTTAATAGTTTTAATATAAATTTCAGTAATCATACTGTATTACTAATATTAAGGTTCAACTGATAAGTCGATTAATGATACTTTGTAGTATTAATAACGATAATACTAATAATAATACCTATGTTAATGACAATAATAATACTTTTGTTAATAATAATAATAATAACAATAATAATAATAGTAAAAAAAAATACTTTTAATAATTATAGTAGTTTTTAATAAAAATGACATGTTTAATAATAATAATGATGAAAATAATAGTTTTTATAGTAATTCCTAATACCTAATAATAATCTTAGTAATACTTATAAAAAATACTAATGTTAATAACATTTCTAATACTTATAAGTATAAATATGATATAATTAATAATAATAACTATAATACTAATAATAACAACAATAATAATAGTCATAATATTAGTAATGATACTTCAAATGATAATAATAATCATAACAATAATAATAATAATAATAATAATCATAATAACAATAACAATACTAATAATAATGATAATAATAATAATAATAATAATAATAATAATAATAATAATAATAATAATAATAATAATAATAATAATAATAATAATAATAATAAAAACAAATAAAAATAATAGAAGTACTACCTTAATGAAAGGAGCTTAAAAAAATAAACACCCTTGCCAGGCTCGAACCCGCGACCTCCCGCTCACCCGCTTAACATCTTAACCAACACTCCGTCTATCGTCTTTCTGTTTTATCTATTAACTTTAATTTGTTTAAACCAAGTTTTCTGTCTCTTCATCTTCACAAAACCAAACAGACCCCAAAGTAATACAATCGTAGCTGTGAGAGTTTGTTTTGGTTGTTGGGATTTCAAATGAAATAGAAACGATCAGAATGTGGGTTATATTGATCAAAAAAAAAAAAAAAGGAATTATGCTGCAGCAAAAACAGTCCCGACGACAAACATATGAACTCAAACCTTAATTTAGAAATTTGGACAGTTTCAGATTATAACTATAACATGAAAGATATCTTAAATCCCTTATAGAAACTTCTGAAACCCTCAATTAGACTTGAATCTTAACAGAAAACTTTAATTCGATCAAAGAAGAATGTTTGACTTTTCATGTTAAGAACTTTGACTTCAAAATTGAAATTCAATAGATAAAATTGGATCTTAACACTTTTCAGATAGTTTCAATAAAGGATTTCAATCATAACTGCATTAAAGGATTTTAAAAATCATAAAAAAAATCAAGTTAAAGTAATCTGGCTTCAAGAACAGGGCAGACTTGTTGCTGCGTCAACCTTTTTTTTTTTTTTTTTATTTGACAATTTGAAGTTGTTTTAAATTCCAATTGAATATGGTGATTAAGAAGCTGTATAAGTTAACTAATATTGCTGAGAATTTCGATTGATTTGTAGCCCCAATTGGCCGACACCCAATATTCGATCAGGAATATTAAAAAGAATTTTTTTTTGTTGAATTCAACAAATTGTACAATTGATATGGACGTAAACAAACTTTAAGGATGTAAACAAAAATCATTTACAATATTTGATTGATATGGGAAACTGATTTTGGCCTTTATCAAACGTACGAATGATTTTATAACTATAATTATATTAAATTTCTAATAATATTAATAATAGGATTAATAATAATATTATTAATATTATCCTTATCAAATAAAAAAATGATATTAATAATATTATTACTAATAATAATAAATTATATCATTTTCTATTAACTATAATGATATTTATCATACAAACATTGATATCCAATATTATTTTTTTTATAATAATAATGAAACTAATAATATTAATAATAACATAAATAATAATAATAATATCAATAAACTAATGATTGTATTAATAATAATAATAAATAGTAGTGATATTAAGAATCATAAATTGATAATTTTAATAAGTTTACTAATAACAATCATAATAAAATGATAACAATAATATGTTTATTAATCCTAATAATAGTACTACTTATCATAATATTATTGATAATAATAATATTAATAATTTTGATAATATAATAACTTATATCAATTTTCATATATACTTTATATAATAATATTATTGATACAATTATTGATAATAATAGTGAAATTAATGGTAAAAATATTAATATTACAAATATATTACTATCAATTATATGACTTATTGAATCTTTATTATTTATAAATTTACAATATATATAATATTACTTATTACTTATGTATAGGATTTGTTTATACATATATATTTACATATTTATTACACACAATTGTTCGTGAATCGCCAAGAGTAGTCAAAGGGTAAATGAATACAGGAACACAATTCAAAGTTTTTGAGATTTCAATATTACAGACTTTGCTTATCATGTCGGTACTTATAAAGATCAAGTTTAAATTTGGTCAGAAATTTCCGGGTCGTCACACATTGGAAGGAATAGCCATAACGGTTGCGAATTGTTCAAAAGACCAAGTGTAAGGTGTATTAAAAAGTCAAAATGCAACTTGGTCGGGATTTGAAACGTCAAGATTAGCATAAAATTCCCTAATTAACGTTGGATAAATGACTTCATCGAACTCAAGGAATGAGAAGCAATTGTTTTGTGTGAAAAGTTGAGTTAGTTCGAGAAATTCAGTATGATGAACAACACGCTCTTCATGAAGTGTTCTAGTATCCATGTGTTGCCTATTGTTCGTAATACATTGATTTCTCGTGTTGGTCATTTCCTAGAAAAACCAAAATTTTAGCAAAATAATCTAGTTTATATAAGTTTGAAAAACTATATGCTAAACATGTGTAGATTAGTCCTTGTCTAGACTCATTTTGAAAACACGAATTTGAAATTAAATTGTGCTATTTTTCTTTTTAAAAATTTAGACAAGTTTCATCATTTTACTTTATGTTTGTCAAGAATAGATACTAGTCATGAGATTCACAAGTATCATAATGATTTGTTCAAACATATGTGTGTGTGCATGAGTGAGTTCAAAGATTTAAAACATATATGAGTATTTATGCAAGAAATCACTATTATGACACATTTGACAAGAAATGCCTTTTACAACAATTTTACTCATATATTTAAGGAATTCATGCAAGAAACAAGTGGTCTTATTAGTTTGGAAAGACTATAATATAATCAATCTAGTAAAATTGAAAGTAAATTTTAGATGCTTACCTTGAAGAGAATTGAAAGAGTATGGATCACTTTTTGAAGAGTATTTGAAAATAAGACAAAAGTAAATCTAGAAATCCAGTGGTTGGGGTTTAAAGAAGAGATGTGGTTGGTGAAAAAGTTGTTTGGATATTAAAGGGATTACATAAAAGACAAAGAGAATCGTCTGACACCAGGCGGCTGTCAACACGGTCGACCATGATTCGACCGTGCATGATCTGAATAGGATTTTACGGAGTATGTTCCATCATTCCCAACCCATTCCTAAGCAAGTTAAAGGTTTCCTTTTTAAGGGGCTTAGTGAATATGTCAACTATGTTTTCCGTAGATTCTACCTTATATATCACAATATTATCATTTTGGACGTGGTCACGAAGAAAATGGTGCCTAATGTCTATGTGTTTAGTCCTAGAGTGTTAAATTTGATTTTTAGATAAGTCTATAGCACTTTTGTTATCACAACATATTGGTATTTCGGATGGGATGATACCGTAATTGAGGAAGGTTTGCTTCATCCATAACACTTGTGCGCATGCTCTTCCCATGGCCACATATTCGGCTTCGGTTGTGGACAATGCAACAGACGTTTTCTTCTTCGAGAACCATGATGTTAAGCAAAGACCCACGAACGCGCATACTCCACTTGTGCTTTTTCTATCAATCATTGATCCTCCGTGATCGGAATCCGGAAAGCACATAATATCAACCCCGGCGAGCTTTGGATACCATAACCCAAGATGCATTGTCCCTTTTAAGTATCTAAAGATTCTTTTGATGGCCTCAACGTGCGATGTCTTTAGATTTTCTTGAAATATTGCACACAAGCACACACTAAACATATATCGGGATGACTTGCTGTTAAGTATAGAAGGGATCCAATCATTCCCCTATATTTTGTACTATCGAACAGTTCTCCTTCCCCTTCCAAAGTAAGTTTTACATTTGTTGCCATAGGAGTCGCCATTGGTTTTGAGTTCTTCATTCCGAACTTTTTCATCATTTCATGAATGTACTTTTGTTGATTGATGAATGTTCCATCTTCTAGTTGTTTGATTTGTAGTCCGAGAAAGAACTTGAGTTCACCCATCATGCTCATTTCAAATTCATCATGCATTAACTTAGAAAACTCATTGCTAAGAGATTCATTAGTAGATCCAAATACAATATCATCAACATATATTTGAACTATGACTAAATCCTTTTCATGCCTTTTAATAAAAAGTGTATTATCAATTTTTCCCATTTCATAACTATTATTTATTAAAAAGGTTCTAAGTCTTTCATACCATGCTCTAGGGGCTTGTTTAAGTCCATAGAGAGCCTTTTTAAGTTTATAAACATGATGTGGCTTTTCGAAATCTTCAAACCCCGGAGGTTGTGATACATAAACTGTGACAACCTGGAAATTTTCAACCAAATTTAAACTTTATCTTTATATTATTGTGACACGATAAGCAAAGTTTGTTAAGTTAAATCTCAAGAATTTTAAACTATGTTCATACATTCATTATAACCTCGACCAAATTCCGACGATTCATGAACCGTTATATATAAATAGATATGTATATAGATATGTGTGTATATATATATATATATATATTATAACTTGAGAATATTAATAAAGTATTAAACGTATAATACTTTACACGAACATATTTGTTTCAATATGTTTATCGATGGAATTAGAAGATAATATCAAATGATTGATTTATCAGATACATTGTGATATGATTACGGGTCCACTGATTTAAGAAATCTATTCTTTTTGACAACATTCAGAAAATGGTAAAGTGATTTATAAGTAAGAACGTGGAGTGTAAATAACTTAGATGTTGGATATCGACAAGTTAAGTAACTCGACATTTTTCATTAAGATGATTTCATACGTTTCTTTAACCTTTGGACTTTATCCCATGCTTCACCAACAGACTGTAATTTAAAAACTTGAAACCTATTATGAATATATATGATTCTACTTTTCTAAAACGTTTTATGATATAACGATTTCCATTATTTTAACCTTTAAACAAAATGATTCTTAAATATATTTAGTTATGGAAAACAAAATTATCATATTTATTTGATTTAGTTTCAAACATACAAAAACGTTTTCAGTTTAAAAAGAACTTTATTATTAAAATGTATATAACTTTTATAAATATCTAGAACCACTTTTGACAACTCATTACTTAACCACTATGATAAAGATAACGATATTTATATTTTATTTTATTAAATATATATAACGATTTAAATTAATATTATATATATTTATACGCGTATTATACGTACATAGTTTTATACTTTTACTATACTTAAACTTTACCTTTACTTTATTTTTACTTTACTTTAACTTTAATAATTCACTTTAATAATTCATACTTTAATAATTCACTTTAATAATTCATACTTTAATAATTCACTTTAATAATTCAAAAATCTATTATAAATAGAATTCAATAGGTTTCATTATTTCATAGAAACTTGAAAATATTTTTTCTCTAAACTCTCTCAATCAATTTACATATATATATATATATATATATATATATATATATATATATATATATATATATATATATATATATATATATATATATATATATATATATATATATATATATATATATATATATATATATATATATATATATATATATATTTACTCCGTATTATTTCAAGATATTATTAGTATACATAAAATATTACGACGCAGTGCTGTCCGAGTGATTTAGAAATTGTTTTTCGAGCGGGATAGAGCTAAGGAAATTATGGGTTATAGCTATGGAGGTTATGGTTATGGTTCGGGAGTATTGCTCGTGAGTCAAACTAGTGTTTATCATCCCCGTTGCGTCTACGTACTTTTCCTGCAATATTGAATCTCAATATTGATACATGAGCCCTCATAACTTAACTTTTATATATTATTAGTGTATCCCTGACTAGTGCTCGAGTATATAGGATTATGCATGCTTATACGTTCTTTATTGTCGTTAGATAGGTTATGTCGAATCTCGAATTAAATACATATGCTATTAAGATAAGGTATATGATATGCATGTCGTTGGAAAGCTAGCGAAAAATTGAGAACTTTTCATTTAGATATCGAATGGTTTCGATGAACGGTTTAGAAGTTATAGTCAATTGAATTTTTGTAAAAATGATTATTATTATCGTCGTTATTATCGTCGTTATAATCTAATTATTATTATTATTATTATTAGTATTATTATTATTATTATTATTATTATTATTATTATTATTATTATCATTGTCGTTATTAATAAAAGATATTAAGGTTATTTTTATTATTATTATTATCGTTAAGATTATTATTATTATTATTATTATTATTATTATTATTATTATTATTATTATTATTATTATTATTATTATTATTATTATTATTATTATTATTATTATTATTATTATTATTATTATTATCATTCAAATAGTTATTAGTATTATCATTAATATTATTATTATTATTAGTATTATTATAATTAAAACTAATATTAGTAACATCTAATTATTATGATTAATATTATTATTATTATTATTAATATGAACGTGATATAAAAGACGACTAAAAGCTATTAAACGAAGCGATTAGGAAATAATGAGTATGAGTATCATGATGAAATTAAGATATTGTTGTCCCAAAAAAGTGTTTATTTGGCAGGGACACCTTAACCCTGTGTTGCCTTTGGCAACCCACCAAGCCCACCCCAAAAGAGCCATGTGCCAGAAAATTACCTCCCTCTAATACCCCAATATGTGCCAGCACCCGGATTCGAGCCTGCGCCGGTTGTTGTCCCAACACTACACACATGGGGCCCAAGGATCATAAGCATCGGGTACCACTGAAGCACTGCTTCGTTGGTAAATTAAGATATTGTAAGATATTGATTTAAAGGAAAAATATCGTTTTCATTATTTTACTATTATTATTATTAAAAGTATTATTAATATTAAAACTATCATTTTTACTAAAATTATTATTTTTAATAAAAATATCATTGTTAATATGAAACATCATTATTATTATTATCATTTTAGTACTATTATTAATAAAAATTATCATTTTATCATTTTTAGAAAATATAATTATTGTTATTTTTATTAGTAGAATAATAATAATTATTACAAAATAATACAACTTTTACTTATTATTATTATTATTATTATCAATATTATTTTATCAAATAAATATGTGATACAAAGATATTTTACTACGTATAATATAATTACATTAATAATACCTATCATATTATTTTTATGATATTAAATGAACTTTATAAATTTTATTACTTAAGATATATAAAAGTATATTTTTATTATATAAATTTTAATATAAAATTTTATTTATTAATAAAAGAACTATATTATTTACTTTAATAAAATCTGTTAAAAATATTTAAATATATAAAATGACTATATTTAAACTATATAATAATCATGTATAAATTTTGGAAGACATTTTGGTCAATATGACTTTTGTTGACTTTTGCATATTTAGTCTCGAGCATTAGGATTGAGATACACTACGACTTGACCTAAATTGTTAGACATATATTGATCATACATATAAATATATATAATTAATATAGGTTCGTGAATCCAAGGCCAATCTTGCACTTGTTCAATGACGTCATATGTATTTTTACTACAAAATACAGTATTGTGAGTTTCATTTGCTCCCTTTTAAATGCTTTTGAAATATATATTTTTGGGCTGAGAATACATGCACTGCTTTTATAAATATTTGACGAAATAGACACAAGTACTTGAAACTACATTTTATGGTTGGATTATTATACCGAATATCGCCCCTTCAAGTCTGGTAACCTAAGAATTAGGGAAATGGCCCCTAATTGACGCGAATCCTAAAGATAGATCTATGGGCCTAACAAACCCCATTCTGGAATTTAGAATGCTTTAGTGTTGGTCCCTTAATAACAACAGGAGTATTGTAGAGGGGGGGGGGGGTGAATACAATTCTTTTCTTAATTAACTAGTCAGTTAAACACGTTTAGTATTCTATAGTAAATAAGATAGAGTCACAGGTAATTTTCAACTGTTATTCTTTATTGATTAAATCAGAAAGAATCACAACTATCCTTGGCGGAAATGATAGTTGGTTGATACAGATTACCTAGATTATAGCTAAGAGATAAACTAAAGCTATTACACGGTTTGGACTCTAACAGATAAACCCACACCACTAATTTTTACAATAGTGGATACAACAATATATATAGTAGTTCTATTAACCGTGTAATTAATCTATTGTCCACTAGTACATTGGATGCCTTGTACTTGTGGGGACAATTGTGTCAGAAGGCGTGCTCTCCTTCTTTCCTCTTAGGTAGCTATTTGCAGGAACACACCAATTCGGTTTGGCACTACCATTTGGTTTAAACAAATGGAATGTTGTGTTCCCTAGGTATGAATAAAGTATAACACATGTCTGCACATGCGTTCCACTTCTGCATTCCCACGTGGTCTTGTAAGGTCACTTGTCAGCCGCCGACTCCTGTCCTTTTCTGTTCAACTTTGTCTTCGACTTCTGTTGAATAGTGCGTTGATGTAGACCACTCTGGGAAACTACCATGCTTGTAATGGAGCATGGCTGTCTTGTGTTGTATGCTAATATCCAGACTTACTGGTCCTTCATATGCTGAGTCACTTGATATTCTTGATTTGCTGGGTGCACATCCTGTGCTGATTCGAAGAATACATTTCTACCTTGTGCTGATAGACTAGGCAGCATACTAAACACTCGACACAGCTATATTAGCTGACTATACATAAACAAACGTGTGCTGGCTGCACATAACACTTTAGTGCAAATAAATATTGTTTTGTCATAATTAAATCCTTAACTATTTTGGGGACTCAACAATCTCCCCCTATTTGATGATGACAAAACCTATGACTTGAAGAGAAAACACTAAAGCCAGCACTTAGGGACCTAGAGAGAGTAGACAGTAAATTCGTCCCTTTAAGTTTGTTTTGGGATCTTTTGATGAGTTATCTATATCTTATAATTTGATATGATTTTGAAGATAAACTCACTTTACTTACATTACATCAGATATATACAATAATTACACGATAATTCATAATAAAAAGTAAATTACAAAGATACAAGTTAAGCACATAGGAGACTATCTATCTTTATCCCTTTCTCTTTCTCTTTCTTCATCAGATAGCTCCTCTTGTTTAATCTTCTAGGCTTCAGGGAACAGGAGAGGTAATTCAGCAGGGTCAAAAACAGGGATGGAAGGAGGTAGAACAATTCGGCTTCTCCCAGTTGGTCCTTCACCAGTAGGTTGCTTCCCTTTAGGCTTTTGAGCAAGAAATTCATCAACATCAACTACTGGTGCATTCCCAAACTTAGTTGCCTTCTTGAATAGCTGTTGGAGTTCAGTCTTAAGAGCACTCTTGATAGCACTCTCACCTTTACCAATGAAATACTCCAAGATTTCTATCCATTCACTGAATCCAAGAGTTCTTAAGTCATCAAAACTAATCCTTTCTTGAACATTGTTATCCCTGACAACATTAAAAGCCCTTTTTGTCCCCCTGTTTACCTTGATAATTCTGCAGGGATTAGATCTTCTATTCATCACATTATCATACCTGCTCTTATAATAAGTATCAGGAAACTCAATATTGTGATCAGGTACTACAGGAGCAGTGGTAGGAACTTTCTCAGCAGTTTCTATCTTATCAAAAACCTTATCCTGTTCTTTGACAATGGCTCTGGCTAGTTTGAGGGACTCAGCCTGTTGCTCTCTGTCAGCAGCCAATCTGTCTTCAATATCCTGAAGCCTTGATCGTTCAGCAAGTTCAGCATCAGCAGCTTCTCTGGCTTCCCTTTCAGCAGCTAAACCCATCAGATAATCATCATAAGAAATGTTCAGGGATCTTACTGCTTCAACCATCTTTCTACCCTCTTCAGTACTAAGGGCAGCACAATACTCCCTTATATCCATACCCAGCTGGAGAGCATCTTCAAAATGAATTCTTTCATCAGTAGTGGAGAGCCTGAGACCACTGTTATTCAAGTACACCCTAATGTCAACGCCAAAGGTTAGTGCAGCAATATAGCGTGGCTGATCAAGAGGGTGATGCAGCAGCCTGACTTGACGAATTCTTTCATTGAGTTCAATTTGTCTTTGTTCAAGCAACTCTGGAACAGTGATCTGAAGTCTGTAGGCATCTCTTTCATCTGGGTTCATTTTTCTGATGTTCGGCTCACCATGGGTTACTGAGTCATCTTCCCAAGTGATATGTTTGTCATGAACCCTTGGGGAAGATGGAGGATACATAGATGATTCATAGCTGCCAGATGAGCTAACTGGATGCTGATTGACCCGGTTATCCTGTGTTCTGTCAAAGTAAACTTGAATCTGGGGAGGAAGAGGAGATAGAACAAATGTTTGGCCGTCTCTTCCCCAGACTGTGAAGTGAGCAGGATCAACCGTTTCATCATCTACTTGTTTAGCACCCAGCTCAACCGACTTTGCTGGGTCTTCAACACTTGTACTACCCAGCAGCACACTTCTGGCTGGGTCTTCTATCACAGCACTCCTTGCTGTGTCTTCAATGCCCGCTGACTGATTAGTATCAGCTGGCTCAACCACTTCAGTACCTTCATCAGCTGCCTCGAATAGGGGTCCTTTCCTCAGGGGCTGATTGTCCCTAGGAGCAGATTTCACCCTGTATTTGTCAATAGGCCTGGGTTCAGCTGATGGTTCTTGTGTCGATACTGGTTGAATAGGAGGCAGGTAAGGAACAATAGCAAGATGCTCCCCCTGTCTAATAACATCATCATCATTAAGGATGATTGTTTCTGCTGGCTGTGTTTGTTGTGTAGCTGGCTGAGCAGCAGATTCTGGTTGAGGAGTAGAGCTGGCTTCTAACATAGCATCAACCCATTTCATGAAAATATCAGCTCTAACTCCACCAGTTGACTCAGTAGAATCAAGGTAATCCTTCATCTCAGCAGGAGTCATGTTCCTGATTCTTTCTGCTCTCTGTGCATACAGCTTTGCCCTCTGTTTGTCGTATTTGACCATGAACTTGGCATTTCTTTTTCTTGCCTCTTTTCTGTGTTTATCAAAGGCAGTCAGGTCATCATCGATTTCCATTGCTTTTGGACTCAGCCATCTTCTGTGCATAATCTTACGACGTTTAAGTTCAGCAAAGGCCTCAAACTTGGCATTGAAGGCATCATCTAGTTCCTGCTGTCGCTTTTGATGTCTCTCTAACTTCCTCTTCATTTTACGTTCAATAGATTGAGACAGCACAAAAGCTTCAGCTACAGCCATATCAGAAACATCACTGGGCTTACTGCCAGAACCAATATCATCCACTGGTGTGGCAGACACACTGGGTTGAGTACCACCAGTTGCCTGTGCACCACCAGCTTCAGTATGAGCGTTGCTGGGCTTAGGGCCAGTGTCTTGACCATCACCATCACCATCTCCATCTCTCCTGGGTTGTTTAGGAGCCTTTTCATGTTCATGCTCCCCCTCAGACTGTTTTCTCTTTTTAGATTTCTTTTTGGATGTTTTCTCCCCCTTTTTGTCATCAGCACGGGCAGTAGGGTAAATAGAAGGGGAGACAGTAGCATCAAGATCACTGTCTGACTGAGGAGCAGAGAAGGCAAAATTGTTCCACTCAGCAACCTCTGGAGTAAGATGGGCACCAGGATCCACACCAAATTGTCTTAGCAGAAGATTGGAGGATCTAACTTCATTCCTGGCTACACCCATAGCCATTTGTTCAACGATGGCCCGAACATCACCTTGCAAAGCAGCCATTCGTTGCATGTTTTCAACCATCTGAACATAGGCAGCAGCAGGAATCATGTTAGCCATTTGAGCTTCCTGCGATTCCAATCTCTCGTGTAACACCCTGTTCTCCTCATTTAAGAAAGTATTTCTGCGGTTAGCAGCATCCAAATCAGCTTGGAGTCGGGTGATATTTTCACAGTACTCATTGTGAGAGATAATTCGCCTTTCAAGCTCCTCTTCATCTTCGTGGTGCTTTGTGATTGCTTCGACTGCCACATCAGCAAAAGCACACACCTGCTGGAGTTTAAGATCAATAGGAGTTGTAACAGCCTCTCCAGCAGATCTGACAGCATCAGAGACACTATCAACAATAGCTCTGCGAATAGTTTCCTCCAAATTTGGTGTGATCCCTTGCAGTGTCTTATAGACAGCAAAGGTGGAAATATCAGCAACCTCATCTGCATTGAACTTTAAGTATGCAGAGGTTGAAGGTTGGTCAGCACAAGCTAACAGAGGAGTATCACCGTGGGGTGGTGGAGATGGAAGGTCAGGAGCTGACTCATCACCATGATCACCATCATTTTTACCTTCGCCCGAAGGCTTAGAACCACTGATATCCTTGTCAGCATTACTATCAGCATTGTCATCAGTAAGATCCACTGGTTTGTCTTTGGAACCAGTCACCTTATCATGAATGACTGGTTCGCCCTTACCAGTACCTTCATCAGCATCCTCATCAGAAGAAGATGAGGAGGAAGAAGCTGAGGAAGAAGAAGGTACTGGCGAATCAGGGACATTTTGCATAACACACTTACCAGTAGTAGGATCGATGACAAACTTGAGAGGCCTCCATGTACCAGGAAATGGCGAAGCAGCTGGAGCCATACCAAAAACATGATAGTAAGGCTGTTCATTGATTTGCTCCAGCAGGGCTATCCTCTCATAAATTTCTTCTCTAGCTGGTCTATCAAGCTGAGATAATAGCTCAACCATCTCTTCACGAGGTAATCTGCTGGCTGAGACTATCGCAGATTCGGGATCAATGGTCAGCTGATCGACCAGCATAGCAATCTTGGGAGAGATTGAAGCTCCCTTGAAAATGAAGTTAGGAACAACTTCATCTGGATCTGGTACCTGCACAACATATGGCTTTGTTTCCTCAGTAACAGACGCCTTAGTCGAATCAGTAGTTGTGTCAGCAGAGGTACCAGCATCCTTAACATCAGCAACCTGTGCACCAGAATCAGAACCAGGAATGACAATAACATTAGCTGCATTCGGCTGAATGGTTTCAAACTCCATCTCAGCAGTTGGTTCAGTAGCAACCAAAATCGGACCAATAGGATGACGAACCGCCAATTCTGTAAGAACTTGACGTTCCATAGAAGAAGAATCAGAAGAATCAGTAGGCTCATCAGACATTAATGCAGAGTCCACTCTTGGCTGGGTGACAGGTTCATCAAGAAGAACATCCTTGACAATATTGTCAATAACCTTCTCAAGAACAGGAGGTTCTTCCATGATAACATCTTCCACACCAGCAGCAGTAGAATCAACAGTACTAGCATCAGCACCACCAGTAACAGAATCAGTGGCACCAACACCAGTAGCAGAGGCAGCAATATCACCAGTAGGAATAACAACATCTTTATTTTGCTCCCCCTCTGCCTGTTCATCTACCCTGCTAAGAACTGAAACAATAGAACAAGTTATGTTAGCAACTGTAGAACCAAATAAATTTGACTCAACAATTGCATCTGTTTTTGGTCTCTGGGGACAGACTTGTGATTTGGTCAGCCCTTCGAATGAGACAGAAGAAGGTGTCTGTAAGTACAGCGGTGACTCTGCTGACTCATTGGCAACACATGTTGACCCAGATAGTGTAAGAGATCTGGCTGGTAATGATGTAGGAGTGCGACTCTTATCAGTATCCGAGTAACATACTGGCTGTGCAGTCACCTGAGCTGGTTCAACACGATGAAGACCCAGCTCAAGCCTGCTTTGGGGGTCAGTTATGTTCTTTGCTGGTTGTACTGTCAGCAGAGAGTATTGCAATAAGTTCATTTCAGAAAAATGTGGAAGTGCCTGGTTAGACGAGTATGGGTTGCTACTCTTCTTGACACCAGTTTTAAAACCAGTCAGCTTGGGAGCCAGGGTTATACCGTTAACTCCCTCAACATTTTTCAAGTCAGCAGTTAAAATTTTTTTTTCAATTAAGTTAGATTGTTCTGCTGTTTGGTCTAGAAACGCACCAGGTTCCATAGCTACATCCTTTGCAGGAGCAGCAGCTGAGACTGGTGCAATTTCCCCTGTGGTTCGCTTGGAGCCAGCTTTAGCACGCTTAGGTTTGCCTGTTACCAAGAAATAGATGAGCAACGGATTCCAACACTAGAATTGGGTAGTCAGTATATAAGACTAGGGCTGTTCTTTATGATTAGAGAGCACTAGATTCTAATACAACTACTGCTTTACCAGTATATGAGACGGTGGCTGTACTAGTTGAGGTAGCTGGCTGCTTCCTTCGCGTTGCTGGCTTTCGCTGAGGACCCTCCCCCTCAGCTGGTGCAGAACCAGAGGCAGTCGATTGGGTGACTCCACGACGAGCAGCAAGATACTCGTTCATTGCTGGTGTCAACTCAGCATATGGAGCAGCAGGTACATCCTTTGGCATACCCCCTTGTTTTACTGGGACCTCAAATGATTGATCAGCAATTTGCTGATAAGCTTCACCCAGTTCACTTTCAAATACCAGGCTTAAGAATCGTGGAAATGGAATCAAGTTGGTTCTTACTCTAGCAGTCACCATTTCCCTTAGCCTCAAATAAATTTCAAGGGCGTAATCGATGTTCCTGTTGAACAACAACCCATGACCAAGCTTGAGCTCAAAATCTGAGCATTGGTCAAAGCTTCCTGACTTTTGACTCATGCACTGAGTCATCAACCCAAAGAAGTAGTACCACAGAGGTGGCATATGCTTTCTCAACGGTGTATGTGCCACTGGTCCAGCAAACCCAATGGTCTCCAACACCTCCCTTCTTAATTCGTCACTAGTAGGTGAAGCAACAAATGGTCCACCGGGCAATTGAAGAGCACGTCTAATAGCTTCGACGGTGACAGAGCAATTTAGGGTTTCAGTCACCATGCCACGAATACATGGAACGTTGCCGGGAGTGGTGGCAACAGTGGCAGTATACCAAAATCGTGCCAAACAGGCAGCATAGAATCGGGAAGGTACACCGGTGATGGCTCTTGCCAGAGGTGATTGACGGATGTATTCGATGAGGGCCTCATACCCTTTGTTAACCTTCGATTTGGGAATAGAGAGGGCATGTGCAGCATTGCCTCTAGATAGGCGAATCAGTGAGTGATCAGGTGCATTGGGAGCCCTAATCAGGTTGGGGTGGAGATTAAACAGTGGTCCTTGAACGACGTGTTCTTGAACCACCGGTTCCTCCGGTGCCGGTGCCGGTTGTGGGGCAGGTTGTTGTTGCTGTTGTGGTTCGACTGTTTGAGGTTCTTGTTGCTGTTGTTCCTCTTGCTGGCTTGCAGCACGTGGTGATTGCTGTTGTTGTTCTGCCATTGATGAGTGTAGGATGAAGATTTGAAAATTGAAAAGATTTTGAGAGTAAAAGTGTGTGTGTTTTGAAAAATGAATAACCGAAGGTTATTTTGTAAGATGAAACACACTTTTATCCGTTGTGATTGGGTGAAAAAGTGCAGGAGAGAGAAAATTACTGTCATCTGCAGGCGCGTGGGCAGATGTGACAGACTGGCACGTTTTCAAAGGGAGACAGACGGTTGACATGACATTTATACTGCTTAAACACTCATTACTCCCATACAGCATTAAATGCATCAGATTTCATTTCAAACAAATTGATTTAAAACCTCAAAAATAATTTTTTGTATTAAATACAAAATACTTTTGTTACATTTAATATGTCATGAATTTAATTTAAATCATTGGAAGTAAATGAGTTTCCAGTTTTAAGGAATCATTAAATTTGGAGAGCTATTTATTATTTCATTTAAAACATTTAAGTAACCAAAATATAAAAGACCTTGCTGTGCTGGTTGTTTGACATGTAGGCAGTAAGTAAATAAGTGTGACTTACTGGTTTGCCCAACACGTTGTAGAGCCAGCACACCAACAAAAGTTGTCTTTTATTTAAAGCTCAAGCATACCCAGCTCAGAGATGAGATAGTTAAAACGTTTCTCATCTAATGGCTTTGTAAATAGGTCTGCTAATTACTGGTCTGTAGAAATAAAATGTAACTCAACATCACCCTTTTGAACATGATCCCTTATGAAATGATACCGAACATCGATGTGCTTAGTCCTTGAGTGCATCACAGGATTGTTGGTGATAGCAATTGCACTGGTGTTGTCACAGTAGATTGGAGTTTTTGTAACATGAACACCATAGTCCTTTAGCTGGCTTTGCATCCACAGTACTTGAGCAGTACAACTACCAGCAGAGACATATTCTGCTTCAGCAGTGGATGTGGACACAGTATTTTGCTTTTTGCTTGTCCAGCTGACTAGCCTACTACCCAGTAACTGGCACCCACCAGTAGTACTTTTCCTGTCTATTTTACACCCTGCAAAGTCAGCATCTGAATACCCAATTAGTTCAAAATCCTGGTCTTTGGGATACCAAAGACCACGTTTAGCAGTACCTTTTAGGTATCTGAATATTCTTTTTACTGCCAGCAAGTGTGACTCTTTAGGATCAGCTTGATATCTGGCACAGAGACATGTGGCGAACATAATATCTGGTCTGCTGGCTGTGAGATAAAGTAGGGATCCAATCATACCTCTATATTCAGTGATATTGACTGGTTCACCATTTGGATCAGCATCTATTTTAATGGATGCTGCCATTGGAGTCCCTATGTCTTTTAAACAGGTCAGACCAAATTTCTTTAACATATCTTTGATATATTTATCTTGACTTATGAATATTCCATCATCAAGTTGTTTGATCTGCAATCCTAAAAAGTATTGCAGATCTCTTTGTAAACTCATTTCATATTCCTTTGACATACGTTTTGAAAAATCTTGACAATGTTTTTCATTTTTAGAACCATAAATAATATCATCCACATATATCTGTACCAACAAGAGATCACCATCTATCTCTTTTGAGAATAGAGTGGTATCAATTGTTCCAACTTTAAAACCTATACCAGTGAGATACACATGAAGTGTCTCATACCATGCTCTTGGAGCCTGTTTAAGGCCATAAAGAGCTTTGTCTAACTTGTAGACATGGTCTGGATATTTACTGCTTACAAAACCAGGAGGCTGTTTGACATAAACTTCTTCTTGCAGCTTCCCATTCAGAAATGCAGATTTAACATCCATCTGAAATACTCTAAAGTTCATCCTAGCAGCATATGCTAAGAACAATCTGATAGCTTCCATCCTAGCCACTGGTGCATAAGTTTCCCCATAATCCAATCCTTCTTCCTGTCTAAACCCTTGAGCAACCAATCTTGCTTTGTTTCTGATAACGACACCATCTTCATCCATCTTGTTTTTAAACACCCACTTAGTACCAATGATCTTCTTTGTCTTATCCTCAGGTTCAGGTACCAATGTCCACACTTTGTTCCTATCAAACTGAGTAATTTCTTCTTGCATTGAACCAACCCAGCTAGGATCTTGAAGTGCTTCCTCAGGACACGTGGGCTCAATGGTAGACACAAAATTAACATGCATACAAAAGTTACTGGTAGCATGCCTGCGTGTTTTAACACCACTCGCAAGATTCCCAATAATCTGCTCAATCGGATGCTCCCTTGTCCATTTGGTGTTATGAACAGGTGAGCTGGTTGTAGAACACACAGCATCTTGATCATCAGCTGGTTCAGATGAGTGACTAGCAACAGAAGGTTGCTGATCAATATCAGTAGAATCAGTACCAGCTTGTGATCTCTCAGAACCAGCAGACCTAGGCTCAAGTTGCAGCACTTTAGTAGAGCCAGTAGGTCCACTTGGTTTAGACACAGATGGAACAGAATGTTCCATTTCATCATCAGAGAACCCAGCAGCATGGATTGGTGAGGGTTGTGCTGCTGGCTCTTCATCATCGAGAGCTTGCTGAGTAGGCTCTTCAAACAGTAACACTTCATCTTCACGATCAGTAGATGAAGCAGAGGCAGTTTCATCGAATGTAACATTAATGGATTCTTCAAAACAACCTCTTCTTTTGTTGTAGACCCTATATGCCTTTGACATGTTGGAATATCCAAGGAATATACCTTCATCAGCTTTAGCATCGAATTTGCCCAGCTGATCCCTATTATTTAGAATGTAACAGGGAGTGCCAAATACATGAAGAAATGAAATTGAGGGTCTTCTTCCTTTGAGAACTTCATATGCAGTTTTCTGATGTCTTTTCACAATAAGAGATCTATTCTGGGTAAAACAGGCAGTATTCACAGCTTCTGCCCAGTAGGAATTCTTCAACCCAGACTCAGCCAACATAGATCTTGCTGCTTCAATGAGAGTTCTGTTTCTTCTTTCTGCAACACCATTTTGCTGAGGTGTTCTCACAGCAGAGAAATTTTGGGAAATACCTTTGTCAGCACAAAATTCTTCTAATGTAGCATTTCTGAATTCTGTACCATGATCACTTCTTAGTTGCTTCACCAGTTGCCCATTCAAAAGCTCCATTCTTTTGATAAAATTGATGATTTCATCAGCAGCTTCACTCTTTTGCCTCAGAAAGAACACCCAAGTGAATCTCGAGTATTCATCAACAATAACCAGTGTATACTTCTTCCCACTACAGCTGGCCACATTCACTGGACCAAATAGATCCATATGAAGTAAGTGAAATGGTTTCTCAACAGATGAGATTTGCTTGGATTTAAACGAGGCATGGTGATGTTTCCCCTTTTCACAACCAGGACACAATCTGTCCTTCACATAAGACATTGTGGGAAGCCCAGACACCAAACTTCTACTGGATAATTTGTGAATATCTTTGAAGTTGAGATGTGAGAGTCTCTTGTGCCATAACCACTTCAGGTTGTCTGCTGCCTTCGAATAGAAACAAGTATCAGTTGTTGTGACTGCTGTGTTCATGTCAATTTGATACATGTTTTCATGACGTTTTGCAGTCAGCAGTGGCTTCCCTGTCTTATCAAAAATAGTACCAATTTTCTTTCTGAATTGGACTATCTTATTCTTGCTTATCAGTTGGCTTATGCTGAGTAAGTTATGTTTAAGCCCAACTACATATGCGACATTTGAGAACGTGACATTCCCATTTGTCAAAGTACCAAAACCCTTTGTGTAACCCAACGAATTATCTCCATACGAAACAACTGGACCATCCTTTTCCTGATAGTCCATCAGCAGGGACTTACTTCCGGTCATATGTCTCGAACAACCACTGTCGAGATACCAGATTTGCTTGTTTTGAATGCCCTGCACAATAACTTAGAGATTAGTTCTTTTTGGGAACCCATCCAAGGATGGGTTCTGAAGGAGTCACCTTTGATGACTTCTTCTTTTCTACTGGCTTGCTAGAAGGAGCAGCAGATGGGGTTTGGGTTTGAGTACACTGGTTAGCCAGGTGAGCTTTGCTGCCACATTTGTAGCATTTCCTCACTTTTGGCTTTTGTGGCTGGTCATGCACAGATCTAATAAGGGCAGTAGGATCGGGTCGACTTTTAGTTACTGCCTCAATTAGCTGGTCAAGCTTGGCTGTCATTATCTCAGTGATAGACAGCTCATCAGTCGAGTCAATTTTTGCTTTTCCCTTATGGGCAGCTTTCCTTTTGGAACCAGTACCATGACCATGGCGAACTGTCTTTCCTTTATCATTTGACAAGTTAGCGTGGGAAGTTGCTGGCTTGTCTTCTGATGCTGATGAACCAGTAGGTATCTTAACTGCTGCCTTAGATTTGCCAGTATTTCGTTTCACTGGCTTGTCTGCAGCTACTGGGTAACCAGTAGATTGGTCGTCAGCTGGCTTAGCACTGGTAGAACTCGAACACGAAGGGGAATCAGTTGGTTTAACTTTTCTCAAATTGTTTTCAGTGATTTCCCTTTTAATACGTCTTTCTTTCGGAGTCATGTAGTGGATGCTTGAGGGGTCAGTAGTCTCATCAATTGAGTTACTGGCTTCTCTTGCTCTAACTTCATCCTCCAAAATTTCTTTCATGGCAGGTGGTGGGGACACAGTAGGTCTAACAAATTTGTTTGTCACAACCTTTTTACCTTCAACTATCTTGACAAAAGTATTTGGCAAGACAGCTTCAGGATCAGTTTCAAGAATTGGGTCCATGAAAGTAACTTCTGCAATAGCAGCAGCAGCAGCATAGTCACCAGCAAAGAAGGCTTGAACTTGGGCAGGCACCTGCTCGTTAACACATTTAGCTGTGCGTTGAGCAGATGTGCACCATGAAGCAACAACTCTTTTGAGATTGTCCAGCTGGGTCTTGACTTCTGCTGCCTCAACGTGAAGAGTTTCTAGAGCAAAGTTTTGTTTTTCAAGTTTGGAAATTGTATCTTTTAAGATCTTAATTTCATCATTTTTGCCTTTGAGTTTTTCATTTAAAGATTTGTTATTAGATTTCAAACTCTCTTCACGTTTGCAGCTTCTGCATAAATCAATTCTTAGGTAGTCAAACATTTCAGCTTTTTCATCATCAGTATAAGTTCGAAAATTATCAACCTTATACATCATTTTAGTTTTCCATTGAGGAGAATCTCTGTTTTGATCAGCTTCCCTCATATCAGCCAAAAACGTACTACCACCATCATCCTCATCAGACTCCTCGACCTCTTTGGCCATCAAACACAGCTTTTTACCAGTAGCATAACCAGCACCATCATCATCAGTATCACTATCAGAAGATGAGGACGTGCTGGCTTCATCCCAGTCATGATGTTCAGCAACTAGAACCTTTTCTGGCTGTTTACCCTTCTTGTCAGTCTTTGCACTTTCCTTCATCTGAGCTTTCATAGCTTTGTACTTGTTTTTGTACTTATCAGCTTTTGAGAAAGAGTTAGCATGTGACGTGGAAGGTTTCTTGGACATGCATTCAGCAGCAAAATGTCCAACCTTCCCACAATTAAAGCACTCAGATTTAGGACCCTTGACTGACTTGCTGTTGTACCTAGCATTTGGCTTTTTGCTCCCTTTGTATGACTTGCTGGTTCTACTACGATTGAACCTTTTGAACTGCCTAGCCAGCAGAGCCATACCTTCAGCAAACCCTTCTACATCACTTTCATCTGTACTGCTTTCTTCAGACCCAGTACCACTTTCCTCAACACTATCAGCTGACTCTTGTTCTGCCAGTAACTTTTGAACCAGTAAAGCTTTTTGAGCTTTCTTCCATTTAGCAGCAGCAATAAGAGCAGCATCATCATTTTTAGATGATTTTGAAGTGGTGGGGGCAGACCTAAAGTTTTCTTTCATGTTAAGTTCAAACTTGGCTTCTGCCTTCTCATGATTCCAAAGGGAACTGTAGAGAGAAGACAGGTTAAAGTTCTTTAGGGTCTGAGTGGTTCTTAATGGGTCAGTAACAGGTTTCCATTTACATGGCAGTGCATCAATGAATTTGTTCACTTGTTCAAATTCAGTGTAGGTTACATTTAAAGTGGTCAGGTCTGCTATCAAAGAGTTAAACCTAATGAAGGTTTGCTTAAGGGTTTCATTCTTATAGGCAAAGAACATTTCATATTCTGTTTTAAGAGCAATCATCCTGTTCTGCCTAACTTCTCCCATACCCTCATAGGTGACATCTAGGTAGTCAAGCATAAGCTTAGCATTTTCTTTTCCCTTGATCAGTTTGAACAGTGGGTTAGGCAAAGTTATGGCTAACAGGGTTCTGATTTTAGGGTCAAGACCAACTCGACGTTTATCCTCATCATCCCATCTAGAGGGAGTGAGAATAACCTCTCTGCCAGGGATGGCAGGAGTGTCAGCTGTTGCTGGTGCACTACCAACTGTCTCAGTGGGAACAAAAGGGCCATCTTTGGCAATTCCAGGCATGAGTGAATCCACAGACTCAAGATGGAGCATGAACCTTGCCTTCCAGGTTTCATACTCATCTTCATCAAACTTAGGTGGTCTGTTAGACGAGCCATTCTCAAGGTAAGCTGAGTTTGAATACGAAGCCATAAGAGAATTCAGATCCAAGATATTAATTATCAAGACTGACGCTCTGATACCAGTTGTTGGTCCCTTAATAACAACAGGAGTATTGTAGAGGGGGGGGGGGTGAATACAATTCTTTTCTTAATTAACTAGTCAGTTAAACACGTTTAGTATTCTATAGTAAATAAGATAGAGTCACAGGTAATTTTCAACTGTTATTCTTTATTGATTAAATCAGAAAGAATCACAACTATCCTTGGCGGAAATGATAGTTGGTTGATACAGATTACCTAGATTATAGCTAAGAGATAAACTAAAGCTATTACACGATTTGGACTCTAACAGATAAACCCACACCACTAATTTTTACAATAGTGGATACAACAATATATATAGTAGTTCTATTAACCGTGTAATTAATCTATTGTCCACTAGTACATTGGATGCCTTGTACTTGTGGGGACAATTGTGTCAGAAGGCGTGCTCTCCTTCTTTCCTCTTAGGTAGCTATTTGCAGGAACACACCAATTCGGTTTGGCACTACCATTTGGTTTAAACAAATGGAATGTTGTGTTCCCTAGGTATGAATAAAGTATAACACATGTCTGCACATGCGTTCCACTTCTGCATTCCCACGTGGTCTTGTAAGGTCACTTGTTAGCCGCCGACTCCTGTCCTTTTCTGTTCAACTTTGTCTTCGACTTCTGTTGAATAGTGCGTTGATGTAGACCACTCTGGGAAACTACCATGCTTGTAATGGAGCATGGCTGTCTTGTGTTGTATGCTAATATCCAGACTTACTGGTCCTTCATATGCTGAGTCACTTGATATTCTTGATTTGCTGGGTGCACATCCTGTGCTGATTCGAAGAATACATTTCTACCTTGTGCTGATAGACTAGGCAGCATACTAAACACTCGACACAGCTATATTAGCTGACTATACATAAACAAACGTGTGCTGGCTGCACATAACACTTTAGTGCAAATAAATATTGTTTTGTCATAATTAAATCCTTAACTATTTTGGGGACTCAACATTTAGTACTTCGATTTAAATGGTGATTGCGATTGCCAATATTTATGGCATACTTGCGAGTATGCGGGGGATATTCTATATGCATTATGTTAATGTCGGTTACCAGGTGGTCATCATACGAATGATTTTTATACACTTGTGAGTGTAAGGTTGTTATTGAAAAATGAAATCTTGTGGTCTATTAAAATTATGGAATTGATGGATTATGATAAACTAATGAACTCACCAACCTTTTGGTTGACACTTTAAAGCATGTTTATTCTCAGGTATTAAAGAAATCTTCCGCTGTGCATAGCTCATTTTAAAGATATTACTTGGAGTCATTCATGGCATATTTCGAAAGACGTTGCATTCGAGTCATTGAGTTCATCAAGATTATTATTAAGTCAATTATAGTTGGATGTATTATGAAATGGTATGCATGCCGTCAACTTTAGATGTAAAGAAAGTTTGTCTTTTAAAAACGAATGCAATGTTTGTAAAATGTATCATATAGAGGTCAAATACCTCGCGATATAATCAACTATTGTGAATCGTTTATAATGTATATGAACGGGTCCTTTCAGTTGGTATCAGAGCGGTGGTCTTAGCGAACCAGGTCTGCATTAGTGTGTCTAACTGATAAGTCGTTAGGATGCATTAGTGAATCTGGACTTCGACCGTGTCTGCATGTCAAAAGTTTTGCTTATCATTTTTGTCGGAAATTAACTGCTTATCATTCTTAGTCTAGACACATCTTATTGCATTGATTGCATAAATAGTGTATAGAGAAAATTCATATCTTAGAGTATCTGATAATTCATATCTTAGCGTATCTGTTATTGTAAACTTTGCCTGAAATATTCCGTAAATTCCTCCGTATTCTACGAAATCTTTTACTCTATATATATTGATTTTTGGTGTAATTAGAATATCATCCGATAGTCGAAAATCATTTCATATCGAAAAAAAATCCTTTATTCAATTGTACGAAATGGAATTCATCATTAGTTCAAGTCCCTCGAATTCAGATATGGAATCCCACTCAAGCTCCGAAAGAAGTGTGACTGGAATGGATCAACTAATCAGCCATCATCTATTTTAGATGAATTGGGGATGGGTTCGTAGCCTCCTCAATCATTGGATACAAGAAGAAGGCAATCCTTTCCATCCACCACATTGCCCTCTTGGTGAAGAACCTGAAACACTTACCGGCGAACCTGTCCGAAACACCATTTTCTCTCTCATTTCCAGAGTATCTCGTCACGATTATATACTACATCAAATTCTAGATTTTATTTATCCGCTCGTTCGAACCGACAATCACCTCGGTGTAATAGAAGAAGTCAACGAGCTTCGCGCTCGGGTAGTGGCTTTGGAGAATATGGTGCAAAGGTTATAAAGACCAGCAGCATCACTAGCAGCATAACCAGTACTACCATCATCAACGCCAACAGTACCATTACCACCCCCAACCACAACCGCATCGTAAACCTCAACTTTACAATCTGTCCCACGAGCACCAATGTCATACGCCCTGTAGATACCATGGAATACCAACAACAACAAATGATGTAGTGTTGATTCATAACTTCATTGGAGAAACACTCCGCGACGATTATGTAATCTCTAAAGTCTTAGAGATTATCTATTCTAACCCTAACCATAAATTAGACGAGTGAATCGAAATGATAGAAGGAAGAGTAGAAACCCTGATAAGAATGATGTGTGATTTATAAGCTAGACTTGTTTTACCAACAACATCAACAGTACCGTAGCATCACCATCACAGTCAGTGCCGTCAGTATCATCAGAATCAGCAGCACCTATAACATCACAAACTCCGTCAGTTCAAGAATCACTGTAGACATCATTACGAATCAATAACGCGTATATTGTATCAACGAGTTATGAAGTATTAACTCACTCCCTCTGAAGAAATTATATGTATATTTTATATATATATAAATTTTGAGATCAAAATAAATCTTTCCATACTAAGCTATTATGTGTGAATCTTAACTACCCGGTTAATTCATATTACTAATATGCAATAAGGTACGTCCTTCGTCTGCAACTTAACCATCGTTAGCTACAATTTCTGTCTCAATTCAATAAATTCCAACTCATAATAAACCAAGTGTATTATTTAAATATATGTTTGATTTTACACTTTCATCATCGATGTACTCGAAACTTTCCAAATACATCATTCGTACCTGGAGAAGTTCACAAGAATTTCACAAAAACTAGCATCATGTATCAACAAATAACGAAGTATTGATTCATAATATTATTGAAGAAATACTTATGTAATTTCTAAAGTTTTAGGGATTACTCAATTCTAGTTTCAACCATAAATCAGATGAGTTTAATTAAATATTAACTCATTAAATCTATGTTACATCTAAAGAAAATATACACATATATATTTTCGTAAAGACTGTAATAAAATTCTTTTGTACAAAATATTAGTTGTGAAATTTTTTTTTTAACGGGTAGGTAATACCCGAGAAATATATAAATTCACAATTAATATGGTACATTCTTCGAATCTGATTCAGCAATCAACAACTATACACACTATTTTCTCAACAATACACATTCTTTTATAAAAATCAAAACAACCATACTCATTCAAATTCAATTACATATGCTGATCTTGAAATCGCAGAATTCAATTCTAAATATAACCAGTATCATCACTCTTAGATTCCTATATCTTTTCAAGTTATACTTTGACTCCAAAACTGTGCTAGAACATCATATGTATATTAACGATTACAATCTGTGTTCAAACCCTCCAAAATTCCTGAAGACACTTCAAATAATGAACAATCGAGATGATGATCCAACCACATGTTACCCACAGTTATGTACCTGAAAAACTTATAAAACCAAAGTCATAGTTTAACACGTATCCGTGTCAGACCCGTTGGCATTTATTAGCTAAAATGACTTTTCAATTCCTTTCCAAAGTAGTCAGTTTTGTCACAGCTCTAGCAAGTCAACTTCGACTTTTCAGTCGAAACAACCTTATTATAACCTTGATATATACGTTGCCCTTTCGCCATCGTTACCGGGGAACCATTTATGTTCCATCACATTAGCAATAAACTTACCAACAACTTCACTGAGTTTTGATTTTCCAAAAAATCATTATAATTATCAAAACCCCATCATTTACCTATCTGCATCTTGTAACGAGAATTTCCATACGAATCATTGGGAAATAGCAATCAGTATTTTAAAATCTCGCAGCATGTCGACGCCCAAAGTTATACATATAACGTCTATCTCCTGGACTTACATACCGCGAATGTGAAGTTTCTGAAAAACACCCTGAACTGCGAACTAGTTCTCGAAATGCTGATGAAGCAGTAAAAACTATAAACGACCTTAACAGTAAAAAGTTGATGATAAAGAGTAGTGTGTTGGCAAAAGCTCAGAAAAAGAGAAGGTTTGAAACTGAAAAACGGATTGAGCAAACTATGAAGGAGGCTGTGGACAAATCACAAAGACTAAACCCGCCTTCAAAGAATCCAAATGATTAAGTGTCTACTGAAGTCTTTAGCGAATATCTTACTACTTACTTTAAAACTCTTGTGGACAATATTCTTCATCATCCTCTGATCTTAGATATTCTAATTTTTCATTATAAATATCCTCCATATTTATGAAGATATTTCCATAACTATTCTTATCTGAAATCATTTATCTCTTTGCGCTATCAGTATTACACCAAAAAGGAAACTGTTTAGTTTCTATATTCTGTAAACCTCCGAGTTTAAATTATGAATGTTTTTGAAGTAGTGTTGGGAACTGAAGCATGAGTTAGTATAATATAATGACACTTGATCAACGTGATTATATTATAGTAAGTCATGCTTAGTTTCTAAATGAAATGTGATGATTCACAGATCATAACATCATCATGTGCCATGTTACATGACTCTTGTATTCTACTTAAACTCTAAATATATCAAGAAAATATTTTCCTTGAGGATTCGGCCTTTTCCGAGGTATTCTGGTAATTTGACAAATCAAGATCGTGCCATTACAATTCCCTTCTTAGAACATTAACTATGTTCATTTCAAAATCCATACCTATGAATTCTGGACCATTATTCGCTTGACTTGAAGTCGGGAAGAGGAGACAAAAGTATAGAACTCTTGAATATAAAAGAAAATATAAAGCTCGAAAACAACACATAAATTACAAACCGTGCATATCAATACGTATTGCCACGTAAAGACACGGGAGAATTAAAATTACTATAACCCCAAGGTAATAGTAAAAATAAATAAAATCCTCCGGTGGTAGATGAAAGAGAAGAATGACAGATATGAAAATTAGGAGTATATCAAGGATCAGAACGGGATGGAGCATATTAACGAATGTTATAAAATATGAATTGAGGAAGGAAGAATAGAAGGTGTGAGCTGTGAGAATAAGGAAACGAAGAGGGTGAATTTATAGTAAAATATCCGACAGAGCAATCAAAATAGATGATCGCATTTAAAGCGGATCCTAAATTTCCTTAATTACCAAAGAATCAAATCTTATTACGAAGATTTTCTCCAAATCTCTTGAACTCCAGAAATCAACCCATCTACGTCAAAAGATATGACGAATCTACGCTTACTCGTTTCACTCTTTTGTGATAACTTCACTCGTACTCTTCACAAAAATCAAATTGCTTTATCTATATTACTTGATGATAATAAAACTCTAATTTCCAACTCGTATACGTCATGAAAACATACTTATTGTCAGCCATGACCATCCCATTCAAATTTCGGGACGAAATTTCTTTAACGGGTAGGTACTGTGACAACCCGGAAATTTCCAACCAAATTTAAACTTTATCTTTATATTATTCCGACACGATAAGCAAAGTTTGTTAAGTTAAATCTCAAGAATTTTAAACTGTGTTCATACATTCATTATAACCTCGACCAAATTCTGACGATTCACGAACCGTTATATATAAATAGATATGTATATATATGTATATATATATATTATAACTTGAGAATATTAATAAAGTATTAAACGTATAATACTTTACACGAACGTATTTGTTTCAATATATTTATCGATGGAATTAGAAGATAATATCAAATGATTGATTTATCAGATACATTGTGATATGATTACAGGTCCACTGTGATTTAAGAAATCTATTCTTTTTGACAACATTCGGAAAATGGTAAAGTGATTTATAAGTAAGAACGTGGAGTGTAAATAACTTAGATGTTGGATATCGACAAGTTAAGTAACTTGACATTTTTCATTAAGATGATTTCATACGTTTATTTAACCTTTGGACTTTATCCCATGCTTCACCAACAGACTGTAAGTTAAAAACTTGAAACCTATTATGAATATATATGATTCTACTTTTCTAAAACGTTTTATGATATAACGATTTCCATTATTTTAACCTTTAAACAAAATGATTCTTAAATATATTTAGTTTTGAAAAACAAAATTATCATATTTATTTGATTTAGTTTCAAACGTACAAAAACGTTTTCAGTTTAAAAAGAACTTTATTATTAAAACGTATATAACTTTTATAAATATATAGAACCACTTTTGACAACTCATTACTTAACTAGTATGATAAAGATAACGATATTTATATTTTATTTTATTAAATATATATAACGATTTAAATTAATAATATATATTTATACGCGTATTATACGTACATAGTTTTATACTTTTACTATACTTAAACTTTACATTTACTTTATTTTTACTTTACTTTAACTTTAATAATTCATTTTAATAATTCATACTTTAATAATTTACTTTAATAATTTATACTTTAATAATTCACTTTAATAATTCATACTATAATAATTCAAAAATCTATTATAAATAGAATTCAATAGGTTTCATTATTTCATAGAAACTTGAAAATATTTTTTCTCTAAACTCTCTCAATCGATTTACATATATATATTTACTCCGTATTATTTCAAGATATAATTAGTATACATAAAATATTACGATGGAGTGCTGTCCGAGTGATTTCGAAATTGTTTTTCGAGCGGGATAGAGCTAAGGAAATTATGGGTTATAGCTATGGAGGTTATGGGTATCGTTCGGGAGTATTGCTCGTGAGTCAAACTAGTGTTTATCATCCCCGTTGCGTCTACATACTTTTCTGCAATATTGAATCTCAATATTGATACGTGAGCCCTTATAACTTAACTTTTATATATTATTAGTGTATCCCTGACTAGTGCTTGAGTATATAGGATTATGCATGCTTATACGTTCGTTATTGTTGTTAGATAGGTTATGTCGAATCTCGAATTAAATACATATGCTATTAAGATAAGGTATATGATATGCATGTCGTTGGAAAGCTAGCGAAAAATTGAGAACTTTTCATTTAGATATCGAATGATTTCGATGAACGGTTTAGAAGTTATAGTCAATTGAATTTTTGTAAAAATGATTATTATTATCGTCGTTATTATCGTCGTTTTAATCTAATTATTATTATTATTATTATTATTATTATTATTATTATTATTATTATTATTATTATTATTATTATTATTATTATTATTATCATTGTCGTTATTAATAAAAGATATTATTGTTATTTTTATTATTATTATTATTATTATCGTTATTATCGTTAAGATTATTATTATTATTATTATTATTATTATTATTATTATTATTATTATTATTATTATTATTATTATTATTATTATTATTATTATTATTATCATTCAAATAGTTATTAGTATTATAATTAATATTATTATTATTAGTATTATTATAATTAAAACTAATATTAGTAACATCTAATTATTATGATTACTATTATTATTATTAATATGAACGCGATATAAAAGACGACTAAAAGCTATTAAACGAAGTGATTAGGAAATAATGAGTATGAGTATCATGATGAAATTAAGATATTGTTGTCCCAAAAAGTGTTTATTTGGCAGGGACACCTTAACCCTGTATTGCCTTTGGCAACCCACCAAGCCCACCCCGAAAGAGCCCTGTGTCGGAAAATTACCTCCCCCTAATACCCCAATATATGCCAGCCCCCGGATTTGAGCCTGCGCCGGTTATTATCCCAACACTACACACATGGGGCCCAAGGATCATAAGCATCGGGTACCACTGAAGCACTGCTTCATTGGTAAATTAAGATATTGTAAGATATTGATTTAAAGGAAAAATATCGTTTTCATTATTTTACTATTATTATTATTAAAAGTATTATTAATATTAAAACTATCATTTTTACTAAAATTATTATTTTTAATAAAAATATCATTGTTAATATGAAACATCATTATTATTATCATTTTAGTATTATTATTAATAAAAATTATCATTTTATCATTTTTAGAAAATATAATTATTGTTATTTTTATTAGTAAAATAATAATAATTATTACAAAATAATACAACTTTTACTTATTATTATTATTATTATTATTATTATTATTATTATTATTATTATTATTATTATCAATATTATTTTATCAAATAAATATGTGATACAAAGATATTTTACTACGTATAATATAATTACATTAATAATACCTATCATATTATTTTTATGATATTAAATGAACTTTATAAATTTTATTACTTAAGATATATAAAAGTATATTTTTATTATATAAATTTTAGTATAAAATTTTATTTATTAATAAAAGAACTATATTATTTACTTTAATAAATCTGTTAAAAATATTTAAATATATAAAACGACTATATTTAAACTATATAATAATCATGTATAAATTTTGGAAGACATTTTGGTCAATATGACTTTTGTTGACTTTTGCATATTTAGTCTCGAGCATTAGGATTGTGATACACTATGACTTGACCTAAATTGTTAGACAGATATTGATCAAACATATAAATATATATAATTAATATAGGTTCGTGAATCCAAGGCCAACTTTGCACTTGTTCAATGACGTCATATGTATTTTTACTACAAAATACAGTATTGTGAGTTTCATTTGCTCCCCTTTAAATGCTTTTGCAATATATATTTTTGGGCTGAGAATACATGCACTGCTTTTATAAATGTTTGATGAAATAGACACAAGTACTTGAAACTACATTGTATGGTTGGATTACTATACCGAATATCGCCCCTTCAAGTCTGGTAACCTAAGAATTAGGAAAATGGCCCCTAATTGACGCGAATCCTAAAGATAGATCTATAGGTCTAACAAACCCCATTCTGGAATTTGGAATGCTTTAGTACTTCGATTTAAATGGTGATTGCGATTGCCAATATTTATGGCATACTTGCGAGTATGCGAGGGATATTCTATATGCATTATGTTAATGTCGGTTACCAGGTGTTCATCATACGAATGATTTTTATACACTTGCGAGTGTAAGGTTGTTATTGAAAAATGAAATCTTGTGGTCTATTAAAATTATGGAATTGATGGATTATGATAAACTAATGAACTTACCAACCTTTTGGTTGACACTTTAAAGCATGTTTATTCTCAGGTATTAAAGAAATCTTCCGCTGTGCATTAGCACATTTTAAAGATATTACTTGGAGTCATTCATGGCATATTTCGAAAGATGTTGCATTCGAGTCATTGAGTTCATCAAGATTATTATTAAGTCAATTATAGTTGGATGTATTATGAAATGGTATGCATGCCGTCAACTTTAGATGTAAAGAAAGTTTGTCTTTTAAAAACGAATGCAGTGTTTGTAAAATGTATCATATAGAGGTCAAATACCTCGCGATGTAATCAACTATTGTGAATCATTTATAATGTATATGAACGGGTCCTTTCATAAACTTCTTCATTTATGACACCATTTAGAAAGGCACTTTTGACATCCATTTGATAAAGTTTGAAGTTATTGGCACATGCATATGCAAGAAGTATTCTTATCGACTCTAGCCTAGCTACTGGAGCAAATGTTTCATCATAATCAATTCCCTCTTGTTGACTATATCCTTGTGCAACTAGTCTAGCTTTGTTTCTAATTACATTTCCATCTTCATCTAGTTTATTTCTATAGACCCATTTGGTACCTATGATATTGCTCTCACTAGGTAAAGGAACCAAATCCCATACATTGCTCCTTTGGAATTGATTTAATTCCTCTTGCATTGCTTCTACCCAACTTTCATCTAATAGGGCTTCCTTAATATTTTTGGGTTCTATTTGGGGGATAAAGGTGTAGTTAGCAATTAGGTTGAATGCTTGTGACTTAGTGGTTCTAGTATAATGTCTCCTATGACTTGATCTATGGGATGATCCTTTACATGTTTAAGATCGATAGAGGATGCTAAGTTATCCTTACTTGGTTTTAAATGAGATCCATCCTCATTGGTGTCGTTGGACTCGATTTGAGTTGGCATTATTTCTATAGCATCTTGTTCTATCACATCATCATCCTCTAAAGGTTTAGTCTTAGGAGGCGGAGGAGTTTCATTAAATGTGACATCTAGGGATTCTTCTATGACATTGGTGTATTTATTTAGAACCCAATATATGCCTTACTTTCTAACGAATATCCTAAGAACACTCCTTCGTAAGCTTTAGGTTCAAACTTTGTATGAAAATTCCTTTTTGTTTAAGATGAAACATTTGCACCCGAACACTCTAAGATGACTTACGATTGGTTTTCTACCATTTAAGATTTCATAAGGCATTTTATCCATAGATGGTCTAATTAAGACTCTATTTTGAATGTAGGTGGAGGTGGCAACGACTTCACTCCAAAATTTTGAGGTATTAATTGTTCTGTAAGGAACTAGAAGGGGGTGAATAGTTCCTTAATGATTTCTTAAATTTTTTTTCGAAATCTTTAACAATTAAAAATAAGTTTTAAGTGTGGAAGCGCTTATGTTTGTTAATGTGAGTATGTAAAGAATGTAAGTGCACAAACACAAGGATTTATAGTGGTTCGGGAGGATGTTAACTAATCATCCTTAATCCACTCCCCAATTCTACGAATTGAGATTTTTCTTCACTATGATACCCCAAACCTGGTGGAGTGTCCGAATACAACACTAGCTCTTTGATAAGCCATTACTTATGAACCCTTACGTCCCTTTGAAGAATTCACAAACACCAAATGCTCTTACCACAAGATCTTAATGCTCTAGCCTAGTGAAATCACAACTACCTTCAAGATCCCTTTAAGAAGATAGCTCACAACTACACTTATAGCTAAGCTTACTGTAATGACTCGACTTTTTCGACTTGCTTTTGTGCTTTGTGTTTTCACGAAACTGCGTATTTGTGAGTACTGAGCTATATTATACTCTGGGAACTCCCTACTGTTGATTACTTTCATTTATATGTTAAAACGTATCATTAAGTACGTAGGATACTTAACTTGAACCCCGGAAGCCTTTATGACCGTTAGTGTCACTTGACGTTTTTCACGAACTGCGTACTGCGTACACGTTTAACTTTTGTCGCAATCGGAATATTATGACTACGAAATACTAATTTTTATTTTTTTAATAACAATTACTTGGGTTTTTGGATGCTTAATTATGCTTAGTAATTTACTAGAGCACACTAGTTAGTCTTGTTGGACTTTCTACCTTGTTGGACCTTAGCCCACCCTACACTAGTTAGTGGACTATTTAATTAGCCCAATTATAAGTAACTAGCGACCCATTAATATGCAAGACAAATGCCCATTTATTAGAGGGAACATGCTAGCATTTTTGTCAAGTATTATCCTTAATGTTGCATGGGATCCTAACATAAGCACCAACTTTAGACAACCATTAACCAAAAAGCAAAAAGTTGTCCCCCTTGTCCCCCATGTAAACCCATGGCCACACACCCTCTCCCTCACCTCACCACCTATAAATACAAGCCTTATTCCATCCATTTTACACTTGCTTTCATTTGTAATTTACACACACTCACTCTCTAATTCTTTCTCTTTCTAAAAAGTTTAAGTATTGATTTTTTTTCTTCTTCTTCCTCTCTCTCTCTCTCTCTCTCACGAATTCATCATCATCATCATGGGTCTAGCTTTTTAGCTTTTGATCTTGATTACATCTTGTAGATTCAAACATGGATTTGAATCCTTCAAGAACATGGAAGATTCAAGCTTTCTAGCTTTGAATCTTCATCTATTTTGTAGATCTAAATCTTTTAGCTTTAATCTTGTAATTTTGTTATAAAGATTCAAACTTGTGTTTGTAATCTTCATGTAACTTAAAGATCCAAGCTTTATGCTTCAAGATCTTCAAGAACAACCAAGATTCAAGCTTTCTAGCTTTGAATCTTCATTTATTTTGTTAGATCTAAGTTTTCTAACTTATGATCTCATTATTTTGTTATAAAGATCAAAACTTGTGTTTATGGTCTTCATGTAACTTAAAGATCCAAGCGTTATGCTTCAAGATCTTCAAGAACACCAAAGATTCAAGCTTTCTAGCTTTGTAATCTCATAACTTGTGTGAAAAGGATCCAAGCTCTCTAGCTTAGGGTTCCATTACTTCATTTGATTAAGATTGTGTTCATACTTGTTTGATTAAAGTAAAGTTTGTAGCTTTAGTTGTAAATAGAACTTGTATTTGTGTTAAGACTAAGGATATGATGTAACCTTGGTTCATCATCCATCTAAGACTCTTAAATGAGTTGTGTTCTTACTTGGTCTTAACATATTATGTGTTGATGGTTGAATCTTGGTCAAGGTGATGCTAACCCATCAATGAGTTGTACACTTGAAGCTACAAGCATCAAGGATGAGAACCGTGATGAGCATCAAGCACCAAGAACCCTACCGGAGCACTTGTTTACTGTTTTTCGGGATCTGATAAGATTCATGGACTTCTAAAAAATTTATTTTCAGTTATTTCATTTCGACTAGATGACTTTTCATTTAGGCCTCGTCTTAATTCGATATACGGTTTAGGATTTATGGCCTTCCGAAAGTCACTACGCCTTTGTAACGTTGTGCTAAAATTTCTGACCTACTCGCACTTAAACCGTCGCCACGGTCAAACAAAGACGAGTTAGGTTCTGAAAATTGGTGAGAAGTTAGAGGACTCACATACGGAGCCATAGCCACTGACTACACGTCTTTTCGATTTGTATAGAGGTCCTAACTGCTGTCCGAAATTAGCCTTTTGTTTCGATCTCTATTCTTGTTAAACTTACCTTAGTGTTGATGAATGATGATGATAATGATGATGTCGATGACGACACTTAAACTTAATTTATTCACTTTTAACCTTTTGGGACAACATACTAACCTAGTGACCTTTGACTTAGGTTGACAACCTTTCGAACCGACTTACTACCTGCATACGTTTCGTATCGACTTTTACTGCTTATTCACTGTAAGTTATAGCTTCCCTTTTTACTCATACTATTTTTGGGACTAAGAATACATGCACATTTTATGTTTTACTTACTTTACACGAGTACTTAAACTTTACATATGTGTGTGTTATATAACGGCATAAACATTCCCCTTAGCACGATAAGGTTTAATCATTGGTTTTGAACCAGTGAACGCGGATATTAGATATGGATCCATAGGGTTTGACATCTCCACTCGGGCTAGTCGCGCTAGTATTTAATGGGTGTTTGATACTTTGAGGACATATGCACTCGCCAAGTGTACTTTTTGGTGGTATTACTATTACATTAAGTTAGTTACCGTGTGCCCACGGATAAGCATATACTTTTCATACTATTTTGAATACGATAACTCATGGTCTACATTACTTTATTGATTACAAACTATAGCTCACCAACATTCGTGTTGACTTTTAAGCGTGTACTTCTCAGGTGCTTAGACGATGTTGCTTCCACTGTTAGACTTGCTGTCTTGGTGTTATAGACTTGCTGTTATGGACCTGCCGTGTTAGATTTCTGCTGCATTACTTAGAGATGTCTCAATCATGAAACTTTTATCTTGCATTCGTAACTTATGTTATTTTCAAATAATGACTTTGTAACGACCTTTGTGTCACGTTATCTTTTTATAAACGCTATCTTTTTATGAATGCAAAACTGGTTTTCAAACAACATGTAGTATTTGACCATGTAAAGATCCTGTTGTTGACGAATCGTACATGATGGTTTTGTACGGGGCGTCACATTAGGGAATTAGGTTGCATTAGTGAGTCTAGACCGATCCAAGTAGGATTCACTGATAGGACTAATCTACAACTTGCTTGTTTAACTGTTCCTGCGAAACTTACTGCATGCTACTGCTTACTTTTACTGCTATATGAACTTGTTGCATACTACTGCCTACTTTTACTACTATGAGTACTTGCTGTATGCTACTGCTTATTCTCGCTACTGCATGTTACTATCTTCTTTCGATTGCATGATACTTTTGTAGGATTTTGTTAATATTGCCATGATATGTACTGCTAGGATGCTGTAGTGCCTAATTACGTGCTTGCTATATGTCTTACTGACATGGAAAAAGTTATTTTTTCTTGTTCAGATGACAGACATGCTGCCCATGACCTTTGACTTTAAGAGTGACTCAGAGACAAATGTTGCCTCGCCTATGATTGTTGCTGATTCACCGCTACCCATCGACGACTCTAGCGATTCACCTTCCAGTGGACTCATGCTTGACCTGATGGACGTCTCATACGGAGACGAGGATCCCGAGATGATTCCAGCACCACCCAGCCCTAGACTCCTGGAGCCACATCACCATTCCGGCGATGCTGTAATTCCTGGGGAAATGGAGACTGTCCTTTCTGTAACGAGCTTGGACATTGGGCTAGACGCACCGCTGATGGACGTGTTGTACCGATTCCACCAGGCAGATATCGACTTATGACCACCGGCAGGGCAGATCCACCTTCAGATGATTCAGACGATTCATCATCCGATGACTCCCGCAAGGAGGATTCCGAGGATGATTTCGAGGAGGACCCTGAGGAGGAGCCCGTGCAGCAGCTCTCTACCCCGTCGAAGAAGCGGTATCATTTCGATGGTACCGTTATCCTAAGGATTAACGGAGGAAGACCGTTCGTGGATGCACATGGACAGTTAGTTAGGGTCACAGCCGGTAAGAGGGTTATACCATATCCTACTGATCCATTCATGCGTAAGGTTGCCCGTTACGTGCCATCTACTTCTGGTGCTGCTCCATCTGCACCACCAGCACCATCTGCACCGCATGCACCACCTGCCTCACCAGCATCCCCTGTCGTCGAGGAACTGACGAGGGAAGTGCATATCCTCCGTGCTCGGGTAACTGAGCTCGAGGAACAGATGTCCCACCTGATGGACATCGTTTACCCACCATCACCGTAGAATTGTTGTATTAGATTTCCTTATGTAACTCTGTTAGTAGTTTCATGTTTTACTCATGTGTTGTACGAACCTTATGCGGATGTATGCAATTTTCTTATTAATGAATAGAACTTAATGTTGTTTAAATTTTGTACGGTGTTCTATTTACGCTACTGTATGATGATTTTGTAGTATCTGTATCTGGTTGCTTTACTTAATTGTGTGTTGTGTTCCATACTGGGTGCCTTATTGAGACGACCCGACCCAATCCATAGGGACGAATACAATAACATATGATTACATCGCGAGGTACTTGACCTCTATATGAAACATTTTACAAACGTTGCATTTATTCTTAAAAAAAACAATCTATTATTACATCGATTGTTGACATGATCGCCTAATATTTCATAATATCCAAATGTCCTAAACCACCATTTACTTATTAATAGTCTCTAGTGAACTTCAATGACTCGAATGCAATGTTTTTGAATCATGGCTTAAATGGTCCCGAGTAGTATCCTTAGTATGAGCTAATGCACAGCGGAAGACTTAATTCATACCTGAGAATAAACATGTTTAAAACGTCAACATAAAGTTGGTGAGATATAGGTTTAATGCCGGCAGCAATATATATATATATAGACCACAAGATTTCATATATAAACAGTTTAATAAAAATATTCTAAGTGGTTGAGCACTTGGTAACCATACTTAACAATTAATCACGTCGCATATTCCCTTTAATATGAAATCTTACTACACTGTACCAAGTGTAGTCACGAAACGAAGTACTGTCAACCGTTGAATACTGGTCGTCCAGTCCGGTTGGGGTTGTCAGGCCCGATAGATCTATCAACAGGATTCGCGTTTACAATACCGCTGTAAATATTAGTTACCAAGCTACAGGGAAGTATGCCAGTGGTACAACTCAACGTAGAATATATTTTTCAGTTACTTGTGTCCATAACGTAAAACATAAAATACATGTATTCTCATCCCGAAATATTTAGAGTTTAAAAGTGGGACTATATACTCACTGTTGTCTTGAAGATATGTAATTTCGACTCGGTCTCCGATTGATATCACGAACCTATCCATATATAATATATCAATATATTTTCATTTTAAACAATCGTCACATATATATACTTATAATACTTTTAATACTTTGAATAATTCCTTAGTCCGTAGTTAGCAGTCCGATGTTAGTAATTCAATTTTAATGGTTCATTTTTAGGTGTTTAATAAACCCCCAACGAAATAAATAAAACCCCATTGTATATGTATTGGTCGAGATTAATCTTGACCCACGGTACCGGTGTTGTCAAATGACGTGTTGCGTACATAAAGTACCGGTGTTGTCAAATGACGTGTTGCGTACAATCATGAGATCTTATGATTAATCTTCTCTGTTGTTTACTGGTGATCCTGAACCATATAAAATTGAATTATAAGTACATATATATAAAATATCATGTTATCTTAAAAAGATGTGATTTATTTAATTTTTCCCAATAATTTTCGTGGCTAAACTAGTCTTGGATATCCGATTTTGTTTCGGTCATAGTTTCTTCGTTACAACTCCGTTTTCGTTGATTCAACTTGCCATCTCCTTGGATCGAGTTCCTCTTTAAGACTATGAACTGTAAATACCTTAGTTTGTATTCAAAATCACACGGCATAGATGAAACTTTAGTGAAACTTATGAAGTTAAACATTTTTGTTACAAAAATATCATTTAATGACCATTTTTCTAAAAATACTTATACTTTGAATTAAATCATGAAATTTTTATGTGTTAACATATTTATAGTAAAAATCATTTTTCCAGAAAATAAACCTCCAATTCAAAGTTTAAGATGGTTTTTAATTATCCAACCCAAAACAGTCACCGGTTGCACTCCGACGTCGTAAAAACAGTTTTTTTTAAGGTAATCTTTGAAAAACCAAGTTATACCTTGTTAAATTACTATATATTTAAGTTATATTACAGGTCTTGAAGTATTTTAAAAGTTAAGTTAGAAGGATCTACTTAGTTTGCAAACAAGTTTGAAAACATTCAAACTATGTTCTTGTTGTTAAACTTTTTATACCACAAAATAAGATAGCTATATATATATGAATCGAATAAGGTTATGAACAAAGTTAATACCTCAAGTTACTTGGACAAGATTGCTGTAAAAGAGGAGTAAAAATCCAGAACCAAAAGGGTGATGGAATTGGATGAAAGATTGGAAGTAAACTTGTGTTCTTGGGAAGGATTCTTGAAGTGTTTTTGTAAGGTTTTTCTTATGGTGTTTAAGTGATGTTTTTATGGCTAGATCTTCATGGATATTAGCTGAATGGTTATGGAGTTTAAGGCTCTTAAAAGTGTGTGTGTTTTTAGCTAGAGGTTTGAAGTAAAAATGAATCAAAAATTGAAAATGGATGGAGTATAAATGGTGGTGTAAAAGGTGTATAAGTTTGTAATTTTGTGAAAAGATCTTTTAATCATGTGAAATTGTCATACTAGATAACAAAAGTAGTTACCTTATACATAAGGCATGAACAAGGGCTGGTTGGTGGTGATTTGATGTGTATATACCAATAGTAAATACGTATAGAAGCTAGGTATGATACGAGTACATATACTCTAGATATACGTATAGAAATCTTGTGAAAAATGGAATGAGAATTCAAATATAGCTATCTTTTGTGAATACACTTATATTGTTTTATGTATTTAAGTCCTTAAAAAGTGATTAAATACATTACTTATACGATATATGTATAAACATTATAGGTCATAAGTATTTATGTCAAATAACGTTACGTATGGTTATCGTTTTGAAAACTTAAGTTAGTAGTTTCAAAATATACTTATAACTTATTGTTATTAATACAAAATGAGATATTAAAACATCCTTAGATCATGTTAAATATATATATATATATACATATATATACACAAACGTATAATTATCATATGTTATATAGTTCGTGATATCATCGGTCAAACTAGACAGTCAAACGTTGTGTAAAACTCTTTTCAAAAACATAAGTTTCAACAATTTGGATTGCTTATCATGTTGGTAAGGTTTAAATTATGTAAATATTAATCTTATAAGTGTAAAACGAGCGGAAAAATCCGGGTCGTTACATTACCTACCCGTTAAATAAATTTCGTCCCGAAATTTGGTAGAGGTTGTCATAATTAACAATAGGAATGTTTTCATGACCAATATGAGGTAATAATAGAGTTTTATCATTATTGGAAGATACGGATAAAACGGTTCGATCATGTGAAGCGCACGAGTGAAGCTATCACAAAAGAATGAAATGGGTGAATATGGAATTGTTTTAACTGATAACGTGATTAGAATTGATTTCCGGAATTTATGGAATATCTTACATAATAAGATTTGGTTCTTTGGCGATCAAGATCTTCTTTGATTTAGTGCGGCGATCTGTTTCGATTTCTTTGTCGAATATTTTGCTATAAATCCACTTCCTTCTCTTCCTTATTTCCACAACTCACATCTTCTATCCTTTCTCCTTCAACTCATACCTTAAAGTATTCTTTTAAATGTTCCATCCCGTTCTAATTCTTGTTATACTTCTAACTTTCATATCTTTCATTTTTCTCTTTCATTTATCGCCAGAAGAATCTATTTACTTCTATCCTTTCCTCGGAATTATAATGTTTTTAATTCTCCCGTGTCTTTACGTTGCAATACGTATTGATATACACGGTTTGTAAATCCTGGGTGATTTTCGGCCTTTGTATTCTTCATTATTTTTCAAAGCTTCATACTTTCATTTTCTCTTCCCGACTTCGAGTCAAGCGAGTAATGGTCCGGAATTTGTAGATATGAGATTCGAAATGAGTATAGCTAATGCTCTAAGAAAGAAATGGTAATAGAACAATTTTGATTTGTCAAATTACCAGAATACCCCGAAAAAGATAGAACTGTCAGGATGACATGTTCCTATTATGTTTGAGAATTGGATAGAATGTAAGAGCCGTGTAACATGGCACATGATGATGGTACTGTGAATCATCACATTTCATTAGAAACTTAACATGACTTACTGTAATATAATGAAGTTGATCAAGTTTCATTATATTATACTAATTCATGCATCAGTTCCCAACACTGCTTCAGAACATTCCTATTTTAAACTTGAAGGTTTTAGAACTTAGAAACTAACACAGTTTCTTTTATGTTGTAACGCAGATATTACGGAGAAATAAATATTCTCAGATAAGAATAGTTGTGAAAATATCTCCAGAAATATGGAGAATATAATAACGGAAGATATGAAGATATCTTATAATATCTAAGATAAGATGATGATGAAGAATATCATCGGGAAAGGTTTAGAATAAGGGGTGGGGTTTTTTTTTACTAATGGTTTCAGCAGGCACTGAATCGTTTGAATCCTTTGAAAGAGATTCAGTTCTTGTGATTTATCCACAACCTCTTTCATACTTTGCTCAAACCGTTTTCCGGTTTCAACTCTTCTCTTTTTCTGAGTTTTATCAACCACTGTGCTTCATCATCAAACTTTTGACTATTTAAAATCGTTTACAATTTTCGCTGCTTCATCAGCATTTAAAGAACTACTTCATAATTCAGGGTGTTTTTCAGAAACTTCACCTTCGGGGTATGAAATCCTTAGGAATAGACGTTATAGGTATGACTGAGAAGTTTTGCGAGATTTTTAAAATACTAATTGCGGATTCCGCCAAAAAGATGACAAGCTGCTGGTACATGATGTCGTGGAATATGAAAGGTTCTCCGGTAACAATGGTGAAAGGACAAGGTATATATATCGAGGTTATAATAAGAGTAGTCCTACTGAGAAATCAAAGTGGAGCTTTGACAAAATCGACTTATATTGAAAAGAGAAATGTAAGGTTGTTTTTGCCAATGAATGATAAGGAATTTGACGCGGATAAGTTTTAACGATAACTTCGGTTTCAAAAGTTTCAGGTGTATAACTATATGCATAAATCTTTCTTCCGTAGACGAGGTGCGGCTGGTTCAACTTCTCGATCGAGGTGTTTTCAAGAATCATGAAAAGATTTGAACGAGGATTATAATTGTCGAAGTACAAATGAGGTTTAGGATGAAATCAAGTGGCAAACTTGAAGAATTTTTTTTTTAGTTTCATATGTTATAATCAACATTTTATTTCATTTTAATTGTCCAAAGTTAGCAGTCCAAAAGTCCGATTGTCCAATGGTTCAATAAATTCGTATATAAATTAAATATATAATATCCGAGTTAATTTATACGTATCGTGACCCGTGTACCGGTCTCAGTGTCGATCACAACTCAAACCATATATATATTTTGGAATCAACTCCAACCCTGTATAGCCAACTCCCATCTTCACATATAGAGTGTCTACAGTTGTTCCGAAATATATATATAGATGGGTCGATATGATAAGTCGAAACCTTGCATACGCGTCCCATTATTTAAAATGCATAAAGTGCGGAAATTAAATAACAATAAATAAAATTGCGAGAATGTAAATTGCGATAAATTAAATGTTAATCAGTTAGCTGGGAACAGTTAGCCGAAACAGTTAGCGTGGAATCTTAACAATGTTCATCATAGTTAATTCGTGTGTTTCTAACCAATTTTTAATTTGTCCAATGTTTATTCTTTATGCCACTTGTTGGATTAGGATAGGTAAAAATCCAAATATGAAATTTAAATGGAAATGGTTATTCTGGGGTGAACGGATATGTATATCGATGGTTGTAAGTAGAATAACAAATGACCGTTGAATCAGATTCGAAAAATGTACAGTGTAACTTATTAATATGAAATCCAAATATTCCACGGGTACTACCTACCCGTTAAAATATTTTTCATCATTAACAGTTTGTACGAAAGAATTTTTAATTACAATCTTTATGAAAATATACTTGCATATATATTTTCTTCGGATGTAATTATGAATTTAATGAGTCAATAAGATATTAAACTCATTTGATTTTTCGGTTAGAATTGGAGTACATAATCTTTAAAACATTAAAGATTACATAATCGCTATGTAGAACGAAAACAAATGATGTAGAAATATACATAGAACGATGATAATCAATGTGGAACAATATATAGAACAAAGATCATACTCGAAGTTCCGATGAGGTTTTTGAGGTATGTGATGTTGATATCCGAGATACAGTTTGTGAGGTTGAGATTTTGGGAGTGACAAGAGTACTGTCGGCGTTGATGATGGTGGTACAGATTATGCTGCTGGTGCTGCTGCTGGTGTTTGTAACCTTCGCACCGTATTTTCTAAAGCCACTACCCGAGCGCGAAGCTCGTTGACTTCTTCTATTATACCGGGATGATTGACGGTTGGAACGAGCGAATGAACAAGATTCGAAATATGGGATAGTATGTAGTCATGACGAGATACTCTAGAAATGAGCGAGAAAATGGTGTTTCGAATAGGTTCGCCGGTAAGTGCTTCTGGTTCATCGTTAAGAGGACAATTTGGTGGATGGAATGGATCACCTTCTTCTTGCCTCCAGAGATTTAGTATATTACGAACCCATCCCCAATTCATCCAGAATAGATGATGGGAAATTGGTTGATCCATTCCGGTGACGCTGTTCTCGGGGCTCGAATGGAAATCCATATCGGCGTAGCTATCGAAGTCGGAGGAATTCGAACTGGATGAAGAATCCATCTTGTATAGTCGGAGAAATGAATTTTTGGTATGGAATAGATTATAGAAATTGGGTTTGGTACTCCTCAATACATAATTTACATATGTATATATAATACCAAAATCCCGTGAATTACGGAGAATTTTTGAAATACGTCAAGCAATGTCTATAGTAACAGATACGCTAAGATATGAATTTTGTCTATACACTATCGATGCACTAAATGCAGTAAGACGTGTCTAGACTTAAGAATGATAAGCAGGCAGTTTCCTAAGGATGATAAACAGATGATTTCCGACTAGAAATGATAAGCAAAACTTTTGACATGTAGATACGGTCAAAGTCCAGACTCACTAATGCATCCTAACAACTACCAGTTAGACACACTAATGCAAGGCCTGGTTCGCTAAGACCAACGCTCTGATACCACATGAGACGACCCGACCCAATCCATATGGACGAATACAATAACATATGATTACATCGCGAGGTACTTGACCTCTATATGAAACATTTTACAAACGTTGCATTTATTCTTAAAAAAAAACAATCTATTATTACATCGATTGTTGACATGATCGCCTAATATTTCATAATATCCAAATGTCCTAAACTACCATTTACTTATTAATAGTCTCTAGTGAACTTCAATGACTCGAATGCAACGTTTTTGAATCATGGCTTAAATGGTCCCGAGTAGTATCCTTAGTATGAGCTAATGCACAGCGGAAGACTTAATTCATACCTGAGAATAAACATGTTTAAAACGTCAACATAAAGTTGGTGAGATATAGGTTTAATGCCGGCAGCAATATATATATATATAGACCACAAGATTTCATATATAAACAGTTTAATAAAAATATTCTAAGTGGTTGAGCACTTGGTAACCATACTTAACAATTAATCACGTCGCATATTCCCTTTAATATGAAATCTTACTACACTGTACCAAGTGTAGTCACGAAACGAAGTACTGTGCAACCGTTGAATACTGGTCGTCCAGTCCGGTTGGGGTTGTCAGGCCCGATAGATCTATCAACAGGATTCGCGTTTACAATACCGCTGTAAATATTAGTTACCAAGCTACAGGGAAGTATGCCAGTGGTACAACTCAACGTAGAATATATTTTTCAGTTACTTGTGTCCATAACGTAAAACATAAAATACATGTATTCTCATCCCGAAATATTTAGAGTTTAAAAGTGGGACTATATACTCACTGTTGTCTTGAAGATATGTAATTTTGACTCGGTCTCCGATTGATATCACGAACCTATCCATATATAATATATCAATATATTTTCATTTTAAACAATCGTCACATATATATACTTATAATACTTTTAATACTTTGAATAATTCCTTAGTCCGTAGTTAGCAGTCCGATGTTAGTAATTCAATTTTAATGGTTCATTTTTAGGTGTTTAATAAACCCCCAACGAAATAAATAAAACCCCATTGTATATGTATTGGTCGAGATTAATCTTGACCCACGGTACCGGTGTTGTCAAATGACGTGTTGCGTACATAAAGTACCGGTGTTGTCAAATGACGTGTTGCGTACAATCATGGGATCTTATGATTAATCTTCTCGTGTTGTTTACTGGTGATCCTGAACCATATAAAATTGAATTATAAGTACATATATATAAAATATCATGTTATCTTAAAAAGATGTGATTTATTTAATTTTTCCCAATTATTTTCGTGGCTAAACTAGTCTTGGATATCCGATTTTGTTTCGGTCATAGTTTCTTCGTTACAACTCCGTTTTCGTTGATTCAACTTGCCATCTCCTTGGATCGAGTTCCTCTTTAAGACTATGAACTATAAATACCTTAGTTTGTATTCAAAATCACACGGCATAGATGAAACTTTAGTGAAACTTATGAAGTTAAACATTTTTGTTACAAAAATATCATTTAATGACCATTTTTCTAAAAATACTTATACTTTGAATTAAATCATGAAATTTTTATGTGTTAACATATTTATAGTAAAAATCATTTTTCCAGAAAATAAACCTCCAATTCAAAGTTTAAGATGGTTTTTAATTATCCAACCCAAAACAGTCCCCGGTTGCACTCCGACGTCGTAAAAACAGTTTTTTTTAAGGTAATCTTTGAAAAACCAAGTTATACCTTGTTAAATTAGTATATATTTAAGTTATATTACAGGTCTTGAAGTATTTTAAAAGTTAAGTTAGAAGGATCTACTTAGTTTGCAAACAAGTTTGAAAACATTCAAACTATGTTCTTGTTGTTAAACTTTTTATACCACAAAATAAGATAGCTATATATATATATGAATCGAATAAGGTTATGAACAAAGTTACTACCTCAAGTTACTTGGACAAGATTGCTGTAAAAGAGGAGTAAAAATCTAGAACCAAAAGGGTGATGGAATTGGATGAAAGATTGGAAGTAAACTTGTGTTCTTGGGAAGGATTCTTGAAGTGTTTTTGTAAGGTTTTTCTTATGGTGTTTAAGTGATGTTTTTATGGCTAGATCTTTATGGATATTAGCTGAATGGTTATGGAGTTTAAGGCTCTTAAAAGTGTGTGTGTTTTTAGCTAGAGGTTTGAAGTAAAAATGAATCAAAAATTGAAAATGGATGGAGTATAAATGGTGGTGTAAAAGGTGTATAAGTTTGTAATTTTGTTAAAAGATCTTTTAATCATGTGAAATTGTCATACTACATAACAAAAGTAGTTACCTTATACATAAGGCATGAACAAGGGCTGGTTGGTGGTGATTTGATGTGTATATACCAATAGTAAATACGTATAGAAGCTAGGTATGATACGAGTACATATACTCTAGATATACGTATAGAAATCTTGTGAAAAATGGAATGAGAATTCAAATATAGCTATCTTTTGTGAATACACTTATATTGTTTTATGTATTTAAGTCCTTAAAAAGTGATTAAATACATTACTTATACGATATATGTATAAACATTATAGGTCATAAGTATTTATGTCAAATAACGTTACGTATGGTTATCGTTTTGAAAACTTTAGTTAGTAGTTTCAAAATATACTTATAACTTATTGTTATTAATACAAAATGAGATATTAAAACATCCTTAGATCATGTTAAATATGTATATATACATATATATACACAAACGTATAATTATCATATGTTATATAGTTCGTGATATCATCGGTCAAACTAGACAGTCAAACGTTGTGTAAAACTCTTTTCAAAAACATAAGTTTCAACAATTTGGATTGCTTATCATGTTGGTAAGGTTTAAATTATGTAAATATTAATCTTATAAGTGTAAAACGAGCAGAAAAATCCGGGTCGTTACACTTATGCTATAATATTATTGAATGCGGAATTTTGACGTAAGTCGAAACTTTTGTTCAGAGGAACAATGGCAAGCGGAAGAGTCTCAAGGGAAATGCCCACAGCGGCACAGATTGAGGAAATGATAGCTGCTCGAGTAGCCGCAACTATGGCGAATGCCAACCCTGCTCCAGCTCCACCGGCCAACCCAGCTGTTCAGAACGGGTGTACCTATAAGGAATTCCAGAGCTGCAAGCCCCATAATTTTAGTGGTACTTAAGGCCAGTTGGACTGACGAGATGGTTTGAGAAGTTGGAAGTTGTGTTCCGTGTGAGCAACTGCTCAGAAGTGAACAAAACTAAGTACGCCTCTTGTACTCTGTCGGACGGCGCTTTAACCTAGTGGAACACGCTTGCTCAGGCTAAAGGAATTGATGAGGCTTATGCTACACAATGGGAGGAGTTTCAGAGTGCAATGATCATGGAGTATTGCCCCCAAACCGAAATTCAGAAGATGGAAGCTGAGTTTTGGGAGCTGAAGGTTGTGGGAACCAATATTGATGGCTATAACCGAAGATATTTAGAGTTAGCCTTGATGTGCCCCACGATGGTTACCCCTGAATTTAAGTGAATGGAACGATACTTGTGGGGACTTCCCAAGACCATTCAGGGAAATGTTACCTCTTCGAAGCCAGCAGATGTCCCGGAAGCTATGCGCATGGCGCACACCCTAATGAACCAGATCATCCACAAGGAACCAGAGAAAGCAAAATCAGAATCAGGAGATAGTTAAGAAAAGCGTAAGTGGGAAAGAAACAAAGGGAAGGTCTTTGATCAGAACCCAGCTAAGAGGCATGAGGGTTTCAAGGGAAAAAATGACTGGAGGAACCACAACCCGAACCCTAGCTCGAACCCTAACTACAAGGGTAGTCTTCCGCAGTGTAAGAGATGCTACAAGCATCATACAGGGTACTGCAACGTGGTATGTGAAAAGTGTAAAAGGACTGGACACATTGGCAGGGACTGCAAGATTATCACCCCAGCTGTGAAGACAAACCCTACTTGACCAAGAAAGTGTTTTGAGTGCGGTCAACAGGGCCACTTCAAGAATGAGTGCTCGAATAAGAAGAAGGATGCCGGACCAGCATGTGGGAGAGTTTTCAACATGAACGCCAGGGATGTCCATGAGGATCCTGATTTGGTCACAGGTAAATTCACTATCAATAACCTATTAGCTTCTGTTCCGTTTGACACCGGTGCCGATAGGAGTTATGTAGATAGGCACTTTTGCTTTAAGATAGATTATTCGTTAGTACCTTTGGAGGAGAGTATGCTTGTTGAAGTAGCCAATGGAAAACTTGAGAAAGTCGACCAAATTGGTTGAGGAGATATAATAAACTTAGCTGGTGAAGATTTTGAGATTGAATTGATACCCATCAAGTTGGGAAGTTTTGATGTGATTGTCGGTATAGACTGGTTGTCCAAGGTAAGAGCCGAAGTTATCTGTGGTGAGAAGATTCTTCGGATATCTCGCGACGATGGTGAGCCTCTAATTGTTTACGGAGATAGAAGTAGTCTGAAGTTGAACCTTATTAGTTGCTTGAAGGCACAAAAGGTTATGAAGAAGGGACGTTTTGCTGTTTTGGCGCATGTGAAGAAGCTAGAAGTTGAAGAGAGAAGCGTGGAGGATGTGCAAATTGTGAACGAATTTCCCGATGTCTTTCCAGGAGAATTACCGGGATCACCACCCCCGATATCAGTGGAATTTTAGATCGATCTAGTACCAGGAGCTTCACCTGTAGCCCGCACACCTTACAGACCAACACCTTCCGAAATGCGAGAGTTGCAGAGTCAACTACAGGAACTACTAGACCGTAGATTTATCCGACCGAGCTCTTCATCTTGGGGCGCTCCTGTTTTGTTTGTGAGGAAAATGGACAAATCTTTCCGTATGTATATCGATTATCGTGAGCTGAACAAGCTGACGATTAAGAATCAATATCCTCTTCCCAGAATTGACGATCTTTTCGATCAGCTGCAAGGATCACGCATTTACTCTAAGATCGATTTACGATCAGGATATCACCAGTTGAGGGTGAAGGAGAGCGATGTGATGAAGACTGCGTTCAGAACCCGTTATGGTCATTATGAGTTTCTTGTGATGCATTCGATTTAACCAATGCACCTGCTGTATTCATGGATCTCATGAATCGAGTATGCAAGCCATACCTGGACAAGTTCGTTATCGTCTTCATAGATGATATCCTCATCTATTCCAAAAATGAAGAAGAACATGGACAACATCTTCGACTCATGCTAGAACTCTTGAGACAAGAGCAACTTTATGCCAAATTCTCCAAGTGCGAATTTTGATTGAAGGAAGTTCAATTTCTTGGTCATATTGTGAGCGACCAGGGTATCAAAGTCGATCCCGCAAAGATCGAAGCTATCAGCAAGTGGGAAACCCCCACTACTCCTACTCATATCCGCCAATTTTTAGGCCTCGTCGGTTATTACTGAAGATTCATTGAAGGTTTCTCTCTGATTGCATGCCCATTAACCGCACTGACTCACAAAGGAAAGAAGTTCGTTTGGGCAACCGAGCAAGAGTCAGCATTTCAAACCTTGAAGCAGAAGTTGACCACCGTACCTATCCTATCTCTTCTCGAAGGCAGTGATGATCTTGTTGTTTATTGCGATGCCTCAAAAATTGGTTTTGGGTGTGTACTAATGCAACGAACGAAAGTTATTGCTTAAGCCTCTCGACAACTGAAGATTCACGAGCGAAACTACACTACTCAAAATCTTGAACTTGGAGCTGTTATCTTCGCACTCAAACTGTGGAGACACTATCTTTATGGAACCAAGAGTACTATCTTCACCGATCAAAAAAAGCCTCCAACACATTTTCGACCAGAAGCAGCTGAATATGAGACAACGACGGTGGATCGAAACATTGAACGACTATGATTGTGAACTACGTTATCATCCCGGAAGGGCAAATGTTGTAGCTGATGATTTGAGCCGAAAGGAGAGAATGGTACCTCTTCGTGTCCATGCCTTGAACATCACCATTCAGACGAATCTCAATAACCTGATCCGTGTAGCTCAAGATGAGGCTCTCAAGGAGGAGAATATTTCTCAAGAGCACTTGAACATTCTCGTTTCTCGATTTGAGGTCAAGGAGACTGGACTCTGATACTTTGCCGGAAGAATTTGGGTGCCTAAATATGGAGATTTACGGAGCCTTATTCCAGACGAAGCCCACAAGTCAAGGTATTCGATTCATCCAGGAGCTGGTAAGATGTACCACGACCTCAAGGTTCAGTATTGGTGGCCTAATCTCAAGAAGGATGTTGCTACTTACATTGGGAAGTGTTTGACTTGTACGAAAGTAAAATCCGAACATCAAAGGCTATCTGGATTACTTCAGCAACTAGAAATCCCGCAGTGGAAGTGGGAAAGGATAACTATAGACTTCATCACGAAGCTACCAAAGACGGTAGGAGGTTATGATACCATCTGGGTTATCGTTGACCGTCTTACCAAATCTGCTCACTTCCTAGCCTTGAAGGAAACTGATACGATGGAAAAACTGGAGCAATTATACATAAAGGAAGTTGTATCTCGTCACGGTGTACCCTTATCGAGTATCTCAGATCGCGATACCCGTTTTGCTTCTAGATTTTGGCATTCTTTACAAGAAGCCTTGGGAACACGTCTTGACATGAGTACCGCATATCACCCGCAAACCGATGGACAGAGTAACCGCATAATTCAAACCCTGAAGGACATGCTGCGTACTTGTGTTATTGATTTCAGAAAGGCTTGGGAGAAGCACTTGCCCTTAGCCGAATTCTCTTACAACAACAGCTATCACGCGAGCATTAAGGCCACACCTTTTGAAGCATTGTATGTCCGTAAATGTCGTTCTCCTATCTTTTGGGCCGAAGTAGGTGAAAAGCAACTAACCGGTCCCAAACTCGTCCATGAAACCACCGAGAAGATTGTTCAAATTCAAGCGAGGCTCAAGACGGCCCTTGATCGTCAGAAGAGCTATGCCGACCTTAAATGTGGAGATCGTGAATTTTAAATCGGCGACCGCGTTATGTTGAAAGTCGCACCTTGGAAAGGTGTAATCCGTTTCGGAAAGTGTGGGAAGTTGAATCCGCGATATATTGGTCCTTTTGAAGTCTTGGAGCGTGTTGGACCTGTTGCTTACCGTTTAGATCTTCCGACTCAATTTAGCGCAGTTCATCCCACTTTTCACGTGTCGAATCTGAAGAAGTGTCTTGCTGAACCCGAACTCGTCATACCTCTCAAGGAGCTTACGATTGATGACAAACTTCATTTCATGGAAGAACCTATCGAAATTATGGACCGTGAGGTCAAAACCTTGAAACGCAACAAGATTCCGATCGGCCGAGTACGATGGAATGCAAAATGAGGACCTGAGTTTACTTGGGAGCGAGAGGATCAGATGAAACAGAAGTATCCTCACCTCTTCACAACTCTACCGTCTACCTCAGCTTAAAATTTCAGGACGAAATTTGCATTAACGGGTGGGTAATGTAACGACCCGACTTTTTCGACTTTCTTTTGTGCTTTGTGTTTTTGCGAAACTGCGTATTTGTGCGTACTGAGCTATATTATACTCTGGGAACTCCCTACATGTTGATTACTTTCATTTATATGTTAAAACGTATCATTAAGTACGTATGATACTTAACTTGAACCCCGGAAGCCTTTATGACCGTTAATGTCACTTGACGTTTTTAACGAACTACGTACTGCGTACACGTTTAACTTTTGTCGTAATCGGAATATTATGACTACGAAATACTAATTGTTATTTTTTTAATAACAATTACTTGGGTTTTGGATGCTTAATTACGCTTAGTAATTTACTAGAGCACACTAGTTAGTCTTGTTGGATTTTCTACCTTGTTGGACCTTAGCTCACCCTACACTAGTTAGTGGACTATTTAATTAGCCCAATTATAAGTAACTAGTGACCCATTAATATGCAAGACAAATGCCCATTTATTAGAGGGAACATGCTAGCATTTTTGTCAAGTATTATCCTTAATGTTGCATGTGATCCTAACATAAGCACCAGCTTTAGACAACCATTAACCAAAAAGCAAAAAGTTGTCCCCCTTGTCCCCCATGTAAACCCACGGCCATACACCCCCTCCCTCACCTCACCACACCACCTATAAATACAAGCCTTATTCCATCCATTTTACACTTGCTTTCATTTGTAATTTACACACACTCACTCTCTAATTCTTTCTCTAGTTCTTTCTCTCTAAAAAGTGTAAGTATTGATTTTTTTTCTTCTTCTTCTTCCTCTCTCTCTCTCATGAATTCATCATCATCATCATCATCATCATCATCATCATGGGTCTAGTTTTTTAGCTTTTGATCTTGATTACATCTTGTAGATTCAAACATGGATTTGAATCCTTCAAGAACATGGAAGATTCAAGCTTTCTAGCTTTAAATCTTCACCTATTTTGTAGATCTAAATCTTTTAGATTTAATCTTGTTATTTTGTTATAAGGATTCAAATTTGTGTTTGTAATCTTCATGTAACTTAAAGATCCAAGCTTTATGCTTCAAGATCTTCAAGAACAACCAAGATTCAAGCTTTCTAGCTTTGAATCTTCATTTCTTTTGTTGGATCTAAGTTTTCTAACTTATGATCTCATTATTTTGTTATAAAGAACAAAACTTGTGTTTATGGTCTTCATGTAACTTAAAGATCCAAGCTTTATACTTCAAGATCTTCAAGAACACCAAAGATTCAAGCTTTCTAGCTTTGTAATCTCATAACTTGTGTGAAAAGGATCCAAGCTCTCTAGCTTAGGGTTCCATTACTTCATTTGATTAAGATTGTGTTCATACTTGTTTGATTGAAGTAAATTTTGTAGCTTTAGTTGTAAATAGAACTTGTATTTGTGTTAAGACTAAGGATATGATGTAACCTTGGTTCATCATCCATCTAGGACTCTTAAATGAGTTGTGTTCTTACCTGGTCTTAACATATTGTGTGTTGATGGTTGAATCTTGGTCAAGGTGATGCTAACCCATCAATGAGTTGTACACTTGAAGCTACAAGCATCAAGGATGTGAACCGTGATGAGCATCAAGCACCAAGAACCCCATCGGAGCACTTATTTACTGTTTTTCAGGATCTGATCAGATTACTGGACTTCTGGAAAATTGATTTTCAGTTATTTCATTTCGAATAGATGACTTTTCGTTTAGGCCTCGTCTTAATCCGATATAAATTTTAGGATTTATGGCCTTCCGAAAGTCACTACGCCTTTGTAACGTTGTGCTGAAATTTCTGACCTACTCGCACTTAAACCATCGGCACGGTCAAACGAAGACGAGTTAGTTTCTGAATATTGGTGAGCGGTTAGAGAACTCACATATGGAGCCATAGCCACTGACTAAGCATATTTTCGATTTGTATAGAGGTCCTAACAGCTGTCCTAAGTCAGCCTTTTTTTTCGATCTCTATTCTTGTTAAACTTACCTTAGTGTTGATGAATGATGATGATAATGATGATGTCGATGATGAAACTTAATCTTAATTTATTCACTTTTAACCTTTTGGGACAACATACTGAGCTAGTGACCGTTGACTTAGGTTGACGCCTTTCGGACCGACTTACTACCTGCATACGTTTCGTATCGACCTTTACTGCTTATTCACTGTGAGTTATAGCTTTCCTTTTTACTCATACTATTTTTGGGACTGAGAATACATGCGCTTTTTATGTTTTACTTACTTTACACGAGTACTTAAACTTTACATATGTGTGGGTTATATAACGGCATAAACATTCCCCTTAGCACGGTAACGTTTAATAATTGGTTTTGAACCGGTGAACGCGAATATTAGATATGGATCTATAGGGTTTGACATCCCCACTCTGGCTAGTCGCGCTAGCATTTAATGGGTGTTTGATACTTCGAGGACATACGCACTCGCCAAGTGTACTTTTAGGGGGTATTACTATTACGTTAAGTTAGTTACCGGGTGCCCACAGATAAGCATATACTTTTCGTACTGTTGTGAATACGATAACTCGTGGTCTACATTACTTTACTGATTACAAACTATAGCTCACCAACATTCGTGTTGACTTTTAAGCGTATACTTCTCAGGTGCTTAGACGATGTTGCTTCCACTGTTAGACTTGCTATCTTGGTGTTATTGACTTGCTGTTATGGACCTGCTGTGTTAGATTTCCGCTGCATTACTTAGAGATGTCTCAATCATGAAACTTTTATCTTGCATTCGTAACTTATGTTATTTTCAAATAATGACTTTGTAACAACCTTTGTGTCACGTTATCTTTTGTAAATGCTATCTTTTTATGAATGTAAAACTGGTTTTCAAACAGCATGTAGTATTTGACCATGTAAAGATCCTGTTGTTGACGAATCGTACACGATGGTTTTGTACGGGGCGTCACATTTGGTATCAGAGCATTGGTTGTAGGGAATTAGGTTGCATTAGTGAGTCTAGACCGAGCCAAGTAGGATTCACTGATAGGACTAATCTACAACTTGCTTGTTTAACTGTTTATGCGGAACTTACTGCATGCTACTGCTTACTTTTACTGCTATATGAACTTGTTGCATACTACTGCCTACTTTTACTACTATGTGTACTTGCTGTATGCTACTGCTTATTCTCGCTACTGCATGTTACTATCTGCTTTCGATTGCATGATACTTTTGTAGGATTTTGTTAATATTGCCATGATATGTACTGCTAGGATGTTGTAGTGCCTAATTACGTGCTTGCTATATGTCTTACTGACATGGAAAAAGTTATTTTTCCTTGTTCAGATGACAGACATGCTGCCCATGACCTTTGACTTTGAGAGTGACTCAGAGACGACTGTTGCCTCGCCTACGATTGTTGCTGATTCACTGCTACCCGTCGATGACTCTGGCAATTCACCTTCCAGTGGACTCGTGCTTGACCTGATGGACGTCTCAGATGGAGACGAGGATCCTGAGATGATTCCAGCACCACCTAGCCCTCGACTCCCGGAGCCACAGCACCATTCCGGCGATGCTATAATTCCTGGGGGAAATGGAGACGTTCCTTTCCATAACGAGCATGGACATTGGGCTAGATGCACCGCTGATGGACGTGTTGTACCGATTCCACCAGGCAGATATTGACTTATGACCACCGGCCGGGCAAATCTACCTTCAGATGATTCAGACGATTCATCATCCGATGACTCCAGCGAGGAGGATTCCGAGGATGATTTCGAGGAGGACCCTGAGGAGGAGCTCGTGCAGTAGCCCTCTACCCCGCCGAAGAAGCGGTATCATTTTGATGGTACCATTATCCCAAGGATTAACGGAGGAAGACCGTTCGTGGATGCACATGGACAGTTGGTTAGGGTCACAGCCCGTAAGAGGGTTGTACCATATCCTGCTGATCCATTCGTGCGTAAGGTTGCCCGTTACGTGCCATCTACTTCTGGTGCTGCACCATCTGCACCACCGGCACCATCTGCACTGCCTGCACTGCCTGCCTCACCGCCTGCACCGCCTGCCTCACCACCATCTACAGTAAAGTTGGCACGAGAATACGCGATCCGCATAATTAATCCAATCTCTACGCGAACCGCGTAATATAATACTCTTTGTGCTCGATGTTGTTTTGTTCCTGTTTCTGTTAAATAGAAGAATGATGATGGGCTGTTGGATCACGTAATATGGATGATGATTAATGGTGATCGTAAAAGATGATTAGGTTATAATAATAATTAGGATACGATTATTGATAGGTTATGATGTTGATGATGATGATATGGTGATTTGATTGTGATGATGGTGTTACGATGAGGATAGATGATAATTTAAGATGATGATAACGATGTGAGGATGATAGACGGTACAAGATGATGAAGATGAAGTATGATCGATGATGATGAAGGTATGATGATGATGATGATAAAAAATGATATATATAGAAAAGTAATCAAAATGATTATTATAACAGAAAGGCGTACTAGATCAGATGGTTGGAGTGTTTGTGTTTAAGCGAGAGGTCCTAGGTTCGAAACCAGGTTATGGCGTTTTATTTTTTAACAATTGAAACTGTTGGGCCAGAATACATGTTTGGCCGATTTATATCAAATAGTTATTCTTGGGCCACTATGATCTATATTAATTTTACTAAGTGGGCCGAAATAAACCCAATATGTCGGTTGGGCTGAATGAAACGAGACCCAGGAGTAAGAAGAGGAGGACGTACGAGCATTTAGTTAATTGATATACATGAAATGATAAAATGCGTATAGTACATGATGAAGAAATAGGATAAATTGATTAAACGTGGGATTAGTCCAAGAAGGTAACGTGCAGTGGAATGGTTGAGAGTGTTTAGGGTTAGCGAGAGGTCTCAGATTCGAGTCCGGTCTGTGGCATATTCTTTTTGTAAAAGCTTTTAAAGGTAGAACACTTATTATTTTTATTACTATTATTATTATTATTATTATTATTATTATTATTATTATTATTATTATTATTATTATTATTATTATTATTATTATTATTATTATTATTATTATTACAATTATTATTATTATTATTATTATTATTAACATCATTGATATTATTGTTGTTATCGTTATTGTTAAAAAATATCATTTTTTTATAAATATCATTTAGTAAAATTATTATTATTAACATTATTATTATCATTATTAGTATCGTTATTATTAAAAATTATTATTTTTACAACTATATTAATACTTTTATTATCATTTTTACTAATAGTATCATTTTTACCATTTTTATTATTTTAACAGCTATAGTATTATAAAAAAAATCATTTTTAGTAAGAATATCATTATTATTTTTTATTATTATTATAAGTAGTAGTATTATTATCATTATAAGCAAATATAACTTTTATTACTATATTGATATTATGTTACCAAATAAATAAGTTGTATATGAAAATATACTTTTATTAATATTACATATAAGTATATATTGTTCATATTAACATTTTTATATAAATATTCATATATAAGAAATTAGGTATTTTGATATAATACTAATCATATATAGATATTAATATAACTATATAAATATTATTCATTTTAAATATATACACAAATTAAATATATAAAATATATAAATTAAGATTAAATATATCAATTTGCACGATTACAATTATATGTGTTAATAAATATATAAATGATATAGGTTCGTGAATCCGAGGCCAACCTTACATTGTTCAATACCGTCATATGTATTTTTACTACAAAATACAATATTGTGAGTTTCATTACTCCCTTTTTAAATGCTTTTGCAATATATATTTTTGGGACTGAGAATACATGCGCTTTTATATCTGTTTGACGAAATAGACACAAGTAATCGAAACTACATTATATGATTGAATGATCGAAGTTGAATATGCCCCTTTTTGCTTGGTAGCCTAAGAATTAGTAAACCAGTCTACTAATTGATACGAATCCTAAAGATATATCTATTGGGCCAAACAAACCCCATCCGTTGTTGCGGATGCTTTAGTACTTCGATGTTTTTTAACATGTCCGATGGATATCCCGGAATGATGGGGATATTCTTATATGTATCTTGTTAATGTCGGTTACCAGGTGTTCAATCCAAATGAATGATTATTTTTGTCTCTATGTATGGGACGTATTTTTATGAGAAATGGAAAAATGAAAATCTTGTGGTCTATTAAAATGATGAAAATGATTGATTATGATAAACTAATGAACTCACCAACCTTTTGGTTGACACTTTAAAGCATGTTTATTCTCAGGTATGAAAGAAATCTTCCGCTGTACATTTGCTCATTTTAGAGATATTACTTGGAGTCATTCATGACATATTTCAAAAGACGTTGCATTCGAGTCATTGAGTTCATCAAGAATATTATTAAGTCGTTTATAGTTGGATATATTATGAATTGGTATGCATGCCTGTCAACTTTCGATGAAATGAAAGTTTGTCTTATAAAAACGAATGTAATGTTTGTAAAATGTATCATATAGAGGTCAAATACCTCGCGATGAAATCAACTATTGTGAATCGTTTATAATCGGTATGAACGGGTCCTTTCATTTGTGTCACGTTATCTTTTGTAAACGCTATCTTTTTATGAATGCAAAACTAGTTTTCAAACATCATGTAGTATTTGACCATGTAAAGATCCTGTTGTTGACGAATCGTACACGATGGTTTTGTATGGGGCGTCACACTTACAATCACCCATAGTTCTTCACTAGGTCACACCAACCTTACTTAGATCAAACTTGTCTTTACATTGGACAAGTATTAATTCCCAATGAAATTAATCAACTTCCTAGATCCCTTTAAGGAAGTTGAATCATTAAGTAAGATAGATGATTCCTATCGCAAGAACCATTTAACTTCCTTAACCCTCCAAGGAAGTATCTCACAATGGCTTCAACCATTTGTCTTTTCTTTGATGGAAGTATCTAGCTCTTTAGAACCTTGTTGCACCTTAATTGAACTAGTTTGAATCTAGTTGAAACTTAATTGATTCTTGTTACAATCTTGACTAGCTTGGATTAATTACACTTACATACATACAAATGGTACTTAAAAGTAATGGGAGAGCACCTCTTTAATTGGGACTTTAATGACCATTATTAGTATATTTAAATGACATTATGTAATAGGATAAAAAGATATAACACTTGTGTGTTTAATCTTATTTCAAGTTTAAAATGTCATTAAGATGTCATTAGGTGTGATTAGTAAAAAATAATATCGTTTGGTTCAAAACTCTTTTGGAATAAAAGAAGGCAACTATTATAAGTATGTTTAAAAAGGTTTTGTAAACTATAGATGCCTCAAAGTGGTCTAACTTAAAGTGGTTGAATTTGGTAATAGAGAAAACTGTGGTTGAGCTACGGTTGACCGTGAGGTTAGCCGTGGATTAACAGTTTTACAAAAACTTAAATTCGTTGGTACGGGACATACACGGTCAGGTTCACGGTCGACCGTGGTGCAGCCGTATGCCACTTTTACCAAGTTAGTCATTTTTGCATTGGTCTTTTGCTAGAGATTGTGTAGGCTTGTGAACTCATGTCGTCTTATATATGATTAAGCACTTATCTCTTTTATGTCATCATCAAAACAAAGTGATTGACTTTAGAATATTATGTTTGGAATCTTAACCAACATTCTCCCCCTTTTTGATGATGACAAACATATGAGTAAGTGTTTTAACTATGTAAGAGGACAAAAGTGTTAACATCACTTACCATACACTTTCTCCCCCTTTTGTCGAAGCAAAAAGGTTAGTCCCTCTTGGAACTAAGCGCTCCCTAGAGTAATGCTCTCCCTTGAATGTTACGTAGCGGTAGATGATATAGCTCCCCCTTAAAATGTGCAATATAAGACTCATAGAAAAGAGGATTAGTCCACACATAAGTCATAATATCAAGTAAGGAGTGATATGAACTCAACGAGCTGGATAAACCTTCAATCAATGGTTAGTGCACACACATAATAATATATAGCAAGCATAAGAATCATTGTGTGTCATAGATAACAAAGATAGTGGAGTGAGCACTTTGACCAATATATGTGATCGTTAGAGATCATGTAAGATCAAAAGTGCGTATGAACCACCACATATCAGAGTTAATGAATAGTAAATCATGAATGTGTGATATAACATGTAGTAAGTAGAAGCCTTAGTATATCATGCAACATTATTATTAAGTACCAACATTACTCCACTATTTCTACCAATTTCAGGCATGTATTGAAGCAAGTAGGTTTAAGCAAGCATGTAGAACCATATAGTATAGCATGGTATACATATTGCACATAGCACAATCATGCATAACAAAAGCTAGCATACATAACAATCATATTTATAAGCTTAGATGCTAGGGCATGAGAGTAAGTTCAAACAAGCATGTTAAAACACAAGCATAACTGATAATGCTAAAAACGAACATATATTTCATAGCATTATCCCTCAAGAAAGACAAGCTTTTAGTAGCAATTGTTCTATTTACAAGTGATATTCGTTTAAATATTAAAAGGTGAAGACAAAAGACAGATTTGAGGATTTGAAGATGCAAACGACCAAAAAGCTAAAAAGTACAAAGTACAAATCACGAGGTTCAAATTATTGATGAGAAACATCTAAAAGTTGCAAGAGTACGAGCCGTAAAACGCAAAGTACAAGATATTAAATTGTACGCAAGGACGTTCGAAAATTCGGAACCAGGACCAGAGTCAACTGTTAACGCTCGACGCAACGGACTAAAAATTATAAGTCAACTATGCACATGAATATAATATAATATATAATTAATTCTGAAAATTATATATATATTATATTATTTATTAAAACCGTCGGCAAACTAGGAGACAAACGATTGTGAGCTGGATTTCCATGCCATGCGATCGTATGGAGCAAAAAGGTTGGCCACATCCATAAATTTCGCAGTTTTCAGCCGATTTATGCACACCTAATTCAATCTCTCTCTCTCACGATATATAATTATATTTATATTATAATTTTAATTTTAATTTAAGATTAATAATAATAAGGGTATGTTAGCGAATGTTGTAAGTGTGTAAGTCAAAATTCTGTCCGTGTAACGCTACACTATTATTAATCATTGTAAGTTATGTTCAACCTTTTTAAATTAATGTCTCGTAGCTAAGTTATTATTATGCTTATTTAAGCCGAAATAATCGTGATGTTGGGCTAAATATTAAAGACGGGATAATTGGGCTTTGGACCATAATTGAGGTTTGGATAAAAGAACGACACTTATGGAAATTAGACTATGGGCTATTAATGGGCTTTATATTAACTAAATGATACCTCATTAATTTAATATATAGACTTATAATTTGACGTATTATTATATAACCACATACGCTTGACTGGGTACGGTGGGCGGGATATCTATAAATATCAATAATTATTCATTTGACCTGACACGGGGATGGATTAATAATCAATAGACTCGTTGAAACAGGGGTGGATTACATTCAAGGGTAATTGGTCTAATTGTTAACAAAGTAGTAAAACCTTGGATTACACGCAGTCGATAACCTGGTGTATTCATTAAATAAAGTATTAAGACCTTGTTACAGTTCGAATCCCCAATTAGTTGGAATATTTGACTTCGGGTATAAGGATAATTTAACGAAGACTCTCGCACTTTATATCTATGACTGATGGATTATTATGGACAAAACTGTATGGACATATCAAATAATTCAGGATAAAGGACAATTAACCCATGGTAATAAACTAAAATCAACACGTCAAACATCATGATTATGGAAGTTTAAATAAGTATAATTCCTTTATTTCATATTTAATCGCACTTTTATTTACTGTCATTTTATTTAATTTCACTTTTAATTATCGTACTTTTTAATTATCGCAATTTTATTTACTGTCATTTTATTTATCGCAATTTTATTTATCGCACTTTAATTATTACCATTTACTTTACGCTTTAAATTAAGTTATATTTATTTTTAATATTTTACATTAGGTTTTAACTGCGACTAAAGTTTTAAAATCGACAAACCGGTCATTAAACGGTAAAAACCCCCTTTTATAATAATAATAATACTACTTATATTTATATTTATATTTATACAAATATAGTTTTAAAAATATAGCGTTAAACTTGGCTAGTTCCCTGTGGACGAACCGAACTTACTAAAAACTACACTACTGTATGATTAGGTACACTGCCTATAAGTGTTGTAGCAAGGTTTAGGTATATCCACCCTATAAATAAATAAATAACTTGTGTAAAATTGTATCGTATTTAATAGTATTTTGCAATAAAAATATAACTATTTCGTATACACCTCTATGCACATCAAGTATTTTTGGTGCCGCTACCGGGGAATCTATTAAACACCGAAGCGAAACGCTATAAAAAAATTAGTTTTTAATATATTTTTGTAAAAATATAATATTTCTTATTTTGTAAAAATATTTTGTTAAATATACAAAATATAAAAACATAATATATATATTACTATATTTTTATGTTTTAAATTTAAAAAAAGTTTGTATTTTTTTTAATTACAAAAACTAATAGGTAAAAAAAATAATAATATAAGTTTTATAAATATTTTATAAGATAAAAACAGAAATATAAAATAGAAAAAAAAATATATAAAAGTAATCGGGCCTGACACTGTTGAAGCCCAAACTTCTGGCCCGGATCCAAGAACCATGCGATCGCATGGCCAGAACAAAGAAACCTCATGCGATCGCATGAGGTGAAAAGACAGGTCTGGTACCTTGGATCAATCTAATTAGGGTTAGGTTTTAATTATTATTAATTAATTAAGATTAGGGTTAATTATTTAATTAATTAGTTTTAGTTTTATTTATTTTTGTAATATTTAGTTTATATTAGTTTTATTAGTTTTAAAATTGATACTTTTATATAAATAATATAAAAATAATATTTTTATAAAAAATTGTATTTTTATAACTTTAAGCTTATTTTTTTACATTTTGTATATTTTTATCGTTAATTCGTAATTTATATGTTTTTCGTTCGTAATTAGTTCGTAACTTAATATTTTGCCGTAGTCATTTTTATTTCTAGATTTTTAGGCTTTGCCGTAAAATCCTTTAAGTGCTTTTTCTTTAGACTAAGATTTAGGTGTTTTAGAATTTTACGACGTTGTTTATCGCTTTAGTTTTTAATATATTTTAGTACCTTTTTAAGTTATTGCCGTTTTGGATATAGAATTTCTCTAAGCTTTAATACCTTTAGACGCAACTTTTAATTTTTAGTTTTTAGAATTTTAAGTTTCGACGCGCTACTTTCTTATTTTTATTTTTCAGCCTTTTATTTTTCGACGTTTTTCGAAGCGCTCTTTTTCTTTCTTATATCTCGACGCTCTAGTTTTTAGGACATAGAATTTTCTATTTCTTCTCTAAAATTTCTTTAAATTTCGACGAAAAATTATTTTAAGCGGTTAAATTGATAGACATCCAAAATTTTCTGGTTCGTAGTAATAGTTGGATTTGTTAGTGGCGAGTTGTGGGCTTCTGATTTAAAGGGTCCTGGCTACCTGCTGCATCTATTGGCTATTCGAAACGTGGGCAAAATCAGAAAAGTCTATTAATTTGATAACTTATATAATTTTTATCTTTTATAACTAATAGGATATTCAGTGAATGCACCGAGCAAAACGTTCACCACCTTTCATACGTTCACCACCTGTAATACGATCAAGACATCTAGCCAACATTGTCGTCGTTGATTTTTCTTTAGAATCGTCATCCAGTCGACCAAGTACTCCAATTCAAATTTCCGATAATCCATTTTTTGAACCCGACCTCATAATTGAGAATCCGGAGGATATTCAGGGACAATTCAGAGATCCTGAACCACTAATCATTCCTCCTGAACTACAAATCACTCATCTAGAGATTGTCGAGGAAGAAATCATTAAGTCAGAATCCTTTAGTGATTCAGATTCAACAAATTCAATCATGGAAAATCTGGAACCTCTAAGTATGGAAGACCGAATATGAGCTAACGCACTGGCCAAGGTCACGCAATTACTCAACCAGACATTAATGCGCCAGATTATGAAATCAAAGGACAAATCCTACACATGGTAACTAATCAATGCCAATTTAGTGGTGCGCCGAAGGAAGATCCAAACGAACATCTTCGAACCTTTAATATGATATGTACTCTATTTAAAATCAGAGAAGTAGAGGATGAACAGATATATCTCATGTTATTTCCCTGGACTTTAAAGGGAGAAGCCAAAGATTGGTTAGAATCGTTACCTGAAGGGGCGATTGATACATGGGATATCTTAGTTGAAAAATTTCTTAAACAATTCTTTCCGGCATTTAAAGCCGTAAGACTTCAATGAGAAATTATTACGTTCACACAAAAGCCAAATGAAACTCTATATGAGGCGTGGACAAGATTTGGAAAGTTATTGAAAGGATGTCCGCAACATGGTTTAGATACTTATCAAATAGTACAAATATTCTACCAAGGATGCGACATCACTACAAGAAAAGACATCGACATAGCAGCTGGTGGTTCCATTATGAAGAAAACTGCAACTAAAGCTTACAAAATTATTGATAACACTGCTTCCCACTCACATGAGTGGCATCAAGAAAAAGATATCGTTAGATCATCTAAAGCGGCTAGAGCCGATTCTAGCCATGACTTTGATACCATTTTCGCAAAGATAGATGCTGTCGAGAGACGAATGGAAAAGATGACTAAAGATATTCACTCAATACGAATTAGTTGTGAGCAGTGTGGAGGACCACATTTGACAAAAGATTGTCTCAGTATTGAACAAACAATGGAATAGAGAGAGAATGTTTCATACATGAACCAAAGGCCTGGAAATAATTATCAGAATAATTATCAACCACCAAGACCAATCTATAATCAAAACCAGAATTATAACCGAAATGTTCCATACAACAACCAACAAGGTCCTAGCAATCAACAAGTATCCAACAATACTTACAATCAGCAAAGACCTATTTTTCAAAACAAACCACCACAAACCGATGATAAAAAGCCAAATTTAGAAGATATGATGTCGAAGCTAGTTGAATCTCAAACTCAATTTTTCACATCTCAGAAACAAACAAATGAACAAAATTCTCAAGCATTTAGAAATCAACAAGCTTCTATTTAAAATCTGGAACAAGAAGTAAGTAACCTAGCAAGGTTGATAGGTGAAAGAAAACCTGGGAGTCTACCTAGCAATACAAATGCTAACCCCCAGAATGAAACGGCTAAAGCCATTATCACAAGAAGTGGTATTACACTTAAACCACCTGAAATGCCTGTAATTTCTGATGAAGCTATTCCTACTCTACAAGAACCACAACCTGAGCAAGATAAGGATAAAGAACCGGTAGTTGAAAAGGTTAATGAAGATAACACAGTTAAGGCTAAACCTTATGTTAAACCATACCAACCACCACTTCCTTACCCGAGTAAAATGAGAAAAAGAAAGACTTGAAGCCGAGCAATCCAAATTCTTGGATATGTTTAAACAGATAAATGTCAATCTTCCTTTCATTGATGTGATTTCAGGAATGCCTAGATATGCTAAATTTATAAAAGATCTAATCACAAATAGAAAGAAAATGGAAGAACTCTCGGCTGTTACTATGAATGCTAATTGTTCTGCAGTACTGTTGAATAAGATATCAGAAAAATTATCAGATCCAGGAAGTTTCACAATTCCATGTTTTCTGGCTAGTCTTAGTTCAATAGAAGCATTAGCAGACTTAGGTGCTAGTATAAATTTAATGCCGTATTCAATATACGCTAAACTAGACCTTGGAGAATTGAAACCAACAAGAATAAGCATACAACTAGTCGATCGATCAGTAAAATATCCTAGAGGGATAATGGAGAACATGCTAGTTAAAGTTGGTACTTTAGTATTTCCAGTAGATTTTGTTATTCTGGACATGGAAGAAGATTCTCGAGTTCCTCTCATATTAGGAAGACCATTCTTAAACACGGCTAAAGCAATAATAGACGTGTTCGGTAAGAAACTGACCCTAAGTATAGAGGACGAGAGTGTTAGATTTTCTGTTGATAGAGCCATGCAACAACCGCAATCTGCAGATGATACATGTTATTATATTCAAACTATAGATTCACATGCAGAATTGTTAGAAGAATTTTCAGAATTACAAGGAACAGGAGAATGTTCTTTAGAATAAGGAACTGAACCAATTGATGAAGCTGAAATGTTAGCTACACTCATGGCTAATGATTATGAACCAACAACAGAAGAAATTCAAATGCTAAAATAAGAAGACAGATATCGATATAAATCATCGATAGAAGAATCACCGACATTAGAGTTAAAACCACTTCTAAACCATTTAGAATATGCTTATTTACATGGTGAATCTGAATTACCTGTAATAATATCTTCTTCTCTTACGGAAAATGAAAAATCTTAACTCATTTCTGTGCTAAAAGCTCATAAACCAGCTATTACATGGAAAATTCATGACATTAAAGGAATAAGTCCTTCGTATTGCACACATAAAATTCTTATGGAAGAAGGTCATAAAACGTATGTGCAATGCCAACGAAGACTAAATCCTAATATGCAAGATGTTGTTAAGAAAGAAATTATTAAAATGCTAGATGCAGGTTTAATTTATCCAATCTCTGATAGTCCATGGGTAAGCCCAGTTCAATGCGTACCTAAGAAGGGTGGCATGACTGTCATCACAAATGAAAAAATGAGCTTATTCCTACTAGGACTGTAATAGGATGGCGTGTTTGTATTGATTATAGAAAATTAAATGACGCCACCAGAAAAGATCACTTTCCCTTACCTTTCATTGATCAAATGTTGGAAAGATTAGCCGAAAATAGTTACTATTGTTTTCTTGACGGTTTTTTCGGATACTTTCAAATTCCAATCGTGTCCTTATGGTACTTTTGCTTACAAACGCATGCCATTTGGACTTTGCAACGCCCCTGTAACCTTTCAAAGGTGCATGATGGTGATTTTTCATGACATGATAGAAGAATGCATGGAAGTTTTTCATGGATGACTTTTCAGTCTTCGGTGATACATTTGAAACATGTCTAGTTAATCTTGAACGAATGCTTATTAGATGCGAACAATCAAATCTAGTTCTTAATTGGGAGAAATGCCATTTCATGGTTAAAGAAGGCATCGTTCTTGGTCATAAAATTTCAAAGGAAGGAATTGAAGTGGATAGAGTTAAAGTAGATGTAATTGCTAAACTTCCACATCCCACCAATGTTAGAGGAGTTAGGAGTTTTCTAGGGCATGCCGGTTTTTACCGATGTTTCATAAAAGATTTTTCTAAAATTGCCACTCATATGAATAAACTCCTAGAAAAGGATGCTCCATTCATCTTTTCAGATGAATGCATAAAATCTTTTAATATTCTTAAAGAAAAACTCACTAATGCGCCGATCATGATAACGCCAAATTGGAATCTACCGTTTGAACTCATGTGCGATGCAAGTGATTTTGCAATGGGAGCCGTTTTAGGACAAAGGATTGAAAAACGTTTTCAACCTATTTATTACGCTAGTAAGACGTTACAAGGAGCATAAACAAATTATACAACTACTGAAAAAGAACTCCTTGCTATTGTCTTTGCTTTTGACAAATTTCGTTCATATCTCGTTCTAGCAAAAACGGTGGTCTATACCGACCATTCTGCTCTTAGATACCTATTTTCAAAACAAGATGCTAAACCACGATTAATCCGTTAGATCTTACTCTTACAAGAGTTCGATATTGAAATCCGAGATAAAAAGGGAGCAGAGAATCTCGCCGCTGATCATCTTTCTCGTCTTAAAAATCCTGAATTAGAAGTTCTAAATGAATCGGCCATACAAGATAACTTTCCTGATGAATATCTATTGAAGATAGATTATAATGAAATTCCATGGTTTGCAGACTATGCAAACTATTTAGTATGTGGATTCCTTGAAAAAGGGTTATCGTACCAAAAACGAAAGAAATTCTTTAGCGATATAAAACACTATTTCTGGGAAGATCCACATTTGTTTAAAAGTTATCCCGATGGAATAATATGCCGATGTGTATTCGGGGATGAAGCTAGTCAAATCTTAAGCCATTGTCACACAGGACCAATAGGAGGGCATTATGGGCCTCAACTCACAGAAAGAAAAGTTTACGATGCTGGGTTCTATTGGCCTACAATTTTCAAAGAAGCACACCTTCTTTGCAAATCCTGTGATGCATGTCAAAGGGCCGAAAAAATAAGTCAACGTGATGAAATGCCATAAAATGTCATTCAAGTATGTGAAGTATTTGACGTTTGGGGTATTGACTTTATGGGTCCATTTCCAAAATCTCATAATAATCTTTACATTCTCGTTGCCATTGATTATGTATCTAAATGGACGGAAGCACAAGCTCTCCTAACTAACGTTGCACGAGTTGTAGTCAACTTTTTAAAACGTCCTTTTGCAAGGTTTGGAACACCGAAAGCTTTAATAAGTGATCGGGGTACTCATTTCTGTAATAATCAACTTGAGAAAGTTCTCAAAAGATATGGAGTAACTCATAAAATCTCAACCGCTTATCATCCATAAACAAGTGGACAAGTTGAAAATACCAACCGAGCATTAAAACGTATTCTAGAGAAAACCGTAGGATCAAATCCGAAGGAATGGTCCATGAAATTGGAGGATGCACTCTGGGCTTTTAGAACAGCCTACAAAACTCCAATTGGAACCACGCCTTTTAAACTCGTTTATGAAAAAGCATGTCACCTTCCAGTAGAAATTGAGCATAAAGCATTTTGGGCTTTGAAGACATGTAATCTTGATTTACATGAAGCCGAACGTCTACGGTTAAGTCAAGTAAACGAATTAGAAGAATTAAGACATGAAGCATAAGAAAATTCGTTAATCTATAAAGAAAGAACGAAGAAATGGCATGATAAAAGAATCAGAAGTTCAAAAGAATTTAAGGAAGGAGACAGAGTCCTTCTTTTCAATTCACAATTCAAGCTATTTCCTGGAAAATTGAAATCAAGATGGTCTGGACCATTCATAGTCAAAAGGGTTTTACCATATGGAACAATAGAGTTAATAAATTCAAATGGGATTGAATTTAAAGTTAATGGTCACAAAGTTAAACATTACATGCATGGTCCGATGAAAGTTGACAATGAAGTCAATCATAATTTCACCACCCAAGAAAACCCTCAGAATGAAAACATAAATATGTTATCAACAATATATAAAAAACCAAAATTGGAAGACGGGGAAGCTTTAAATTGGAGTGATGAAGAAGAATTCTTATACAAACCTCCCATTCCAAGAAACGAAGAAAAATGTGAACAAGAAGTTCAAGTAGAAGTAAAAGAACCAAGAACAAATCACCCGAAAAAGGTTAACAACCCAACTCTACTTACTAAAGTAGGAGACCCAGGTGAATTTATCATTTCTTGCTTGCTTAACGATGGTGCTATGTATAATGGACTCGCAGATTTAGGAGTAAGTGCAAATGTTATGCCTCTTTCCTTATACAAAAGATTAGGAGTGGGTAAATTAAGACCAACCAGAATAGGTGTTCAATTATTTGATCAAACCATTAAACACCCGGTTGGAATAGTAAACAATTTACTTGTTAAAGTGGGAAGTTTGACCTTTGTTGCAAACTTCATAGTTATTAATATGGAGGAAGACCTTGATATTCCTCTAATTTTAGGTCGCCCATTTTTAGCAACCACTGAAGTGTTCATTGATGTAAGAGAAGGTAGAATGACACTTAGGGATGGTGACAAATCGATCACCTTTGTGAACCGAAAGTTTAGATCTCCACCAACCAAAACTGTTGAACCAATAAAAACACCTAAGTGTGGGGAAGATGAAGCAACAACCAATGATGACCTGATAACAAAGAACCCCGTTGTTAATACGAAATTAGATGAACCCATTTTTAATAGTTCAATGAAGAAACTTTATAAACGGATTCAAGATGCTAGGATTAAGGGGAACTTTAAGTTATGTAACCGATTAGTATCCAATTTGTCGCCTAAAGAAAAGGCAATGTTAGTTGAATTTGTGAAAGTTACAGAGGAAATCAACAATTGGCTTGAAGCAAAAGTCAGAGATATACAAGTTGTTGATAGTCCAATTGAAAATGAAGTTAATCACAATTTCGATACCATAGCTAACTAAGTGTGGGGAGAATCGAATCTTTTTAGGGTAATATGTATATGTGTTAGAGTTATATATTCTGTTTTCGTGTAGTTCTCGAGAATGGAATCCGAATGGTCTTTCCCTAGCAGACCCTAAAGAAATAGTCTTCTCCCTCCATTCTGAATTTTTATTTTTTAGGTTTTACGAGATGAAGAATTCCTTTGAATTGAACCATGGTCTAATGCTACACGTTTTGATTACTAAACGTAATAATGACACACTTCCGAGTGACCTGGTGTCAGTAATAAGAGGCAGATGTGACGAAGTAAGGAAAGAACTCAGGAAAGATCATCATAAGATACATTTTGGAAAAGGAAAATCAAAATCCGCAACAAAAAGAAGAGCACGACACCTTGAAAGATGTTATAAATGCGGAAAATGGTCACACGAAGGTAAATGTTCAAATAATCAAACATATTCAAATACCGAATTTGTTACTCTATGCAGAGAAGGACCGTTCATATGTTTAGAAGAAAAGATATTGAAGAATCGAGGTTACGCTTATGTAGCTATGGAAAACCAAATCACACGACTCTCCTATGAGTCGGCTAAAGCAGGTCTCTGAGAATTCTATCTCACAGGTAAGTATGTACAGTTTTTATTTTTTTTATTTATTGCTTTTAACCTTTTGATAATAAACGCTGAATCGTTCGCTATAAAGTATTAAATTGGTATTCAATAAAATTAGGTATGCGTAACCGAAATTATTGATATCATACAAAAATTTATTACATCACTGCGAAATTTACCGTTTATTCTTAAGGTATAAATATCTTTAATCAATCAACCCAAAATATTTCAAAAATTCGTCAGGAGTAAAACTAGGTTATGGAACCGAAATTACTTTACTGAAAAGAGGGGCGTATATTTTTGATAATATTTGATTGATTAAAGTGGGATAAAAGACCAAAAAGATTTTTTTTTATTTTAATTTTTACCTTGTTTTTAATTAATATATAAATATTAAATTAATATTGTAAACTTTTTAAAATCAATATATTTAAGTTTGTAAATATTTGAAAAATTAATATTTTTAATATAAGTTTGTATGTATAAAAATATTAATGATATGAATTTTTAATTTTATGCATTTTAAATTTAAGTTTGGTGTGAATTTAAAAACAAAATGTACTTTATTTCATTAAGTTAAAAATTTGATATCTAAAAATTCGTCGTGAGTTGAAAACTAGGTCATTGAACCGAAATTACTTTACCCAAGGGAGGGACGAGAAATTTTATTATCATTATTTTTAATCTTATTGAATTAAAGTATGCCAAAAACATTAAAAAAACCCAAAAATCTTTAAAAGTGACAAATTTTAAATTTTGTCGAGAGGCGGACTAGGACAACGATCTGAAACGCCCTCATCTTAAAAAGAAACAAAATTGTTAAAATTTAATTAATTATTTGTTTTAATAAGTATAAGGTTTTTATTATATAAAAAAAAATACCAGACCCCATGCGATCGCATAGGGTTTCCTCTTAAACCTCATGCGGTCGCATGAGGCCAAAAAACTAGGCAGATCATAAAAGTCAGTCGAGTTCTGCTCTTCCCACAAACACACACATACACAAACGAAAATACTCCCAAAATCACCCCTAAATTCGCCATTTTTCACCAAAATTCATCAAATTTCTCACTATAATCCGCTTTAATCATGAATTTGTTAAGAAGTTTTTCAAGAAATGTAACAATTATACCCCTAAACCTCTTTAAATTTGATTTTTAGTGTTCTTGAGCTATAATTTACCTAATTTGATTTTGTTAATTTCTAGTGTAATTAGAGTTAAATTGTTAGTATATTCTGCATGTATAACCTAGATTGATGCTATTTAACATGATTTGAAGCCAAAAACTTCAAAATTTTTAGGAATCTAGGGTTTGTGTTCTTGAGCAATTTGGGGCTTTTTGATATAAACAGGTTATGGCCGATTTTTTTGTCATGAATTATTGCTAAATTAAGTAGTGTAACATGTTTAGGTAGATAAATGATCCAAACTTTGATCCTAAACATGATTTTTGAGAATTAAAGTAGACTTTTTAGGTCTAAAATTCATGAACTTGATTAAATTGATGTAAATGTCATTTGAAACTTGTTTGATTGCTAGTAATGACTATTTTGACATGTTATTTGAGTAGAATGCTTATGAACTTTGTAAACTTGTTCATATATGCTTATTGGAAAAAGTGTAGAATTGATAAAAATGAGAAAATGAGCATAAGTTTAATATAGATTAAACATGTTATTGTAATTGTTTTAAATTTGTTATTTTGCTAACACTAATGCATATTTGGATGCACAAATTTTGTGTTTAATGTATTTTGCAGAGAAATACTGATACTGATGGTGCATCATCATCATCTAGGCAACCTGTTCCAGAACCACAACCAGAAATGCAATATGAGCCACAATATGAACCAGAACCTGAAACGGAACAACAACAGGAACAACAACAACCTGATCAACACGTACCATATTATGATCCGCAACAAGAATATGTTAATGCCGACGTACAATTTCCGATTCATCCGATAATAGAACACCCAACGATTCATGAAGAACAGTTGCATCCCAATTAGAGATTTGATCGAAGCTGGAGAGATTACCTAACGTACCAAAGTAACAAATTTAAACTGGTAACGAAAAATGTAGAAGTACCGAGGGTAATCGATTGGGAGCCTTTGGAAAGGATCCAACTAGTTAACTCAGTTAGACAGCTTCTGATCTAAAGGTATGGCAACTCTTCTTTTCCCGATTGGGAACGTTTATTCACCATTCGTATGTGACGACCCGGAAATTTCCGACCAAATTAAAACTTAATCTTTATATGTTCCAACACAATAAGCAAAATCTGTAATGTTAAGTCTCAAAAGTTTGGAAATCTATATTCATGTAATCAATTACCCTTTGACCATGCCTAAAGATTCACGAACAATTATGTGTAATTATATATATATATATATACACATATACATATGTGTGATAATTAAATTGAGATTTATTAATAAAACATTGAACGGATTAGTTGATATGAATATAAGCTATGAGATCTATTTTATGAACTTGGAAATGTTATTAAGGTATTGAACGAATATTACTTTACATGAACGTATTGGTTCGATGTAAGTTTATCGATGTGGTTAAAAGATAATATCAAATGATTGAATTATCAGATAAATTGAATTATGATTATGAGTCTCTATTATGAGGTCCACTTTGAATTAGGAAACTCTTATTTTTAACGATATTTGGAATAAATGGTAAAGTAATCTTCGAGTAGGGACAAAGTGTCCAGTAGCGAGAGCTAGCCAAATTAGTGGAAATTCCTGTTAAATTCCAATACATGCCTTACAATAATTGCCCCGTGACTTTTGAAAATATAAATTAATTAACTTCCCTATTATGTATTGTGAAAGTGAAATTAGGGAATATAGATAAATTAGAAAGTAAATATTGACAAGTTAAATAGATCGATATTTTACATTATGATGATTCCTTACGTTTGATTTTCCTTTAGACTTAATCCTACGAGTCATAATTAAAAATAGAAATTTAAAAACCCTGAAACCTGATATAATTCATATATGATTGTACTTTCTTTAACGAAAACGCCTTTTCGATATAATAGACTTTTATTATTAAAAACGTCTTATGACATAAACAACTTCTACTATTATAACCTTTGTAATAAAATGATTTTTGAATATAAAATAATTTGGTTATTAAAACGTTTTATGAACGTTTGTGGATAAATGAACTATATTAATTTTAAAAATTTTAAAATACAAATGTTACGAAATAGTAATTTTTAATATTTAAACGACTTCTAAATATATAAGTTTTGAATGACATTAGTTTTGAAAAACTATATTAAGTAGATAGTTCAAATTTATATTTCAAAATGAAAATATAAATATATATAACTTAGTCATAAAACGTCCTAATTTAAAATAATAGATTTTGATAAACAACGAGCCACTGATTTATAGAAGTAAATGACCACAACACTCAATTATATAAGTCACATTTTTTATAAAGTAATTTGTTGATGAGAAAGTCAAATTATTAATAAGGGTACGCGTCGCGTAACGTAAAAGGCTAATTTTCTAAACGTACGGAAGTGCGCTCGAAAAACCGAAAGTGGTACATGAGTCGTGAGACCACGTCCGTGTCATTTTTGTAAAAATTATATTTTTACCATGAGCGTAAATATAATATAATATTTAATTAATTCTAAGGATTAAATATATTATATATTAAATAATATTTATATATACATATTAGTCGTGCATTTTAACTTTATGTATTGTAACAAGAGTGTCGGTAGGATTAAGATGCGCATATGTGATGAAACAAGAGGCCCTACGAACATGGTGTGGTTAGGTGGCGAAATTTTGTTTAAATACTAACGAAATCTGATTCACATCCTCATTTCAATCTCTCGCAAGCACTCTCTATATGTATATTAATTATTATTTATGTTATTATTATTTATAAATTTAATATTATTAATAATATTATTATTATTAGTAGTATTAGTATTATTATTTTTTTATACATAAAATACTACGACGAGGTCATGAGCGAGTTATTTCAAAATAAGTTTTTCGAATAGGAATGGGGCTAAGGATATTATGGGTTATAGCTATGGAGATTATGGGTAATGATTCGGGGGTATGCTCATGAGGTCAATCTAGTGTTTATTATCTTCGTCGCGTCTACGTACCTTTCCTGCAATATTGAATCTCAATATTGATACGTGAGCACTCATAACTTAACTTTTATTTATTAATAGTGTATCCCTGACTAGTGCTCGAGAAAATAGGATTATGCATGCTTGTATTTTTAATATTGAACTTAGATAGGTTATGCTGAATCCTGAATTAGTTATGTATGCGGTTGAGATAACGTATAACATATGCATGTCGTTGGAAAGCTGGCGAAAAACTATAAACTTTTCATTTAGATATCGAATGGATTCGATGAACGGATTAGAAGTTATTGTCAATTAAAATTTTGTATTATTACTAAAAATGATTATTATTATCGTCATTATAATCGTCGTTCTAGTTTTTATATAATTATTATTATTATTATTATTATTATTATTATTATTATTATTATTACTATTATTATTATTATTATCATTATCAACAAGAAGTATTATAGTTAAAAATTGTTATTTTATTATTATTATCATTAAAATAGTTATTAGTATTGTCATTATCATAATATTTATTATTATTAGTAATATTATAATTAAAACTAATAGTAACACTTAATTATTATGATTATTATTATTATCATTAAAATGAACACGATATAAAAGACGATTTAAAAGCTATTAACAAATTGATTAGGAAATAATGAGTACGAGTATCATGATGAAATTTAAAGATATTTATTTAGATAAAATTATCATTTTTATCACTTTTATTATTAAAAGTATTATTATTAATATTAAAAATATCATCTTTACAAAAATTATTATTTTTAATAGGAATATAATTGTTAATATAAAATTTTATTATTAAAAAGAATTAACATATTGTTATAATACTATTTTCGTAAATATAAATATTGTTATTATTTTTAGTAGAATAATAATAATACAAAATAATACAACTTTTACTTATTATTATTATCAATGTTATTTTATCAAATAGAAATGTAATAAAAAAATATATATAATTACCTTAATAAAAATCTATCATAACATTTTATGATATTCAATGGACTTTATAAATTTTATTATCTAAGATATATAAAAGTATATTTTTATAAAAAGTTTTATTTATTAATAAATAAATTATACTATTTACTCTAATAAATCTGTTAAAAATATTTAAAATATAAAACGACGATATTTAAACTATATAATAATCATGTATAAATTTTGGAAATCATTTTGAGTCAAATTGACTTTTGTTAACTTTTGCATATTAGTCTCGAGCATTAGGATTGTGGTACACTATGACTTGACTTAAATTGTTAGACAAATATTGACCAACATATAAATATATATAAATAATTTAGGTTCGTGAATCCAAGGCCAACCTTACACTTGTTCAATGATGTTGTATGTATTTTTACTACAAAATACAGTATGGTGAGTTTCATTATTCCGTTTTTATATATATTTTTGGGCTGAGAATACATGCAATGTTTTAATAACTATTTTACAATATTTATATGCGTGAGTTTCATTACTCCCTTTTTAAATGCTTTTGCAATATATATTTTTGGGACTGAGAATGCATGCGCTTTTATAAATGTTTTACGAAATAGACACAAGTAATCGAAACTACATTATATGGTTGAATGATCGAAATCGAATATGCCCTTGTTTATTAAGTCTGGTAATCTAAGAATTAGGGAACAGAAACCCTAATTGACGCGAACTCTAAAGATAGATCTATCGGGCCCAACAAGCCCCATCCAAAGTACTGGATGCTTTAGTACTTAGAAATTTATATCATGTCCGAAGAAGGATCCCGGAATGATGGGGATATTCTTATATGCATATTGTGAATGTCGGTTACCAGGTGTTCAATCCATATGAATGATATTTTTGTCTCTATGCATGGGACGTATGATTATGAGAAATGGAAGTATGAAATCTTGTGGTCTATTAAAATTATGAAATGATTCTTTATGATAAACTAATGAACTCACCAACCTTTTGGTTGACACTTTAAAGCATGTTTATTCTCAGGTACGAAAGAAATCTTCCGCTGTGCATTTACTCATATTAGAGATATTACTTGGAGTCATTCATGACATATTTCAAAAGATGTTGCATTCGAGTCGTTGAGTTCATCAAGATTATTATTAAGTCAATTATATTTGGATATATTATGAAATACTTTACATGCCTGTCAACTGTCGATGTAACGAAAGTTTGTCTTTTAAAAACGAATGCAATGTTTGTAAAATTTATCATATAGAGGTCAATTACCTCGCGATGTAATCAACTGTTGTGAATCATTTGTAATCGATATGGACTTCGTCCGGATGGATTAGGACGGGTCTCTACAGTTGGTATCAGAGCGGTGGTCTTAGCGAACCAGGTCTTGCATTAGCGTGCCTAACTGATAGTCGTTAGGATGCATTAGTGAGTCTGGACTTCGACCGTGTCTGCATGTCAAAAGTTTTGCTTATCATTTTTATCGGAAAACATCTGCTTATCATCCTTAGGAAATTACCTACTCATTATTCTTAGTCTAGACACATTTTACTGCATTGACTGCATGAATAGTGTATAGACAAAATTCATATCTTAGCATATCTGACAATTCATATCTTAGTGTATCTGTTACTGTAGACCTTGCCTGATATCTCTCGTAAATTTCTCCTTAATTTAAGGGATCCTGGTACTATACATATCTATGCAAATTATGCATTGAGAATACCATCTAACTATCAATTGATGCCACTAAACTCTTCATACCAAAAATCTTTCCTGAGATCGTTTAAGATGGCATCTACGAATCAACCAAGTTGCTCTGACTCCGAACACAGCGTGACAGGAGCACACCAACCAATCAACTACCGTGATTACTGGAGAAAATGGGGATGGGTTCGCGACATACTCACCCTATGGAGAAAGGAAGAAGGTACTCCATATCATGAATCAAAACTACCACCTAACCTTGGAGTACTTGACCCGCTCACCGGTGAACCCGTTCGCAATACCGTTTATACCCTATTTGCAAGAATTTTTCGTCTTGAAACTACCATTAATGGAACTAGAGAAGATATCCGACCTCTACCTCACATTGATAAACAACTCAGGTTAGTAGAAGAAGTTAGAGAACTCCGAGCTCGAGTATTAACTTTAGAGAGCACGGTATACAATTTGCAATCATCAACAGTATCACCAACACCAGTAACATCACCAGCCTTAACACCAATGGCACCAATACCACCAACAACCCAAGTTTCAATAATCCATGCCTCAACATCTCATTCTGTACCTCGAGTATAATTATCGTTCCACAAATCATTCTACATCATTTATCTTCGTTCGACATGACGATTATGTAAACTCTAATGTTTTAGAGATTATGTATCATAGTTCTAATCGTAAATCTGATGAGTTTAATATCACATTGACTCATTAAATCCATAATTACATCTGAAGAAAATATATATGTAAATATATTTTCATAAAGATTGTGATTAAAAATTATTTCGTACAAACTGTTAATGGTAAAAATATTTTAACGGGTAGGTAATACCCGAGAAATATTTAAGACTTCACATTAATAAGTTATATTGTACAGTCTTCGAATCTGATTCAACGGTCGATTACCATCCTACCTACATCTATCGATATACGAATCCGTTCACCACAGAATAACCATTTTCATTCAAATTCAATTTCATATTTGGATTTTTACTTACCAGAATCCAACAAGTGGCATAATGAAGAAATAATGGACACAATAAAAATTGATTAGAAACAGACTAATTAACAATATGGAATTTTGTTAAGAAACCATGCTAACTGTTCCAGCTAACTGTTCCTAGCTAACTGATTACATTCTATTTATCGCATTTTATTTATTGCAATTTAATTATCGCAATTTACATTCCCGCAATTTTATTTATTGTCATCTAAATTTCTGTTATTTACTTTACGCACTTTAGTTATCGTTATTTAACTCCTGTTATTTATTTTACGCACTTTAAATATCGGGACACGTATACAAGGTTTTGACATATCATATCGATGCATCTATATATATTATTTGGAATCACCATAGACACTCTATATGCAGTAATGATCGAGTTCTCTATACAGGGTTGAGGTTGATTCTATAATAATATATATACTTTGAGTTGTGATCGAGTCTGAGACATGTACACGGGTCCCGATACGTATTAATTAATTCGGATATTATATATTAAGCTATATATGTATTATCGGACTGTTAATTGTGGACTATCAAATATGGACTGTCGACATTGGATAATTAAAATGAATTAAAATAGTGATTATAACATATGAAACTAAACATATCTTCAAGTTTGCCACTTGATCTCATCTTAAACCTCATCTGTATCTTGACGATTACAATCTGCGTTCAAACCTTTCATGATTCTTGAAAACACCTCAATCGATAGGATGAATCAACCGCACTTCATCTACGGAAGGAAAGGTTTATGCATATAGTTATGCACCTGAGAAACTCTCGGCAACTGAGTAAAAGTTTAACACGTAGCCGCATCAGATCCTTTGGCATTTATTAGCAAAAATAACTTTGTGATCCCTTTTCAAAGTAGCCAATTTTGTCACAGCTCCAGCAAGTCAACTTCGACTTTTCATTCGAAGTAGCCTTACTATAATCCTGATATATACAATTACCCTTTTTATAACGGAGAATTCTTTTATATTCCACCATATTACCAGAAGACGTACCAGCAGCCTCGTTGTTTTTTTTTGGCTTAAATCTCTCTGACAAATCATTATATTTATTCATTGAAACCCTATCATATACGCATCCGCATCTTGTAACGAGAACTGCCATACCAATTACCGGGAATCTGCAAATTTGTATTTTGAGTCTCGCAACGTTTCCACATCAACAGTTATATGTATCCATATAACATTTATCTCTTAGAACTATGATCTTCCATTCTGAAATTCAGAAAAGCACCCAGTCTGTGAATTAATGCTCTAAATTTTGAAAAGTTGAATGAAGCAACAAAAACTATGGATGATTTTAACAGTCAAAAGTTTGATAAAAAAAAAGATACGTTGGAAAAGCTCAAAAGGAAGTTTGGTACTGAAAAATGAATTGAGCAAACCATGAAGGAGACTCTGAGCAAATCACAAGGACTAAACTTGTACATAAAGAACCCTGATGATTCTGTTTCTAATGAAGTCTTTAGTGAATATCTTGCTCCTTATTTATTCTAAATCCTTGCGAAAGGATTTTCTTCATCAACATTCGATCTCAGAAATTCTGAAAATATCATCATAAATATCTTTGATATTTCCGAGAATATTTTCATAACAATTCTTGTTTGAAATCATTAATCTCTTCGTGCTATCAGTGTTACATCATATAGAAACTGTTAGTTTCTATCTTCTGTAAACTTTCGAGCTTGAAATATGAATGTTATTGAAGTAATGTTGGGAACTGATGCATGAGTTAGTATAATATAATGACACTTGATCAACGTGATTATATTACAGTAAGTCATGCTGAGTTTCTAATGGAACATGATGATTCACAGATCATAACGTCATCATGTGCCATGTTACACGACGCTTACATTCTACCCAATCTCCAAGTATATCAAGAACATATATTCTTAATAGTTCTATCTTTTCAGATATTCTAGTAATTTGAAAAATCAAGATCGTGCCATTACGATTTCCTTCTAGAACATTAACTATGTTCATTTCAAAATCCATATCTACGAATTCCGGACCATTATTCGCTTGACTTGAAGTAGGGAAGAGGAGACGAAAGTATGGAACTCTTGAATATAAAGAAAATATAAAGCTCGACAACAACACATAAATTACAAACCGTGCATATCAATACGTATTGCCACGTAAAGGCACGGGAAAATTAAAAACACTATAACCCCAAGATAATAGTAGAAGTAAATATAATCCTTCGGTGGTAGATGAAAGAGAAGAATGACAGATATGAAAGTTAAGAGTATATCAAGGATCAGAACTGGATGGAGCATATTAATGAATGCTTTAAAAATATGAATCAGGGGAGAAAGAATGGAAGGTGTGAGCTGTGAAAATAAGGAAACGAAGGGAGTGGATTTATAGTAAAATATCTGACAGAGCAATCGAAACAGATTATTGCATTTAATCAAAGAAGATCTGATTTCCTATATCGCCGAAGAACCAAATCTTATTACGAAGATTTTCTTTAAATCCCATGAATTCCGGAAATCAATCATAACTACGTCATCAGTTCCCTCTCTTGCGATAGCTTCGATTATACTCTTCGCGTAATCAAATTTTTTTTACCTATATTACTCACTAATGATAAAACTCTAATTTCTAGCTCGGATACGTCATGAAAACATACTTATTGTCAGCCATGACCATTCCACTCAAATTTCGGGACGAATTTTCTTTAACGGGTAGGTACTGTGACGACCCGGAAATTTCCGACCAAATTAAAACTTAATCTTTATATGTTCCAACACAATAAGCAAAATCTGTAATGTTAAGTCTCAAAAGTTTGGAAATCTATATTCATGTAATCAATTACCCTTTGACCATGCCTAAAGATTCACGAACAATTATGTGTAATTATATATATATATATATACATATACATATGTGTGATAATTAAATTGAAATTTATTAATAAAACATTGAACGGATTAGTTGATATGAATATAAGCTATGAGATCTATTTTATGAACTTGGAAATGTTATCAAAGTATTGAACGAATAATACTTTACATGAACGTATTTGTTCGATGTAAGTTTATCGATGAGGTTAAAAGATAATATCAAATGATTGAATTATCAGATACATTGAATTATGATTACGAGTCTCTATTATGAGGTCCACTTTGAATTAGGAAACTCTTATTTTTAACGATATTTGGAATAAATGGTAAAGTAATCTTCGAGTAGGGACAAAGTGTCCAGTAGCGAGAGCTAGCCAAATTAGTGGAAATTCCTGTTAAATTCCAATACATGCCTTACAATAATTGCCCTGTGACTTTTGAAAATATAAATTAATTAACGTTCCTATTATGTATTGTGAAAGTGAAATTAGGGAATATAGATAAATTAGAAAGTAAATATTGACAAGTTAAATAGATCGATATTTTACATTAAGATGATTCCTTACGTTTGATTTTCCTTTAGACTTAATCCTACGAGTCATAATTAAAAATAAAAATTTAAAAACCCTGAAACCTGATATAATTCATATATGATTGTACTTTCTTTAACGAAAACGCCTTTTCGATATAATAGACTTTTATTATTAAAAACGTCTTATGACATAAACAACTTCTACTATTATAACCTTTGTAATAAAATGATTTTTGAATATAAAATAATTTGGTTATTAAAACGTTTTATGAACGTTTGTGGATAAATGAACTATATTAATTTTAAAAATTTTAAAATACAAATGTTATGAAATAGTAATTTTTAATATTTAAACGACTTCTAAATATATAAGTTTTGAATGACATTAGTTTTGAAAAACTATATTAAGTAGATAGTTCAAATTTATATTTTAAAATGGAAATATAAATATATATAACTTAGTCATAAAACGTCCTAATTTAAAATAATAGATTTTGATAAACAACGAGCCACAGATTTATAGAAGTAAATGACCACAACACTCAATTATATAAGTCACATTTTTTATAAAGTAATTTGTTGATGAGAAAGTCAAATTATTAATAAGGGTACGCGTCGCGTAACGTAAAAGGCTAATTTTCTAAACGTACGGAAGTGCGCTCGAAAAACCGAAAGTGGTACATGAGTCGTGAGACCATGTCCGTGTCATTTTTGTAAAAATTACATTTTTACCATGAGCGTAAATATAATATAATATTTAATTAATTCTAAGGATTAAATATATTATATATTAAATAATATTTATATATACATATTAGTCGTGCATTTTAACTTTATGTATTGTAACAAGAGTGTCGGTAGGATTAAGATGCGCATATGTGATGAAACAAGAGGCCCTACGAACATGGTGTGGTTAGGTGGCGAATTTTTTTTTAAATACTAACAAAATCTGATTCACATCCTCATTTCAATCTCTCGCAAGCACTCTCTATATGTATATTAATTATTATTTATGTTATTATTATTAATAAATTTAATATTATTAATAATATTATTATTATTAGTAGTATTAGTATTATTATTTTTTTATACATAAAATACTACGACGAGGTCATGAGCGAGTTATTTCAAAATAAGTTTTTCGAATAGGAATGGGGCTAAGGAAATTATGGGTTATAGCTATGGAGATTATGGGTAATGATTCGGGGGTATACTCATGAGGTCAATCTAGTGTTTATTATCTTCGTCGCGTCTACGTACCTTTCCTGCAATATTGAATCTCAATATTGATACGTGAGCACTCATAACTTAACTTTTATTTATTAATAGTGTATCCCTGACTAGTGCTCGAGAAAATAGGATTATGCATGCTTGTATTTTTAATATTGAACTTAGATAGGTTATGCTGAATCCTGAATTAGTTACGTATGCGGTTGAGATAAGGTATAACATATGCATGTCGTTGGAAAGCTGGCGAAAAACTATAAACTTTTCATTTAGATATCGAATGGATTCGATGAACGGATTAGAAGTTATTGTCAATTAAAATTTTGTATTATTACTAAAAATGATTATTATTATCGTCGTTATAATCGTCGTTCTAGTTTTTATATAATAATTATTATTATTACTATTATTATTATTATTATTATCATTATCAACAAGAAGTATTATCGTTAAAAATTGTTATTTTATTATTATTATCATTAAAATAGTTATTAGTATTGTCATTATCATAATATTTATTATTATTAGTAATATTATAATTAAAACTAATAGTAACACTTAATTATTATGATTATTATTTTTATTATTATCATTAAAATGAACACGATATAAAAGACAATTTAAAAGCTATTAACAAATTGATTCGGAAATAATGAGTACGAGTATCATGATGAAATTTAAAGATATTTATTTAGATAAAATTATCATTTTTATCACTATTATTATTAAAAGTATTATTATTAATATTAAAAATATCATCTTTACAAAAATTATTATTTTTAATAGGAATATAATTGTTAATATAAAATTTTATTATTAAAAAGAATTAACATATTGTTATAATACTATTTTCGTAAATATAAATATTGTTATTATTTTTAGTAGAATAATAATAATAATATAAAATAATACAACTTTTACTTATTATTATTATCAATGTTATTTTATCAAATAGAAATGTAATAAAAAAAATATATATAATTACCTTAATAAAAATCTATCATAACATTTTATGATATTCAATGGACTTTATAAATTTTATTATCTAAGATATATAAAAGTATATTTTTATAAAAAGTTTTATTTATTAATAAATAAATTATACTATTTACTCTAATAAATCTGTTAAAAATATTTAAAATATAAAACGACGATATTTAAACTATATAATAATCATGTATAAATTTTGGAAATCATTTTGAGTCAAATTGACTTTTGTTAACTTTTGCATATTAGTCTCGAGCATTAGGATTGTGGTACACTATGACTTGACTTAAATTGTTAGACAAATATTGACCAACATATAAATATATATAAATAATTTAGGTTCGTGAATCCAAGGCCAACCTTACACTTGTTCAATGATGTTGTATGTATTTTTACTACAAAATACAGTATGGTGAGTTTCATTATTCCGTTTTTATATATATTTTTGGGCTGAGAATACATGCAATGTTTTAATAACTATTTTACAATATTTATATGCGTGAGTTTCATTACTCCCTTTTTAAATGCTTTTGCAATATATATTTTTGGGACTGAGAATGCATGCGCTTTTATAAATGTTTTACGAAATAGACACAAGTAATCGAAACTACATTATATGGTTGAATGATCGAAATCGAATATGCCCCTTTTTATTAAGTCTGGTAATCTAAGAATTAGGGAACAGAAACCCTAATTGATGCGAACTCTAAAGATAGATCTATCGGGCCCAACAAGCCCCATCCAAAGTACTGGATGCTTTAGTACTTCGAAATTTATATCATGTCCGAAGGAGGATCCCGGAATGATGGGGATATTCTTATATGCATATTGTGAATGTCGGTTACCAGGTGTTCAATCCATATGAATGATATTTTTGTCTCTATGCATGGGACGTATGATTATGAGAAATGGAAGTATGAAATCTTGTGGTCTATTAAAATTATGAAATGATTCTTTATGATAAACTAATGAACTCACCAACCTTTTGGTTGACACTTTAAAGCATGTTTATTCTCAGGTACGAAAGAAATCTTCCGCTGTGCATTTGCTCATATTAGAGATATTACTTGGAGTCATTCATGACATATTTCAAAAGATGTTGCATTCGAGTCGTTGAGTTCATCAAGATTATTATTAAGTCAATTATATTTGGATATATTATGAAATACTTTACATGCCTGTCAACTGTCGATGTAACGAAAGTTTGTCTTTTAAAAACGAATGCAATGTTTGTAAAATTTATCATATAGAGGTCAATTACCTCGCGATGTAATCAACTATTGTGAATCGTTTGTAATCGATATGGACTTCGTCTGGATGGATTAGGACGGGTCTCTACATCGTAGGCCTGTATATAAGAAATGGTGTGTTGAGCTTACGAGTACTATATCACTTAATGCGAATGTAGTTAGGTTAGATGATAGAAGTTTTCTTAGATTTTTACTTGGCCGTAGGATGTACAGGATGTCCATGCTGGACATGGCCAGGGCTTTACAGATTTACACTCCTGGTGAATTACTACTACCCGATTGTACAAATTTGATTTATCATGGGGAGCGGGTAGATAAGAATTTTGACGTGGACGCCGTCTGGAGGCGTATGTCAAATTATAATGTTTTTTCGGTGGGAGGAAGACACTCCTATTTAGATATTAACAAAGCAGAGCTACGTATTATACATAGATTTTTAGCTAATTCGATTACACAAAGAGGTAAAAACAAGGAGAAGATGACCTTACACGACTTATTTTACCTTAAGAGTATTCGAAACACTAGAAGCTTTGTTAATATCCCCTACTGTGTTGGTTTTTATCTGTCCAAAATAGTGGCAGGAATATAGGACGGGGGAATAATAGGAGGAGGTATTTTTGTTACTCTCATTGGAGAGTATTTGGGTGTAGATAGGGATCAAGGGGGTCCACCCGACGACATGAACTGGAACCCCAATCCAGATTGATATAGTTCCGTTGGTGATTTCTATGATTTTTATCTTTTTATTATTTTTATTTACTTATGTTTAAAACATATAATATTGTGATACTTTTAATGTAATGTTTAATATTTTTATTATGTTGTACTAATATTTCATATTTGATTTGAAAGTGGGATGTTAAGTCCCATTTCAAATTACCATGCCTGTTTATATTTGTATTGTATGTATTTTATTTCATGTACACAACATGGTAAAACAGCGCATTTTCAAAGACTGGCATTAAGTTCAGCAAAAGCTACTAATTTTGACGACAAAACGAAAAATAAATATGATGTAACAACAAGACGGAATGAACAAATGATGTGCACCATTTATCATTCAACAAACAAACGCCAATATGTTTGGAAACTTTGGTAAAATTTAATCATTTTTCTACACTAATCTCCCTCAATAATTTAAATTGTTACTTATTTCTTGCAAATGAGGGCATTGCAAGATCTTAAGTGTGGGAAGGGGTTAAATTCTTTCGGATTTTTAAAATTTTAAACTTAAACACTTGGTTATCATTAAAAATACTAGTAACGCAGTAGTTGTATTAGAATCTAGTGCTCTCTGATAATAAAGAACAGCTGTAGTCTTATATACTGACTACCCAATTCTAGTAAAATTTTTCAAAATTTTCAATTAAATGAACTCAAAATCATGTTTATACAAATTTATGAACGATAAAACTAGGTGTTAACACCGAAATTATTGTTACCTCGGAAAGGATATAAATTGAGAAACAACCCAAAATGTTAGAATTCATTTAAAATGGAATAGAGGAAAATAAAAAGGCAAAGAAAGAAAAATAAAAGTCAAGTGTGGGAAAAAAATTACCAAGATATTTAGAACATATGTCACATATTTTTGTACAAATAATTGAAGATACTTTTGTTTTGGACAAAATTAATTGTTTTACCCAGAAAATTGTAATATAAAAGGAAGTAAAGTCTTCCGAGAGAAAAATAAACGCGCTTCTTGATTTAGGTCAGGAAGTTGTCGTCCAGATCAGTTGTAGAGTCTACGAAAAACCTTGAAAGGTTTTCTCGAAAATCAGCTGGAAATCCACGGACCTCAGCATCAAACAGGGTCGCCAAGTGGTCAGACTTATCCTAACCATGAGAGGATATGTCTCGTACAATGGGGGGCACTGTGCAAATTAGCTTATAAGACTAGTGAATAAGATCCCCAGAAAGGATAATCTCCTTAAAGATCAAAAATCAGCTTTTAAGCCTGATATTACTCAATCCTCGAGATTGACCTTAAAGATTGAGAATTACAAACTCATGGAATTCGATGATATCTAAACTCGAGCTTGACCGAGAAAATATTTTGATCAAAATTACAAACCGATTTGTTTTCTGAAAACCCATTTTTAATGCGTTCATTGCCATTGAACGTAAAATCCTAGGAATTCACCTAGAATTCATTAGGTCACCTGAACCAAATCTGGTGTCAACCGTAAGAACGGTGGTTGCATAGCATGGTCAAAGACAGGACCTTGTGCCAGACCGAAAAATTATAGGGTGATCTTTACTATTGCTCCTACAAAGATAGTAATTGCATCCGACACGATATAGACCATAATTAAAAGCATGTCACGGGACATTGCCTCAACAGTTGCTTGTTCAACGCTTTCCTTTACAACCGGATGGTAGTTTACCGAAAGGTAATATACGGAGCAAGTTTACTGGACGTGTTGCTTTCCTAATACAAGGTTAGCAAGTGGGTGACACAAAACGATAAGTTTTGAGCTAAAAATTTTCAAATCTGGAACCCACAAAACCCACAAAAATATTTTGTAAACACCGGTGAAGGGTTATTCTGGAAAACTTATCTAGGGTAAAAGCTAGATTGAGTTTTCAAAAGATCAAATGTTTTCATAAAGATCCAATTTCCTAAAGAATCTAAATTTTCATAGTCATGTGGGACTGTAAACCACATCGTTACTACCATTGTTCATACCGCCGTATAGAAATCACTGATGTACAAAGTGTGAAGAATAAAGAAGTGATTCTAGTATTTTTGTTTCAAGACTATATTGCTTGAAGACAAGCAACGCTCAAGTGTGAGAATATTTGATAATGCTAAAAACGAACATATATTTCATAGCGTTATCCCTCATGAAAGAAAAACTTTTAGTTGCAATTGTTCTATTTACAAGTGATATTCGTTTAAATATTAAAAGGTGAAGACAAAAGACAGATTCGACGATTTGAAGATGCAAACAACCAAAAAGCTAAAAAGTACAAAGTACAAATCACGAGGTTCAAATTATTGATGAGAAACGTCTAAAAGTTACAAGAGTTCGAGCCGCAAAACGCAAAGTACAAGATATTAAATTGTACGCAAGGACGTTCGAAAATCCAGAACCGGGACCAGAGTCAACTCTCAACGCTCGACGCAACGGACTAAAAATTACAAGTCAACTATGAACATGAATATAATATAATATATAATTAATTCTTAAAATTATATATATATTACATTATTTATTAAAACCGTCGGCAAACTAGGAGACAAACGATTGTGAGCTGGATTCCCAGGCCATGTGATCGCATGGCCAGAAGGCACAAATGCCATGCGATTGCATGGAGCAAAAAGGTTGGCCACATCAATAAATTTCGCAGTTTTCAGCCGATTTATGCACACCTAATTCAATCTCTCTCTCTCTCTCACGATATATAATTATATTTATATTAAAATTTTAATTTTAATTTATGATTAATAATAATAAGGGTATGTTAGCGAATGTTGTAAGTGTGTAAGTCGAAATTCTTTCCGTGTAACGCTACTCTATTATTAATCATTGTAAGTTATGTTCAACCTTTTTAAATTAATGTCTCGTAGCTAAGTTATTATTATGCTTATTTAAGCTGAAATAATCGTGATGTTGGGCTAAATATTAAAGACGGGATAATTGGGCTCTGGACCATAATCGGGGTTTGGATAAAAGAACGACACTTGTGGAAATTAGACTATGGGCTATTAATGGGCTTTATATTAACTAAATGATACCTCGTTAATTTAATATATAGATTTATAATTTTACGTATTATTATATAACCACATACGCTTGACTGGGTACGGTGGGCGGGATATCTATAAATACCAATAATTATTCATTTGACCGGATACGGGGATGGATTAATAATCAATAGACTCGTTGAAATAGGGGTGGATTACATTCAAGGGTAATTGGTGTAATTGTTAACAAAATAGTAAAACCTTGGATTACACGCAGTCGATAACCTGGTGTATTCATTAAACAAAGTATTAAGACCTTGTTACAGTTCGAATCCCCAATTAGTTGGAATATTTAACTTCGGGTATAAGGATAATTTGAAGAAGACTCTCGCACTTTATATTTATGACTGATGGATTATTATGGACAAAACCATATGGACATATAAAATAATCCAGGACAAAGGACAATTAACCCATGGTAATAAACTAAAATCAACACGTCAAACATCATGATTATGGAAGTTTAAATAAGCATAATTCCTTTATTCCATATTTCATCACACTTTTATTTACTGTCATTTTATTTAATTGCACTTTTAATTATCGTACTTTTTAATTATCGCAATTTTATTTACTGTCATTTTATTTATTGCAATTTTATTTATCGAACTTTAATTATTGTCATTTACTTTACGCTTTAAATTAAGTTATATTTATTTTTAATATTTTACATTAGGTTTTAACTGCGACTAAAGTTTTAAAATCGACAAACCAGTCATTAAACGGTAAAAACCCCTTTTATAATAATAATAATACTACTTATATTTATATTTATACAAATATAGTTTTAAAAATATAGCGTTAAACTTGGCTAGTTCCCTGTGGACGAACCGGACTTACTAAAAACTACACTACTGTACGATTAGGTACACTTCCTATAAGTGTTGTAGCAAGGTTTAGGTATATCCACTCTATAAATAAATAAATAACTTGTGTAAAATTGTATCGTATTTAATAGTATTTCGCAATAAAAATATAACTATTTCGTATACATCTCTACGCACATCAATAACATAGCATGGCAAACAAGTAAGAGCATCACACGTAATCATATCATGCAACACTATAGATACTAACATAGTAGTTTCAACAATCATGTACGGACACATGCATGGCATACATATGGCACATATCATAAGCATAGCATGTCAAGCAATAGTGATCAATAAGGCATATATGATAAGTCAAAACGTTATCCACATGATAAGTTATCACTGAAAAATCATACAATAAGTTTGAAGTTATTCAACTAAGAGCATATTGAAAGGACCCGCCCTAATCCATCTGGACGAATACATTACATTTGGTTACATCGCGAGGTACTTGACCTCTATATGATACATTTTACAAACATTGCATTCGTTTTAAAAACAAATTTTCATTTACATCGAAAGTTGACGGCATGCATATTGTAACACCCCGTTTTTCTCCGTACATGATATATAGGTGTATTGTGTGGGTACGACTAGAGTTTGAAGGATTTGAGACGTGTTCGGGTGTTAAAGTCTTGTACGCAGGAGAAGGGCTCAGGTCGAGCTTTGGGTCGCGGCGCGACAAACGAGGCCGCGGCGCGGCATTCTACTGAAACAAAGATCAGAAGTTAGGTTTAAAATGATCCCAGACTTAGTCAAATGTCGCGGCGCGCCATTTAAGGCCGCGGCGTGGCATACTGCACGAACTGGCACCAGATTCTTGTAATTTCAAATGAAGTTCCAGGGCAATTTGGTCATTTCACGTTTGAGCCAGATTTGAGGCTTTAACCTCATCCATTCATTTCATTTCCTAATTTCATTTTCCTTTTCTTTTCATTTTTCTCTCAAAACTCAAACACCCATTTGATTTCAAAGGGATTTTTGGAAAGGAAGAAGCGGGATTTGATCTTTGGCGTAGTTGACTAGGTTGTTCTCCTCGTTCTTAGCTACACGGTGATACTAGTGGTAAGCTCTAACTCCGAATTTCATTTTCGTGTTCATCCTTCAAATTTGAGGCTTTTGGCTTGTATGATTCATAGATGGAACCCATTTAGTTGTTAATTGAAGATTAACACCAAGAGTCGGGTTTGTAAGTGTTAAAGGCGGGTTTTGGGTTGGTTAATGATTTAACCATGTTTAAGACTTGAGAATGGTGTATAATCACTAGCATTAGTGATTATTGGTGTTTTGGAGACTTTTAGGGTTTTCGTGGTTGACTAATTTTGACTAGAGTCAAAATTAGGGTTTGTTGAGGATTATGACCCGATTGTTGATTTAATAAGGTTTGTAAACTTAAAATGGATTAAGTTGAAGTATAAAACCGAGTTAAACATGTTTTGGTGTCAAAACTTGTAAATGGTGAGATTTTGACCTTATGGGTCAAAATTAGGGTTTATGGGCGATTTTGAGAACGATAGGCGTTTAACACCTATGATTGGGTTTAATTGGCATATTAGGACCATTGTCACTCGTGTTTTGATTATTGGTTAGTTTGGGCGCGGTTTGTACTTGGAAGTGCATTTGGGTCGAATTTGCACTAAGTGTCAAATTGGGTTGGCTTGTAAATCCAATCTATGTGTGTTGTTGAATTTGTGATAATGGAATAGGTACTTTCCATTGACGAGTTGCGGATTATTTGGAAGCATTCATCAAGGCGACAAGGTGAGTGTTAATATCCTATATGCATATGTATGTGTAGGATGTGTGCGGGTCGGGTGAAGTGGTTCTCGGTTATAGAGCTCACTTCACATATATGTGGTTTTGATGGACTTGTGTATAGGTCCAATTGGCACGGTTGTGCATTTTGGTTGACTACCTTTGGCGAGGTGCACACTATGTGTGTACGTCATCACACTTGGTTGTGATGTGGATGACCCCGATGTGGTGGATTTTATAATTCCGTGACCGTGGGTTTTGATGTTGAGAAGTGAATCGCGTGTAGTTCAGATTCACGATGACTCGTGTAGTTCGGTCATCTTATTGAGGTTGTAATCTCGTGTAGTTTTGTATTACTAAGGCTCGTGTAGTTCGGCCAACCTCGATGTTGTGAAGATAGTAATCTCGTGTGGGTTCGGATTACTAAGGCTCGTGTAGTTCGGCCAATCTTCATTGTGGCGTTTGGTATTCGGTAATGGGTTAAGGGGTTAACCTTATTCGTTTTATATTTTTATATATATTAATGTAATGTTGTGTTGTAGCTAACCCTCCGGGTGTAGCTTATTGGCATTGTTCACATCGTCGTTGGTGAACTTATACTTTGTTGTATCTTTATCTTGTTGCTTAGAGATCGTACGATATGCTTAGTGTAGTTGCCTTATACATGGATGCTTCGGTATGCGGTATTTGATATTTGTGTGGCGTGTCCATTTTATACATATATATGTATGTAGTATATTATCATTCACTAAGCGTTAGCTTACCCTCTCGTTGTTGATATTTTTATAGGTTCGCATGCTTGGCGGCTCGGGTAAGCTTGGGGATTAGAGATCTTGGCTAGGTTGCTTAGAAGATCGTGCTTTTGTACTCGATTAGGATTTGGGTAGCGTAGTCCCAAATCACCATGCTCGGTTTTGGTTGGAAACTAAACTAGTCGGGTCGTGTATGTCCTTTTGGACAATTAATCAATGTATTAAATGTTTTAAGGTTTATTAAACCTTCTATTGTATTAAAGATGTTTATGGAAACACAATTGGGACCTAAAGTGTTATTTAAAGCGTATTAAAAGGAAAAATTTTTATGGGCCGGTTTTAATACGGGTTGGGTCGTTACAAGTGGTATCAGAGCATGGTCTAAGGGATTTAGGTGACTTGAGATAGGTGCCTAGACTTAGACTTTTGTGTGTGCTTATTTGTTGCGGGACTTGTAGGATTACGGGTCGGAATAGGTTATAGTTAGTGCCTTGTTTGTAGGTGGACTAACGTTTATATTAGTAATGTGGATATTATTAATATATTAATTGTGTTGTGATAATAATTCTCGTGTATGTGCATATCGCGTAGAAGGACTTGCAAACCTTATTACGGGTACAAATCGTGTCTAACAAGTGATGTACGACGAGTGTTGAGCAAGATGGGGCGGTGTTTTGCGTGTTGTTTTATACGTTCGTGATCTAATTGCTTTGCATTCCTTAGAATGGTAACGGGAAATGGGATCGAGACGAACGACGTGGAGTTTAACTCTAGAGTTGCGGCCACCATTGCGGAGCAAATGAGTGCGTTTCAAGAAGAAATGGATAGGAAGTATTCTGAATTTCGGGGTAGTAGTGAAATGGAGCATTGTCTTAAGAGCTTCATGAGGACTAAACCCCCGATGTACGACGGAAAACCGGATCCTTTGGTAAGCACAACTTGGATTTCGGATGTCGAAGGGTGTTTTTATACTATTGAATGCCCTCCTGAGAAGAGGGCAAGACTCGCTACTAGTTTGTTGCGGGGTAGGGCAAAGGATTGGTTGGATGGTAAGATTGATCTTGTCGGTGGTGAACCATTTATGGCATTATCGTGGGACGAGTTTAAGAAGGAATTCTTCGAGGAGATTCGGACTTCAGCCGATTTGTCGGAAATGCGTAATGAGTTGCGAAATTTGCAACAGGGTTCTATGGATTTGAATACTCTCAAGACGACCTTTATATCAAAGGCTCGTTTTTTCTCAGAGTATTTGAGGAATGATAATTTGTTGATGCAAGATTTCTATCAAACCTTGAATGATGACTTGAAGAATAAGATTAGCCGGGGTCACGCGAAATCGTTTGCGGAATTATTCACCGTGGCTAGAGGTTTCGAGTTGTATACGCGATCAAAGAAGGGTGAACCTTCGAGTAAGAGAAGGGTTGTTTCGTATGGTGCTCCGAGTAAGAGGACTAAGGGTCCGAGTGTGAGCACGGGTGGTACGCGGACGGGTATACCGAATTCTAGTGCATCTAGATGTTACAATTGTGGCATGAGGGGTCACAAGTCTTGGGAATGTTCGGTACCAAAGGGTGATGGTATGGTGTGTTTCAATTGCCAAGAAGAAGGACATCGTAAGTCGGAATGTCCCAAGTTAGCGGGGACGGGTGCGGCAAGGAGACGTTAAGGTACATTTCGTTTTAATAAATATGCCCTTTGATTATTTATTAAGTACCGTTTGAATTTGAGTTGATTAAATACCTTGTGTTGTTCATATTGTTGTTATGGGTGACATTCCTAATGGAAGTACCCAATGGTGACGTTGATTTTCGGGCGAAGGACGTAAGACTTGGCGTAACCAAGCATTCCTTAGTATTTGGGAAATGTTTCTACCAAGCCATGGAAATGGGTTTTGGTGTTCGATTGTTAAGCGCGTGTTCGCTTGTATGTTGGAGTCGATGAACCGTGAGGTTCGACGGGTGGGCTGAAAACCTTGAGATCGAGTGTTTTGAATCTCGATGTATGTTGGTAATGGAGTATATAAGACGCGACATTAGGTGCCTCTTTTATACCTACTAGCGTGGTGTTCGACTCTGATTGTGTTGTGGTTACATTGTACTTAGGGTACCGGAGTGAAACCCTTAGGTACATGAGTGACTGGGTGGAAATTGACAAACTAGGGCAACTGGATGATTGCGAGGGTGTGGTTTGTGTAATTGGTGGTACACTTTTCGTTCGAAGTGTTTAAGGATAGTTTAAGATCCTTAGTATGCTCAAGGTTGGAGCAAGATATGGTGATGGGTCGTGTGAACCCAATTATTGTAAAGTCTACCCTTGGTAGCATTATACGGTTGTACGAGTTGTGGAGATGGAACGTAGTTCCAAGTGGGGGAGTTACACTCCCACACGAGGAGGCCTTAGGGTGAGATTTCAGATGACGTTTTAGTAGGTCCGAAAATTGTGTTGGGACCTAGTTTTGGTCGGTTTGTGGTAGAGTACAATTTCGGTTAAATTGTACTTATGATTTTGGATTTGAATTATCACCGATGTGGTAATGTGGTAAATCTCGTTGAGAGATAATGGACGTATTTGATGAGCAAGGTGAAATCCCTCGATTAAGGGATGTGCGTATCGGATTCTCTTCTAGAGAACTTTTGTTTTGTGACTATGTTTGATATAGGTAGTTCTTGCTCGATTCTGTGGATGGTTAGTGGTATCCGTTAGGGTTCACTATAGTGTAGCAGAGCGCGATGTTACGCTACTCGTTTTTCGAGGCCCAAAGGGCGTTGATTGGTGAAGCATGACCTTCGGGGTCCGCTGACTTCATCATGGTTATTGATTGGTGGAGCATGACTTTCGAGTCCGCTGACTTCATCATGGTTATTGATTGGTGGAGCATGACTTTCGAGTCTGCTGACTTCATCATGGGAGTATACGATTGGTGGAGCATGACCTTCGGGGTCTGCTGACTTCATCATGAGCGAGGTGTTATATCGGTGAAGCATGACCGTTGACGGGGTCCACTGACTTCATCCGGTGTTGAGATTGGTGAAGCATGATCTTCGGGTCCGCTGACTTCATCATGGTAGTGGATCGCGTGTGGTTTCGGATTCACGATGACGCGTGTGGTTTCGGTCATCTTATTGTGGAAGTGAGTCGCGTGTAGTTCGGATTTACAAATGACTCGTGTGGTTTCGGTCATTGTATTGAGGAGTGAGTCTCGTGTAGTTTGGATTCACAAATGACTCGTGTAGTTCGGTCATTCCTCCGGGATAGTGACTCTCATGTAGTTCGGATTCACTAAGGTGCGTGTAGTTCGGCCAATCCCGATTGTTGTTGTGGTGAAGGTAGTGATTCGCGTGTAGTTCGGATTCACTATGGCGCGTGTGTTTTCGGCCAGCCTTCGGGTTGTTTGATCTATTGGTTGTTTTATACACCAATGGTGGGGTCGTAAGGACCATGTCGTGTGATCTATTGGTTGTTTGATATACCAATGGTGGGGTCGTAAGGACCATGTTATGGGAACTATCGGTTGTTTTATACACCGATGGTGGGGTCGTGAGGACCATGTTGTATGATTAGTGATGCGATAGCCGTGTTTCGCTCACATGTTGCTACGGGTGTGATGATAGTCGATTTTGTACACCTTGGGATTTACGTTACCATAGTCGTTTTGGGCGTTAGATCTTAACCGTTTGTTATGATGTTATGGTAGTTGCGTATTGGTCGTATTGCGCACTACAAGGGATGTATAGTGATCGGTATTATCCGTAAGGATTCGTTTGGTTCGGTCTTCATCGCTTCGGGTTGTTGACCTTAGGTTGAGACTTGGTTGCTTTTTGCATTGTACTCGGTAAGGGTACGCTAAGGGGTTGATATCTCGGTACGAGATTGGTTGAGTTTTCCAGATGTTAGGGAATGAGCATGGTTTTAGTGCTCGGATTGTGGATTTGATAAATCGCGAGTGACGATTTAGTTGTTAAGGGTAACTCTTTGAGAAGTATTGTCTAAGGGATCATTGTAGATTTCGGTTGTTGGGTGTATTGTACATCTCAGAATGCGAGCAGGTGTGTAATTTGTCATTTGGTTAACCTTCGGGTTAGTGAAATTGTGGTAGAAGTTGGTTCGGAATACGTGTTCGGAAACCATTAAGTGTGGCTCCGTTGGGTTCGTGACTAGGATCACGAGGACGTGATCGAAATTAAGTGGGGGAGAGTTGTAACACCCCGTTTTTCTCCGTACATGATATATAGGTGTATTGTGTGGGTACGACTAGAGTTTGAAGGATTTGAGACGTGTTCGGGTGTTAAAGTCTTGTACGCAGGAGAAGGGCTCAGGTCGAGCTTTGGGTCGCGGCACGACAAACGAGGCCGCGGCGCGGTATTCTACTGAAACAAAGATCAGAATTTAGGTTTAAAATGATCCCAGACTTAGTCAAATGTCGCGGCGCGCCATTTAAGGCCGCGGCGCGGCATACTGCACGAACTGGCACCAGATTCTTGTAATTTCAAATGAAGTTCCAGGGAAATTTGGTCATTTCACGTTTGAGCCAGATTTGAGGCTTTAACCTCATCCATTCATTTCATTTCCTAATTTCATTTTCCTTTTCTTTTCATTTTTCTCTCAAAACTCAAACACCCATTTGATTTCAAAGGGATTTTTGGAAAGGAAGAAGCGGGATTTGATCTTTGGCGTAGTTGACTAGGTTGTTCTCCTCGTTCTTAGCTACACGGTGATACTAGTGGTAAGCTCTAACTCCGAATTTCATTTTCGTGTTCATCATTCAAATTTGAGGCTTTTGGCTTGTATGATTCATAGATGGAACCCATTTAGTTGTTAATTGGAGATTAACACCAAGAGTCGGGTTTGTAAGTGTTAAAGGCGGGTTTTGGGTTGGTTAATGATTTAACCATGTTTAAGACTTGAGAATGGTGTATAATCACTAGCATTAGTGATTATTGGTGTTTTGGAGACTTTTAGGGTTTTCGTGGTTGACTAATTTTGACTAGAGTCAAAATTAGGGTTTATTGAGGATTATGACCCGATTGTTGATTTAATAAGGTTTGTAAACTTAAAATGGATTAAGTTGAAGTATAAAACCGAGTTAAACATGTTTTGGTGTCAAAACTTGTAAATGGTGAGATTTTGACCTTATGGGTCAAAATTAGGGTTTATGGGCGATTTTGAGAACGATAGGCGTTTAACACCTATGATTGGGTTTAATTGGCATATTAGGACCATTGTCACTCGTGTTTTGATTATTGGTTAGTTTGGGCGCGGTTTGTACTTGGAAGTGCATTTGGGTCGAATTTGCACTAAGTGTCAAATTGGGTTGGCTTGTAAATCCAATCTATGTGTGTTGTTGAATTTGTGATAATGGAATAGGTACTTTCCATTGACGAGTTGCGAATTATTTGGAAGCATTCATCAAGGCGACAAGGTGAGTGTTAATATCCTATATGCATATGTATGTGTAGGATGGGTGCGGGTCGGGTGAAGTGGTTCTCGGTTATAGAGCTCACTTCACATATAGGTGGTTTTGATGGACTTGTGTATAGGTCCAATTGGCACGGTTGTGCATTTTGGTTGACTACCTTTGGCGAGGTGCACACTATGTGTGTACATCATCACACTTGGTTGTGATGTGGATGACCCCGATGTGGTGGATTTTATAATCCCGTGACCGTGGGTTTTGATGTTGAGAAGTGAATCGCGTGTAGTTCTGATTCACGATGACTCGTGTAGTTCGGTCATCTTATTGAGGTTGTAATCTCGTGTAGTTTTGGATTACTAAGGCTCGTGTAGTTCGACCAACCTCGATGTTGTGAAGATAGTAATCTCGTGTGGGTTCGGATTACTAAGGCTCGTGTAGTTCGGCCAATCTTCATTGTGGCGTTTGGTATTCGGTAATGGGTTAAGGGGTTAACCTTATTCGTTTTATATTTTTATATATATTAATGTAATGTTGTGTTGTAGCTAACCCTCCGGGTGTAGCTTATTGGCGTTGTTCACATCGTCGTTGGTGAACTTATACTTTGTTGTATCTTTAGCTTGTTGCTTAGAGATCGTACGGTATGCTTAGTGTAGTTGCCTTATACATGGATGCTTCGGTATGCGGTATTTGATATTTGTGTGGCGTGTCCATTTTATACATATATATGTATGTAGTATATTATCATTCACTAAGCGTCAGCTTACCCTCTCGTTTTTGATATTTTTATAGGTTCGCATGCTTGGCGGCTCGGGTAAGCTTGGGGATTAGAGATCTTGGCTAGGTTGCTTAGAAGATCTTGCTTTTGTACTCGATTAGGATTTGGGTAGCGTAGTCCCAAATCACCATGCTCGGTTTTGGTTGGAAACTAAACTAGTTGGGTCGTGTATGTCCGTTTGGATAATTAATCAATGTATTAAATGTTTTAAGGTTTATTAAACCTTCTATTGTATTAAAGATGTTTATGGAAACACAATTGGGATCTAAAGTGTTATTTAAAGCGTATTAAAAGGAAAAAATTTTATGGGCCGGTTTTAATACGGGTTGGGTCGTTACACATACCATTTCATAATATATCCAACTATAATTGACTTAATAATAATCTTGATGAACTCAGTGACTCGAATGCAACGTCTTTTGAAATATGTCATGAATGACTCCAAGTAATATCTTTAAAATGAGCAAATGCACAGCGGAAGATTTCTTTCATACCTGAGAATAAACATGCTTTAAAGAGTCAACCAAAAGGTTGGTGAATTCATTAGTTTATCATAAACAATCATTTTCATCATTTTAATAGACCACAAGATTTTCATTTCCATTTCTCATAAATATACATCCCATGCATAGAGACAAAAATTATTCATATGGTGAACACCTGGTAACCGACATTAACAAGATGCATATAAGAATATCCCCTATCATTCCGGGAAATCCTTCGGACATGATATAAAGCATCCGGTACTTTGGATGGGGTTCGTTAGGCCCAATAGATCTATCTTTAGGATTCGTGTCAATTAGTAGATCGGTTTACTAATTTTTAGGTTACCAAGCAAAAGGGGCATATTCGGCTTCGATCATTCACCCATATAATGTAGTTTCATTTACTTGTGTCTATTTTGTAAAACATTTATAAAACTGCATGTATTCTCATCCCAAAATATTAAATTTTAAAAGTGGGACTATAACTCACTCATCATAATGGAAATATGGATGGTAGAAGTGGTAGTAACTGAAAGGGGTGTTCGGTTATGGTTGTTAATGGTGGTGTTTTGGTGATTGTTCCAACAAAGGTGATGAGGGAGATGATTGTAGATAAAACTGAATCTTCGTCTAACCTTTTCGTGGTTACAGAAGATGAAATTTGAAAATAGAAAAGACGATGGCAGTGGTGGTTGATGTTTATGTTAAAAGGTGGTGAGGGAGTGGGGTGGCAACTTGGGTTTTTGGTTTAATAGAAGGTAGAAGTCGAAGCACTATAACATCATATAAAATTCCGGTATAGTATTTTCTGAACTTAAACAAAGATAAAAAAATATGATGATGTTTGAATTGAAGATTGATAAGAGTATGTGATTGAGCAGTTGCAAGAAGTAGGAAGTGGGGTTCTCACTAACTTTCTGAGTGTGTCTTAATAATTTGTGTGTCATGTGTGTCCTCATTCAATGATATATAGGTATATATTACAATTACGAATATAATATATATATCTCTCAAGTGGTGAGGCAAAGAAAAAAATGACACCATCAATCACGGCTTTTTATCCATCAATTTGAAACAGAATTTTTTTTTTATATAATAATAATAATATAATAATAATAATAATAATAATAATAATAATAATAATAATAATAATAATAATAATAATAATAATAAACGTGTAAATATATATTAGCCGTCATCTTTCACGGACTAAATTTCGTACCCGTTGTTAATTAGTGGCGGATAAAATACTCAGAAAAATCCCAAAAATTTTTTATATTAAGTTTCTTTAATTATTTCAGTCATAATAGTATAAAATTCGATCATTATTTTATTAAATAAAAATTACATCAACTGTCTCTCTCATTTAGAGGTGAAATATAAAAAGTGTTACAACTTAACAAATAGTTCCTAAATACATCTTTAATAAGCCTAAAATTTATAGAACTTATTTTCGTATCACCGTTTATTTTAAAATTACATAAGTTTGAATTTAACTTAATTAATAACCATCAAGATGATAAACGAGTGCTACGAGTGTTTGTTAAATAAATTTTAAATTATATATAATCAATGTACTCTTCATATATAGATAGATTTATAGTAATGTCATGTATTATTTTATTTACACAAATAAACTAACTCATATAAGTTTCTATTTCAAATTTATATATATATATATATATATATATATATATATATATATATATATATATATATATATATATATATATATATATATATATATATATATATATATATATATATATATATATATATATATATTTAATTATTTACATATAATGGTTCGTGAATCGTCTAAAATAGTCGAAGGTCAAATAGATATCTGAAACAGTTCATAATTTTTGAGATTTAGTTTAACAGACTTTGCTTATCGTGTCGAAACATATAAGGATTAAGTTTAAATTTGGTCGGAAATTTCTGGGTCGTCACACATATCTCTTTGTATACTTAGTGATGAACATATGTATATCCTAAACATATAGAGCATGGTAATATTTTACTTGTAATTATCAAAGCTAAATTGGTGTTCAAATAATCACTTATTAGGTTGACTAGTCCAAATTTAGCAAGAGGATGCACACATACATGAGTTTCGGAAGAAGTGGTACCTTAATCAAGGAAAGTTTATTTCATACATAAGCCTTGAGCACATGATATTTCAATTGCTATATACTCGACTTTGGTAGTAGAGAGAGAGCTACACGTGTTTGTTCCTTTAAGAGCCAAGAGGTTATGCATAAACCAACCAATGCACATACACCACTCTTCTAAATAGTAGCTATCCATCATTATCCAAATCTCCAAGGCACATGATATTCATGATACATAGAACCCCTTTAGATTTCTCTAAAGATCCTTTTAATGGCTCAAAAGTGTGATATATTTAGACTTTCCTTTGCTTGAGTGATGAGCATAACAGTGCGTTTGAAATCTCACAAGCATTGTTAGAAATATATGCATACATAGAACTCAAGAATAATTATAGTAATCATATATCACATAAAAACAAGCAATCATGCATAATAAGCTCAATACAAGTAACAATCATACATAGCAAGCAAGTATTCATGATAATCAAATAGAGGCATGTTCCATAGCATGAATTTTGATAAGCATATTCATAATCTAAATAACTAGATCGGGAAGGCATTTAACTCGCAATTCATATCAAAATACAATATACGTTAAATCACTGCCTATTTAGTTATCTTTTCAAATATAGCCCTAGAGTGTACTTAAATAACATAACAAGCAATCACAGAGTTCATGGCAAACAAGCTAATATCCAATTACTTATCAGGCACTCAACAATTATGATCTAAGATAGTTATCATCATGTCAACATATGTTATTAACTTGACTATGAATAATGTTAACCGGTTAACATTGTCGATGTATTTTAGTTAACAATTTAGAGTGTTCTATGAGCACAAAAATATCCAAGCATAATTTTTCAACATGTTAATAAATCATAAGCATGTAAGCACATAAGCATGATGAAAAAGATATAGCATACATGATGTAGCAAATATTAAACATAATGCCCTCACAAATAAAATTCAATTAGCACGTTAATGATCCTTAAGTGTGTAGGGTAACATCTTTCAAGGTGATTTCAAGCAACATAGGTTCGAAAGAGATAACTCAAATTGTCAAGCATGAAGATCATGTGAGCATGCGAGTATGACATATAGATTTGCACATATAAGAACATATAAGCATACAAATATGGTAGGTAGATGTTGCACACACACTTATACAAGTAATGAACATATAAATGGCACATGTGGGAGATAAAAAGAAAGATTATGCAGTTTACACCTATTGTATAATGAGCGGAAGCCTAGAGTTAAGCCTAGAGTGTAAGCATACAATAAAGCATTCAAGTTTCTCTATCAGGTATATTTCAAACTTATCATCCGTGAGTTCAAAGAACTCTTCACAAGGAAAATGGTTAATTGGATCAATAACTAAGTCATGAACATCTCTTAAAATTTTATTCTTATGTTTCTTAGCAAATAATGTATTGTCAACTTTTACTGTTTCACACACATGATCAAGCAAATATGTCCTATGTTTATCAAGACTTTCAAGACGCAAAGATATAGCCGTTTCATGTATGTTGGATTATTCCTTAAGACTACTCGGACATCTACTTAGACCTAGTTAGGTTTTGCTTTCTAAAGAGTATCCTGAAGACATACCTAACTTTAAAGTCGCACCTACACCTTTGAGTGATAATCTAGGATTGATTTCCAAAGGTTTGTGTAATGTCTTAGCACTTATCTAAAAGGTCAGTGAACCTTTTCATCTCACTTGTTTGTTCTAGATGTTCGTTTGACGCAAACCTAATTCTAGTTTAGAAATTAATAGCATGAATTATTCTTAAAGCTTTCTAACCTCAAAGATTTAGAATCATCCGTCCTAATATGTCTAGGTGTGCTTTAAACATTTTAACAACTCAATAAACGCTTATGCGTTTAACTAACAATTTTTATTAATGACTACTACTCTAGCAATTTTGACAAGAATAATATCATTTTCTTTTCATAAATTAGGTATGAGCCTAGAATGAGTTCTATCATCATGAATATATCTCCTTAAGCATAGATGATGAAAATCATATACAACCCCTTTAGTAAGACTACAAAGTTGATCTTTGGAAATCTATAATATACCTAGAAAACGAAGAACTTAGACTACACACTTCAAATCTAGTTTGACTCCTATTGATGTCTCCTAAGATTTGTTTAACATGATTCTATTTGCTATCATTGTTTATCAAATATTTACTTTGTTGAAGCAAACTAATGAGAATGAACTTTTTAACACTTTAGCTCACTTAGTGATCATCATATATTACTTTTAGGTAGATCTCCAATGATTAGTTTCATGGTCATGTGATCTAATCTTATATGCCATCAAATTAAAAAAAATGTATTGATGCAACGCACATATTGACATGTTCTTATCTTTTCACCAATTTCACTTGCAAGCATATAAGGCATTATACCTAATTGTATGCATAACATGTTTTCTACTTTTAAATGAATTGTGACTTAACTTAGCATGTTAATATATTTACATGTTAAACATTTAGCATGTTAAAATTTAAGTAGCACATTTTAAGAGTAATTCATTTCCAAGTATAGTTACCTCTACCGATGAATATTCTTCAAATATGTCCATCCAATATTACATCACCATCATCATGTTCTTTGTGCTTGGTGTGATGTTTTCAACGTGGACATGTGTTTTGAGCACTTATTATCAATCACTTTGTCAACATCGTGTATAATCCTTCTTGTATGTTCCTACAACTTGTTAGAGACACAAAACATGGTACCCAATGTTTGTTGGGTTCAAAATTGTTAGTATCAAATATTCTCACCCTAACTCGTCTTTTTACCTTTCTTAATTGGCATTCTCCTTTAGACATGTTTATATTTTAAAATTGAACAAGCTAAATTCATGTCTTGAGTGAGAATAATTGATCTTGTACGCTTCTAGTTGTTTGAAAATTACTAACACCTATGAGTTGAAAACTTGACCTTTTAATGAGTGTCGTTTGATGACGATAATTAGCTTCACATTATAAAATGTTTAAATCTTACCAATAAACAATTTAAAACTAATATTGTAATCATTTTAAAACGATTCAACATCTAAAAGTGTCAAACCACGGCCGATCTTAAAATTGAAAACGCACATTTTGATCAGAGCCTGTGCGGTTGATTTACGGTCGACCGTGGGTTCGACCGCCAACAAGTTTGACACTATGTTGAGTTTTCTAAAGTGTGTTTTCAAAAAGCTTTTGATAGGTTTACTCAAGGTGTCTTTTATAGCCAAGTGTTGGGTTATCATTTGGTATTTTGACTTTACAAATCATTTTTACTATATCACAACTTTATCTAAGAACAAATTCTTTTTCTTGTTTAAAGTGGTCACATGCTAATAATTTTAGTCACTAATTAATATTCTCACTAAGTGACCTTTTGTTTGACTATATGAGTTACAAGAATACTTATTAAGATGCTTAGAGTCTACTCTTAGGTATTATATCTATCACTTAAGGCTCTAAGTTGTGTGACAACCTAAGTATTCTAGCATGTAAGATCAACTAATCAAGCACACATCAAGCAATAATTAATGTTATTTTTCATGCAAGGATTCAAGGCACAAGTAATTTCAATTATCACATACGTTGCATTGACCTAAGTTTCATGGCAAGTTTCAAGGTGCTTCTATTGTGTACTTATAGTTGTGATTTTGTCCCAATCCCACATTTTTCTTTACATACTTAAATGGAATCGGGTGTGATTTTACAAAAATTTGAACAGAACACGATCCCATAGCGGGATGTTGAGATCCCATAGTGGGATTAAATATTTTTTATTTTTTTAAATTAACTTGTTTATTTAAAAAATATTTCTTTGTTCAAGTTTTTCATTTTAATCAATGTTTTGTTAATTATCACAACATTTAGAGTACACAATCTTTATAAACCTATTAATTTATGGATTCTTACTAAAAGCAAGCAAGCTTACCTCACCATGTGAATGGTGGTATTTTTCCTCAATGTAATGGATGTAAGTTTGAGCATTCGTGTTTCTTCCTTGACTCTCACTATCCTTAATGATTTCTTAAAACTTTTTCGAAATCTTTAACAATTAAAAATAAGTTTTTAAGTGTGGAAGCGCTTGTGTTTGTTAATGTGAATATGTAAATAATGTAATTGCAAAAACACAAGGATTTATAGTAGTTCAGGAGGATGTTAACTAATCCTCCTTAATCCACTCCCCATTTCTACAAATTGAGATTTTTCTTCACTATGATACCCCAAAACCGGTGGAGTGTCCGAATACAACACTAGCTCTTCGATAAGGCACTACTTATGAACCCTTACGTCCCTTTGAAAAATTCACAAACACCAAATGTTCTTACCACAAGATCCTAATGCTCTAGCCTAGTGAAATCACAACTACCTTCTAGATCCCTTTAAGAAGATAGCTCACAAGTAAACTTATAGCGAAGCTTACAATCACCCATAGTTCTTCAATAGGTTACAAGCCTTACTTAGATCAAACTTGTCTTTACATTGGACAAGTATTAATTCTCAATGAAATTAATCAACTTCCTAGATCCCTTTAAGAAAGTTGAATCATTAAGTAAGATAGATGATTCCTATTGCAAGTACCATTTAACTTCCTTAACCCTCCAAGGAAGTATCTCACAATGTAAACTTAAAGATACAAATGTTAAGCATAAAGTTTACATTACAATTCTACTTAGTGTTAGTAGAATCTCTCTTTCTCTCTTATAATCTCTTCCATAAATTTGGTCTTGAGTCTTGGGAGATTAGTTGATGTGACTTTGAAAGTATGTTGGAAAGAGGTGGTCTTCAAGGGTCTTCATGCCTTGTTTAAATAGGCAAAATAGAATTACATGAAGTGGTACACATAGCCGTTGAAACAACTAGCCAATACTTCCATGGTACTTGGAAGCGTTCTTCAAATAAGGATGGCATCTTTTCCTTGGTTTTCCATTGTAATAATCTTGCTCATCCAAAAGAGGTAATTGCATACTTTAATCAATAAGTTATGCATGCTTAAAGGTCACATGTATTTGTCTTTGGATGATTAAATGAAGAAAGTATTTCGTAGTAGTTTAATTACCAATACCAAATATGGAAAATGCTGAAATTTTCTATCCACCATTAACCTTATACTTTGGATGTATTCATTGATGGGGACATGGACTTGCAAATGAGGAAATCATCTTATCTTGAGACTTTTGTCATTGATTCCAAAAGAGGTAAATTCTGAATTTTGCTCCATGACAAGTAGAAACCATCCAAACTTCTTATTGTAAGTATTCCATGCATTTTGTCAACATTTGGTTGCAAGTATATACTTTCATTAGTTACTTGCAACACTCCAAACTTCATAACCCATGGCTTCAACCATTTGTCTTTTCTTTGATGGAAGTATCTAGCTCTTTAGAACCTTGTTGCACCTTAATTAAACTAGTTTGAATCTAGTTGAAACTTAATTGATTCTTGTTACAATCTTGACTAGCTTGGATTAATTACACTTACATACATACAAATGGTACTTAAAAGTAATGGGAGAGCACCTCTTTAATTGGGACTTTAATGACCATTATTAGTATGTTTAAATGACAGTAATAGGATAAAAAGATATAACACTTGTGTGTTTAATCTTATTTCATGTTTAAAATGTCATTAAGATGTCATTAGGTGTGATTAGTAAAAATTAACATCGTTTGGTTCAAAACTCTTTTGGAATAAAAGAAGGAAACTATTATAAGTATGTTTAAAAATGTTTTGTAAACTATAGATGCTTCAAAGTGGTCTAACTTAAAGTGATTGAATTTAGTAACAGAGAAAACTGCGGTCGAGCTGCGATTGACCGTGAGGTTAGCCGTGGATTAACAGTTTTAGAAAAACTTAAATTCTTTGGTACGGGACATACATGGTCAGGTTCATGGTCGACCGTGGTGCAGCCTTATGCCACTTTTACCAAGTTAGTTATTTATGCATTGGTCTTTTGCTAGAGATTGTGTAGGCTTGTGAACTCATGTCGTCTTATATATGATTAAGCACTTATCTCTTTTGTGTCATCATCAAAACAAAGTGATTGACTTTAGAATATTATGTTTGGAATCTTAACCAACATTCTCCCCCTTTTTGATGATGACAAACATATGAGTAAGTGTTTTAACTATGTAAGCGGACATAAGTGTTAACATCACTTACCATACACTTTCTCCCCCTTTTGTCGAAGCAAAAAGGTTAGTCCCTCTTGGAACTAAGCGCGCCCTAGAGTAATGCTCTCCCTTGAATGTTACGTAGCAGTAGATGATATAGCTCCCCCTTGAAATGTACAATATAAGACTCATAGAAAAGATGATTTGTCCACACATAATTCATAATATCAAGTAAGGAGTGATATGAACTCAATGAGCTGGATAAACCTTCAATCAAGGGTTAGTGCACACACATAATAATATATAGCAAGCATCAGAATCATTGTGTGTCATAGATAACAAAGATAGTGGAGTGAGCACTTTGACCAATATATGTGATCGTTAGAGAGCATGTAAGATCAAAAATGCATATGAACCACCACATATCAGAGTTAATGAATAGTATATCATGAATGTGTGATATAACATGTAGTGAGCAGAAGCCTTAGTATATCATGCAACATTATTATTAAGTACCAACATTACTCCACTATTTCTACCAATTTCAGGCATGTATAGAAGCAAGTAGGTTTAAGCAAGCATGTAGAACCATATAGCATAGCATGGTATACATATTGCACATAGCACAATCATGCATAACAAAAGCTAGTATACATAACAATCATATTTATAAGCTTAGATGCTAGGGCATGAGAGTAAGTTCAAACAAGCATGTTAAAATACAAGCATAACATAGCATGGCAAACAAGTAAGAGCATCACACGTAATCATATCATGCAACACTATAGATACTAACATAGTAGTTTCAACAATCATGTACGGACACATACATGGCATACATATGGCACATATCATAAGCATAGCATGTCAATCAATAGTGATCAATAAGGCACATATGTTAAGTTGAAACATTATCCACATGATAAGTTATCACTGAAAAATCATACACTAAGTTTGAAGTTATTCAACTAAGAGCATATCTCTTTGTATACTTAGTGATGAACATATGTATATCCTAAACATATAGAGCATGGTAATATTTTACTTGTAATGATCAAAGCTAAATTGGTGTTCAAATAATCACTTATTAGGTTGACTAGTCCAAATTTAGCAAGAAGATGCACATATATATGAGTTTTGGAAGAAGTGGTACCTTAATCAAGGAAATTTTATTTCATACATAAGCCTTGAGCACATGATATTTCAATTGCTATATACTCGACTTTGGTAGTAGAGAGAGCTACAAGTGTTTGTTCCTTTGAGAGCCAAGAGGTTATGCATAAACCAACTAATGCACATACACCACTCTTCTAAATAGTTGCTATCCATCATTATCCAAATCTCCAAGGCACATGATATTCATTATACATAGAACCCCTTTAGATTTCTCTAAGGATCCTTTTAATGGCTCAAAAGTGTAACATATTTAGACTTTCCTTTGCTTGGGTGATGAGCATAACAGTGCGTTTGAAATCTTACAAGCATTGTTAGAAATATATGCATACATAGAACTTAAGAATAATTATAGTAAGCATATATCACATAAAAACAAGCAATCATGCATAATAACCTCAATACAAGTAATAATCATACATAGCAAGCAAGTAATCATGATAATCAAATAGAGGCATGTTCCATAGCATGAATTTTGATGAGCATATTCATAATCTAAATAACTAGACCGGGAAGGCATTTAACTCGCAATTCATATCAAAATACGATATACGTTAAATCACTGCCTATTTAGTTATCTTTTCAAATATAGCCGTAGAGTGTACTTAAATAACATAACAAGCAATCACAGAGTTCATGGCAAACAAGCTAATATCTAATTACTTATCAGGCACTCAACAATTATGATCTAAGATAGTTATCATCATGTCAACATATGTTATTAACTTGACTATGAATAATGTTAACCGGTTAACATTGTCGATGTATTTTAGTTAACAATTTAGAGTGTTCTATGAGCACAAAAATATCCAAGCATAATTTTTCAACATGTTAATAAATCATAAGCATGTAAGCACATAAGCATGATGAAAAAGATATAGCATACTGGATGTAGCAAATATTAAGCACAATGCCCTCACAAATAAAATTCAATTAGCACGTTAATGATCCTTAAGTGTGTAGGGTAACATCTTTCAAGGTGATTTCAAGCAACATAGGTTCGAAAGAGATAACTCAAATTGTCAAGCATGAAGATCATGTGAGCATGCGAGTATGACATATAGATTTGCACATATAAGAACATATAAGCATACAAATATGGCAGGTAGATGTTGCACACACACTTATACAAGTAATGAACATATATATGGCACATGTGAGAGATAAAGAGAAAGATTATGCAGTTTACACCTATTGTATAATGAGCGAAAGCCTAGAGTTATGCCTAGAGTGTAAGCGTACAATAAAGCATTCAAGTTTCTCTATCATGTATATTTCAAACGTATCATCCGCGAGTTCAAAGAACTCTTCACAAGGAAAATGGTTAATTGGATCAATAACCAAGTCATGAACATCTATTAACATTTTATTCTTATGTTTCTTAGCAAATAATGTATTGCCAACTTTTACTGTTTCACACACATGATCAAGCAAGTATGTCCTAAGTTTATCAAGACTTTCAAGACGCAAAGATATAGCCTTTTCATGTATGTTCGATTATTCCTTAAGGCTACTCGGACATCTATTTAGACCTAGTTAGGTTTTGTTTTCTAAAGAGTATCCTAAAGACATACCTAACTTTAAAGTCACACCTACACCTTTGAGTGATAATCTAGGATTGATTTCCAAAGGTTTGTGTAATGTCTTAGCACTTATCTAAAAGGTCGGTGAACCTTTTCATCTCACTTGTTTGTTCTAGATGTTCGTTTGACGCAAACCTAATTATAGTTTAGAAATTAAGAGCATGAATTATTCTTAAAGCTTTCTAACCTCAAAGATTTAGAATCATCTGTCCTAATATGTCTTGGTGTGCTTTAAACATTTTAACAACTCAACAAATGCTTAAATGTTTAAATCTTACCAATAAACAATTTTAACAACTCAACAAACGCTTAAATGACCTTTTAACGAGTGTCGTTTGATGACGATAATTAGCTTCACATTAGAAAATGTTTAAATCTTACCAATAAACAATTTAAAACTAATATTGTAATCATTTTAAAATGATTCAACATCTAAAAGTGTCAAACCACGGCCGATCTTAAAATTGAAAACGCACATTTTGATCAGAGCCTGTGCGGTTGATTCACAGTTGACTGTGCGTTCGACCGCCGACAAGTTTGACACTATGTTGAGTTTTATAAAGTGTGTTTTTGAAAAGGTTTTGATAGGTTTACTCAAGGTGTCTTTTATAGCCAAGTGTTGGGTTATCATTTGGTATCTTTGACTTTACAAATCATTTTTACTATATCACAACTTTATCTAAGAACAAATTCTTTTTCTTGTTTAAAGTGGTCACATGCTAATGATTTTAGTCTCTAATTAATATTCTCACTAAGTAACCTTTTTTTTTACTATATGAGTTTCAAGAATACTTATTAAGATGCTTAGAGTCTACTCTTAGGTATTATATCTATCACTTAAGGCTCTAAGTTGTGTGACAACCTAAGTATTCTAGTATGTAAGATCAACTAATCAAGCACACATCAAGCAATAATTCATGTTATTTTTCATGCAAGGATTCAAGGCACAAGTAATTTCAATTATCACATACGTTGCATTGACCTAAGTTTCATGGCAAGTTTCAAGGTGCTTCTATTGTGTACTTATAGTTGTGATTTTGTCCCAACCCCACATTTTTCTTTACATACTTAAATGGAATCGGGTGTGATTTTACAAAAATTTGAACAGAACACGATCCCATAGCGGGATGTTGAGATCCCATAGTGGGATTAAATATTTTTTTTTTAAATTAACTTGTTTATTTAAAAAATATTTCTTTGTTCAAGTTTTTCATTTTAATCAATGTTTTGTTAATTATCACAACATTTAGAGTACACAATCTTTATAAACCTATTAATTTATGGATTCTTACTAAAAGCAAGCAAGCTTACCTCACCATGTGAATGGTGCTATTTTTTCTCAATGTAATGGATGTAAGTTTGAGCATTCGTGTTTCTTCCTTGACTCTCACTATCCTTAATGATTTCTTAAAACTTTTTCGAAATCTTTAACAATTAAAAATAATTTTTTAAGTGTGGAAGCTCTTGTGTTTGTTAATGTGAATATGTAAAGAATGTAAGTGCAAAAACACAGGGATTTATAGTGGTTCGGGAGGATGTTAACTAATCCTCCTTAATCCACTCCCCATTTCTACGAATTGAGATTTTTCTTCACTATGATACCCCAAACCCGGTGGAGTGTCCGAATACAACACTAGCTCTTCGATAAGCCGCTACTGATAATGCTTCAAATGATCATATATTTAGTCGCAATATTCTTCCAAATATGTAAAGTTTTTAGTTGTGATTGTTCTATTTTTATGTAATAATCGTTTAAATAAATAAGTGCGTAGACAAAAGAAGAAAATGAATATTTGAAGACGCAAACGTCCAAAATGCTCAAACGTACAAGTTAAACTCCAAGTGGTTCAATTTATTGATGATCAACATCTAAATATTGACAAGAGTACAAGTTGCGAAATTTAAAGTACAAGATATTAAAGCATACGAAAAGACGTTCGAGAAACCGGAACCGAGACATAAACCGGGCGTAAATGTACGAGACAACAGAGCGAAAATTACAAGTCAACTATGCACAAGAATATAATATAATATATATAATTAATATAAATTATATATTATATATATATATTATATATATATATATATAATATGTCGACAAGCAAAAAAACAAAAAATATGTGAGCTGGATCTGACGGCCATGCGATCGCATGGGAAATAGGCATAAAACCCATGCGAGTGCATGAGATTTGCACTAAAAACCCATGCACTCGCATGGGCATCAGAATCAGGAAATATGCCTATAAATACCAGGCTTCTGCTCGACGAAAAAACTACACCAACATAATATCTATACTCCCTCTGTAATATATATATATATATATATATATATATATATATATATATATATATATATGTATATATAATATAGTTTAGTTTTATATTAGTTAGTTTGGGTAATGTAAAGGTTATTTTACGGGTTTTAAAGTCGGAACTCTGTCTCTGTAACACTACGCGATTAATAATCACTGTAAGCTAAATTCTCCCTTTTTAATTATGTATCATACTTAAGTTATTATTATGCGATGTTGGGCTAAATATTAAGACGGGGTTATTGGGCTTTGGACCATAATTGAGGTTTGGACAAAAGACCGACACTTGTGGAAATTGGATTATGGGCTATTAATGGGCTTTATATTTGATTAACTAAATGATATCTTGTTAATTTAATATAGAGATTTATAATTTGACGTATCTATATATAACCACATACGCTTGACTGGGTACGGTGAGCGGGATATTTATAAATACTAATAATTATTCATTTGACCGGACATGGGATGGATTAATTGTCAATGGACTCATTAAAACATGGGTGGATTACATTCAAGGGAAATTGGTGTAATTGTTAATAATGTATTAAAACCTTGGGTTACACGCAGTCGATAACCTGGTGTAATCATTAACAATGTATTAAAACCTTATTACAGTTTAAGTCCCCAATTAGTTGGAATATTTGACTTCGGGTATAAGGTTAATTTTGCGAAGACCCTCGCACTTTATAATTATGACCGATGGACTATTATGGACAAAACCAGATGGACTTATCAAATGATCCAGGACAAAGAACAATTAACCCAGGGTAATAAATTAAAATCAAAACGTCAAACATCATGAGTACGGAAGTTTAAATAAGTATAATATATTTTATTTCATATTTCCTCGTACTTTTATTTATTGTTATATTAATTATTGTTCTTTATTTTATCATTAGTTAAATATCATCATTTACTTTACGCTTCGCTTAAAATATAAAATCGACAAACCAGTCATTAAACGGTAAAACCCCCCTTTTATAATAATAATAATTGTAATATATATATTTATATTTTGTACAAATATAGTTATATAAAAATATAGTGTAAAATAAGCCGTCTCCCTGTGGAACGAACCGGACTTACTAAAAACTATACTACTCTACGATTAGGTACGCTGTCTAGTGTGTTGTAGCAAGATTTAGGTATATCTCATCTGTAAATAAATTAAATAAAACTTGTGTAATATTTCTTCGTATTTCGTAGTAAAATATAATAGTATTTCGTATACCCCCGCTACCACATCAAGTTTTTGGCGCCGCTGCCGGGGACTCAGCGAAACTCTATATTTTTAATTTATATTTGTAAAAATATAATTAATAAAAAAAGAAAAAAATATATATAAAACAATAAAAATAAAAATATATATAAAAATAAAAAAAATAAAAAATATATTTTTAAGAGTTTGTTTAAAATATATAAAATTAAAAAGTATTTTTATTTTTATTTTTAGTTTGTAAAATATAAGTTATTTTATTTTATAAATATTCTAAATATATATTTTTGTAAAAAAAATAAAATAAATAATAAAATTTAAAACGGGTCGAACGGATTAAAAACCCAAAACTGACCTGGACTGCTAGGCCATGCGATCGCATGAGAGAAAGACAGGAAACCTGCGATCGCATGGGTTGACTGACAGCTAAACCTTAAAAGCATTAATTTCGCAGTTAGGTTAATAATAATAATTATTATTTAATTTAATTTGGGTTTATAATATATTAATAATTATCTCTATTTTAAATATAATTTGTAATTTTAAGTTTAATTAATTGTTATTAATTATATAGTTTAATATTTTTATATAATAAGAATATAAAAATAATATTTTTATATAAATTTTATTTTTTTAGCTTATATCTTTTTTATTTGTATCTTTTTAATTGTATCTTTTGTTATATAAGTTTTAAGTTTAGTTTTTGCCATATAATTTTTATATTTCTATATTTTTAGGCTTTGCCGTAAAATTCCTTAAGTGCTTTTTCTTTAGATTAAGATTTAGGCGCTTTAGAATTTTACGACGTCGCTTATCGCTTTAGTTTTAAATAAATTTTAGTACCTTTTTAAGTTATTGCCGTTTTAGAATTCCTTTAAGCTTTAATACCTTTAGACACAACTTTTTAGATTTAGTTTTTAGATTTTTAAGTTTCGACGCTTTACTTTATTATTATTTTTCAACTTCGTGTTTTCGTCGTTGGTTTTTGTTTCTTTTCGACTTCTTATTTTTTGACGCTCTTTTACTTTTTCGTTTCTACGCGCTAGTTTTAGGACATAGATTTTTTTTTTAAATTTTTAAAAATTTCGACGAAAAATTATTTTAAGCAATTAAATTGATAGACATCCAAATTTTCTGGTTCGTAGTAATAGTTGGATTTGTTAGTGGCGAGTTGTGGGCTTCCGATTTAAAGGGTCCTGGCTACCTGCTGCATCTTTTGGCTATTCGAAACGTGGGCAAAAGAAGAAAAGTCTATTAATTTGATAACTTATATAATTTTTAGTTTTATAACTAATAGAATATTTAGTAAATGCACTACATAGTAGCTAAAATTTGGTAATAAGTGCATTATGGAAAATTTCGAGAATATTTTGAAAACTCTTTCTATGCGAAATTAATTAAATCAATACTCTGAAACGAGTGTTGATGAAAATTCATTCGGTCAATCTTGGATCACGAATGACGAAACGATAACTGGTTGTGAAATCTGTGGAGATTATCACTCAACATGGGAATGTTTTTATTACGTTCCTATGGAAAATTATGCACCCATGGAACCTGAATGGAATGATTATGAAGAATACAATTCAAATTGGGATTATTCCCAAGAATATATCCAAACTCAACAACTAGAGGACGAGGAAAATTATGTGTCTGAATTTTTTTTAGATTTTATGAAAATCAAACTCGAAGAATTTGATGCTCAAAATGAACAAATGAGAGAGTTTGCAAATTGGCAAGCTGAACTCTATCAGACTACACACCTGTTGATCTGAGGAGTCGTGTGCAAGAAAATCTCATATCATCGAATTTTGATGAATTCGAGAGCTCCGAAATCACCAATTATCCCGATGATACCTTTTATTCAGTTTTACCAATTTCACAACATATCGACACATTAGCCTTTACCGACAAAATCATCGATCCATCAATGGATGAAGAAGAAGTAAGGGTGACAAATTGGTACTCTTGGGAAAATGATAACATTGAAAATTTTACCCTCGAGACCAAAGTAGTGGGACCGATAAGGACCGTTAATGAAGAAGAATTTGCTTTGATATCGAAATTCACCATTCCACAACCTTCTAACCCAATATTCTCAATAGACAAGTTATCTACCGAAGATGAACTACGAGCTGTAATAGATAATGACACCTCGGATTTTCCCCAATTGGGTAATAGAGGTGAAACCTTTGATCCCGAGAATGAACGGAAGGAAATGATAAGAATTGTCCATCCTATAGAAATATGTATGTCGGTGTATAAAGATCCATTTGACCAAGAACTAGAAAAGAGACATATTCATTTACTAAAAGCTACACTTAAAAAAGAATTAAGTAGTGATGATCGGGTGGGTCTAAACTTTAAATCCATTGATATATTATACACCACTCGAGATGTAAATAACTGGCTCACTATTCTAATTCGTGGAACTTATTCTACCGACTTCACATGTCGTCAGCTAAGTGTAAGGAAGTCTAACCCCACTTAACGTTAAATTTAGGGTTCGGGTTAGTGCATAACTCATTAATAAACATGCATGATAAATTAGGGTAAAAGACATATTTTCAAAAATTAGCAAACAGTTCAGAAAAGCAACCGTTTTTGAAGAAAAACATGTGTGATAAAACAACAAAAGGAATGAACGATGAGGCGCGCCATCTATCATTCGACGAGCCTAGTAATTACAAACTGAGTATTTTTAATCACTTTTCTACACTAATCACCCTCATAAATTTATAATTATAGTCTGATTTCATGCAAATGAGGGCATTGCATGATCTCAAGTGTGGGGAAGGGTTATAAATTCTCTCGGGTTTACACTTGGTTTATTTGCCAAATTTTGTGAAAATTTGAAAAATTTTCAACTAAATGAATTTAAAATCATGTCTATACATATTTATGAACGATAAAAACTAGGTGTTAATACCGAAATTATCGTTACCTCGGAAAGGACATAAATTGAGAAACAACCTAAAATGATCGAATTCATTTAAAATGGAAAAGAGGAGAATAAAAAGGTAAAGAAAGAAATAAATAAAAGCCAAGTGTGGGGAGAATGTACCAAGTTATTCAATTAAAAACTATCTATCACATGTTTCTGTAAAGTTATTGCAGGTGCTTTTGTTTTGGACTAAATTAACTGTTTTACCGGATGAAAGAAAAGAAAAGATGGATCTACACGATGAATTAATTCCATCATTAAAAGAAAGTAAAGTCTTCTTAAAAAGAAATGCGCTTCTTGATTTAGGTCAAGAAGTTGTCATCTAGACCAGTTGTAGAGTCTACGAAAAACCTTGAAAAGTTTTCTCGAAAATCAGCTGGAAATCCACGGACCTCAGCATCAAACATGGTCGCCAAGTGGTCAGACTTATCCTAACCATGAGAGGATCTGTCTCGTAAAATGGGGAGAGCGCCGTGCAAATTAGCTTGATAAGACTAATGAATCAGACCCCCATAAAGGATAATCTCCTTAAAGATTAAAAATCAGCTTTTAAGACTGATATTACTCAATCCTTGAGATTAACCTTAAAGATTGAGAATTACAAACTCATAGAATTTGATGATATCTAAACTCGAGCTTGAACGAGAAAATATTTTGATCAAAATAAAACCGATTTGTTTTCTGAAAACCTATTTTCGTTGCGTTCATTACCATTGAACGTAAAATCCTGAGAATTCACCAGAATTCATTAGGTCACCTGAACCAAATCGGGTGTCAACCGTAAGAACGATGGTTGCATAGCATGGTCGAAGACAGGGCCTTGTGCCAGACCAAAAAATTATAGGGTTATCTTTACTATTTCTCCTACAAAGGGTAGTAATTGCATCCGACACGTTATGGACCATGATTATCTGCATGTCATTAGACATTGCCTTAATAGTTGCTTGTTCATCGCTTTTCTTTACAACCAGACGGTAGTTTACCGAAAGGTAATATACGGAGCAAGTATACTGGACGTGTGCTTTCCTAATACAAGGTTAGCAAGTGGGTGACACAAAACCGCAAGTTTTGAACTAAAATTTTAAACTCTGAAACCCACAAAACCCACAAAAACATTTTGCAAACACCGGTGAAGGGTTATTCCGGAAAACTTATCTAGGGTAAAAGCTAGAATGAATTTTCAAAAGATCAAATGTTTTCATAAAGATTTAATTTCCTTAAAGGATCTAAATTTTCATATTCATGTGGGACTGTAAACCACATTTTTACTATCATTGTTTATACCGCCGTATCAAAATCACTAATGTATAAAGTGTGAAGAATAAAGAAGTGATTCGTGTGATTTAATTTCAAGTTCTGTATTGCTTGAGGACAAGCAATGTTTAAGTGTGGGGATATTTGATAGTGCTCCAAATGATCATATATTTAGTCGCAATATTCTTCCAAATATTTAAAGTTTTTAGTTGTGATTGTTCTATTTTTATGTAATAATCGTTTAAATAAATAAGTGCGAAGACAAAAGAAGAAAATGAATATTTAAAGACGTAAACGTCCAAAATGCTCAAACGTACAAGTTAAACTCCAAGTGGTTCAATTTATTGATGATCAACATCTAAATATTGACAAGAGTACAAGTTGCGAAATGTAAAGTACAAGATATTAAAGCATACGAAAAGACGTTCGTGAAACAGGAACCGAGACATAAACCGGGCGTAAATGTACGAGACAACGGAGCGAAAATTACAAGTCAACTATGCACAAGAATATAATATAATATATATAATTAATATAAATTATATATATATTATATATATAATAATATGTCGACAAGCAAGAAAACAAAAAATATGTGAGCTGGATCTGACGGCCATGCGATCGCATGAGAAATAGGCATAAAACCCATGCGAGTGCATGAGATTTGCACTAAAAACCCATGCACTCGCATGGGCATCAGAATTAGGAAATATGCCTATAAATACCAGGCTTCTGCTCGACAAAAAAACTACACCAACATAATATCTATACTCCCTTTGTAATAATATATATATATATATATATATATATATATATATATATATATATATATATATATATATATATATATATATATATATATATATATATATATAATATAGTTTAGTTTTATATTAGTTAGTTTGGGTAATGTAAAGGTTATTTTACGGGTTTTAAAGTCGGAACTATGTCTCTGTAACACTACGCGATTAATAATCACTGTAAGCTAAATTCTCCCTTTTTAATTATGTATCGTACTTAAGTTATTAGTATGCTTATTTGAGCCGAAGTAATCATGATGTTGGGCTAAATATTAAGATGGGGTTATTGTGCTTTGGACCATAATTGGGGTTTGGACAAAAGACCGACACTTGTGGAAATTGGACTATGGGCTATTAATGGGCTTTATATTTGATTAACTAAATGATATCTTGTTAATTTAATATAGAGATTTATAATTTGACGTATCTATATATAACCACATACGCTTGACTGGGTACGGTGAGCGGGATATTTATAAATATTAATAATTATTCATTTGACCGGACACGGGGATGGATTAATAGTCAATGGACTCATTAAAAAAGGGGTGGATTACATTCAAGGGAAATTGGTGTAATTGTTAATAAAGTATTCAAACTTTGGGTTACACGCAGTTGATAACCGGGTGTAATCATTAACAATGTATTAAAACCTTATTACAGTTTAAGTCCCTAATTAGTTGGAATATTTGACTTCGGGTATAAGGTTAATTTAGCGAAGACCCTCGCACTTTATAATTATGACCGATGGACTATTATGGACAAAACCAGATGGACTTATCAAATGATCCAGGACAAAGAACAATTAACCCAGGGTAATAAATTAAAATCAAAACGTCAAACATCATGAGTACGGAAGTTTAAATAAGCATAATATATTTTATTTCATATTTCCTCGTACTTTTATTTATTGTTATATTAATTATTGTTATTTATTTTATCGTTAGTTAAATATCGTCATTTACTTTACGCTTCGCTTAAAATATAAAATTGACAAACCAGTCATTAAACGGTAAAACCCCCCTTTTATAATAATAATAATAATTGTAATATATATATATATATTTATATTTTGTACAAATATAGTTATATAAAAATATAGTGTAAAATAAGCCGTCTCCCTGTAGAACGAACCGGACTTACTAAAAACTATACTACTCTATGATTAGGTACACTGTCTATAGTGTTGAAGCAAGGTTTAGGTATATCTCATCTGTAAATAAATTAAATAAAACTTGTGTAATATTTCTTCGTATTTCGTAGTAAAATATAATAGTATTTCGTATACTCCCGCTACCACAGCAGCTACTTATGAACCCTTAAGTCCCTTTGAAAAATTCACAAACACCAAATGTTCTTACCACAAGATCCTAATGCTCTAGCCTAGTGAAATCACAACTACCTTCTAGATCCCTTTAAGAAGATAGCTCACAAGTAAACTTATAGCTAAGCTTACAATTGTAGTGACCCAAAATTTTCCATGTTTATATATATTAAATAAAATTGTTATTTACATGATTAAGTGTTTCCAACATGTTAAGCAATCAAACTTGTTAAGACTTGATTAATTGAAATAGGTTTCATATAGACAATTGACCACCCAAGTTGACCGGTGATTCACGAACGTTAAAACTTGTAAAAACTATATGATGACATATATATATATATATGGATATATATATATATATATATATATATATATATATATATAGTTAACATGATATTATGATAAGTAAGTATCTCATTAGGTATTTTAACAATGAGTTATATACATAAAAATAAGACTATTGAATTAAGAAACTCGAAAACGATATATATAACGATTATCGTTATAACAACGTCTTACTAAATACATATGAATCATATTAAGATATTGATACACTATGTTTAATCATGATAAATGATAAGTAAACATGTCATTAAGTGTATTAACAATGAACTACATATGTAAAAACAAGACTACTAACTTAATGATTTCGAAACGAGACATATATGTAACGATTATCGTTGTAACAACATTTAACTGTATATATATCATACTATGATATATTAATATATCATAATATCATGATAATGTAATAATTTAACATCTCTTTAGATATAATAAACAATGGGTTAACAACATTTAACAAGATCGTTAACCTAAAGGTTTCAAAACAACACTTACATGTAACGACTAACGATGAGTTAACGACTCAGTTAAAATGTATATATATGTAGTGTTTTAATATGTATTCATATACTTTTGAAAGACTTCAAGACACTTATCAAAGTACTTATACTTAACAAAAATTCTTACATTTACATCCTCATTCATTTTCATCAACAATTCTACTCGTATGCACTCGTATTTGTACTCTCACAATACACAGCTTCTAAATGTATTTACTATTGGTATATACACTCCAATGATCAGCTCTTAGCAGCCCATGTGAGTCACCTAACCATTTGGGAACCATCATATAACATTTAGCATGAAATATCTCACACAATAACAAACTAATGGAGCCTATATGATTGATCATAATTCACGTGAATGTTGGTGTACACAAACACTTTCATTTTGCAACTTACATGCATCAAACTACTCTCTCTCAAGTGTTCTTCCATTGTTCTAAGTGTTCTTCATTATCTTCATCAAAATCTAGCTCAATATAGTTCATAAATCCATACATAAACCAAGTTATAAAATAACTACTCAAGAACACACCAACAACACTTCCAAGTTTGCTAGCTTACTTCCAATCTTACAAATCCACTTTGAGTGATCATCCAACCTCAAGAAATCTTTCTTATTTACAGTAAGATATCTTTCTAATACAAGGTAATACTCATATTCAAACTTTGATTCAATTTCTATAACTTTAACAATCTTAGTTTGAGTGGAAATCTTACTTGAACTTGTTTTCGTGTCATGATTCTACTTCAAGAACTTTCAAGCCATCCAAGGATCCTATGAAGCTAGATCTATTTTTCTCATTTCCAGTAGGTTTATCTACAAAACCTGAGGTAGTAATTATGTTCATAAGATCATTCGATTTATATATATAAAACTACCTTATTCGAAGGTTTAAACTTGTAATCACTAGAACATAGTTTAGTTAATTCAAACTTGTTCGCAAACAAAAGTTAATCCTTCTAACTTGACTTTTAAAATCAACTAAAAACATGTTCTATATCTATATGATATGCTAACTTAATGATTTAAAACCTGAAAACACGAAAAACACCGTAAAACCGGATATACGTCGTCGTAGTAACACCGCGGGCTGTTTTGGGTTAGTTAATTAAAAACTATGATAAACTTTGATTTAAAAGTTGTTCTTCTGGGGAAATGATTTTTATTATGAACATGAAACTTTATCCAAAAATCATGGTTAAACTCAAAGTGGAAGTATGTTTTCCAAAATGGTCATCTATACGTTGTTCTTTCGACTGAAATGACTACCTTTACAAAAATGACTTGTAATCTGTATTTTTGACTATAAACTTATACTTTTTATATTTAGATTCATAAACTTAAGTTCAATACGAAACCATAGCAACTTGAATCACTCAAAACGGATTTAAAACGAAGAAGTTATGGGTAAAATAAGATTGGATAATTTTGCTTGTTGTAGCTACGTTAAAATTGGTAACAAATCTATATTAATCATATCATAGCTAACTTATATTGTATAATACATATATTCTAATATATTATGTAATCTTGGGATACCATAGACACGTATACAAATGTTTTGACATATCATATCGACCCATGTATATATATTATTTGGAATAACCATAGACACTCTATATGCAGTAATGTTTGAGTTAGCTATACAGGGTTGAGGTTGATTCCAAAAATATATATACTTTGAGTTGTGATCTAGCTTGAGATGTGTATACACTGGGTCATGGATTGATTCAAGATAATATATATCGATTTATTTCTGTACATCTAACTGTGGACAACTAGTTGTAGGTTACTAACGAGGACAGCTGACTTAATAAACTCAAATTATTAAAACGTAATAAAAATGTTGTAAATATATTTTGAACATACTTTGATATATATATGTACATATTTGTTATAGGTTCGTGAATCGACCAGGGGCCAAGTCTTACTTCCCGACGAAGTAAAAATATGTGAAAGTGAGTTATAGTCCCACTTTTAAAATCTAATATTTTTGGGATGAGAATTCATGTAGTTTTATAAATATTTTACGAAATAGACACAAGTAATTGAAACTACATTATATGGATGAATGATCGAAACCTAATATGCCCCTTTTACTTGGTAGCCTAAGAATTAGTAAACCGATCTACTAATTGACGCGAATCCTAAAGATAGATCTATTGGGCCTAACGAACCCCATCCAAAGTACCGGATGCTTTAGTACTTCGATGTTGTTTTATCATGTCCGAAGGATTTCCTGGAATGATAGGGGATATTATTATATGCATCTTGTTAATGTCGGTTATCAGGTGTTCACCATATGAATGATTTTTATCTCTATGTATGGGATGTATATTGAAATATGAAATCTTGTGGTCTATTATTACAATTTGATAAATATATAGGTTAAACCTATAACTCACTAACATTTTTGTTGACATTTAAAGCATGTTTATTCTCAGGTGATTATTAAGAGCTTCCGCTGTTGCATGCTAAAATATGGACAAGATTTGGTGTCAGCATGCTTGTATAATATTGTTTAAAACTACATTCGAGATTTACTTTGTTGTAACATATTAATATTGTAAACCAATATGTATTGGTAGTGTGTAAGTGTGCTATTTTTAGATTATCATTTCTGGATAATCTAGGTGGTGTCTTTTTAACCTTGACGATAAAATAAAGGTTATGGTTTGTTTTAAAAACGAATGCAGTCTTTGAAAAACGTCTCATATAGAGGTCAAAACCTCGCAACAAAATCAATTAATATGGAACGTTTATAATCAATATGAACGGGACATTTCAGTTGGTATCCAAGCATTGGTCTTAGAGAACCAGAAATTTGCATTAGTGTGTCTTATCGAGTTTGTTAGGATACATTAGTGAGTCTGAACTTCGACCGTGTTTTCTTTAAAAATGATTGCTTAACATTTTTGTTGGAAACTATATAGTATTAACATGTAAATATTATGTGATATATTAACCTCTTAATGTGATTGATATTGTGTGATAGATGTCTACCACTAGTACACATCCCATTGACTCACCTAATAATAATGAAGAGTCAAATATATTTGGGGAAGATTCACAAATTCCCGAAGAAGAACCGGAAGAGGAGGAACCGGAAGAGGAGGAACCGGAAGAAGAGGAACCAGAAGAGGAGGAACCGGAAGAGGAAGAACCGGAAGAAGAAGAGGTTCCGGAGGAAGAAATATTGATACCTGCAGTAAATCGATTAAATAAAAGAAAATCCTCAACCAACGGACCAAAGTCAATAATGGTCAATGGTGTTTCTGCCGAGGAAGCAAAATATTGGGAAGATTACCAATTTTTTGATGAATCGAATCCCGATGAGGATTCCGATGACGTTATAGAAATTACCTCGACCCAATTTAATAAAGCAAAAGAAAATAATAAGGGAAAAGGTATAAAAATATAGAAACCTGATTCCAACCCCGATGAACTTTATATGTATCAGCAACATCCGTATTTCCTAAAATGTAACAATGACCCGGGAACCTCTAAACCACCAGGTTTTTCTAAACCATTATGGAAAACGACGGCTTGTATTAGAGGAACACCATATATCCCTATAAAATTAGGAAAACGAACCAAGTCCGAAGAAGAAGAAACCAGTGATTCAGATTAGAGGGTTGTAATCATGTTGCATATTATATGTATTGTAGTGTGCTAGTACTTTTATGTTCTATGTAAAAATTGCTTGTATTGTTTGTTAATTATCTTTTACGAATCTAATCCTTGTCTATTTTACAGTATAAAAACACAAAATTCACGTTAAGGGTAGACAACCGAATATTTTAGAAGACCTACCAGAGGATATGATTGATGAAATCTTGTCTAGAGTCGGTCAGAATTCATCAGCACAATTAGGTATGGCAAAATTAACTTTTTCAAACATTTGAAAGACTTTCCAGAAATGCCTTAGTTTATAAAAGGCTTTCCTTTGATAGGTGGGGTATATCACATTGGGGAGACCGTAAGTTACGCCGTGTTTTCTTTAAAGCGTTAAATGCGGGGAACCCAAATGCAATTTTACGCTATGGGTTAAGAACCTATTTTGACTCAACATATCCCAACATAGGATTTCGTGAATTAGAAAGAGCTTCTAACATGCAACATAAAGAAGCATGTTATGCTTAAGGGTTAGTGATGTTCACTTCTTACCAAAATGAGAAAAAGAACATCGGATTACAACTTTTAAATAAAACCTTCCACAAGTGACGGATTCAGTAGTTGGGGTGAGAAACAAGGTTTTTAGATTATTACGGGGCTGTTGGACATTACAAAACCCTCGTCCTTTTTACGACATTACAACATGCTGCCTAGCCAATGGTCATAACGGTTACTTTCCACAAGACCAAGGATGGGAAGTCGTCTTAGTAAAACCAGAATGCATGACTTGTTTCTGGACTTATGAATTACGTGTCTTTATTTCTTTTGCTGAACGACTTACGTATTAACTAGAATTTCCTTTATAGCTGCCGAGTAGCAAAGTTATTATGTGCTATATTTCATCCTATATGTATAATAGCGGTATTGTAAGTTTATAAAATATTGTATAAAATTTGAACGTGAAATATTATTATAATCAGTTTTTCATATAGAATTGTAGTAGTTGAATTGTATATTAGCTACTAAGTATGAACTTAACGAGTAGGTACTACCCGAATTAAAACTATAAAATGCTAATATGAAGAAAAAGCTTTTATAAATGAGTTCATACTATGCTACGAAATACTATTGACTACTCTTAAAATTCTATATGATTAACTTAATTCTTTTGGGCTATTTTTGAAGGAAATGGCACCGACGACTCGTCAGAATTTGAAAATGAGCGAGGAAGACTTCCGTGTTTTCCTTGCAGCAAACATAGCTGCAGTACAGGCTGCGATGCAAAATAACAATAACTCTGGATCTAGCAGTGGAACTAATTTCACAAGAAATCGTGTAGGATGCTCCTACAAAGAATTCACTGCCTGCAAAACTTTGGAATTTGATGAAACCGAAGGACCAATTGGATTGAAACGGTGGACTGAGAAGGTCGAATCGGTGTTTGCCATAAGTAAGTGTACTGAAGAGGACAAAGCTAAGTACGCTACGCATACCTTCACAGGTACTGCGTTTGTGATGCCCCGTACAAAACCATCGTGTACGAATCATCAACAACAGGATCATTACAAGGTTAAGTACTATATGCGTTTTCAAAAAGAGTTTGCATTCATTAATAAAGTGATGTCTAAACCAACATCGAATGTTTTACAATCCAAAAGCATGCTTCACTAAGTAGAAGCAAATAATAAGTGTATGTGACCACAAAGGTCGTTACAAGTCATAGTTCAAAAGTACTAATGTTTGAATGCAAAATAAAGTAGTTCATGCGATAACAACTCTAAGCAGCGGGTGTCTACAGCACGACTAGTACACAGCGGAAGCTAACCTCAAGCACCTGAGAAAAACATGCTTAAAAACATCAACACAAAGGTTGGTGAGCTATAGTTTAAGTATAACAGTAAGTAAGGTAGGCCACGAGATTTCAGTGCTACAAAGAGCGTTTCAAAATAGTATGATAAAGTATATGTTAACCGTGGGCACTTGGTAACTAACTTAACGTTTATACCCCCTGAAAGTACACTTGGCAAGTGCGTATGTCTACGAAGTATTAAACACTCGTTAAATGCTAGCGCGACTAGCCTGAGTGGGGATGTCAAACCCTATGGATCCATATCTAAGATTCGCGTTCACGGTTCAAAAACCAATGATTAAACGTTACCGAGCTAAAGGGAATGTTTCTGCCGTTATATAACCCACACATATATAAGTTTAAGTACTCGTGCCTAGTATGTAAAACATAAAATCCACATGTATTCTCAGTTCCCAAAATAAGTTAAAGTAAAAAGGGAATGCTATAACTCACAATGATAAAGTAGCGGTAAAGTATGACTCGGAAAGTAAGCAAGTAATGAAGGTCGTCCAAACGGGTCCTCAACCTAAGTCAAATAGTACTAAGTCAGTAAATCGTCCGAATAGGTTTAAAAGTATGTAAATAAGGTCTTAAAGGTCATCGTCATTCATCATCAAACAAAAGGCGTAAAGTAGTTTCGTTTATGAAAGTAGTTTAAAACAAAGGCTGACTTCAGTCAGTCACCACGGCCTCTACCCTTACTGAATTAAGGTGAGACCAGTGGCCATGGCTCCGTATATGAGTCCTTTAAGTGTGATAAAATTTACAGAAGCAAACTCGTCTTCGTTTGACCGTGGCGATGGTCTAAGTGCGAGTAGGTCAGAAATTTCTGCACAATGTTAAAAGGACATAGTGACGATCGGAGGGCCATAAATCCTAAACCGTAACTCGGATTAAGACGAGTCCTAAATGAAAAGTTAGCTACTCGAAAATAGATATTTGAAAATCAAGGTCTAAGTAGCCCAGGTGTACTGGTCTGTTACAGAAAACAGAGAATAGTGGGCTGTAAACAGAAAAACAGAAAAGTAAATGGGTTCTGGTGGGTTCTTGGTACTCGATGCTTATCACGGTTCTCATCCTTGATGCATATAGCTTCAAGTGTACAACTCATTGATGTGTTTGCATTATTTTCACCAAGATTTGACCATCATAACCCAAGTGCAAGTCTAAGACATGAAGCACAACTCACTTAAGTGTTGCAAGTGTTTTGATGAACCAAAGTTACATCAAAGTCTTAGATCTAACACATACATGAACTATAAAGTAATATTAAGTTATGAACTTGAAAGTAGACTTATGTAAACAAGATCTTAAGTTGTAGAACATAGTTCTTAGTTAGATCTTGAAGATCTTAGACCCAAAAGTCTAGATCAAACAATAGTGTACAAAGTTATAATTAAAGAGTTTCATTTACATGTTCTTGAACTAGTAAAGTTAACTTTTAGTTCAAGAGAAATGAGATCAAGACTAACTTGTAGTACTTGACCATTTAAACTAAGTACATGAAATTAAAGTGCATGATATAAAGAGATAAACTAAGTAAATAAGTAAAAGGTTCATGGTTGTTCATACTTTTAAAGATTCAACCAAAGTTTGATCTTTAAGTAAAGTAAACTTTAAGTTTACTTCAAGAACTACAAGTATGATTTCAACACATGAACTTACAATCTTTGAAACAATAAAAGTAGAACATAAACTAGTAAGTTTAGTTCTTGGGTGTTCTTAAAATTACAAGATAAATGAAGAATCAAACTTGTAAGTTTGATTCTTGAAACTAGTAAGTAAATAATAAATAACAACTAGTAAGTAAGTAATAACAACAACTAACAACTACAAACAATTAACAACAAAGAACAAAGATGATGATGATATGCATGTGCGTGGTTCGGTTTTACAAAGAAAGAAGAAGAGAAAAAGAAGTCCAAGTTACTTACAAAATGAGAGAAAAAGTGAGAAAGAAAGTTGAGAGAATTAAGTGTGTGTTTTTGAATGAAAGAATGCAAGTGAGAAATGATACAAAAAAAAAGAAGCAACCCTCCCTTGTAGCCAACTAAACTCACGGCCAAGCATGGATCAAGGGGAAGGAGTTTGTTCAATGGTCATTTGCATGTAAAGCTTAAAAGGTGTGGTTAATAGAGTTGCTTGCATAGGGATTAAGAGCAAATTAGATTCCAATTGCTTAACTAACTAGTTCATTTCTCTAAATAATACTTACAAGTGGAAGAGTGGGCTAGTTAGTCCACTTAAAAGGTAGGGTGGGCTTATAAGCCCAATATCATGAGTCCATTACACTAGTAAAGCCCAAGTTCAATTAATTAACAAATAAATCCATTTAAAGCCCAAGTAACTAACTAATCACCATAGTTAATTAAAATGATTAATAAAATTAATCATGAATGTAAATAATACTTGAAAATATTATTCGTGCAAGTTTTGTGTGTCACAAAGACGTTTCGGGCAATTAAAGTCAAGTACGTTAAGTCATGGCAACATGTAAATGTAATAACATACATTTGTTTAATCACACGTATTAATAATAATAATTATTAATAAATAAACGTTGGAAAATCCATGGTCGTTACATTACCCACCCGTTAAAGAAAATTGCGTCCCGAAATTTTAAGCTGAGGTAGATGGAGGAGTCCGGAAAAGGTGAGGATACTTCCGTATCATTTGATCCTCTCGCTCCCAAGTAAACTCAGGTCCTCGTTTGGCATTCCATCGTACTCAGACGATCGGAATCTTGTTGCGTTTCAAAGTTTTGATCTCACGATCCATAATCTCAACTGGTTCTTCCACAAAGTGAAATTTATCGTCAATCGTAAGTTCTTCAAGTGGTATGATAAGTTCAGGTGCAGCAAGACACTTCTTCAAGTTTGACACATGGAAGGTAGGATGAACTGAGCTCAATTGTGCTGGTAGATCTAAACGGTAAGCAACGGGTCCAACACGTTCCAAGATTTCAAAAGGACCAATGTATCGTGGGTTTAACTTTCCACGTTTTCCAAAGTGAATCACACCTTTCCAAGGTGCAACCTTCAACATTACACGATCACCAATGTTGAATTCAAAGTCCTTACGTTTAAGATCGGCATAACTCTTTTGACGATCGCCGGCAGTCTTAAGCCTAGCTTGAATCTGAGCAATCTTCTCCATCGTTTCATGGACTACCTCGGGTCCAGTGATTTGCTTTTCACCTACTTCGGCCCAACAAATAGGAGATCGGCACTTGTGTCCATACAACGCTTCAAAAGGTGCAGCATTAATGCTAGAGTGATAACTGTTGTTGTACGAGAATTCGGCTTGTGGCAAATGCCTTTCCCAGGCTTTTCCAAAATCAATGACACATGCACGCAACATGTCCTCCAAGGTCTGAATCGTTCATTCACTTTGTCCGTCAGTCTGTGGATGATACGCAGTACTCATGTTGAGACGGGTTCCCATGGCTTCTTGCAAAGAATGCCAAAATCTAGAAGCAAAACGGGGATCGCGATCGGAGATGATCGATAAAGGTACACCATGACGAGATACAACCTCCTTGATGTATAATTGAGCAAGTCTTTCCATTGTATCAGTTTCCTTCATCGCTAGGAAGTGTGCAGATTTGGTAAGGCGGTCAACAATAACCCAAATAGTATCGTATCCGCCCACCGTCTTGGGTAGCTTGGTGATGAAATCCATTGTGATCCTTTCTCACTTCCATTGCAGGATTTTCGACTATTGAAGTAACCCAGAAGGTCTCTGATGTTCGGCCTTAACCTTCAAGCAAGTCAAACACTTACCAACATAAGTCGCAACGTCCTTCTTAAGATTCGGCCACCAATACTGTTCTTTAAGGTCGTGGTACATTTTGCCCGCTCCGGGATGAATCGAATATCTCGATTTGTGTGCTTCATCAAGTATAAGGTTCCGTAGATCTCCATAATAAGGTACCCAAATTCTTCCGGCATAACATCGGAGTCCAGACTCGCTAACCTGGAATTGAGAGACAAGTATGTTCAAATGTTCGTGAGATATGTTCTCCTCCTTGAGAGCCTCATCTTGGGCTACTCTGATCTGGCTGTTGAGGTTCGAATGGATGGTGATGTTCAGAGCCCTAACACGAAGAGGTGCCGTCCTCTCCTTTCGGCTTAAAGCGTCAGCTACAACATTGGCCTTGCCAGGATGATAACGGAGTTCACAATCGTAGTCGTTGAGCTTCTCGATCCATCGACACTGTCTCATATTCAATTGCTTCTGATCGAAGATGTGTTGGAGACTCTTGTAATCGGTGAAGATAGTACTCTTAGTTCCATACAAATAGTGTCTCCACAATTTGAGTGCAAAGACAACGATTCCAAGTTCAAGATCATGAGTAGTGTAGTTCCGCTCGTGAATCTTCAATTGACGAGAAGCATAGGCAATAACCTTTGATCGTTGCATCAGTACACAACCAAAACCACTTTTCTAAGCATCGCAATAAACGATGAAATCGTCACTGCCTTCAGGAAGTGATAGGATAGGTGCGAAGGTTAACTTCTTCTTCAAAGTTTGAAATACTGATTCGTGTGCGAGTTCCCAAATGAACTTCTTGCCCTTGTGAGTCAGCGCGGTCAAAGGACGCGCAATCAGAGAAAATCCTTCGATAAACCTTCGGTAGTAACCGGCGAGACCTAGAAATTGGCGAATATGCATCAGAGTAGTGGGGGTCTCCCACTTGCTGATGGCTTCAATCTTGGCGGGGTCAACTTTGATACCCTGATTGCTCACAACATGACCCAGAAACCGAACTTCCTTCAACCAAAATTCACACTTGGAGAATTTGGCGTAAAGTTGATCTTGTCTCAAGAGTTCAAGTACTAATCAGAGGTGTTGCTCATGCTCTTCTTCACTCTTAGAGTAGATGAGGATATCATCTATGAAGACGATAACAAACTTATCCAAGTACGGCTTGCAGACACGATTCATGAGGTCCATGAACACGGCAGGTGCATTTGTCAAACCGAATGGCATCACAAGAAACTCATAATGACCATAACGGGTCCTGAATGCAGTTTTCATCATGTCACTTTCCTTCACCCTCAACTGGTGATAACCGGATCGCAAATTGATCTTTGATTATACACTCGATCCTTGTAGTTGGTCAAAAAGATCGTCAATTCATGGAAGAGGATACCGATTCTTGATAGTCAATTTGTTGACTTCACGGTAGTCGATACACATACGGAAGGATCCATCCTTCTTCTTTACAAACAACACAGTTGCGCCCCAAGGCGAGAAACTTGGTTGGATAAACCCTCGGTCAAGTAGTTCTTGTAGTTGACTCTGTAATTCTTGCATCTCGGAAGGTGCGAGTCTATAAGGTGCGCGAGCTACAGGTGCAGCTCCTGGCACTAAATCAATCTGAAACTCTACTGCTCTTTGCGGCGGCAATCCAGGAAATTCCTCTGGGAAGACATCGGAAAATTCGTTCACAATTTGAACGTCGTTCACATTCTTCACCTCAGTTTCTACCGCTTTCACATGTGCTAGGACAGCAAAACGTCCCTTCTTCATAATCTTTTGTGCTTTCACGCAACTAATGAGGTTCAACTTCGAGGTACATCTCTCTCCGTAGATGATCAGTGGCTCACCATCTCCTTGCGGTATACGAAGGGCTTTATCTCCACAGATAATATCGGCCCTTATCTTACTCAACCAATCCATACCAACGATCACGTCAAAACTTCCCAGTTTGATAGGTATCAAATCAGTCTCGAAATATGCACCAGCTATGTTGATAATAGCTCCACGACTAATATGTTCAACCTTTTCAAGTTTTCCATTGGCAACCTCGACAAGCATACTCTCTTTTAATGTGACTAATGACCAATTAATCTTATCGCAAAAATTTCTACATACATAACTTCTATCCGCACCAGTATCAAACAAGAGAGAAGCTAAAAGATTGTTGATTTTGAATATACCTATCACCAAGTCGGGGTTTTCGCGTGCGTCCCTTGCATTAATATTGAAAGCTCTAGCGCGCGGTGGTCCGCCATCTTTACGCTTGTTTGGGCACGCATTTATAAAGTGGCCCGTCTGTCCGCATTAGTAACATTTCCTCGGCCCGTTGGTGTTCGGCTTCCCATTCAAAGTGTTGACCTTGCAGTCTTTTCCAACATGCCCAGACCGTTGGCACTTCTCGCAGACAATATTGCAATACCCAGTGTGGTGTTTGTAACACCTCTTGCATTGAGGTAGGGTTCCCTTGTAGTTCGGGTTGGAGTTGGTGTTGTTGTTGGGGTTGGGGATTCCACCATTGTTGTTTCCTCTGAAACCCTCATGTCGTTTCGTCGGGTTCTGTTCATAGTTTCTTCCCCTGTTGTTGTTGTTGGTGTGGTTATCCCATTTGCGCTTCTCACTAGTACCCGCTTCAGTCTTAGTTTTCTCCAGTTCATCGGTGGTTATTTGATTCATTAAAGTATGCGCCATGCGCATCGCTTCGGGAACATTCGGTGGCTTGGATGAGGTGACGTTTCCCTTAATGCTCTTAGGGAGTCCCTAGAAGTACCTTTCCATTCGCTTGAATTCCGGGGTGACCATTGTCAGACACATCAGGGCTAGTTCCAAAAATCTCCTGTTGTAACTATCAAGGTCGTTCCCAACGGCCTTTAACTGCATGAATTCGATTTCCATCTTCTGGATTTCGGTTCTCGGACAATACTCATCAATCATAGCCACTTTGAATTCCTCCCATGGTGTAGCATACGCCTCATCGACACGTTTTGCTTGAGCTAACGTGTTCCACCACGTTAGTGCGCTGTCAGATAGCGTGCAAGAAGCAAATTTGGTCTTATTGTCCTCCGAACAGTTGCTAACTCGGAATACTGATTCAAGTTTCTAGAACCATTTGGTGAGACCAACCGATCCCTCAGTGCCACAGAAGTTATGTGGTTTACAGCTCTGAAATTCCTTGTAAGTACACCCATTTCGAATGGGTTGAATAACCGGTGGTGGTGGCGGTGGCGGTTGAGCTTGGGGCTGCATTTCCGCAATGTCTGCGGCTACATGTTCTTGGATCATCTCTTCAATTTGAGCAGCAGTAGGTGTGGATCGACCGTTAGCCATGGTGTTCTATACAAACATTTTGACTCAAGTCAAAATCCAGCATTCAATATATAGTATATAACAACCAACATGTAAACAGCACAACACATGTTAATTAAGTAACACAAGTTGATACAAGTAACCCAAAACACCATACAGTAGCGTAAATAGAACACTTGTGCATAAAGTAACATCACAAAGTTTCCATTCATTAATAATAAGTTTCATACATCATGATAGATTCGTACAATACATAAGTAAAATACGAAACTACAACTAGATTACATCATGAAATCTAATACAGAAGGTCCTACGGTGAAGGTGGGTGTAGGATGTCTAAAACCTGAGCCAACTGCTCCTCGAGCTCAGTAACCCGAGCTCGGAGGATTCCCACCTCCCTTGTCAATTCCTCGACTGTGGGAGACGGTGGGGCAGGCGGTGCCAGTGGTGCAGGTGGTGCCGGTGGTGCGGGTGGTGCAGACCTCACGAAAAGAGGTGCAGACATTCCGGATCCAGAAATAGTCAGTACGTAATGGGGTGCCTTACGCACTTGTGGGTCGGCAGGGTACGGCACAAGCCGCTTACGAGCAGTAACCCTACGACGCCGACCAAATACGTCAGTGAAGGCTCATCCTCCGTTGATCCCCAGAATGATGGTACCGTCGAAGCGATACCGCTTCTTCGGCGGGGTAGAGGGTGGCTGAATAGGTATATCAGCAGGGTCCTCATCATCACTGGAGTCTGATGAAGAATCATCTGATGAAGAATCGGCGGATGAGGAGTCATCCGAATCATGTGGTGGTGGCACTTGTGGCTGAACTGGCAGTCCGAAGGCGGCCAACATCTCTCTGTGTCTGCCTTGCGGAATCGACACTAAACGTCCATTAGCATCGCGTCGGCACGGCATGCGCATATGGTTACGGAATGGCCCTTCCCCGAACTCCGCGGGAATCACAACACCACCGATGCGGGGCTGTGGCTCCGAGGGTCCGGGAGCAGACGGAGCTGGAATCTCCGTAGGGTCCTCGTGTCAGTCGATAGTAGCCACTGGTGCAGGCGCCTGGCTGGTAGTCCCGGAAGATGAAGTGCCGGGGTCACTCGTGGGTAGCGGGATCGGTATGTCGGCAGCAGCAGCAGGTGGGGTGGCTGACGAGTCTAAACTGCCCAAAACAATAGCAGGTGGAACATCCGACATCTGAACAAGGAAAAATAAATTTTCCATGTCAGTAAGTCATAAAGCAAGCACGTATTAGGCCAACAGTTTAAATCATGTATAACAATAAGTAGCATGGCAATAATAACGAATCGTACAGAAGTAGCATGCAATCGAAAGCAAGTAATTTCATACAGTAGTGAAATCATGTAATATCATACGGCATATAGCAGTAAAAGTAAGCAGTAGCATGCAGTAAGTTCAGCAGAAACACGTAAACTAGCAAGTTGTAGATTAGTCATATTAGTGAATCCTACTCGGGTCGGTCTTAGACTCACTAATGCAACCTAATTCCCTACAACCAATGCTCTGATACCAAATGTAATGCCCCGTATAAAACCATCGTGTACGAATCATCAACAACAGGATCATTACAAGGTTAAGTACTATATGCGTTTTCAAAAAGAGTTTGCATTCATTAATAAAGTGATGTCTAAACCAACATCGAATGTTTACAATCCAAAAGCATGCTTCACTAAGTAGAAGCAAATAATAAGTGTATGTGACCACAACGGTCGTTACAAGTCATAGTTCAAAAGTACTAATGTTTGAATGCAAAATAAAGTAGTTCATGCGATAACAACTCTAAGCAGCGGGTGTCTACAGCACGACTAGTATACAGCGGAAGCTAACCTCAAGCACCTAAGAAAAACATGCTTAAAAACGTCAACACAAAGGTTGGTGAGCTATAGTTTAAGTATAACAGTAAGTAAGGTAGGCCACGAGATTTCAGTGCTACAAAGAGCGTATCAAAATAGTATGATGAAGTATATGTTAACCGTGGGCACTTGGTAACTAACTTAACATTTACACCCCCTGAAAGTACACTTGGCAAGTGCGTATGTCTACGAAGTATTAAACACTCGTTAAATGCTAGCACAACTAGACCGAGTGGGGATGTCAAACCCTATGGATCCATATCTAAGATCCGCGTTCACGGTTCAAAAACTAATGATTAAACGTTACTGAGCTAAAGGGAATGTTTCTGCCGTTATATAACCCACACATATATAAGTTTAAGTACTCGTACCTAGTATGTAAAATATAAAATCCTCATGTATTCTCAGTTCCCAAAATAAGTTAAAGTAAAAAGGGAATGCTATAACTCACAATGATAAAGTAGCGGTAAAGTATGACTCGGAAAGTAAGCAAGTAATGAAGGTCGTCCAAACGGATCCTCAACCTAAGTCAAATAGTACTAAGTTAGTAAATCATCCGAATAGGTTTAAAAGTATGTAAATAAGGTCTTAAAGGTGATCATCATTCATCATCAAACAAAAGGCGTAAAGTAGTTTCGTTTATGAAAGTAGTTTAAAATAAAGGCTGACTTCAGTCAGTCACCACGGCCTCTACCCTTACTGAATTAAGGTGAGACCAGTGGCCATGGATCCGTATATGAGTCCTTTAAGTGTGGTAAAATTTATAGAAGCAAAATCATCTTCGTTTGACCGTGGTGACAGTCTAAGTGCGAGTAGGTCAGAAATTTCTGCACAACGTTAAAAGGACATAGTGACGATCGGAGGGCCATAAATCCTAAACCGTAACTCGGATTAAGATGATTCCTATATGAAAAGTTATCTACTCGAAAAGAGATATTCGGAAATCATGGTCTAAGTAGCCCAGGTGTACTGGTCTGTTACAGAAAACAGAGAACAGTGGGCTGTAAACAGAAAAACAGAAAAGTAAATGGGTTCCGGTGGGTTCTTGGTACTCGATGCTTATCACGGTTCTCATCCTTGATGCATATAGCTTCAAGTGTACAACTCATTGATGTGTTTGCATTATTTTCGCCAAGGTTTGACCATCATAACCCAAGTGCAAGTCTAAGACATGAAGCACAACTCACTTAAGTGTTGCAAGTGTTTTGATGAACCAAAGTTACATCAAAGTCGTAGATCTAACACATACATGAACTATAAAGTAATATTAAGTTATGAACTTGAAAGTAGACTTATGTAAACAAGATCTTAAGTTGTAGAACATAGTTCTTAGTTAGATCTTGAAGATCTTAGACCCAAAAGTCTAGATCAAACAATAGTGTACAAAGTTATAATTAAAGAGTTTCATTGACATGTTCTTGAACTAGTAAAGTTAACTTTTAGTTCAAGAGAAATGAGATCAAGACTAACTTGTAGTACTTGACCATTTAAACTAAGTACATGAAATTAAAGTGCATGATATAAAGAGATAAACTAAGTAAATAAGTAAAAGGTTCATGGTTGTTCATACTTTTAAAGATTCAACCAAAGTTTGATCTTTAAGTAAAGTAAACTTTAAGTTTACTTCAAGAACTACAAGTATGATTTCAACACATGAACTTACAATCTTTGAAACAATAAAAGTAGAACATAAACTAGTAAGTTTAGTTCTTGGGTGTTCTTGAAATTACAAGATAAATGAAGAATCAAACTAGTAAGTTTGATTCTTGAAACTAGTAAGTAAATAATAAATAACAACTAGTAAGTAAGTAATAACAAAAACTAACAACTACAAACAATTAACAACAAAGAACAAAGATGATGATGATATGCATGTGTGTGGTTCGGTTTTACAAAGAAAGAAGAAGAGAAAAAGAAGTCCAAGTTACTTACAAAATGAGAGAAAAAGTGAGAAAGAAAGTTGAGAGAATTAAGTGTGTGTTTTTGAATGAAAGAATGCAAGTGAGAAATGATCCAAAAAAAAGAAGTAACCCTCGCTTGTAGCCTACTAAACTCACGGCCAAGCATGGATCAAGGGGAAGGAGTTTGTTCAATGGTCATTTGCATGTAAAGCTTAAAAGGTGTCGTTAATAGAGTTGCTTGCATGGGGATTAAGAGCAAACTAGATTCCAATTGCTTAACTAACTAGTTCATTTCTCTAAATAATACTTACAAGTGGAAGAGTGGGCTAGTTAGTCCACTTAAAAGGTAGGGTGGGCTTATAAGCCCAATATCATGAGTCCATTACACTAGTAAAGCCCAAGTTCAATTAATTAACAAATAAATCAATTTAAAGCCCAAGTAACTAACTAATCACCATAGTTAATTAAAATGATTAATAAAATTAATCATGAATGTAAATAATACTTGAAAATATTATTCGTGCAAGTTTCGTGTGTCACAAAGACGTTTCGGGCAATTAAAGTCAAGTACGTTAAGTCATGGCAACATGTAAATGTAATAACATACATTTGTTTAATCACACGTATTAATAATAATAATTATTAATAAATAAACGTTGGAAAATCCAGGGTCGTTACAGCGTTAACGTGGTGGAACACCTATCTTGAACAGGTAGGACAAAATGCTGCTTATGCAATACCGTGGTCGGCATTCAAGCAATTGATGAACGAGCAGTACCGTCTTAGAAACGAAGTCAATAAGCTCAAGGTAGAGCTTAGAGAGTTACGAATACAAGGGTTCGACATTACCATATATGAACGACGATTCACAGAGTTGTGCCTATTGTGTCCGAGAACGTTCGAAGATGAAGAAGAAAAGATCGACGTGTTTATAAAAGGGTTACCAGTAAGGATTCAAGAAGATGTGAGTTCACACGAGCCCGCTTCCATACAAAAGGCAAGTCGAATGGCTCATAACTCATAAATCAGATTGAGGGAAGAATAAAAGAGCAGGCGGCCGAAGAAGCCAACACGAAACAACTCAAGAGGAAGTGGGAGGAAAACGGTGACAAGAATCACCAGTACAACAACAATAACAATTACAATCACAATCGCAACAACTATCCCAACAACCGCAACAACAATGGCAACAATAACCGCAATCCTAACAATAACTACAACAAACATCCCAACAACAACAACAACAACTACAGCAACTGTTTCAACAACAATAACAATCCCAACAACAACCTCAATAACAACAACGGTAACAAAAACCAAAATCAGCCATGTCATAGGTGTGAAGAAAATCACCCGGGGTTTTGCATGACATTTTGAAACAGGTGTAAAAGAAATGGTCATAGCGCGACAAAATGTGAGTTTTACGGACCAAGGTTTTACATAACTAAACGAACAAATAGTGTCGGAACAAGTAATGCCAGAACGAATAGTGTTGGAGCAAGTAATACCAACGCTGTTTGTTATAAATGTGGAAAACCAGGCCACATTATTAGAAATTGTCCGAAACAAGGGAATACTAATGGGTAGGGCCACGGAAGAGTTTTCAATATTAATGCGACTGAAGCATAGGAAGACCCGGAGCTTGTTACGGGTACGTTTCTTATTGACGATAAATCTGCTTATGTTTTATTTGATTCGGGTGAGGATAGAAGCTATATGAGTAGAGACTTTTGTGCTAAATTAAGTTGCCCATTGACGCCTTTGGATAGTAAATTTTTACTTGAATTAGCAAATGGTAAATTAATTTCAGCAGATAATATATGTCGGGATAGAGAAATTAAACTGGGTGATGAAACGTTTAAGATTGATTTAATACCAGTCGAGTTAGGGAGTTTTGATGTAATAATTAGCATGGACTGGTTGAAAAAGGTGAGAGCAGAGGTCGTTTGTTACAAAAATGCGATTCGCATTATGCGTGAAAAAGGAAAACCTTTAATGGTGAACGGAGAAAAGAACAACGCGAAATTAAATCTTATTAGTAGTTTGAAGGCACAAAAACTAATAAGAAAATGTTGTTACATCATTCTAGCACACATCAAGGAAGTTAAACTTGATGAAAAGAACATCAGTGATGTTCCCGTCGCAAAAGAATTTCCCGATGTATTTCTGAAAGAATTACCGGGATTACCGCCACATCGATCCGTTGAATTTCAAATAGACCTTGTACCAGGAGCTGCACCAATAGCTCGTGCTCCATACATACTCGCACCCAGCGAAATGAAAGAATTACAAAGTCAGTTATAGGAACTTTTAGAGCGTGGTTTCATTCGACCAAGTACATCACCATGGGGAGCTCCTGTTTTGTTTGCCAAGAAGAAGGATGGTACATTTAGGTTGTGTATCGACTACCGAGAGTTGAACAAACTTATAATCAAGAACTGCTACCCACTACCGAGAATCGATGATATATTTGATCAACTACAAGGCTCGTCAGTTTATTCGAAGATTGATTTATGTTCTGGGTATCATCAAATGCGGGTGAAGGAGGATGATATTCCAAAGACTGCTTTTAGGATGCGTTACGGTCATTATGAGTTTATGGTTATGCCATTTGGGTTGACTAACGCACCAGCTGTGTTCATGGACCTCATGAACCGAGTGTGTGGACCATACCTTGACAAGTTTGTCATTGTTTTCATCGATGACATACTTATTTACTCAAAGAATGACCAAGAGCACGAAGAACATTTGAGAAAAGTGCTAGAGTTGTTAAGGAAAGAAAAACTGTACGCTAAGTTTTCAAAGTGTGCATTTTGGTTGGAAGAAGTTCAATTCTTCGGTCATATAGTGAACAAAGAAGGTATTCAGGTGGATCCAGCAAAGATTGAAACCGTTGAAAAGTGGGAAACCCCGAAAACTCTGAAACATATACACCAATTTTTAGGACTAGCTGGTTACTACAGAAGATTCATCCAAGATTTTTCCAAAATCGCAAAACCCTTGACTGCATTAACGCATAAAGGGAAGAAATTTGAATGGAAAGATGAACAAGAGAAAGTTTTTCAATTGTTGAAGAAAAAGTTAACTACGACACCTATATTGTCATTACCTGAAGGGAATGATGATTTTGTGATATATTGTGACAACTTAAAGCAAGGTCTCGGTTATGTATTAATGCAACGAACGAAAGTAATTGCTTATGCGTCTAGACAATTGAAGATTCATGAGCAGAATTACACGACGCATGATTTGGAATTAGGCGCGGTTGTTTTTGCATTAAAGACTTGGAGGCACTACTTATATGGGGTCAAAAGTATTATATATACCGACCACAAAAGTCTTCAACACATATTTAATCAGAAACAACTGAACATGAGGCAACACAGGTGGATTGAATTGTTGAATGATTACGACTTTGAGATTCGTTACCACCCAGGGAAGGCAAATGTGGTAGCCGATGCCTTGAGAAGAAAGGACAGAGAAACCATTCGAGTAAAATCTATGAATATAATGATTCGCACTAACCTTACTACTCAAATGAAGGAGGCGCAATAAGGAGTTTAAAAGAGGGAAATTTAAAGGATGATATACCCAAAGGATCGGAGAAGCATTTTAATATTCGGGAAGACGGAACCCGGTATAGGGCTGAAAGAATTTGGGTACCAAAATTTGGAGATATGAGAGAAATGGTACTTAGAGAAGCTCATAAAACCAGATACTCAATACATCCTGGAACGAGGAAGATGTAAAAGGATCTCAAGAAACATTTTTGGTGGCCGGGTATGAAAGCCGATGTTGCTAAATACGTAGGAGAATATTTGACGTGTTCTAAGGTCAAAGCGGAGCATCAGAAACCATCAGGTCTACTTCAACAACCTGAAATCCCTGAATGGAAATGGGAAAACATTACCATGGATTTCATCACTAAATTGCCAAGGACTGCAAGCGGTTTTGATACTATTTGGGTAATAGTTGATCGTCTCACCAAATTAGCACACTTCCTGCCAATAAGAGAAGATGATAAGATGGAGAAGTTAGCATGACTGTATTTGAAGGAAGTCATCTCCAGACATGGAATACCAATCTCTATTATCTCTGATAGGGATGGCAGATTTATTTCAAGATTCTGGCAGACATTACAGCAAGCATTAGGAACTCGCCTAGACATGAGTACTGCCTATCATCCACAAACTGATGGGCAGAGCGAAAGAATGATACAAATGCTTGAATACATGCTACGAGCATGTGTTATTGATTTCGGAAATAGTTGGGATCGACACCTTTCGCTAGCAGAATTTTCCTACAATAATAGCTACCATTCAAGCATTGAGATGGCGCAGTTTGAAGCACTTTATGGTAGAAAGTGCAGGTCTCAAATTTATTGGAGTGAAGTGGGGGATAGACAGATTACGGGTCCGGAGATAATACAAGAAACTACTGAGAAGATCATCCAAATTCAACAATGGTTGAAAACCGCCCAAAGTCGACAAAAGAGCTATGCGGACATTAAGAGAAAAGATATAGAATTTGAAATTGGGGAGATGGTCATGCTAAAGGTTTCACCTTGGAAAGGCGTTGTTCAATTTGGTAAATGGGGGAAATTAAATCCAAGGTATATTGGACCATTCAGGATTATTGATCGTGTCGGACCAGTAGCTTATCGACTTGAGTTACCTCAACAACTCGCGCCTGTACATAACACTTTCCACGTCTCGAATTTGAAGAAATGTTTTGCTAAAGAAGATCTCACTATTCCATTAGACGAAATCCAAATCAATGAAAAACTTCAATTCATCGAAGAACCCGTCGAAATAATGGATCGTAAGGTTAAAAGATTTAAGCAAAACAAGATTCCAATTGTTAAGGTTCGATGGAATACTCGTAGAGGACGCGAGTTCACCTGGGAACGAGAAGATCAGATAAAGAAGAAATACCCGTATTTATTTCCAGAAGATACGTCAACACCTCCAACTGCTTAAAATTTCGGGACGAAATGTATTTAACGGGTAGGTACTGTAGTGACCCGAACTTTTCCATGTTTATATATATTAAATGAAATTGTTATTTATATGATTAAGTGTTTCAAACATGTTAAGCAATCAAACTTGTTAAGACTTTATTAATTGAAATAGGTTTCATATAGACAATTGACCACCCAAGTTGACCGGTGATTCACGAACGTTAAAACTTGTAAAAACTATATGATGACATATATATGGATATATATATATATATATATATATATATATATATATATATATATATATATATATATATATATATATATATATATATATATATATATATATATATATATATATAGTTAACATGATATTATGATAAGTAAGTATCTCATTAGGTATTTTAACAATGAGTTATATAGATAAAAATAAGACTATTGAATTAAGAAACTCGAAAACGACATATATAACGATTATCGTTATAACAACGTCTTACTAAATACATATGAATCATATTAAAATATTGATACACTATGTTTAATCATGATAAATGATAAGTAAACATGTCATTAAGTGTATTAACAATGAACTACATATGTAAAAACAAGAATACTAACTTAATGATTTCGAAACGAGACATATATGTAACGATTATCGTTGTAACATCATTTAACTGTATATATATCATACTATGATATATTAATATATCATAATATCATGATAATGTAATAATTTAACATCTCTTTAGATATAATAAACAATGGGTTAACAACATTTAACAAGATCGTTAACCTAAAGGTTTCAAAACAACACTTACATGTAACGACTAACGATGACTTAACGACTCAGTTAAAATGTATATATATGTAGTGTTTTAATATGTATTCATACACTTTTGAAAGAATTCAAGACACTTATCAAAGTATTTCTACTTAACAAAAATGCTTACAATTACATCCTCATTCATTTTCATCAACAATTCTACTCGTATGCACTCGTATTTGTACTCGTACAATACACAGCTTCTAAATGTATTTACTATTGGTATATACACTCCAATGATCAGCTCTTATCAGCCCATGTGAGTCACCTAACCATGTGGGAACCATCATTTAACATCTAGCATGAAATATCTCACAAAATAACAAACTAATGGAGCCTATATAATTGATCATAATTCACGTGAATGTTGGTGTACACAAACACTTTCATTTTGCAACTTACATGCGTCAAACTACTCTCTATCAAGTGTTATTCCATTGTTCTAAGTGTTATTCATCATCTTCATCAAAATCTAGCTCAATTTAGTTCATAAATCCATACATAAACCAAGTTATAAAACAACTACTCAAGAACACACCAACAACACTTGCAAGTTTGCTAGCTTACTTCCAATCTTGCAAATCCACTTTGAGTGATCATCCAACCTCAAGAAATCTTTCTTATTTATAGTAAGATATCTTTCTAATACAAGATAATACTCATATTCAAACTTTGATTCAATTTCTATAACTTTAACAATCTTATTTCGAGTGGAAATCTTACTTGAACTTATTTTCGTGTCATGATTCTACTTCAAGAACTTTCAAGCCATCCAAGGATCCTTTGAAGCTAGATCTATTTTTCTCATTTCTATTAGGTTTATCCACCAAAACTGAGTTAGTAATGATGTTCATAACATCATTCGATTCATATATATAAAACTACCTTATTCGAAGGTTTAAACTTGTAATCACTAGAACATAGTTTAGTTAATTCTAAACTTGTTCGCAAACAAAAGTTAAACCTTCTAACTTGAATTTTAAAATCAACTAAACACATGTTATATATCTATATGATATGCTAACTTAATGATTTAAAACCTGAAAACAGGAAAAACGCCGTAAAATCGGATATACGCCTTCGTAGTAACACCTCGGGCTGTTTTGGGTTAGTTAATTAAAAACTATGATAAACTTTGATTTAAAAGTTGTTCTTCTGGGAAAATGATTTTTATTATGAACATGATACTATATCCAAAAATCATGGTTAAACTCAATGTGGAAGTATGTTTTCCAAAATGGTCATCTAGACGTCGTTCTTTCGACTAAAATGACTACCTTTACAAAAAAGACTTGTAATATATATTTCTGACTATAAACTTATACTTTTTCTATTTAGATTCATAAACTTAAGTTCAATATGAAACCATAGCAATTTGAATCACTCAAAACGGATTTAAAACGAAGAAGTTATGGGTAAAACAAGATTGGATAATTTTGCTTGTTGTAGCTAAGTGAAAATTGGTAACAAATCTATATTAATCATATCCTAGCTAACTTATATTGTATAATACATATATTCTAATATATTATGAAATCTTGGGATACCATAGACACGTATACAAATGTTTTGACATATCATATCGACCCATGTATATATATTATTTGGAACAACCATAGACACTTTATATGCAGTAATGTTTGAGTTAGCTATACAGGGTTGAGTTAGCTATACAGGGTTGAGGTTGAGCCGCTCCAACCTTCAGGTCAGTTTTCAGAAACTTGTTTTGGCCATAACTTTTTGACCGTAGCTCCGTTTTCGATGAATCAAATATCGTTGGAAACGTAATAAGATTTTCTTTACAATGGTAAGGCTTTGAAACATCAAATCAAACTTTATTTGGGGTTAAAAAGATACGTACACACCTTGTCACTTCAGACAACGTCCAGTTTCCTTCGACGTTCGAGCAAACAACACGTACATGCTTCGTACACTTCATACACGTATCGTACACCATAAATACATTATGTACAATAAATATTTGGGTCTTACAACTCTCCCCCACTTAGACTCGATCATGTCCTCGTGATCTTCTCCACTTAACCAATCCGGACCTACTCAACGGTCCTCAATCTTAAGTCCCAATCCGAACTTTCCTAGACAATTCTTCCCAATGAATCACATTTAACAACTAAATCGTCACCCGCGATTTATCAAATCCACCAACCAAGCACTAAAACCTTGCTCAATCCCTCACATCGGGAAAAACTCGACCAATCTCGAACCGAGATATCAATTCCTTAGCGTACCTTTACCAAGGACCACGCTAAAATCGACTAAGTCTCAACCTAAAGTCAACAATCCGAACGTTGAAGATTGAACCACATGAATCCTTACGGATTACACTTACCACTAAACATCCTTTGTAGTGCGCAATACAACCAATACGCCTCTATCCTAACATCATAAGCAACGGCTAAAACCAAAAGCGCTCAAAACGACTATGGCAACGCTAATCCTAAGGTGTCCAAAATCGACTATTATCACACCAGTAACAACATGTGAGCGAAACACGGCTATCGCAATCACTAATCACACAACATGGTCCTCACGATCCCACCATCGGTGTATAAAACAACCGATAGATCACACCACATGGTCCTTACAAACCCACCATCGGTGTATAAAACAACCGATAGATCACTCAACACCGGATGAAGTCAACGGACCCCGTCAACGGTCATGCTTCACTGATAATACACTACACCCATGATGAAGTCAGCGGACCCCGAAGTTCATGCTTCACCAATCAACAATACCATGATGAAGTCAGCGGACCCCGAAGGTCATGCTTCACCAATCAACAATACCATGATGAAGTCAGCGGACCCCGAAGGTCATGCTTCACCAATCAACGCCCTTTTGGCCTCGAACAACGAGTAGCGTAACATCGCGCTCTGCTACGCCATAGTGAATCCTAACGGATACCACTAACCATTCCCACAATCGAGCAAGAACCGCCTATATCAAACATAGGTACCCAACAATCGTTCTCTAAAAGAGGATCCGATACGCACATCCCTTAACCGAGGGATTTCACCTTGCTCGCCCAACACGTCCATTATCTCTCAACGAGATTTACCACATTACCACTTCGGTGATAATTTAAATCTAAACCATAAGTATAATTTAACCGAAATTATACCCTACCACAATTTGACCAAAACTAGGTCCCAACACAATTTTCGGATCTTACTAAAACGTCATCCGAAATCTCACACTAGAACTTCCTCGAGCGGGAGTGTAACTCCCCCACTTGGAACTACGTCTCATAACCGCATCTCGTACAACCGTACCATGCTACCAAAGGTAGACTTTACCAACAATTGGGTTCACACGACCCATCACCATATCTTGCTCCCACCTTGAGCATACGAAGGATTGCAACCAATCCCTAAACACTTCGAACGAAAAGTGTAACGCAAATTACAACACTCTACTCTCGCAATCATCCAATTGCTTTAGTTTGTCAAATTTCACCCGATCACTCATGTACCTAAGGGTTTCACTTCGGTACCCTAAGTACAATGTAACCGCAACACAATCGAAGTCGAACACCATGCTAGTAGGTATAAAAGAGGCACCTAATGTCGCGTCATATAAACTCCATTACCAACATACATCGAGATTCAAAACACTCGATCTCAAGGGTTTCAACCACCCGACGAACCTCATGGTTCATCCATTTCAACACAAGAGCGAACACGCGCTTAACAACCGATACCAAAACCCATTTCCATGGCTTGGTGGAAACATTTCCAAATACTAAGGAATGCTTGGTTGCACCAAGTCTTACGCCCTTCACCCGACAATCAAACGTCACCGTAGGGTACTTCCATTAGAAACGTCACTCATAACAACAATATGCACAAAACAAGGCACTTAATCAATCTCAAATTCAAACAGCACTTAATAAATAATCAAAGGACATATTTATTAAAATGAAACATACCTTAACGTCTCTTCACCGCACCCATCCCTGCTAACTTGGGACATTCCGACTTACGATGTCCTTCTTCTTGGCAATTGAAGCACACCATGCCATCACCCCTTGGCACTAGAATCCGGTATACCCGTCCGTGCACCACCCATGCTCACACTCGAACCCTTAGTCCTCTTAATCGGAGCACCATACGAAACAACCCTTCTCTCACTTGCAGGTTCACTCTTCTTGGATCGTGAATACGACTCGAAACCTCTAGCCAAGGCGAATAACTCTACAAATGATTTTGCTTGACCCCGACTAATTTTATTATTCAAGTCATCATTCAAAGTCCGATAGAAATCTTGCATCAACAAATGATCATTCCCCAATTACTCCGGGAAAAAACGAGCCTTCCCCATAAAGGTCGTCTTGAGAGTATTCAAATCCATAGAACCCTGTTGCAAATTTCGCAACTCATTACGCAATTCCGACAAGTCGGCCAAAGTCCGAAACTCCTCGAAGAATTCCCTTTTAAACTCGCCCCACGATAACACCATAAACGGTTCACCACCGACAAGATCAATCTTACCATCCAACCAATCCTTTGCCCTACCCCGCAACAAACTAGTAGCGAGTCTTGTCCTCTTCTCAGGAGGGCATTCAATAGTACGAAAACACCCTTCGACATCCGAGATCCAAGTTGAGCTTATCAAAGGATCCGGTTTCCCGTCATACATCGGGGGTTTAGTCCTCATGAAGCTCTTAAGACAACGCTCCATTTCACCACTACTTTGAAGTTCGGAATACTTCCTATCCATTTCTTCTCGAAACGCACTCATTTGCTCCGCAATGGTGGTCGCAACTCTAGCGTTACTCTCAGCGTTGTTCGTCTCGATCCCACTTCCCGTCGCCATTCTAAGGAATGCAAAGCGATTAGATCACGAACGTATAAAATCACACACGCAACACCGTTCCATCTTGTTAGACACGACTTGCACCCGTAATAAGGTTTGCAAGTCCTTATTACGTACACACGCCGTATCGACTTGTTAGTACAACGACCATCTCGCTCGATGCTATAAACAAACACAAACGAAATTCTACGCGATATAAACACACGCGAGAATTATCATCACAACACAATCATATATTAATAATATCCGTATTACTAATATAAACGTTAGTCAACCTATAAACAAAGCACTAACTAAACCCATTTCGACCCGTAATCCTACAAGTCCCGCAACAAATTAAGCACACACAAAAGTCTAAGTCTAGGCACCTATCTCAAGTCACCTAAATCCCTTAGACCATGCTCTGATACCACTTGTAACAACCCAACCCATTAACCAACCAATAACGCGGAATAAAAAAAAATTTCTTTGTGCAGCAAATGGCACGGCGCGCCATGACCCTGCGCGGCGAGCAAAAGGGCCTGGACAGGCTGCTGTCCCAAAAAGTCCCAAATGCGAAAATGTTTGACCACTTCCCGACACATTTAGACTAAACGGTTTTCACAACATATTATAATAGTTAAAACTAACACGTTCCATCAATAAAAAGGGTATTACGACACCGGGCCCACATATGCCCAAATTACCCTTTAAGTACCAATTTCAAGTTTTCGACCACACGACTTTTAACACAAAATAAAGCCGAGCATGGCAATTGGGGATACGCTACCCAATCCTAATCAATCCAAAAGCAAGTCTTCTAAAGCAACTACGCGAGTCCACTAGTCCCACGCTTACCCGAGCCACCACATCCATGCAAATCTATAAAAAGGTAAACAACGAGAGGGTAAGCTAACGCTTAGTGAGTGAGAATATACTACATACATATATATGCATGAAATGGACACGCCACACAAAACCAAATACCGCATACCGGAGCATCCAATCATAAAGGCAAGCTAGTCTAAGCATACCGTAAGATCACTAAGCAACGAGCTAAAGATACATCAACAAAATATAAGTTCACCAACAACGATGTGAATAATGCCAATAAGCTACACCCGAAGGGTTAGCTACATCACGACAATACAACATTATATGTATACAATATATATATATACATATATATATATATATATATATATATATATATATATATATATATATATATATATATATATATATATATATATATCTCAAATAACATAATTTGCTTACGCTTACAACACAATAACCATGGTTAACCAAATCTTCGCAAGGGAATGACTTCGCGAAACAAGTCATCGATGTTCATAACAACCATTAGTGCACTTAACACTTCATACACTAACCCCACGGATGGCATCTTAACACTTCGATACTTCACCCCGGGTGGCGTCTTAACACGTCGACACTTCACCCCGAGTGATGTCTTAACACTTCGACACTTCACTCTTCATTTTACTTGAGGTGGCATCTTAACACGTCGATACTTCACCTCGAGTGGCGCCTTAACACATCAGCACTTCACCTGTTATTCTCTTGGAGTGGCATCTTAGCACATCGATACTTCACTCCGGTGGTGTCTTAACACATCGACACTTCACCCCGGGTGGTGTCTTAACACTTCGACACTTCACTCTTCATTTTACTTGAGGTGGCATCTTAACACTGTAGTGACCCGAACTTTTCCATGTTTATATATATTAATTGAGATTGATATTTACATGATTAAATGTTTCCAACATGTTAAGCAATCAAACTTGTTAAGACTTGATTAATTGAAATATGTTTCATATAGACAATTGACCACCCAAGTTGACCGGTGATTCACGAACGTTAAAACTTGTAAAAACTATATGATGACATATATATGGATATATATATAGTTAACATGATACTATGATAAGTAAACATATCATTAAGTATATTAACAATGAACTACATATGTAAAAACAAGACTACTAACTTAATGATTTTTAAACGAGACATATATGTAACGATTATCGTTGTAAAGACATTTAATGTATATATATCATATTAAGAGATATTCATACATGATAATATCATGATAATATAATAATTTAAAATCTCATTTGATATTATAAACATTGGGTTAACAACATTTAACAAGATCGTTAACCTAAAGGTTTCAAAACAACACTTACATGTAACGACTAACGATGACTTAACGACTCAGTTAAAATGTATATACATGTAGTGTTTTAATATGTATTTATACACTTTTGAAAGACTTCAATACACTTATCAAAATACTTCTACTTAACAAAAATGCTTACAATTACATCCTCGTTCAGTTTCATCAACAATTCTACTCGTATGCACCCGTATTCGTACTCGTACAATACACAGCTTTTAGATGTATGTACTATTGGTATATACACTCCAATGATCAGCTCTTAGCAGCCCATGTGAGTCACCTAACACATGTGGGAACCATCATTTGGCAACTAGCATGAAATATCTCATAAAATTACAAAAATATGAGTAATCATTCATGACTTATTTACATGAAAACAAAATTACATATCCTTTATATCTAATCCATACACCAACGACCAAAAACACCTACAAACACTTTCATTCTTCAATTTTCTTCATCTAATTGATCTCTCTCAAGTTCTATCTTCAAGTTCTAAGTGTTCTTCATAAATTCCAAAAGTTCTAGTTTCATAAAATCAAGAATACTTTCAAGTTTGCTAGCTCACTTCCAATCTTGTAAGGTGATCATCCAACCTCAAGAAATCTTTGTTTCTTACAGTAGGTTATCATTCTAATACAAGGTAATAATCATATTCAAACTTTGGTTCAATTTCTATAACTATAACAATCTTATTTCAAGTGATGATCTTACTTGAACTTGTTTTCGTGTCATGATTCTGCTTCAAGAACTTCGAGCCATCCAAGGATCCATTGAAGCTAGATCCATTTTTCTCTTTTCCAGTAGGTTTATCCAAGGAACTTAAGGTAGTAATGATGTTCATAACATCATTCGATTCATACATATAAAGCTATTTTATTCGAAGGTTTAAACTTGTAATCACTAGAACATAGTTTAGTTAATTCTAAACTTGTTCGCAAACAAAAGTTAATCCTTCTAACTTGACTTTTAAAATCAACTAAACACATGTTCTATATCTATATGATATGCTAACTTAATGATTTAAAACCTGGAAACACGAAAAACACCGTAAAACCGGATTTACGCCGTCGTAGTAACACCGCGGGCTGTTTTGGGTTAGTTAATTAAAAACTATGATAAACTTTGATTTTAAAGTTGTTATTCTGAGAAAATGATTTTTATTATGAACATGAAACTATATCTAAAAATTATGATTAAACTCAAAGTGGAAGTATGTTTTTCTAAAATGGTCATCTAGACGTCGTTCTTTCGACTGAAATGACTACCTTTACAAAAATGACTTGTAACTTATTTTTACGACTATAAACCTATACTTTTCTGTTTAGATTCATAAAATAGAGTTCAATATGAAACCATAGCAATTTGATTCACTCAAAACGGATTTAAAATGAAGAAGTTATGGGTAAAACAAGATTGGATAATTTTTCTCATTTTAGCTACGTGAAAATTGGTAACAAATCTATTCCAACCATAACTTAATCAACTTGTATTGTATATTATGTAATCTTGAGATACCATAGACACGTATACAATGTTTCGACCTATCATGTCGACACATCTATATATATTTCGGAACAACCATAGACACTCTATATGTGAATGTTGGAGTTAGCTATACAGGGTTGAGGTTGATTCCAAAATATATATAGTTTGAGTTGTGATCAATACTGAGATACGTATACACTGGGTCGTGGATTGATTCAAGATAATATTTATCGATTTATTTCTGTACATCTAAATGTGGACAACTAGTTGTAGGTTACTAACGAGGACAGCTGACTTAATAAACTTAAAACATCAAAATATATTAAAAGTGTTGTAAATATATTTTGAACATACTTTGATATATATGTATATATTGTTATAGGTTCGTGAATCAACCAGTGGCCAAGTCTTACTTCCCGACGAAGTAAAAATATGTGAAAGTGAGTTATAGTCCCACTTTTAAAATCTAATATTTTTGGGATGAGAATACATGCAGGTTTTATAAATGATTTACAAAATAGACACAAGTACGTGAAACTACATTCTATGGTTGAATTATCGAAATCGAATATGCCCCTTTTTATTAAGTCTGGTAATCTAAGAATTAGGGAACAGACACCCTAATTGATGCGAATCCTAAAGATAGATCTATTGGGCCTAACAAACCCCATCCAAAGTACCGGATGCTTTAGTACTTCGAAATTTATATCATATCCGAAGGGTGTCCCGAAATGATGGGGATATTCTTATATATGCATCTTGTTAATGTCGGTTACCAGGTGTTCTCCATATGAATGATTTTTATCTCTATGTATGGGATGTGTATTGAAATATGAAATCTTGTGGTCTATTGTTACGATTTGATATATATATGTTAAACCTATAACTCACCAACATTTTTGTTGACGTTTAAAGCATGTTTATTCTCAGGTGAATATTAAGAGCTTCCGCTGTTGCATACTAAAATAAGGACAAGATTTGGAGTCCATATTTGTATGATATTGTGTAAAAACTGCATTCAAGAAACTGATTTCGATGTAACATATTTGTATTGTAAACCATTATGTAATGGTCGTGTGTAAACAGGATATTTTAGATTATCATTATTTGATAATCTACGTAAAGCTTTTTAAACCTTTATTTATGAAATAAAGGTTATGGTTTGTTTTAAAAATGAATGCAGTCTTTGAAAAACGTCTCATATAGAGGTCAAAACCTCGCAACGAAATCAATTAATATGGAACGTTTTTAATCAATAAGAACGGGACATTTCAGTTGGTATCTGAGCGTTGGTCTTAGAGAACCAGAATTTTTCATTAGTGTGTCTTATCGAGTTTGTTAGGATGCATTAGTGAGTCTGGACTTCGACCGTGTTTACTTGAAAAATGATTGCTTAACAAATTTTGTTGGAAACTATATATTTTTAACATGTGAATATTATGTGATATATTAATCTCTTAACGCATTTGATATTATGTGATAGATGTCTACCTCTAGAACAAGTCCCATTGACTCACCTAATAATAATGAAGAGTCAAATGTAAATTGGAATGATTCGTGGACTGATTCACAAGTTCCCGAAGAGGAACCGGAAGAAGAGTCGGAACCGGAAGAAGAATCGGAACCGGAAGAAGAATCGGAACCGGATGAAGAAATAGAACCGGTGGGGGAAATAATAAAACGGTTAAGTAAAAGAAAATCCTCAACCAACCGACCAAGGTTAATTATGGTCAATGGTGTTTCCGCCAAGGAAGCAAAATATTCGGAGGATTACCAATTCTCCGATGAATCGGATTCCGACGAGAATTCCGATGATGTTATAGAAATTACCCTAACTGAATTTAAAAAGGCAAAAGAAAATAATAAGGGAAAGGGCATAAAAATAGAGAAATCTAATTCCAACCCCGATGAACTTTATATGTATCGTCAATGCCCGAAGTCCTTAAGTTGTAACAATGACCCGGGAACCTCTAAACCACCAGGTTTTTCTAAACCAATGTGGACAACGACGGCTCGTATTAGGGGAACATCATATATCCCTAGAAACTTGGCAAAACGAACCAAAACCGAAGAAGAAGAAACGAGCGAGTCGGAATAAGATAGTTGTATTCGTGTGGTGTAATATATGTAATATAGTGTTCTTATGCTTTATGATATATGTAAAAATTGCTTGTATTAATAAGTATTTTTTTTTATGAATCTAACTCTTGTCTATTTTACAGTTTAAAAACACAAAATGGATAGACAACCCAATATTTTAAGAGACCTACCCGGAGACATGATTGATGAAATCTTGTCTAGAGTTGGCCAGAATTCCTCGGCACAACTATTTAAGGCGAGATCAGTTTGTAAGACATTCGAAGAACGTTCCAAGAATGTCTTGGTTTATAAGAGATTTTCGTTTGAAAGATGGGGGATATCACATTGGGAAACCCATAAGTTACGATGTGTTTACTTTGACGCATATATTGCAGGGAACCCAAATGCTATTTTACGCAACGGGTTAAGAAATTATTTTGACTCAATATATCCGAATATTGGACTTCGTGATTTAGAAAAAGCGGCTAACATGCAACATAAAGAAGCATGTTATGCTTATGGATTAGTAATGTTCGCTTCTCACCAAAGTGAGAACAAGAACATCGGGCTACAACTATTAAACAAAACGTTTCCACAAGTGACGGAGTCGGTAATTGGGGTAAGAAATGAGGTTTTTAGATTATTACGGGACTGTTGGACATTACGTAACCCTCGTACCTTTGACGACGTTACAACACGTTGTCTTATCAACGGCCATAACGGTTATGTTGCACAAGACCAAGGATGGGAAGTAGTCCTAGTAAAACCAGAATGCATGACTTGTTTCTGGACGTATGAATTACGTGTCTTTATTGCCTTTGCTGAACGACTTGTGTACTAGCTAGAATTATCTTCACAACTATCTTGTATCAAAGTTATTGTGTGCTATATTTCATGCTTTATGTAAAATAAGCGGTATTGTAAGTTTGTAAAATATTGTATAAAAGTTTGAACGCGAAATATTATTATAATCAGTTTTTCATATAGAATTGTAGTAGTTGAATTGTATATTAGCTACTAAGTATGAACTTAACGGGTAGGTACTACCCGAATTTAAACTTATAAAACGCTAATATGAAGAAAAAGCTTTTATAAATGAGTTCATATTATGCTACGAAATACTATTAACTACTCTTAATATTCTGTATGATTAACTTGTTCCATTTAACTATTTTGAAGGAAATGGCACCGACTACTCGACACACCGTGAATATGAATGAAGAGGAATTCCGTACTTTTCTAGCTTCAAACATAGCCGCAGTACAGGCTGCGCTACATACCAACAATAACCTTGGATCTAGCAGTACAGGAAATCGTGTAGGATGCACCTACAAAGAATTCACTGCCTGCAAACCTTTGGAATTTGATGGAACCGAAGGACCGATCGGATTGAAACGGTGGACCGAGAAGGTCGAATCGGTGTTTGCCATAAGTAAGTGTACTGAAGAGGACAAAGTAAAGTACGCTACGCATACCTTCACAGGTTCTGCGTTAACATGGTGGAATACCTATCTAGAGCAAGTGGGACAAGACGATGCGTACGCACTACCGTGGTCAGCATTCAAGCACTTGATGAACGAGAAGTACCGTCCCAGAACCGAGGTCAATAAGCTCAAGACAGAACTTAGAGGGTTACGAACCCAAGGATTTGATATTACCACGTACGAAAGACGATTCACAGAATTGTGCCTATTGTGTCCGGGAGCATTCGAAGATGAGGAAGAGAAGATCGACGCGTTTGTGAAAGGATTACCGGAAAGAATCCAAGAAGATATAAGTTCACACGAGCCCGCCTCCATACAACAGGCATGTAGAATGGCTCACAAACTCGTGAACCAAATTGAAGAAAGAATTAAAGAACAGACTGCTGAAGAGGCCAATGTGAAGCAAGTCAAAAGAAAGTGGGAGGAAAACGGTGATAAGAATCACCAATACAACAACAACAGTAATTACAACAATAATCGCAACAATTATCCCAACAATCGCAACATCAATCGCAACTACAACAAACGGCCCAACAATAACAACAACAACAACAACAACAGCAACTACAACAATCATCCCAACAACAATAATAACCGCAACAACAACAACAATCAGAAACAGCTATGCCAAAGGTGTGAAAAGAATCACTCGGGGTTCTGCACCAAATTTTGCAACAAGTGTAAAAGAAATGGTCATAGCGCGGCGAAGTGTGAGGTCTACGGACCAGGGGTTAATAGAATGAAAGGAACAAATGGTGTCGGAACGAGTAATGGCGGAGCAAGTAGTGTCGGAGCAAGTTATGCCAATGTAGTTTGTTATAAATGTGGAAAATTGGGCCACATTATTAGAAATTGCCCGAACCAGGAGAACACGAATGGACAAGGCCGTGGAAGAGTTTTCAATATTAATGCGGCAGAGGCACAGGAAGACCCGGAGCTTGTTACGGGTACGTTTCTTATTGACAATAAATCTGCTTACGTTTTATTTGATTCGGGTGCGGATAGAAGCTATATGAGTAGAGATTTTTGTGCTAAATTAAGTTGTCCATTGACGCCTTTGGATAGTAAATTTTTACTCGAATTAGCAAATGGTAAATTAATTTCAGCAGATAATATATGTCTGAATCGAGAAATTAAACTGGTTAGCGAAACATTTAAGATTGATTTGATACCAGTAGAGTTAGGGAGTTTTGATGTGATAATCGGTATGGACTGGTTGAAAGAAGTGAAAGCGGAGATCGTTTGTTACAAAAATGCAATTCGCATTATACGAGAAAAAGGAAAACCCTTAATGGTGTACGGAGAAAAGGGCAACACGAAGCTACATCTTATTAGTAATTTGAAAGCACAAAAACTAATAAGAAAAGGTTGCTATGCTGTTCTAGCACACGTCGAGAAAGTACAAACTGAAGAAAAGAGCATCAATGATGTTCCCGTCACAAAAGAATTTCCTGATGTATTTCCGAAAGAATTACCGGGATTACCCCCACATCGATCCGTTGAATTTCAAATAGATCTTGTACCAGGAGCTGCACCAATAGCTCGTGCTCCTTACAGACTCGCACCCAGCGAGATGAAAGAACTACAAAGCCAATTACAAGAACTTTTAGAGCGTGGTTTCATTCGACCAAGCACATCACCGTGGGGAGCTCCTGTTTTGTTTGTCAAGAAGAAAGATGGTACATTCAGGTTGTGTATCGACTACCGAGAGTTGAACAAACTTACCATCAAGAACCGCTACCCACTACCGAGAATCGATGACTTATTTGATCAACTACAAGGCTCGTCTGTTTATTCAAAGATTGACTTACGTTCCGGGTATCATCAAATGCGGGTGAAAGAAGATGATATTCCAAAGACTGCTTTCAGAACACGTTACGGTCATTACGAGTTTATGGTCATGCCGTTTGGTTTAACTAATGCACCAGCTGTGTTCATGGACCTTATGAACCGAGTGTGTGGACCATACCTTGACAAGTTTGTCATTGTTTTCATTGATGACATACTTATTTACTCAAAGAATGACCAAGAACACGGTGAACATTTGAGAAAGGTGTTAGAAGTATTGAGGAAGGAAGAATTGTACGCTAAGTTTTCAAAGTGTTCATTTTGGTTGGAAGAAGTTCAATTCCTCGGTCACATAGTGAACAAAGAAGGTATTAAGGTGGATCCGGCAAAGATAGAAACTGTTGAAAAGTGGGAAACCCCGAAAACTCCGAAACACATACGCCAGTTTTTAGGACTAGCTGGTTACTACAGAAGGTTCATCCAAGACTTTTCCAGAATAGCAAAACCCTTGACTGCATTAACGCATAAAGGGGAGAAATTTGAATGGAATGATGAACAAGAGAAAGCGTTTCAGTTATTGAAGAAAAAGCTAACTACGGCACCTATATTGTCATTGCCTGAAGGGAATGATGATTTTGTGATTTATTGTGATGCATCAAAGCAAGGTCTCGGTTGTGTATTAATGCAACGAACGAAGGTGATTGCTTATGCGTCTAGACAATTGAAGATTCACGAACAAAATTATACGACGCATGATTTGGAATTAGGCGCGGTTGTTTTTGCATTAAAGACTTGGAGGCACTACTTATATGGGGTCAAAAGTATTATATATACCGACCACAAAAGTCTTCAACACATATTTAATCAGAAACAACTGAATATGAGGCAGCGTAGGTGGATTGAATTATTGAATGATTACGACTTTGAGATTCGTTACCACCCGGGGAAGGCAAATGTGATAGCCGATGCCTTGAGCAGGAAGGACAGAGAACCCATTCGAGTAAAATCTATGAATATAATGATTCATAATAACATTACTACTCAAATAAAGGAGGCGCAACAAGGAGTTTTAAAAGAGGGAAATTTAAAGGATGAAATACCCAAAGGATCGGAGAAGCATCTTAATATTCGGGAAGACGGAACCCGGTATAGGGCTGAAAGGATTTGGGTACCAAAATTTGGAGATATGAGAGAAATGGTACTTAGAGAAGCTCATAAAACCAGATACTCAATACATCCTGGAACGGGGAAGATGTACAAGGATCTCAAGAAACATTTTTGGTGGCCGGGTATGAAAGCCGATGTTGCTAAATACGTAGGAGAATGTTTGACGTGTTCTAAGGTCAAAGCTGAGCATCAGAAACCATCAGGTCTACTTCAACAACCCGAAATCCCGGAATGGAAATGGGAAAACATTACCATGGATTTCATCACTAAATTGCCAAGGACTGCAAGTGGTTTTGATACTATTTGGGTAATAGTTGACCGTCTCACCAAATCAGCACACTTCTTGCCAATAAGAGAAGATGACAAGATGGAGAAGTTAGCACGACTGTATTTGAAGGAAGTCATCTCCAGACATGGAATACCAATCTCTATTATCTCTGATAGGGATGGCAGATTTATTTCAAGATTCTGGCAGACATTACAGCAAGCATTAGGAACTCGTCTAGACATGAGTACTGCCTATCATCCACAAACTGATGGGCAGAGCGAAAGGACGATACAAACGCTTGAAGACATGCTACGAGCATGTGTTATTGATTTCGGAAACAGTTGGGATCGACATCTACCGTTAGCAGAATTTTCCTACAACAACAGCTACCATTCAAGCATTGAGATGGCGCCGTTTGAAGCACTTTATGGTAGAAAGTGCAGGTCTCCGATTTGTTGGAGTGAAGTGGGGGATAGACAGATTACGGGTCCGGAGATTATACAAGAAACTACCGAGAAGATCATCCAAATTCAACAACGGTTGAAAACCGCCCAAAGTCGACAAAAGAGCTACGCTGACATTAAAAGAAAAGATATAAAATTTGAAATTGGAGAGATGGTCATGCTTAAAGTTGCACCTTGGAAAGGCGTTGTTCGATTTGGTAAACGAGGGAAATTAAATCCAAGGTATATTGGACCATTCAAGATTATTGATCGTATCGGACCAGTAGCTTACCGACTAGAGTTACCTCAACAAATCGCGGCTGTACATAACACTTTCCACGTCTCGAATTTAAAGAAATGTTTTGCTAAGGAAGATCTCACTATTCCGTTAGATGAAATCCAAATCAACGAAAAACTTCAATTCATCGAAGAACCCGTTGAAATAATGGATCGTGAGGTTAAAAGACTTAAGCAAAACAAGATACCAATTGTTAAGGTTCGATGGAATGCTCGTAGAGGACCCGAGCTCACCTGGGAGCGTGAAGATCAGATGAAGAAGAAATACCCGCATCTATTTCCAGAAGATTCGTCAACACCTTCAACAGCTTAAAATTTCGGGACGAAATTTATTTAACGGGTAGGTACTGTAGTGACCCGAACTTTTCCATGTTTATATATATTAATTGAGATTGATATTTACATGATTAAATGTTTCCAACATGTTAAGCAATCAAACTTGTTAAGACTTGATTAATTGAAATATGTTTCATATAGACAATTGACCACCCAAGTTGACCGGTGATTCACGAACGTTAAAACTTGTAAAAACTATATGATGACATATATATGGATATATATATATAGTTAACATGATACTATGATAAGTAAACATATCATTAAGTATATTAACAATGAACTACATATGTAAAAACAAGACTACTAACTTAATGATTTTTAAACGAGACATATATGTAACGATTATCGTTGTAAAGACATTTAATGTATATATATATCATATTAAGAGATATTCATACATGATAATATCATGATAATATAATAATTTAAAATCTCATTTGATATTATAAACATTGGGTTAACAACATTTAACAAGATCGTTAACCTAAAGGTTTCAAAACAACACTTACATGTAACGACTAACGATGACTTAACGACTCAGTTAAAATGTATATACATGTAGTGTTTTAATATGTATTTATACACTTTTGAAAGACTTCAATACACTTATCAAAATACTTCTACTTAACAAAAATGCTTACAATTACATCCTCGTTCAGTTTCATCAACAATTCTACTCGTATGCACCCGTATTCGTACTCGTACAATACACAGCTTTTAGATGTATGTACTATTGGTATATACACTCCAATGATCAGCTCTTAGCAGCCCATGTGAGTCACCTAACACATGTGGGAACCATCATTTGGCAACTAGCATGAAATATCTCATAAAATTACAAAAATATGAGTAATCATTCATGACTTATTTACATGAAAACAAAATTACATATCCTTTATATCTAATCCATACACCAACGACCAAAAACACCTACAAACACTTTCATTCTTCAATTTTCTTCATCTAATTGATCTCTCTCAAGTTCTATCTTCAAGTTCTAAGTGTTCTTCATAAATTCCAAAAGTTCTAGTTTCATAAAATCAAGAATACTTTCAAGTTTGCTAGCTCACTTCCAATCTTGTAAGGTGATCATCCAACCTCAAGAAATCTTTGTTTCTTACAGTAGGTTATCATTCTAATACAAGGTAATAATCATATTCAAACTTTGGTTCAATTTCTATAACTATAACAATCTTATTTCAAGTGATGATCTTACTTGAACTTGTTTTCGTGTCATGATTCTGCTTCAAGAACTTCGAGCCATCCAAGGATCCATTGAAGCTAGATCCATTTTCTCTTTTCCAGTAGGTTTATCCAAGGAACTTAAGGTAGTAATGATGTTCATAACATCATTCGATTCATACATATAAAGCTATTTTATTCGAAGGTTTAAACTTGTAATCACTAGAACATAGTTTAGTTAATTCTAAACTTGTTCGCAAACAAAAGTTAATCCTTCTAACTTGACTTTTAAAATCAACTAAACACATGTTCTATATCTATATGATATGCTAACTTAATGATTTAAAACCTGGAAACACGAAAAACACCGTAAAACCGGATTTACGCCGTCGTAGTAACACCACGGGCTGTTTTGGGTTAGTTAATTAAAAACTATGATAAACTTTGATTTTAAAGTTGTTATTCTGAGAAAATAATTTTTATTATGAACATGAAACTATATCTAAAAATTATGATTAAACTCAAAGTGGAAGTATGTTTTTCTAAAATGGTCATCTAGACGTCGTTCTTTCGACTGAAATGACTACCTTTACAAAAACGACTTGTAACTTATTTTTCCGACTATAAACCTATACTTTTCTGTTTAGATTCATAAAATAGAGTTCAATATGAAACCATAGCAATTTGATTCACTCAAAACGGATTTAAAATGAAGAAGTTATGGGTAAAACAAGATTGGATAATTTTTCTCATTTTAGCTACGTGAAAATTGGTAACAAATCTATTCCAACCATAACTTAATCAACTTGTATTGTATATTATGTAATCTTGAGATACCATAGACACGTATACAATGTTTCGACCTATCATGTCGACACATCTATATATATTTCGGAACAACCATAGACACTCTATATGTGAATGTTGGAGTTAGCTATACAGGGTTGAGGTTGATTCCAAAATATATATAGTTTGAGTTGTGATCAATACTGAGATACGTATACACTGGGTTGTGGATTGATTCAAGATAATATTTATCGATTTATTTCTGTACATCTAACTGTGGACAACTAGTTGTAGGTTACTAATGAGGACAGCTGACTTAATAAACTTAAAACATCAAAATATATTAAAAGTGTTGTAAATATATTTTGAACATACTTTGATATATATGTATATATTGTTATAGGTTCGTGAATCAACCAGTGGCCAAGTCTTACTTCCCGACGAAGTAAAAATCTGTGAAAGTGAGTTATAGTCCCACTTTTAAAATCTAATATTTTTGGGATGAGAATACATGCAGGTTTTATAAATGATTTACAAAATAGACACAAGTACGTGAAACTACATTCTATGGTTGAATTATCGAAATCGAATATGCCCCTTTTTATTAAGTCTGGTAATCTAAGAATTAGGGAACAGACACCCTAATTGACGCGAATCCTAAAGATAGATCTATTGGGCCTAACAAACCCCATCCAAAGTACCGGATGCTTTAGTACTTCGAAATTTATATCATATCCGAAGGGTGTCCCGGAATGATGGGGATATTCTTATATATGCATCTTGTTAATGTCGGTTACCAGGTGTTCTCCATATGAATGATTTTTATCTCTATGTATGGGATGTGTATTGAAATATGAAATCTTGTGGTCTATTGTTACGATTTGATATATATAGGTTAAACCTATAACTCACCAACATTTTTGTTGACGTTTAAAGCATGTTTATTCTCAGGTGAATATTAAGAGCTTCCGCTGTTGCATACTAAAATAAGGACAAGATTTGGAGTCCATATTTGTATGATATTGTGTAAAAACTGCATTCAAGAAACTGATTTCGATGTAACATATTTGTATTGTAAATCATTATGTAATGGTCGTGTGTAAACAGGATATTTTAGATTATCATTATTTGATAATCTACGTAAAGCTTTTTAAACCTTTATTTATGAAATAAAGGTTATGGTTTGTTTTAAAAATGAATGCAGTCTTTGAAAAACGTCTCATATAGAGGTCAAAACCTCGCAACGAAATCAATTAATATGGAACGTTTTTAATCAATAAGAAAGGGACATTTCAAACACGTCGATACTTCACCTCAAGTGGCGCCTTAACACATCAGCACTTCACCCGTTATTCTCTTGGAGTAGCATCTTAGCACATCGATACTTCACTCCGGGTGGTGTCTTAACACATCGACACTTCACCCCGGGTGGCATCTTAACACATCAACACTTCACCCGTCACATTACTTTGAGTGGTGTATTAGCACATCGACACTTCACTCATCACGTAATACGCCGTAAAATCGGATATACGCCTTCGTAGTAACACCGCGGGCTGTTTTGGGTTAGTTAATTAAAAACTATGATAAACTTTGATTTAAAAGTTGTTCTTCTGGGAAAATAATATTTATTATGAACATGAAACTATATCAAAAAATCATGGTTAAACTCAAAGTGGAAGTATGTTTTCCAAAATTGTCATCTAGACGTCGTTCTTTCGACTGAAATGACTACCTTTACAAAAATGACTTGTAATCTGTATTTCCAACTATAAACTTATACTTTTTCTATTTATATTCATAAACTTAAGTTCAATATGAAACCATGGCAACTTGAATCACTCAAAACGGATTTAAAACGAAGAAGTTATGGGTAAAACAAGATTGGATAATTTTGCTTGTTGTAGCTACGTGAAAATTGGTAATAAATCTATATTTATCATATCCTAGCTAACTTATATTGTATAATACATATATTTTAAAATATTATTTAATCTTGGGATACCATAGACACGTATAAAAATGTGTTGACATATCATATCGACCCATGTATATATATTATTTGGAACAACCATAGACACTCTATATGCAGTAATGTTTGAGTTAGCTATACAGGGTTGAGGTTGATTCTAAATATATATATTAATATTGTAAATCTTGTGGTCTATTATTACGATTTGATAAATATATAGGTTAAACCTATAACTCACTAACATTTTTGTTGACATTTAAAGCATGTTTATTCTTAGGTGATTATTAAGAGCTTCCGCTGTTGCATGCTAAAATATGGACAAGATTTGGTGTCAGCATGCTTGTATAATATTGTTTAAAACTGCATTCGAGATTTACTTTGTTGTAACATATTAATATTGTAAACCAATATGTATTGGTAGTGTGTAAGTGTGATATTTTTAGATTTTCATTTCTGGATAATCTAGGTGGTGTCTTTTTAACCCTGACGATAAAATAAAGCTTATGGTTTGTTTTAAAAATGAATGCAGTCTTTGAAAAACATCTCATATAGAGGTCAAAACCTCGCAACGAAATCAATTAATATGGAACGTTTATAATCAATATGAACGGGACATTTCAACAATCACCCATAGTTCGTCAATAGGTCACACCAACCTTACTTAGATCAAAGTTGTCTTTACATTGGACAAGCATTAATTCCCAATGAAATTAATCAACTTCCTAGATCCCTTTAAGGAAGTTGAATCATTAAGTAAGATAGATGATTTCTATCGCAAGAACCATTTAACTTCCTTAATCCTCCAAGGAAGTATCTCACAATGTAAATTTAAAGATACAAATGTTAAGCATAAAGTTTACATTACAATTCTACTTAGTGTAAGTAGAATCTCTCTTTCTCTCTTATAATCTCTTCATAAATTTGTGCTTGAGGCTTGGGAGATTAGTTGATATGACTTTGAAAGTATGTTGGAAAGAGGTGGTCTTCAAGTGTCTTCATGCCTTGTTTAAATAGGCAAAATAGAATTGCATGAAGTGGTACACATAGCCGTTGAAACAACTAGCCAATACTTCCATGGTACTTGGAAGCATTCTTCAGATAAGGATGGCATCTTTTCCTTGGTTTTCCATTGTCATAATCTTGCTCATCCAAAAGAGGTAATTGCATTCTTTAATCAATAAGTCATGCATGCTTCAAGGTCACATGTATTTATCTTTGGATGATCAAATGAAGAAAGTATTTTGTAGTAGTTTAATTACCAATACCAAATATGGAAAATGTTGAAATTTTCTATCCACCATTAACCTTATACTTTGGATGTATTCATTGATGGGGACATGAACTTGCAAATGAGGAAAGCATCTTATCTTGAGACTTTTGTCATTGATTCCAAAAGAGGTAAATGCTGTGTAACAACCCAACCCGTTAACCAACCAATAACGCGGAATAAAAAAAAATTTCTTTGTGCAGCAAATGACGCGGAGCAGCATGACCCAGCGTGGCGCGCAAAAGGGCCTGTACAGGCTGCTGTCCCAAAAATTCCCAAATGCAAAAATGTTTGACCACTTCCCGACACATTTAACCTAAACAGTTTTCACAACATATTATAATAGTTAAAACTAACACGTTCCATCAATAAAAAAGGTTTTACGACACCGGGCCCACATATGCCCAAATTACCCTTTAAGTACCAATTTCAAGTTTCCGACCACACGACTTTTAACACAAAATAAAGTCGAGCATGGCGATTGGGGATACGCTACCCAATCCTAATCAATCCAAAAGCAAGCCTTCTAAAGCAACTACGCGAGTCCACTAGTCCAACGCTTACCCGAGCCACCGTATCCATGCAAATCTATAAAAAGGTAAACAACGAGAGGGTAATCTAATGCTTAGTGAGTGAGAATATACTACATACATATATATGCATAAAATGGACACGCCACACAAAACTAAATACCGCATACCGGAGCATCCAAGCATAAAGGCAAGCTAGTCTAAGCATTCCGTAAGATCACTAAGTAACGACCTAAAGATACATCAACAAAATCTAAGTTCACCAACAATGATGTGAACAATGCCAATAAGCTACACCCGGAGGGTTAGCTACATCACGACAATACAACATTATATGTATACAATATATATATATATATATATATATATATATATATATATATATATATATATATATATATATATATATATATATATATATCTCGAATAACATAATTTGCTTACGCTTACAACACAATAACCATGGTTAACCAAATCTTCGCAAGGGAATGACTTCGCGAAACAAGTCATCGATGTTCATAACAACCATTAGTGCACTTAACACTTCGTACACTAACCCCACGGGTGGCATCTTAACACTTCGATACTTCACCCCGGATGGCATCTTAACACGTCGACACTTCACCCCGAGTGGTGTCTTAACACTTTGACACTTCACTCTTCATTTTACTTGAGGTGGCATCTTAACACGTCGATACTTCACCTCGAGTGGCGCCTTAACACATCGGCACTTCACCCGTTATTCTCTCGGAGTGGCATCTTAGCACATCGATATTTCACTCCGGGTGGTGTCTTAACACATCGACACTTCACCCCGGGTGGTGTCTTAACACTTCAAAACTTCACTCTTCATTTTACTTGAGGTGGCATCTTAACATGTCGATACTTCACCTCGAGTGGCGCCTTAACACATCGGCACTTCACCCGTTATTCTCTTGGAGTAGCATCTTAGCACATCGATACTTCACTCCGGGTAGTGTCTTAACACATCGACACTTCACCCTGGGTGGCGTCTTAACACATCGACACTTCACCCGTCACATTACCTTGAGTGGTGTCTTAGCACATCGACACTTCACTCGTCACGTGAAATGTGGTGTCTTAGCACATCGACACTTCACATCTCACGCTACAACAAATAAATACATTATATACCTGCGCATATAATTATTCCACTCACTATATTAACCCTTCGTCATTGGGGTTATATAAGTCCACATCACACGCCCATGTGATAACGTACACACAAAGTGTGCACCTCGCCAAAAGGAGGTCAAACAAAACGCATAACCGTACCAATTGTACCTATACACAAGTCCATCAAAACCACCTATATGTGAAGTGAGCTCTATAACCGAGAACCACTTCACCTGACCCGCACCCATCCTACACATACATATGCATATAGGATATTAACACTCACCTTGTCACCTTGAAGAATGCTACCGAATAATCCACAATCGCCGATGGAATGTACCTAATCCATTTATCACATAACAAGTAACACAGTTAGGGTGGATATACAAATCAACCCAAATTGACAACTAGTGCAATTTCGACCCAAATGCACTTCTAAGCACAAACCGTGCCCAAACTAACCAATAATCACTAACACAAGTGAGAATGGTCCTAATATGCCAATCAAACCCAATCATAGGTGTTAAACACCTATCTTGCCCAAAATGATACTTAAACCCTAATTTGACCCATAAGAAGTCAATATCACTCCATTAGCAAGTTTTGACACCAAAACATATTTAACTCGGTTCTATGCTTCAACTTAATCCATTTTAAGTTTATAAACCTTATTAAATCGGCAATTAAGTCATAATCATCACAAACCCTAATTTTGACTCTAGTCAAAATTAGTCAACCATAAGAACCCTAATGGTTTCCACAACACCAATAATCACTAACACTAGTGATTATACACCATTTACAAGTCTTAAACATGGTTAAATCATTAACCAACCCAAAACCCGCCAAATATCAAAATAGCAAGTTTCCATAAACCCTCTTCATCAACCAAATGAGTTTTACAACTAACAATCTCAAACCCTAACTTGAATATCAAATCTAACAAATGAAATTCGGAGTTAGAACTTACCAATACTACCAAAACATAGCTAGGAGCGAGATGAACAACTTTAAAATCTGAGCTTTGGCGAGAATTCGACACCTTCTTCTCTAAATCAAGCTCTCTCACTCTAGAACTCTTCCTTTCTCTCTAGATGTGGATGAGAGTGTTTGTGTGGGTGAGAAATGAGCTCCAATGGAGTTCTAGATCAGTCTTGATGACCCCAAACCGAGCCCAATTGAAAAGACCAAAGTACCCCTCATTTAAACCTTTTAAAAAAGTTAAAAATTGCTTCTGATGCGATCGGAGCGCCGCTCCATAAGGTGGAGCGCCGCTCCAACCTTCAGGTCAGTTTTCAGAAACTTGTTTTGGCCATAACTTTTTGACCGTAGCTCCGTTTTCAATGAATCAAATATATTTGGAAACATAATAAGATTTTATTTCCAATGGTAAGGCTTTGAAACCTCAACTAAAACTTTATTTGGGGTTGAAAAGATATGTACACACCTTGTCACTTCAGACAACGTCCAGTTTCCTTCGATGTTCGAGCAAACAACACGTACATGCTTCGTACACTTCATACACGTATCGTACACCATAAATACATTATGTACAATAAATATTTGGGTCTTACATGCTGAATTTTGTTCCATGACAAGTAGAAACCATCCAAACTTCTTATTGTAAGTATTCCATGCATTTTGTCAACATTTGGTTGCAAGTATATACTTTCATTGGTTACTTTCAACACTCTGAACTTCATAACCCATGACTTCAATCATTTGTCTTTTCTTTGATGGAAGTATCTAGCTCTTTAGAACCTTGTTGCACCTTAATTGAACTAGTTTGAATCTAGTTGAAACTTAATTGATTCTTGTTACAACCTTGACTAGCTTGGATTAATTACACTTACATACATACAAATGGTACTTAAAAGTAATGGGAGAGCACCTCTTTAATTGGGACTTTAATGACCATTATTAGTATGTTTAAATTGTAGTGACCCGAACTTTTCCATGTTTATATATATGAAATGAAATTGTTATTTACATGATTAAGTGTTTCCAACATGTTAAGCAATCAAACTTGTTAAGACTTGATTAATTGAAATAGGTTTCATATGGACAATTGACCACCCAAGTTGAACAGTGATTCACGAACGTTAAAACTTGTAAAAACTATATGATGAAATATATATGATTATATATATAGTTAACATGATATTATGATAAGTAAGTATCTCATTAGGTATTTTAACAATGAGTTATATACATAAAATTGAGTTTATTGAATTAAGAAACTCGAAACGATATATATAACGATTATCGTTATAACAACGTCTTACTAAATATATATGAATCATATTAAGATATTGATACACTATGTTTAATCATGATAAATGATAAGTAAACATGTCATTAAGTGTATTAACAATGAACTAAATATGTAAAAAAACAAGACTACTAACTTAATGATTTCGAAACGAGACATATATGTAACGATTATCGTTGTAACAATATTTAACTGTATATATATATCATACTAAGATATATTAATATATCATAATATCATGATAATGTAATAATTTAACATCTCTTTAGATATAATAAATAATGGGTTAACAACATTTAACAAGATCGTTAACCTAAAGGTTTAAAACAACATTTACATGTAACGACTAACGATGACTTAACGACTCAGTTAAAATGTATATACATGTAGTGTTTTAATATGTATTCTTACACTTTTGAAAGACTTCAAGACACTTATCAAAATACTTCTACTTAACAAAAATGCTTACAATTACATCCTCGTTCAGTTTCATCAACAATTCTACTTGTATGCACCCGTATTCGTACTCGTACAATACACAGCTTTTAAATGTATGTACTATTGGTATATACACTCCAATGATCAGCTCTTAGCAGCCCATGTGAGTCACCTAACACATGTGGGAACCATCATTTGGCAACTAGCATGAAATATCTCATAAAATTACAAAAATATTAGTAATCATTCATGACTTATTTACAAGTAAACAAAATTACACATCCTTTATATCTAATCCATATACCAACGACCAAAAACACCTACAAACACTTTCATTCTTCAATTTTCTTCATCTAATTGATCTCTCTCAAGTTCTATCTTCAAGTTCTAAGTGTTCTTCATAAATTCTATAAGTTCTAGTTTCATAAAATCAAGAATACTTCCAAGTTTGCTAGCTTACTTCCAATCTTGTAAAGTGATCATCCAACCTCAAGAAATCTTTCTTATTTATAGTAATATATCTTTCTAATACAAGGTAATACTCATATTCAAACTTTGATTCAATTTCTATAACTATAACAATCTTATTTCAAGTGGAAATCTTACTTGAACTTGTTTTTGTGTCATGATTCTGCTTCAAGAACTTTCAAGCCATCCAAGGATCCTTTGAAGCTAGATCTATTTTTCTCATTTCCAGTAGGTTTACCTACTAAAATTAAGGTAGTAATTATGTTCATAACATCATTCGATTCATACATATAAAACTATATTATTCGAAGATTTAAACTTATAATCACTAGAACATAGTTTAGTTAATTCTAAACTTGATCGCAAATAAAGTTAATCCTTCTAACTTGACTTTTAAAATCAACTAAACACATGTTCTATATCTTTATGATATGCTAACTTAATGATTTAAAACTTGGAAACACGAAAAAAACACCGTAAAACCGGACATACGCCGTTGTAGTAACACCGCGGGCTGTTTTGGGTTTGATAATTAAAAACTATGATAAACTTTGATTTAAAAGTTGTTCTTCTGGGAAAATGATTTTTCTTATGAACATGAAACTATATCCAAAAATCATGGTTAAGCTCAAAGTGGAAGTTTGTTTTTCAAAATGGTCATCAAGACGTCGTTCTTTCGACTGAAATGACTACCTCTTACAAAAACGACTTGTAACTTATATTTCTGACTATAAACCTATACTTTTTCTGTTTATATTCATATAATAGAGTTCAATATGAAACCATAGCAATTTGATTCACTCAAAACGGATTTAAAACGAAGAAGTTATGGGTAAAACAAGATTGGATATTTTTTGATTGTTGTAGCTACGGGAAATATTGTAACAATTTTATACAAATCATATCCTAGCTAACTTATATTGTATTATACATGTATTCTAATATATTATGTAATCTTGGGATACCATAGACACGAATACAATGTTTTGACATATCATATCGACCCATCTATATAAATATTTCGGAACAACCATAGACACTCTATATGCAGTAATGTTGGAGTTAGCTTTACAGGGTTGAGGTTGATTCCAAAATATTATATACTTTGAGTTGTGATCTAGCCTGAGGCTTGTATACACGAGGTCGTGGATTGATTCGAGATAGTATATATTGCTTTATTTCTGTACATCTAACTGTGGACAACTAGTTGTAGGTTACTAACGATGACAGGTGACTTAATAAACTTAAAACAGTAAAACGTATTAAAAATGTTGTAAATATATTTTGAACATACTTTGATATATATGTACATATTTGTTATAGGTTCATGAATCGACCAGTGGCCAAGTTTTACTTCCCGACGAAGTAAATCTGTGAAAGTGAGTTATAGTCTCACTTTTAAAATCTAATATTTTTGGGATGAGAATACATGCAGCTTTTTAAATGTTTTACAAAATAGACACAAGTACAATAAACTATTTTCTATGGTTGAACGATCGAAGCCGAATATGCCCCTTTTTACTTGGTAACCTAAGAATTAGTAAACCAGTCTACTAATTGACGCGAATCCTAAAGATAGATCTATTGGGCTCAACAAACCCCATCCGTTGTAGCGGATGCTTTAGTACTTCGAGTTTTTATATCATGTCTGATGGATGTCCCGGAATGATGGGGATATTCTTATATGCATCTTGTTAATGTTGGTTACCAGATGTTCACCATATGAATGATTTTTATCTCTATGTATGGGATGTATATTGAAATATGAAATCTTGTGGTCTATTATTATGATTTGATAATATATAGGCTAAACCTATAACTCACCAACATTTTTGTTGACGTTTTAAGCATGTTTATTCTCAGGTGATTATTAAGAGCTTCCGCTGTTGCATACTAAAATAAGGACAAGATTTGGAGTCCATGCTTGTATGATATTATGTAAAAACTGCATTCAAGAAACTTATTTTTGATGTAATATGTTCTTATTGTAAACCATTATGTAATGGTCGTGTGTAAATGGTATATTTTAGATTATCATTATTTGATAATCTACGTAATGCTTTTTAAACCTTTATCGATAAAATAATGGTTATGGTTGTTTTAAAAATGAATGCAGTCTTTGAAAAACGTCTCATATAGAGGTCAAAACCTCGCGACGAAATCAATTAATATGGAACGTTTATAATCATTATGAACGGGACATTTTAGTTGGTATCCGAGCGTTGGTCTTAGAGAACCAGAAATTTGCATTAGTGTGTCTTATCGAGTTTGTTAGGATACATTAGTGAGTCTGGACTTCGACCGTGTTTTCGTTAAAAATGATTGCTTAACACTTTTGTTGGAAACTATATATTATTAACATGTAAATATTATGTGATATATTAACCTCTTAATGTGTTTGATATTGTGTGATAGATGTCTACCACTAGTACAAATCCCATCGACTCACCTAATAATAATGAAGAGTCGAATATAATTTGGGAAGATTCACAAATTCCCGAAGAGGAACCGGAAGAAGAGGAACCGGAAGAAGAGGAATCAGAAGAGGAGGAACCGGAAGAGGATGAACCGGAAGAAGAAGAGGTTCCGGAGGAAGAAATATTGATACCTACAATAAATCGATTAAATAAAAGAAAATCATCAACCAACGGACCAAAGTTAAAATTAGTCAATGGTGTTTCCGCCGAGGAAGCAAAATATTGGGAAGATTACCAATTTTCCGATGAATCGGATCCCGATGAGGATTCCGATGATGTTATAGAAATTACCTCGACCCAATTTAATAAAGCAAAAGAAAATAATAAGGGAAAAGGTATAAAAATAGAGAAACCTGATTCCAACCCCGATAAACTTTATATGTATCGGCAACGTCCGTATTTCCTAAATTGTAACAATAACCCGGGAACCTCTAAACCACCAGGTTTTTCTAAACCATTGTGGAAAACGACGGCTCGTATTAGAGAAACACCATATATCCCTAGAAAATTAGGAAAACGAACCAAGTCCGAAGAAAAAGAAACCAATGATTCAGATTAGAGGGTTGTAATCATGTTGTGTATTATATGTATTGTAGTGTGCTTGTACTTTTTATGTTCTATGTAAAAATTGCTTGTATTATTTAGTAATTATCTTTTACGAATCTAATCCTTGTCTATTTTACAGTATAAAAACAAAATGGACGTTAAGGGTAGACAACTGAATATTTTAGAAGACCTACCAGAGGATATGATTGAGGAAATCTTGTCTAGAGTTGGTCAGAATTCATCAGCACATTTAGTTATGGCGAAATTAACTTGTCAAACATTTGAAAGACTTTCCTGAAATGCCTTAGTTTATAAAAGGCTTTCCTTTGATAGGTGGAGTATATCACATTGGGGAGACCGTAAGTTACGCCATGTTTTCTTTAAAGCGTTAAATGCGGGGAACCCAAATGCAATTTTACGCTACGGGTTAAGAACCTATTTTGACTCAACATATCCCAACATAGGATTTTGTGAGTTAGAAAGAGCTTCTAACATGCAACATAAAGAAGCATGTTATACTTACGGGTTAGTGATGTTCGCTTCTTACCGAAGTGAGAAAAAGAACATCGGATTACAACTTTTAAATAAAACCTTCCCACAAGTGACGGATTCAGTAGTTGGGGTGAGAAACAAGGTTTTTAGATTATTACGGGGCTGTTGGACATTATGAAACCCTCGTCCTTTTGACAACATTACAACATGCTGCCTAGCCAATGGTCATAACGGTTACTTTCCACAAGATCAAGGATGGGAAGTCGTCTTAGTAAAACCTGAATGCATGACTTGTTTCTGGACTTATGAATTACGTGTCTTTATTTCTTTTGCTGAACAACTTGCGTATTAACTAGAATTGCCTTCATAGCTGCCGAGTAGCAAAGTTATTATGTGCTATATTTCATCCTATATGTATTATAGCGGTATTGTAAGTTTGTAAAATATTGTATAAAGTTTGAACGCGAAATATTATTGTAATAAGTTTTTCATATAGAATCGTAGTAGTTGAATTGTATAATAGCTGCTAAGTATGAACTTAACGGGTAGGTACTACCCGAATTAAAACTATAAAATGCTAATATGAAGAAAAAGCTTTTATAAATAAGTTCATATTATGCTATGAAATACTATTGACTACTCTTAAATTCTATATGATTAACTCAATTCTTTTGGCTATTTTGAAGGAAATGGCACCGGCGACTCGTCAGAACTTGAACATGAGTGAGGAAGACTTCTGTGTTTTCCTTGATGCGAACATAGCCGCAGTGCAGGCTGCGATGCAAAATAACAATAACTCTAGATCTAGCAGTGAAACTAATTCCATAAGAAATCGTGTAGGATGCTCCTACAAAGAATTCACTGCCTGCAAACCTTTGGAATTTGATGGAACCGAAGGACCAATTGGATTGAAATGGTGGACCGAGAAGGTTGAATCGGTGTTTGCCATAAGTAAGTGTACTGAAGAGGACAAAGTTAAGTACGCTACGCATATCTCGAGCAGGTAGGACAAGATGCTACTTACGCACTACCATGGTCAGCATTCAAGCAATTGATGAACGAGCAGTATATTCCCAGAAACGAGGTCAATAAGCTCAAGGTAGAGCTTAGAGGATTACGAGCACAAGGTTTCGATATCACCACGTACGAACGACGATTCACAGAATTGTGCCTATTGTGTCCCAGAATGTTTGAAGACGAAGAAGAGAAGATCGACGCATTTGTAAAAGGGTTACCGGAAAGAATTTAAGAAGATGTGAGTTCACACGAGCCCGCCTCCATACAAAAGACAAGTCGAATGGCTCACAAATTAGTGAACCAGATCGAAGGAAGGATTAAAGAGTAGGCGACCGAAGAGGCTAACATGAAACAAGTCAAAAGAAAGTGGGAAGAAACCAATGACAATAGTCATCAATACAACAATAACAATCACAACCACATTCGCAAAAACTATCCCAATAACCGCAACATCAATCGCAACAACAACTTCAACAAACGTCCCAACAACAACTACAATAACCGGCCCAACAACAATAACAACAAAAACAACAATAACAACAATAACAACAGCAACAATAACTAACAACAATGGCAACAAAATCAAAAACAGCCATGCCAAAGATGTGAAGAGCATCACCTGGGGTTCTGCACGACATTTTGAAACAGGTGTAAAAGAAATGGTCATAGCGTGAAGAAGTGCGAAATCTACGGACCAATGCATAACAGAACTAAAGGAACAAATAATGTCGGAACAAATAATACAGCCATAGTTTGTTTCGGATGTGGAAAATCGGGCCACTTTAGTAAAAATTGCCCGAATCAGGGGAATACTAATGCACAGGGCCGCGGAAGAGTTTTTAATATTAATACGGCAGAAGCGCAGGAAGACCCGAAGCTTGTTACGGGTACGTTTCTCATTGACAATAAATCTGCTTATGTTTTATTTGATTCGGGTGCGGGTAGAAGCTATATGAGTAGAGATTTTTGTGCTAAACTAAGTTGTTCACCGACACCCTTGGATAATAAATTTTTACTCAAATTAGCAAACGGTAAATTAATTACAGCAGATAATATATGTCGGAATCGAGAAATTAAACTGGTTAGCAAAACATTAAAGATTGACTTGATACCAGTAGAGTTAGGGAGTTTTGATGTGATAATCGGTATGGACTGGTTGAAAGAAGTAAAAGCAGAGATCATTTGTTACAAAAATACAATTCGCATTATACGAGAAAAAGGAAAACCCTTAATGGTGTATGGAGAAAAGAGCAACGCGAAGTTAAATCTTATTAGTAACCTGAAGGCACAAAAACTAATAAGAAAAGGTTGCTATGATGTGCTAACACACGTCAAGAAAGTCAATTCTGAAGAAAAGAACATCAATGATGTTCACGTCGCAAAAGAATTTTTCGGTGTATTTTCGAAAGAATTACCGGGACTACCTTCACACTGATCCGTTGAATTTCAAATAGACCTTGTACCGGGAGCTGCACCAATAGCTCGTGCTCCATACAGACTCGCACCCAGCGAAATGAAGGAACTTCAGAGCCAATTACAAGAACTTTTACAGCGTGGTTTCATTCGACCAAGCACATCACCATGGGGAGCTCCTGTTTTGTTTGTCAAGAAGAAGGATGGTACATTTAGGTTATGTATCAACTACCGAGAGTTGAACAAACTTACCATCAAGAACCGCTACCCACTATCGAGAATCGACGACTTATTTGATCAATTACAAGGCTCATCGGTTTATTCTAAGATTGATTTACGTCTGGGTATCATCAAATGCGGGTGAAGGAGGATGATATTCCAAAGACTGCTTTTAGGACGCGTTACGGTCATTACAAATTTATGGTTATGTCGTTTGGGTTAACTAACGCACCAGCTGTGTTCATGGACCTCATGAACCGAGTGTGTGGACTATACCTTGACAAGTTTGTCATTGTTTTCATCGATGACATACTTATTTACTCAGAGAATGACCAAGAGCACGAAGAACATTTGAGAAAAGTGCTAGAGTTGTTAAGGAAAGAAAAACTGTACTCTAAGTTTCAAAGTGTGCATTTTGGTTGGAAGAAGTTCAATTCCTCAGTCACATAGTGAACAAAGAAGGTATTCAGGTGGATCCAGCAAAGATTGAAACCGTTGAAAAATGTGAAACCCCGAAAACTCCGAAGCATATACGCCAATTTTTAGGACTAGCTGGGTACTACAGAAGATTCATTCAAGATTTTTCCAGAATAGCAAAACCCTTGACTGCATTAACGAATAAAGGGAAGAAATTTGAATGGAAGGATGAACAAGAGAAAGCGTTTCAATTGTTAAAGAAAAAGTTAACTACGGCACCTATATTATCATTACCTAAAGGGAATGATGATTTTGTGATATATTGTGACGCTTCAAAGCAAGGTTTCGGTTGTGTATTAATGCAACGAACGAAGGTAATTGTTTATGCATCTAGACAGTTGAAGATTCACGAGCAGAATTATATGACACATGATTTGGAAATAGGCGCGATTGTTTTTACATTAAAGACTTGGAGGCACTACTTATATGGGGTCAAAAGTATTATATATACCGACCACAAAAGTCTTCAACACATATTTAATCAGAAACAACTGAACATGAGGCAGCGCAGGTGGATTGAATTGTTGAATGATTACGACTTTGAGATTCGTTACCACCCGGGGAAGGCGAATGTGGTAGATGACGCTTTGAGCAGAAAGGACAGAGAACCCATTCGAGTAAAAGCTATGAATATTATGATTCACAATAACCTTACTACTCAAATAAAGGAGGCGCAACAAGGAGTTTTAAAAGAGGGAAATTTAAAGGATGAAATACCCAAAGGATCGGAGAAGCATCTTAATATTCGAGAAGACGGAACCCGGTATAGGGCTGAAAGAATTTTGGTACCAAAATTTGGAGATATGAGAGAAATGGTACTTAGAGAAACTCATAAAACCAGATACTCAATACACCCTGGAACGGGGAAGATGTACAAGGATCTCAAGAAACATTTTTGGTGGCCGGGTATGAAAGCCGATGTTGCTAAATACGTAGAAGAATGTTTGACGTGTTCTAAGGTCAAAGCGGAGCATCAGAAACCATCAGGTCTACTTCAACAACCCGAAATCCCGGAATGGAAATGGGAAAACATTACCATAGATTTCATCACTAAATTGCCAAGGACTGCAAGTGGTTTTGATACTATTTGGGTATTAGTTGATCGTCTCACCAAATCAGCACACTTCTTGCCAATAAGAGAAGATGACAAGATGGAAAAGTTAGCACGACTGTATTTGAAGGAAGTCGTCTCGAGACATGGAATACCAATCTCTATTATCTCTAATAGGGATGGCAAATTTATTTCAAGATTCTGGCAGACATTACAGCAAGCATTAGGAACTCGTCTAGACATGAGTACTGCCTATCATCCACAAACTGATGGGCAGAGCAAAAGGACGATACAAATGCTTGAAGACGTGCTACGAGCATGTGTTATTGATTTCGGAAACAGTTGGGATCGAAATCTACTGTTAGCAGAATTTTTCTACAACAACAGCTACCATTCAAGCATTGAGATGGCGCCGTTTGAAGCATTTTATGATAGAAAGTGCAGGACTCCGATTTGTTGGAGTGAAGTGGAGGATAGACAGATTACGGGTCCGGAGATAATACAAGAAACTACCGAGAAGATCATCCAAATTTAACAACGGTTGAAAACCGCCAAAAGTCGATAAAAGAGCTACGCCGACATTTAAAGAAAAGATATAGAATTTGAAATTGGAGAGATGGTCATGCTTAAGGTTGCACCTTGGAAACGCGTTGTTCGATTTGGTAAACGAGGGAAATTAAATCCAAGGTATATAGGACCATTCAAGATTATTGATCATGTCGGACCAGTAGCTTACCGACTTGAGTTACCTCAACAACTCGTGGCTGTACATAACACTTTCCACGTCTCGAATTTGAAGAAATGTTTTGCTAATAAAGATTTCACTATTCTGTTAGACAAAATCCAAATCAACGAAAAACTTCAATTCATCGAAGAACCCGTCGAAATAATGGATCGTGAGGTTAAAAGACTTAAACAAAACAAGATACCAATTTTTAGGGTTCAATGGAATGCTCGTAGAGGACCCAAGTTCACCTGGGAACGAGAATTTCAGATGAAGAAGAAATACCCGCACTTATTTCCAGAAGATACGTCAACACCTCCAACTGCTTAAAATTTCGGGACGAAATTTATTTAACGGGTAGGTACTGTAGTGACCCGAACTTTTCCATGTTTATATATATTAAATGAAATTGTTATTTACATGATTAAGTGTTTCCAACATGTTAAGAATTCAAACTTTTTAAGACTTGATTAATTGAAATAGGTTTCATATAGACAATTGACCACCCAAGTTGACCGGTGATTCACGAACGTTAAAACTTGTAAAAACTATATGATGACATATATATGATTATATATATAGTTAACATGATATTATGATAAGTAACTATCTCATTAGGTATTTTAACAATGAGTTATATACATAAAATTGAGTTTATTGAATTAAGAAACTCAAAACGATATATATAACGATTATCGTTATAACAACGTCTTACTAAATACATATGAATCATATTAAGATATTGATACACTATATTTAATCATGATAAATGATAAGTAAACATGTCATTAAGTGTATTAACAATGAACTACATATGTAAAAAAACAAGACTACTAACTTAATGATTTCGAAACGAGACATATATGCAACGATTATCGTTGTAACAACATTTAACTGTATATATATCATACTAAGATATATTAATATATCATAATATCATGATAATGTAATAATTTAACATCTCTTTAGATATAATAAACAATGGGTTAACAACATTTAACAAGATCGTTAACCTAAAGGTTTCAAAACAACATTTACATGTAACGACTAACGATGACTTAACGACTCAGTTAAAATGTATATACATGTAGTGTTTTAATATGTATTCTTACACTTTTGAAAGACTTCAAGACACTTATCAAAATACTTCTACTTAACAAAAATGATTACAATTACATCCTCGTTCAGTTTCATCAACAATTCTACTCGTATGCGCCCGTATTCGTACTCGTACAATACACAGCTTTTAGATGTATGTACTATTGGTATATACACTCCAATGATCAGCTCTTAGCAGCTCATGTGAGTCAATTAATACATGTGGGAACCATCATTTGGCAACTAGCATGAAATATCTCATAAAATTACAAAAATATTAGTAATCATTCATGACTTATTTACAAGTAAACAAAATTACACATCCTTTATATCTAATCACTAACACAAGTGAGAATGGTCCTAATATGCCAATCAAACCCAATCATAGGTGTTAAACACCTATCTTGCCCAAAATGATACTTAAACCCTAATTTGACCCATAAGAAGTCAATATCACTCCATTAGCAAGTTTTGACACCAAAACATATTTAACTCGGTTCTATGCTTCAACTTAATCCATTTTAAGTTTATAAACCTTATTAAATCGGCAATTGAGTCATAATCATCACAAACCCTAATTTTGACTCTAGTCAAAATTAGTCAACCATAAGAACCCTAATGGTTTCCACAACACCAATAATCACTAACACTAGTGATTATACACCATTTACAAGTCTTAAACATGGTTAAATCATTAACCAACCCAAAACCCACCAAATATCAAAATAGCAAGTTTCCATAAACCCTCTTCATCAACCAAATGAGTTTTACAACTAACAATCTCAAACCCTAACTTGAATATCAAATCTAACAAATGAAATTCGGAGTTAGAACTTACCAATACTACCAAAACATAGCTAGAAGCGAGATGAACAACTTTAAAATCTGAGCTTTGGCGAGAATTCGACACCTTCTTCTCCAAATCAAGCTTTCTCACTCTAGAACTCTTCCTCTCTCTCTAGATGTGGATGAGAGTGTTTGTGTGGGTGAGAAATGAGCTCCAATGGAGTTCTAGATCAGTCTTGATGACCCCAAACCGAGCCCAATTGAAAAGACCAAAGTACCCCTCATTTAAACCTTTTAAAAAAAGTTAAAAATTGCTTCTGATGCGATCGGAGCGCCGCTCCATAAGGTGGAGCGCTGCTCCAACCTTCAGGTCAGTTTTCAGAAACTTGTTTTGGCCATAACTTTTTGACCGTAGCTCCGTTTTCAATGAATCAAATATATTTGGAAACATAATAAGATTTTATTTCCAATGGTAAGGCTTTGAAACCTCAACTCAAACTTTTTTTGGGGTTGAAAAGATATGTACACACCTTGTCACTTCAGACAACGTCCAGTTTCCTTCGATGTTCGAGCAAACAACACGTACATGCTTCGTACACTTCATACACGTATCGTACACCATAAATACATTATGTACAATAAATATTTGGGTCTTACATGCTGAATTTTGTTCCATGACAAGTAGAAACCATCCAAACTTCTTATTGTAAGTATTCCATGCATTTTGTCAACATTTGGTTGCAAGTATATACTTTCATTGGTTACTTTCAACACTCTGAACTTCATAACCCATGACTTCAATCATTTGTCTTTTCTTTGATGGAAGTATCTAGCTCTTTAGAACCTTGTTGCACCTTAATTGAACTAGTTTGAATCTAGTTGAAACTTAATTGATTCTTGTTACAACCTTGACTAGCTTGGATTAATTACACTTACATACATACAAATGGTACTTAAAAGTAATGGGAGAGCACCTCTTTAATTGGGACTTTAATGACCATTATTAGTATGTTTAAATTGTAGTGACCCGAACTTTTCCATGTTTATATATATGAAATGAAATTGTTATTTACATGATTAAGTGTTTCCAACATGTTAAGCAATCAAACTTGTTAAGACTTGATTAATTGAAATAGGTTTCATATGGACAATTGACCACCCAAGTTGAACAGTGATTCACGAACGTTAAAACTTGTAAAAACTATATGATGAAATATATATGATTATATATATAGTTAACATGACATTATGATAAGTAAGTATCTCATTAGGTATTTTAACAATGAGTTATATACATAAAATTGAGTTTATTGAATTAAGAAACTCGAAACGATATATATAACGATTATCGTTATAACAACGTCTTACTAAATATATATGAATCATATTAAGATATTGATACACTATGTTTAATCATGATAAATGATAAGTAAACATGTCATTAAGTGTATTAACAATGAACTAAATATGTAAAAAAACAAGACTACTAACTTAATGATTTCGAAACGAGACATATATGTAACGATTATCGTTGTAACAATATTTAACTGTATATATATATCATACTAAGATATATTAATATATCATAATATCATGATAATGTAATAATTTAACATCTCTTTAGATATAATAAATAATGGGTTAACAACATTTAACAAGATCGTTAACCTAAAGGTTTCAAAACAACATTTACATGTAACGACTAACGATGACTTAACGACTCAGTTAAAATGTATATACATGTAGTGTTTTAATATGTATTCTTACACTTTTGAAAGACTTCAAGACACTTATCAAAATACTTCTACTTAACAAAAATGCTTACAATTACATCCTCGTTCAGTTTCATCAACAATTCTACTTGTATGCACCCGTATTCGTACTCGTACAATACACAGCTTTTAAATGTATGTACTATTGGTATATACACTCCAATGATCAGCTCTTAGCAGCCCATGTGAGTCACCTAACACATGTGGGAACCATCATTTGGCAACTAGCATGAAATATCTCATAAAATTACAAAAATATTAGTAATCATTCATGACTTATTTACAAGTAAACAAAATTACACATCCTTTATATCTAATCCATATACCAACGACCAAAAACACCTACAAAAACTTTCATTCTTTAATTTTCTTCATCTAATTGATCTCTCTCAAGTTCTATCTTCAAGTTCTAAGTGTTCTTCATAAATTCTATAAGTTCTAGTTTCATAAAATCAAGAATACTTCCAAGTTTGCTAGCTTACTTCCAATCTTGTAAAGTGATCATCCAACCTCAAGAAATCTTTCTTATTTATAGTAATATATCTTTCTAATACAAGGTAATACTCATATTCAAACTTTAATTCAATTTCTATAACTATAACAATCTTATTTCAAGTGGAAATCTTACTTGAACTTGTTTTTGTGTCATGATTCTGCTTCAAGAACTTTCAAGCCATCTAAGGATCCTTTGAAGCTAGATCTATTTTTCTCATTTCCAGTAGGTTTACCTACTAAAATTAAGGTAGTAATTATGTTCATAACATCATTCGATTCATACATATAAAACTATCTTATTCGAAGATTTAAACTTATAATCACTAGAACATAGTTTAGTTAATTCTAAACTTGATCGCAAATAAAGTTAATCCTTCTAACTTGACTTTTAAAATCAACTAAACACATGTTCTATATCTTTATGATATGCTAACTTAATGATTTAAAACTTGGAAACACGAAAAAAACACCGTAAAACCGGACATACGCCGTTGTAGTAACACCGCGGGCTGTTTTGGGTTTGATAATTAAAAACTATGATAAACTTTGATTTAAAAGTTGTTCTTCTGGGAAAATGATTTTTCTTATGAACATGAAACTATATCCAAAAATCATGGTTAAGCTCAAAGTGGAAGTTTGTTTTTCAAAATGGTCATCAAGACGTCGTTCTTTCGACTGAAATGACTACCTCTTACAAAAACGACTTGTAACTTATATTTCCGACTATAAACCTATACTTTTTCTGTTTATATTCATATAATAGAGTTCAATATGAAACCATAGCAATTTGATTCACTCAAAACGGATTTAAAACGAAGAAGTTATGGGTAAAACAAGATTGGATATTTTTTGATTGTTGTAGCTACGGGAAATATTGTAACAATTTTATACAAATCATATCCTAGCTAACTTATATTGTATTATACATGTATTCTAATATATTATGTAATCTTGGGATACCATAGACACGAATACAATGTTTTGACATATCATATCGACCCATCTATATATATATTTCGGAACAACCATAGACACTCTATATGCAGTAATGTTGGAGTTAGTTATACAGGGTTGAGGTTGATTCCAAAATATTATATACTTTGAGTTGTGATCTAGCCTGAGGCTTGTATACACGAGGTCGTGGATTGATTCGAGATAGTATATATTGCTTTATTTCTGTACATCTAACTGTGGACAACTAGTTGTAGGTTACTAACGAGGACAGCTGACTTAATAAACTTAAAATAGTAAAACGTATTAAAAATGTTGTAAATATATTTTGAACATACTTTGATATATATGTACATATATGTTATAGGTTCGTGAATCGACCAGTGGCTAAGTTTTACTTCTCGACGAAGTAAATCTGTGAAAGTGAGTTATAGTCCCACTTTTAAAATCTAATATTTTTGGGATGAGAATACATGCAGCTTTTTAAATGTTTTACAAAATAGACACAAGTACATGAAACTACTTTCTATGGTTGAACGATCGAAGCCGAATATGCCCCTTTTTACTTGGTAACCAAAGAATTTGTAAACCAGTCTACTAATTGACGCGAATCCTAAAGATAGATCTATTGGGCTCAACAAACCCCATCCATTGTAGCGGATGCTTTAGTACTTCAAGTTTTTATATCATGTCCGATGGATGTCCCGGAATGATGGGGATATTCTTATATGCATCTTGTTAATGTCGGTTACCAGGTGTTCACCATATGAATGATTTTTATCTCTATGTATGGGATGTATATTGAAATATGAAATCTTGTGGTCTATTATTATGATTTGATAATATATAGGTTAAACCTATAACTCACCAATATTTTTGTTGACGTTTTAAGCATGTTTATTCTCAGGTGATTATTAAGAGCTTCCGCTGTTGCATACTAAAATAAGGACAAGATTTGGAGTCCATGCTTATATGATATTATGTAAAAACTGCATTCAAGAAACTTATTTTTGATGTAATATATTCTTATTGTAAACCATTATGTAATGGTCGTGTGTAAACGGTATATTTTAGATTATCATTATTTGATAATCTACGTAATGCTTTTTAAACCTTTATCGATAAAATAAAGGTTATGGTTGTTTTAAAAATGAATGCAGTCTTTGAAAAACGTCTCATATAGAGGTCAAAACCTCGCGATGAATTCAATTAATATGGAACGTTTATAATCAATATGAACGGGACATTTCATAAATGACATTATGTAATAGGATAAAAAGATATAACACTAGTGTGGTTAATCTTATTTCAAGTTTAAAATGTCATTAAGATGTCATTAGGTGTGATTAGTAAAAATTAACATCTTTTGGTTCAAAACATTTTTGTAATAAATATAGATGTTTAAAAAGGTTTTGTAAAATATTACAACTATTATAAGTATGTTTAAAAAGGTTTTGTAAAATATAGATGCCTCAAAGTGGTCTAACTTAAAGTGGTTGAATTTGGTAACAGAGAAAACTGCGGTCGAGCTGCGGTTAACCGTGAGGTTAGCCGTGGATTAACAGTTTTAAAAAAACTTAAATTCGTGGGTACGGGACATACACGGTCAGGTTCACGGTCGACCATGGTGCAGCCGCATGTCACTTTTACCAAGTTAGTTATTTATGTGACGACCCAGAAATTTTCGACCAAATCTAAACTTATATATTTCCGACACGATAAGAAAAATCTGTAAAGTTGAGTCTTAAAATTCTTGAACTGATTACATGGATTCAATTACCCTTTGACTATTCCCGACGATTCACGAACAATTATTTATAACTACATGGGTGTGTATATATGTGTGTGTGTGTGTGTGTGTGTGTGTGTGTGTGTGTGTGTGTATTATAGTGTGAAATAACGAATACCAATTAATATGTAGAATTGAATATGTAAAATAATATAATAAGGTTGTTATTAAAATAAATAAATAAATATATATATATATATATATATATATATATATATATATATATATATATATATATATATATATATATATATATATATATATATATATATATATATATATATATATATATATATATGATTATTATACATAATCATTATTATATGTATATTATAATATATAAAATTTATAAATAATAAGTATTCAAAAGAAGTTATTACATATTATATGTAATCAAAAGTTAAAGTATAAAGGTCATATTAATATTATGATTGTTACTTTCATAATTATTATTAATGGCAGCATTAATAGTTGTATTATTAATAATATTATGTCTAACATGAAATAGATATCTATATATATGAAATCTGATATAAGTTGTTATATTGTCAAAAATTATTAGTAATATCATATTAATATTAATCTTATATTATTAATATTATTATTATTTATAATAGTAAGGGTATTATTATTTATTGTGATATTTATTAGTGAACAAGATTAATTGAAATATAAATACAAATATATACAGATACTATAAAAACAGATATTCATGTATATATATAAATACATGTAATTCGTAAATGCAGATAAATACAGGTATTAAGATCAATAACATTATATAAAAATAGATATACACATCATACGGAATATATATACATTATATACATGATATTTAATAATATAAATAGGTATTGAAAATATGATAATCATAATCAGTTACACTTACCTATCATCCTATTATAAATTTCGATTCTTGTCTGCTTAATTGAAGGAACGAAATCAGTTAACCAACCTAATCTATTTTTATATTTTCTTTTTATTTCTTTATCTCCCTGTTATTGTTTGAGATGTAAAAGGCGACACCCATATACAACTGGCATATATATAATCGATATCTACTTATTTATTTATATTATTTTTTTCTTAATATGTTTCTTGTCCCTGATAATCTGTCGAGCCATCTTCTTATTATATCAATCAAATGGAAGATTTAAATTGTGTATTTATCAATCATACACTGCCTCCTTTGCTCCAAAAATCTTCGAGGTTAAACAGATTTTTTATTTATTTATTTATAAAGCTCGATAAACTCTGTAAATATACTTTTTGGTGAAAACTCGAATTCGATCACAATTCCAAGAAGTAGTATTGCAGCTTCGTTAGGATTATGTTACTCAAACTTTATGCAAAATCTCAGACTTCAATTCAACATATTCATCACGAATTTGGAAGTCAAAGTTAAAAATTTAAAAGTCAAACTTTTCTTTTTATCATGAAATTCGAATTTGTTCTTGTGTTTCTGTTTCAATTAAGAATGGATAAATATTTTAGGAGGGATTTGAAACTTATGTTGTGTTATAATCTTTGGCTAAAACCTCATCGAATTCAAAATCAAATCCTTTTTTTTTAAAACCCAGCGACGAGCTGTAGGTCTTCGTTTTATTTTTTTTGCCAACCAAATTAATCAGTTATAATTGTTTATGTGCTGATTAGTAAATCCTAAAATCATAATTGTATTTATAATTATGAGTAAGTGGATTTTGGTTGATTTGATCTTGTTATTGATGAAGAAGATGATAGAATTCGTTTAAGGGTTAAATAAATATGAGGTGAGGATAATATAAGAAAAGCAGACGCAAAGGAGTGGCAGGGTGTTAGTTTCAGGAAGTGAGAGGTCTCGGGTTCGAGCCTGACGGATGGCATTATTTTTTTTGTAACTCGATTTTTGAGGTAGTTTCCATTTTTTTATTATTATTTTTATTTTTATTATTATTATTATTATTATTATTATTATTATTATTATTATTATTATTATTATTATTATTATAGATTGTTATTGTTATTATTGTTATTATTGATTGATATTACTATTATTAAGTAGTAGTATTATTATTAGCATTATTATTAGCATTTAGGATTAATATTAATATCATTATCGAAATTATTATTATTACAAGATTATTAATGTTTACCATCACTATGATTATTATAAGAATTATTACGAATAAGATTTATTTTTATTATTGTTGGTATGAAAATTATACAAACTATTATAATTATCATTAACATTAGTATTAGTAGCATTTTAGAATTTTTATTATTATTAACAAAAGTATTATTATTAAAACTATCATTAGAAATAAGACTGTTATAATTATTATTATTATTAAGTATTAGGTATTATTATCAAAATTATTATTTTCATTACCATTGCTATTAAATTATTTATTTTATTATAAACTACTGTTATTATCATTATTATGAGATTCATTATAAAAACTATCATTAATAGTATCATTTATAGAATTATTAACACTATTATCATTATTATTAATATTATCATTATAATCAAATACGAATTTTAGTTACTATTATTAATATTATATATTATTATGTATATAAAAATACACTTATAAGTAATATTACGTATAAGTATGAATTAATTATATTAACAATCTTTATATAGATACTCATATATAACCATTTAGGTATTTTATATATATATATATATATATATATATATATATATATATATATATATATATATATATATATATATATATAACTATGCAAATAATTTTTTTTTTAAAATATATATATACAAATTAAATATATAATATACAAAGCTATACTATATGAAATTGTTTGATTACGAGTATGTGTTTTAATAAACATATGAACAATATAGGTTCGTGAATCCAAGGCCAACCCTACACTTGTTAAATGTCGTCGTATGTATTTTTACTACAAAATACAGTATGGTGAGTTCATTTGATTCTCTTTTACTCTTTACATTTTTGGGACTGAGAATACATGCCGTGTTTTTATAACTGTTTCCTAAATACTTTTGAGATATATTTTTGAACTGAGAATACATGAACTGCTTTTATAAATGATTGGCGAAATAGACACAAATACTCAAAACTACATTCTATGATAGAATTATTTGAATTCAGAGGTTCGATTTAGTAGTTAACGGAGAGATGATTTTGTATTGCGTACACATTAGCTGCCGTTTTAACTACCATCGGCGGGATGATTTTGCATTGCACGCACGCACTAGCCCCCGATGTATTATATTGTATTATAGTCGACTTTGTAGTTGGTAACGGAGGGATGATTTTGCATTGCGTACGCATTAGCCCCCGTTTCAGCTACCCTCGGAGGGATGATTTTGCATTGCGTACGCATTAGCCCCCGTTGTAAGAATTATATTGTATTAACTACCACGGTGAGATGATTTTGTCATTGCACTATGCATTAGCTAGATGATTTTGTCATTGCACTACGCATTAGCTACCGTTGGTGAGTTGTTTGAAAGGTTCCGGTGTTCTTCATTTGAATGATTTTACAGCAGGAATAGACCTGCACAAGATTGTTTTCTAATTATGAGTATCTTGTGGTCTATTAAAATGATGAATTTTATTGTTTATGATAAACTAATGAACTCACCAACCTTTTGGTTGACACTTGAAAGCATGTTTATTCTCAGGTATGAAAGAAATCTTTCGCTATGCATTTGCTCATATTAGAGACATTACTTGGAGTCATTCATGACATATTTCAAAAGACATTGCATTCAAGTCGTCGAGTTCATCAAGATTATTATTAAGTCAATTAGAGTTGGATGTATTATGAAATGGTATGCATACTGTCAACTTTCGATGAAAAGAAAGTTTGTCTTTTAAAAATGAATGCAATGTTGTAAAATGTATCATATAGAGGTCAAATACCTCGCGATGTAATCAACTATAGTGAATCATTTATAATGTATATGAACGGGGCATTTCAGTTGGTATCAGAGCGGTGGTCTTAGTGAACCAGGTCTTGTATTAGTGTGTCTAACTGATAGTTGTTTAGATGCATTAGTGGGTCTGGACTTCAACCGTGTCTGCATGTCAAAAGTTTTGCTTATCATTTAGTGTCGAAAATTTTTTGCTTATCATCCTTAAAGTCTAGACACGTCTTACTGCCTCTATTGCATAGACAGTGTATAGATAAATTCATATATTAGCATATCTGTTATTGTTACCTTTGCCTGACAGCTTCCGTAGATTCTTCCGTAACTTATGGGATTTTAGTATTATATATGCATATGTAAATTATGTATTGCAGGGTACTAATCTACAGCCTATAATCTATTTCTTATCGAAAATCCTTCATCTGATCGTACGAGATGAATCCCTCAACCAGTTCGAGTCCCTTAGATTCCGATAGCTATTCCGATAGTTATTCTGACAGCTATTCTGACATGGATATTCACCTAAGCTCCGAAAGCAGTGTAAATGAAATAGATTAACCATAGTCATCTTCAATTTTGGATGAATTGGGGATGAGTTCGTAGTCGACTTAACTGAAGGAGATGAGAAGAAGGCGATCCTTTCCACCCACCAACCTGCACTCTTAGCGATGACCCTGAAGCACTTACAGGCGAATCAGTCCGAAACACCATTTTCACCCTCCTCTCCAGGATATCTCGTAACTATTATATATTATCCACAAATTCTAAACCTTATTCATTCGCTCGTTCCGACCGACAATCATCCCAGAATAATATAAGGAGTCAACGAACTTCGCGCTCGAGTAATCAATTTGGAAAATATGGTGCAAAACTTATCAGCTTTAGCAACATCACCGACATCAACAGAACCACCAGCAACAACACCCGTACCATCAACAACACACGTCTCAACATCACAATCCATACCTCGAACTTAATCATCGTTCTACAAATTGTTCTACATCATTTATCTTCGTTCTGCATAACGATTATGTAATTTCTAATATTTTAGAGATTATATATTCTAGTTCTAATGGTAAATCAAATGAGATTAATATCATATTAACTCATTAAATCCATGACTACATCTGAAGAAAATATATATGTATATATATTTTCATAAAGATTGTAATTAAAAATTCTTTCGTACAAACTGTTAATGGTGAAAATATTTTAATGGGTAGGTAATACCCGAGGAATATTTAGTTTTCACATTAGTAAGTTACACTGTACATTCTTTGAATCTAATTCAACAGTCATTTACAATCCTACTTACACCCACAGCTATACGAATCCGTTCACCACAGAGTAACCATTTTCATTCAATTTTATAATTGGATTTTGACTTATTAGAATCCAACAAGTGGCATAATGAAGAAAATATTTGACAAAATAAAATTTGTTAGAAACAAACAAATTACCTATGAGAAATTTTGTTAAGAATCCATGCTAACAAAATCCTAGCTAACTGTTCCTAGCTAACTGTTAATTCCGTATTACCTTTTATTTATCACAATTTATTTATCACAATTTTAATTCTCGCAATTTTATTTATCGTCATTTAATTTCTGTTATTTATTTTACGTACTTTAAATATCGGGACACGTATACAAGGTTTTGACATATCATATCGACGCATCTATATATATTATTTGGAATAACCATAGACAATCTATATGTAGTAATGTTTGAGTTAGCTATACAGGGTTGAGGTTGATTCTAGAATAATATATATACTTTAAGTTGTGATCGAGTCTGAGACATGTACACGGGTCACGATACGTATTAATTAATTCGAATATTATATATTAAACTATATATGAATGATTAGACTGTTAACTGTAGACTATCGACTGTGGACGAATAATATTGGACAATTAAAATGAATTAAAAAATTGATTATAACATATGAAACTAAACATTCTTCAAGTTTGCCACTTGATTTCATCTTAAACTTCATTTGTATCTTGACAATTACAATATGCGTTCAAACCTTTCATGATCTTGAAAACACCTCAATCGAGAGAATGAATCAACCGCACTTCATCTATAGAAGAAAAGATTGATGCATATAGTTATGCACCTGAAAACACCCGGAACTGAGTAAACGTTTAACACGTATCTGTGCTAGCTCCTTTGGCGTTGTTATTACCGAAAATAACTTTGCAATCCCTTTCCAAAGTAGCCAATTTTGTCACAGCTCCAGCAAGTCAACTTTGACTTTTCGTTCGAAACAACCTTATTATAACCTTGACATATATGTGTGCTCTTTTATTGTTACCGGGAAACCTTTTATATTCCATCATGTTACCAGCAGACGTACCAGCAACCTCGTTGCTCCTTGGCTTAAATTCCTTTGATAAATCACTATATTTATCTATTGAAGTCTTATCATGAACTCATCGGCATCTTGTTACGAGAATTGCCATACCAAGTATGGGGAAATCAGCAATCAGTATTTTGAATCTCGCAGCGTTTCTACATCAAAAGTTATATATACATATAACATTTATTCCTTAGAATTATGATCTCACATCCTGAAGCTCTGAACAAATTACCAGAACTAAACTTGTACATAAAGAATCCAGATGATTCTGTTTCTGATGAAATCTTTAGCGAATACCTTGCTTCTGAATCTAAACCCTTACGGATAAATCTTCTTCATCATCCTTCGAAATTAGAAATTCTAAGATATCATCGTATCTTTCATTATAAATATCCTCGATATTTCTGAAGATATTTTCATAACTAATCTTATCTGAAGTCATTTATCTCTTCGCGTTGTCAGTGTTACATCATATAAGAAACTATTTAGTTTCTATATTCTGTAAATTTTCTAGTTTAAATTATGAATGTTTTTAAAGTAGTGTTGGGAACTGAAGCATGAGTTAGTATATTATAATGACACTTGATCAACGTGATTATATTACAGTAAGTCATGCTGAGTTTCTAATGAAATGTGATGATTCACAGACCATAACGTCATCATGTGCCATGTTACACGACTCTTACTTTCTATCTAATCTCTAAACATATCAAGAACATATATTCTTGATAGTTCTATCCTTAATGATTCTGGTAAATTGACAAATCAAATCGTGCAATTACGTTCATTCTTGTCTACACCATTAAGTTCATTCAAAACTCCATATTTACGAATTCTGGACCTTTACTCGCTTTAATAGAGGTCGAGAAGATAATAAAAAGGAAAAGAGCTCCAAAATATAAGAGAAAATATAAAGCCCAATAACAACACGAAAATTACAAACCGTGTATATCAATGTTTATCGCAACATAAAGACACGAAAAAATTAAAAACATTATAACCCCAAGGGCGAAGTAGAAGAAAGCAGATTCCTCCGGTGGAAGTTGGAAAAGGATAATGATTGTTGTGATAGTAAGGATAAGGACAAGGATTAGAACTGGATTAAGCATTTTCACAATCTTTTGGATGTATGAACTAAGAAAGAAAGTATAGGAATGGAGAGAATAATGGAACGGAAGAGTTTAATTTATAATGGGAATATCAGACAGAGTAATCGAAGAAGATCACCGTATTTAATTATAGAGATCTTAATTTCCTTACTCGCCGAAGAATCAAATCTTATAGATTTCCTAGATTTTCTTTAAATCCCTTGAATTCCGGAATTCAATCCTGACTATGTCAAAAGTTAAAACGAATCTACCTTTACTCATTTCAATCTTTTGTGATAGCTTCACTCGTACTTTTCGAGTAATCGAATTGTTTTATCCATATTACTCTATGGTGATAAAACCTTATTTATCAACTCATATTTGTCATGAAAATATTTTTATTGTTAGCAATGACCATCTCAATCAAGTTTCGGGACGAAATTTCTTTAACGGGTAGGTACTGTGACGACTCGGAAATTTCTGACCAAATTTAAACTTATATATTTCTGACACGATAAGCAAAGTCTGTAAAGTTGAGTCTTAAAATTCTTGAACTGTTTACATGGATTCAATTACCCTTTGACTATTACCGACGATTCACGAACAATTATTTATAACTACATGGGTGTGTATGTGTGTGTGTGTGTGTGTGTGTGTGTGTGTATATATATATATATATATATATATGTGTGTGTGTGTGTGTGTGTGTGTGTGTGTATGTGTGTGTGTGTGTGTGTGTATTATAGTGTGAAATAACGAATACCAATTAATATGTAGAATTGAATATGTAAAATAATATAACAAGGTTGTTATTAAAATAAATATATATAAATATTTATGATTATTATACATAATCATTATTATATGTATATTATAATATATAAAATTTATAAATAATAAGTATTCAAAAGAAGTTATTGCATATTATATGTAATCAAAAGTTAAAGTATAAAGGTCATATTAATATTATGATTGTTACTTTCATAATTATTATTAATGGCAGCATTAATAGTTGTATTATTAATAATATTATGTCTAACATGAAATAGATATCTATATATATGAAATCTGATATAAGTTGTTATATTGTCAAAAATTATTACTAATATCATATTATTATTAATCTTATATTTTTAATATTATTATTATTTATAATAGTAAGGGTATTATTATTTATTGTGATATTTATTAGTGAACAAGATTAATTGAAATATAAATACAAATATATATACAGATACTATAAAAATAGATATTCATGTATATATATAAATACAGGTAATTCATAAATGCAGATAAATACAGGTATTAAGATCAATAACATTATATAAAAATAGATATATACATCATACGAAATATATATACATGATATACATGATATTTAATAATATAAATAGGTATTGAAAAATATGAGAATCATAATCAGTTACACTTACCTATCATCCTATTATAAATTTCGATTCTTGTCTGCTTAATTGAAGGAACGAAATCAGTTAACTAACCTAATCTATTTTTATATCTTTTTATTTCTTTATATCCCTGTTATTGTTTGAAATGTAAAAGGCGACACCCATACACAACTGGCATATATATAATCGATATCCACTTATTTATTTATATTATTTTTTTCTTAATCTGTTTCTTGTCCGTGATAATCTGTCGAGCCATCTTCTTATTATATCAATCAAATTATGGAAGATTTAAATTGTGCATTTATCAATCATACACTGCCTCCTTTGCTCCAAAAATCTTCGAGGTTAAACAGATTTATTTATTTATTTATAAAGCTCGATAAACTCTGTAAATATACTTTTTGGTGAAAAGTCGAATTCGAACACAATTCCAAAAAGTAGTATTGCAGCTTCTATAGGATTATGTTACTCAAACTTTATGCAAAATCTCAGACTTCAATTCAACATATTCATCACGAATTTGGAAGTCAAAGTTAAAAATTTAAAAGTCAAACTTTTCTTTTTTCATGAAATTCGAATTTGTTCTTGTGTTTCTGTTTCAATTAAGTATGGATAAATATCTTAGGAGGGAATTGAAACTTATGTTGTGTTATAATCTTTGGCTAAAACCTCATCGAATTCAAAATCAAATCCTTTTTTTTTTAAACCCAGCGACGAGCTGTAGGCCTTCGTTTTATTTTTTTTGCCAACCAAATTAATCAGTTATAATTGTTTATGTGCTGATTAGTAAATCCTAAAATCATAATTGTATTTATAATTAAGAGTAAGTGGATTTTGGTTGATTTGATCTTGTTATTGATGAAGAAGATGATAGAATTCATTTAAGGGTTAAATAAATATGAGGTGAGGATAATATAAGAAAAGTAGACGCAGAGGACTGGCAGGGTGTTAGTGTCGGGAAGCGAGAGGTCTCGGGTTCGAGCCCGGCGGATGTAGTGACCCGAACTTTTCCATGTTTATATATATATTAAATGAAATTGTTATTTACATGATTAAGTGTTTCCAACATGTTAAGCAATCAAACTTGTTAAGACTTGATTAATTGAAATAGGTTTCATATAGACAATTGACCACCCAAGTTGACCGGTGATTCACAAACGTTAAAACTTGTAAAAACTATACGATGACATATATATGGTTATGTATATATAGTTAACATGATTTTATTATAAGTATGTATCTCATTAGGTATTTTAACAATGAGTTATATACATAAAAATGAGACTATTAATTTAAGAAACTCGAAAACGATATATATAACGATTATCGTTATAACAACGTCTTACTAGGTACATATGAATTATATTAAGATATTGATACACTTGGTTAATTATGTTAAATGATAAGTAAATATATTATTAAGTGTATTAACAATGAAATACATATGTAAAAATAAGACTACTAACTTAATGATTTCGAAACGAGACATATATGTAACGATTATCGTTGTAACGGCATTTAACTGTATATATATCATACTAATATATATTATATATCATAATATCATGATAATATAACAATTTAACATCTCATTTGTTATAATAAACAATGGGTTAACAAAATTCAACAAGATCGTTAACCTAAAGGTTTCAAAACAACATTTACATGTAACGACTAACGATGACTTAACGACTCAGTTAAAATGTATATACATGTAGTGTTTTAATATGTATTCATACACTTTTGAAAGACTTCAAGACACTTATCAAAATACTTCTACTTAACAAAAATGCTTACAATTACATCCTCATTCAGTTTCATCAATAATTCTACTCGTATGCACCCGTATTCGTACTCGTACAATACACAGCTTTTAGATGTATGTACTATTGGTATATACACTCCAATGATCAACTCTTAGCAGCCCATGTAAGTCACCTAACACATGTGGGAACCATCATTTGGCTACTAGCATGAAATATCTCATAAAATTACAAAAATATGAGTAATCATTCATGACTTATTTACATGAAAACAAAATTACATATCCTTTATATCTAATCCATACACCAATGACCAAAAACACCAACAAACACTTTCATTCTTCAATTTTCTTCATCTAATTGATCTCTATCAAGTTCTATCTTCAAGTTCTAAGTGTTCTTCATAAATTCCAAAAGTTCTAGTTTCATAAAATCAAGAATACTTCCAAGATTGCAAGTTTACTTCCAAGTTATATCTATATGATATGCTAACTTAATGATTTAAAACCTAGAAACACGAAAAACACCATAAAACCGGATTTACGCCGTCGTAGTAACACCGCGGGCTGTTTTGGGTTAGTTAATTAAAAACTATGATAAACTTTGATTTAAAAGTTGTTATTTTGGGAAAATGATTTTTATTATGAACATGAAACTATATCCAAAAATTATGGTTAAACTCAAAGTGGAAGTATGTTTTCTAAAATGGTCATCTAGACGTCATTCTTTCGACTGAAATGACTACCTTTACAAAAATGACTTGTAACTTACTTTTCCGACTATAAACCTATACTTTTTCTGTTTAGATTCATCAAATAAAGTTCAATATGAAACTATAGCAATTTGATTCACTCAAAACGGATTTAAAATGAAGAAGTTATGGGTAAAACAAGATTGGATAATTTTTCTCATTTTAGCTACGTGAAAATTGGTAACAAATCTATTTCAACCATAACTTAATCAACTTGTATTGTATATTATGTTTTCTTGAGATACCATAGACACGTATACAATGTTTCGACCTATCATGTCGATACATCTATATATATTTCGGAACAACCATAGACACTCTATATGTGAATGTTGGAGTTAGCTATACAGGGTTGAGGTTGATTCCAAAATATATATAGTTTGATTTGTGATCAATATTGAGATACGTATACACTGGGTCGTGGATTGATTCAAGATAATATTTATCGATTTATTTCTGTACATCTAACTGTGGACAACTAGTTGTAGGTTACTAACGAGGACAGCTGACTTAATAAACTTAAAACATCAAAATATATTAAAAGTGTTGTAAATATATTTTGAACATACTTTGATATATATGTATATATTGTTATAGGTTCGTGAATCAACCAGTGGCCAAGTCTTACTTCCCGACGAAGTAAAAATCTGTGAAAGTGAGTTATAGTCCCACTTTTAAAATCTAATATTTTTGGGATGAGAATACATGCAGGTTTTATAAATGATTTACAAAATAGACACAAGTACGTGAAACTACATTCTATGGTTGAATTATCGAAATTGAATATGCCCCTTTTTATTAAGTCTGGTAATCTAAGAATTAGGGAACAGACACCCTAATTGACGCGAATCCTAAAGATAGATCTATTGGGCCTAACAAACCCCATCCAAAGTACCAGATGCTTTAGTACTTCGAAATTTATATCATATCCGAAGGGTGTCCCGGAATGATGGGGATATTCTTATATATGCATCTTGTTAATGTCGGTTACTAGGTGTTCACCATATGAATGATTTTTATCTCTATGTATGGGATGTGTATTGAAATATGAAATCTTTTGGTCTATTGTTACGATTTGATATATATAGGTTAAACCTATAACTCACCAACATTTTTGTTGACGTTTAAAGCATGTTTATTCTCAGGTGAATACTAAGAGCTTCCGCTGTTGCATACTAAAATAAGGACAAGATTTGGAGTCCATGTTTGTATGATATTGTGTAAAAACTGCATTTAAGAAACTGATTTCGATGTAACATATTTGTATTGTAAACCATTATGTAATGGTCGTGTGTAAACAGGATATTTTAGATTATCATTATTTGATAATCTACGTAAAGCTTTTTAAACCTTTATTTATGAAATAAAGGTTATGGTTTGTTTTAAAAATGAATGCAGTCTTTGAAAAACGTCTCATATAGAGGTCAAAACCTCGCAACGAAATCAATTAATATGGAACGTTTTTAATCAATAAGAACGGGACATTTCAGTTGGTATCAGAGTGTTGGTCTTAGAGAACCAGAAAATTTGCATTAGCGTGTCTTATCGAGTTTGTTAGGATGCATTAGTTAGTCTGGACTTCGACCGTGTTTTCTTTAAAAATGATTGCTTAACATTTTTGTTGGAAACTATATATTATTAACTTGTATATATTATGTGATATATTAATCTCTTAACATGTTTGATATTGTGTGATAGATGTCTACCTCTAGCACAAATCCCATTGACTCACCTAATAATAACGAACAGTCGAATATATATTGGACTGATTCACAAGTTCCCGAAGAAGAACCGAAAGAAAAATCAGAACCGGAAGAAGAATCAGAACCGGAAGAGGAGGAACCGGAGGAGGAAATAGAACCGGTGGGGGAAATAATAAAATGGTTAAGTAAAAGAAAATCCTCAACCAACCGACCAAGGTTAGTTATGGTCAATGGTGTTTCCGCCAAGGAAGCAAAATATTGGGAGGATTACCAATTCTCCGATGAATCGAATTCCGACGAGAATTCCGATGATGTTATAGAAATTACCCCAACTGAATTTAAAAAGGCAAAAGAAAATAATAAGGGAAAGGGCATAAAAATAGAGAAATCTAATTCCAACCCCGATGAACTTTATATGTATCGTCAACCCCCGAAGCCCTTAAGTTATAACAATGACCCGGGAACCTCTAAACCACCAGGTTTTTCTAAACCAATGTGGAAAACGACGGCTCGTATTAGGGGAACATCATATATCCCTAGAAACATGGCAAAACGAACCAAAACTGAAGAAGAAGAAACGAGCGAGTCGGAATAAGATAGTTGTATTCGTGTGGTGTAATATATGTAATATAGTGTGCTTATGCTTTATGATATATGTAAAAATTGCTTGTATTAATAAGTAATTTTTTTTATGAATCTAACTCTTGTCTATTTTACAGTTTAAAAACACAAAATGGATAGACAACTCAATATTTTAAGAGACCTACCCGGAGACATGATTGATGAAATCTTGTCTAGAGTCGGTCAGAATTCCTCGGCACAACCATCTTGTATCAAATTTATTGTGTGCTATATTTCATGCTATATGTAAAATAAGCGGTATTGTAAGTTTGTAAAATGTTGTGTAAAAGTTTGAACGCGAAATATTATTATAATCAGTTTTTCATATAGAATTGTAGTAGTTGAATTGTATATTAGCTACTAAGTATGAACTTAACGGGTAGGTACTACCCGAATTTAAACTTATAAAACGCTAATATGAAGAAAAAGCTTTTATAAATGAGTTCATATTATGCTACGAAATACTATTAACTACTCTTAATATTCTGTATGATTAACTTGTTCCGTTTGACTATTTTGAAGGAAATGGCACCGACTACTCGACACACCGTGAATATGAATGAAGAGGAATTTCGTACTTTTCTAGCTTCAAACATAGCCGCAGTACAGGCTGTGCTACATACCAACAATAATCTTGGATCTAGCTGTGAAGACCCGTCCTAATCCATCCGGACGAAGTCCATATCGATTATAAACGATTCACAACAGTTGATTACATCGCGAGGTACTTGACCTCTATATGATACATTTTACAAACATTTCATTCGTTTTTGAAAAGACAATCTTTCATTACATCGAAAGTTAACGGCATGCATACCATTTCATAATACATCTAACTATAATTGACTTAATAATAATCATGATGAACTCAACGACTCGAATGCAACGTCTTTTGAAATATGCCATGAATGACTCCAAGTAATGTCTCTAATATGAGCTAATGCACAGCGGAAGATTTCTTTCATACCTGAGAATAAACATGCTTTAAAGTGTCAACCAAAAGGTTGGTGAGCTCATTAGTAATCATTTCCATCATTTTAATAGACCACAAGATTTCATATTTCTATTTCTCATAAACATACGTCCCATGCATAGAGACAAAAATATCATTCATATGGATTGAATACCTGCTTACCGACATTCACAATATGCATATATGAATATCCCCATCATTTCGGGATCCTCCTTCGGACATGATATAAATTTCAAAGTACTAAAGCATCCGGTACTTTGGATGAGGCTTGTTAGGCCCGATAGATCTATCTTTAGAGTTCGCGTCAATTAGGGTGTCTGTTCCCTAATTCTTAGATTACCAGACTTAATAAAAAGGGGCATATTCGGTTTAATAATTCACCCATAGAATGTAGTTTCGATTACTTGTGTCTATTTCGTAAAACAGTTATAAAAGCAGCGCATGTATTCTCAGTCCCAAAAATATATATTGCAAAAGCATTTAAAAACGGATTAATGAAACTCACCATACTGTATTTTGTAGTAAAAATACATATGACGTCATTTAACAAGTGTAGGGTTGACCTCGGATTCACGAACCTATATCATTTGTGTATATATATTAATTCACATAATCGTAATCGAATAAGTTTATATATATAATTTATTAGTGATATTATTTTTATATTAATAATATATATATATATATATATATATATATATATATATATATATATATATATATATATATATATATATTTTATATATATTCCTTCTATATAATACAAATATTTTGTTATGTTATATGCGTTAAATAAATATATTTATGTATTTCATTTGTTTATCAAAACAGTAGTTATACTTATTTTAAGTTAATATTAGTAAAAATAATGATAATATCGTTAATAATATACGTATGTTAATAATAACTTTATTAGTGATATTAACAATGATATTAATAATAATAATACTTTGTAAAAATATAAGTTTTACAGTTAATTATAGTTATGATAATGATTTTAATAATGTTAATGATAACAGTAATACTAGTAACAATTATAATATCTATAATAATAATCCTTTCACTAATAGTAGTAATAATAATATTAACAATAATAATAATACCTATGACAATAATAATAACAATGATAATAATAATAATATTAATAATAAAGATACTAATAATGATAATAATAATAAAAATAATAATGATGATAATATTAATTTTAATAATAAATACTACCTTTAAAAGCTTTTCCCAACAAAATGCCCCAAACCAGATTCGAACCCATGACCTCTCGTTCAAAGACCCACACTCTAACCAATGCTCTGCTAATATATTTCTGTTTTAAATCTCAGTCTAATCTTTATAACTCGTTAACTTCAGCCCAACAGGAAATATATCTTCAACCATTTTCTCTTCTCTGTTCCATTTCACCTTCTTTTTCTAAAAAGAAAACGTCACAGCCGAGGTTCGAACAAGCAACCTCTCGCTCAATTCAATAACACTCTAAACCAGCCGAACCATCTTGCCTTTCTAGTTTAGTACCCGACTTCTATCTATAAAACCCGTATCTTTTTATATTTTTGGCCCAATCTCCTTTCGGTCCAATGTAAAAACCAATCATGGCCCAATTTGTTAAGTAATTCACTTAACTTAATCATTGATCCAGTAATTAAAATAAAACGTGGCTGGTGCATAATCAAATAACATTGTAGGGTTAAATGAAGAATTTAAAAAAATCATAGTGGCAGACAAGGAATCTCATTTCCTCTTCATCATCATCTGTTTATCATCTATAATCGCCAATATCTTCTCTTTTCTATTTTTAACATCATCTATATTATTATCAATCTCATCATCCTCAATATCATATACTGTGCGAATCCTCCTTATCATTATTACATCTTCAACCTCCATCATCATCGTATGATCATCATGGCCTTATGTAGTCGTTACACTAGCAGCGTAGCAGCAAGGTGTCTGCAACCGTGGAGTGGAGTTCGAAATGGAAACAAACAAACAAGAACGTATAGTCGTAAGACAATATCCTTCGAACAAAACGTGTAATGTTTTGTTTATTATTACTGTTTATTATCTTCTCCCGTTTATTATAGAAACAATAACAGAAAAAAAATATACGGCAGAAGAATATTTAGTAGTGATCGAAACGAAATGATTTTCAGTGATGGTTTTGTAGAGTTCTTTGAATAATCAATATTACGGCAGCCATCATGATCAAATGGGAATAGTGGCAGGTTCTTGAGGAGGATAATCAACGGTAACAAGAAGTAACAACAAAGGTTTGGAAGGGTTCGTGGTGGTTGTGGTTAGGTTGTAACCGAAGTTGAAACAGAAACAAAATACAAAAATAACATCAAGTATCTATCGTGTATAATGTTGATTGTGATGGTTCCTGGATGGTTTAATGGGTTTGAGGACAGGTGGTTTACAACAGAAATATGATAGAGAAAAGAAGAGAGGGAGAAGGTATGGTGGTGTATGGCTGCTCACTGTAGCAGTCGACGATCAAAGTGGTGTTTTGTTGAGGTTGCAGCTCCATTATGATCTAGGGACAAAAGAAAATGATTAATAGAAATAATAACTTTAGCTTGTAGCAGGTAGGATAGTGTTTCGATCTGTTGGAAAACACTGTAATAGTAGCAAACCAGGTTCGATGGATGGGTATTGGTATGGTGATAGTTTGATTTGGTCTTGGTTCCAAATAAACAGAAGTAGTCCGTATGATATGATGTCTATGGTGTGCTTGAGCTGAAACAGAAATATAATCGCAGCAGTCGAGAAAACGATGATCAGGATGGTGGTGATTTATGATGGGAAACGGGTTGTCTTTCCATGGTGGTAAAAGGTTGTGTAAGTGGGTTTCATTGGAGATGTAAGGTGAAGGTTGTAGTGATGGGTCATGGGTGGTTGTAGCTAATCGAGCAAATGATGTAAATATCTCAATCCTCTATTTATGTAAATGTAAATGTATATATATATGTACACAAAGAGTGCAGAGAAACAGGAAAACAAGCATAGTAACCTCAATCAAATTTTCAATTAGACACAGTAAATTTCAATCACCCACAGTGTTTATTAGTATTCTTGATTACATTCACGGATAGAATAGGTAGACAGGAAAATCATTTAAGATAGTGATACATAACAACTTACAGATAATCATTTATTTTTATTTAATTTTAAAAGTTAATGAATATAATTATATTATAATAATAATAATACCGTTAATAACAAATATAATAATTATCATAATAATAATAATGATATTAATAAGAATGATAATAATAATTTTTAATAATAATGCTAACAGTACATAATTATTTACTTAACATGAAATATTATATGTTATATATATATATATATATATATATATATATATATATATATATATATATATATATATATATATATATAATATTTATAGATTATTACAATTTTCATAATTTTGTGTGGAAATTATAAGTTCAAATTAAACTGGTTCAATATCAATCAAAGCGACACCCGACTATTACAATCGCTTAATCATTATATTTAATATACTATATATATATATATATATATATATATATATATATATATATATATATATATATATATATATATATATATATATATATATATATATATATATATATATTCATTCTAATAGTAACTTAACCATTCTATATTTTCTTTACATTTTTAATGATACTGATTAAATTTGTATTTTATTATTTCACATAATTATTATATACACTTATCTTTAATATATCTATATATACATATAAACTTACGACAATGATTCGTGAATCGTCGGGAATAGTCAAAGGCCGAATGAATATATGAAAATAGTTCAAAGTTTTTGATACTTCAACATTACAGACTTTGCTTATCATATCGGAAACATATAAAGATTAAGTTTAAATTTGGTCGGAAATTCCCGGGTCATCACAGTACCTACCCGTTAAAGAAATTTCGTCCCGAAATTTGAGTGAGGTGATCATGGCTAACAATAAAAATGTTTTCATGACGAATATGAGTTGATAAATTGAGTTTTATCATCATTGAGTAATATGGATAAAATAATTCGATCATTCGAAGAGTACGAATGAAGCTATCACCAATGAGTGAAATAGGAAAGTAAAGATTCATCTTAACTTTTGACAGAGTCAGGGTTGAATTTAGAAAATAAGGTGTGTCTTAACTTTTGACGTTGACTTGGTTGAATTCCGAAATTCAAGGGATTTAAAGAAGATCTTCAAAATCTAAAAGATTTGATTCTTCGGTGAGTAAGGAAATTAAGATCTCTATAATTAAATACGGTAATCTGCCTTGATTACTCTGTCTGATATTTCCGTTATAACTTAAACTTTTTCTGTTCCGTTATTTTCACCATTCCTATACCTTCTTTCTTAATTCTTACATCCAAAAGATTATGAAAATGTTTAATCCAGTTCTGATCATTGTCCTTATCCTTACTTTTGCAACAATCATTCTCATTTTCCAACTTCCACCGGAGGAATCTGCTTTCTTCTACTTCGCACTTGAGGTTATAGTGTTTTTAATTCTTCCGTGTCTTTATTTTGCGATAAACATTGATATACACGGTTTGTAATTTCTACGTTGTTGTTGGGTTTTATATTCTCCTTTTTATTTCGATGTCCCCGCTTCCGTCTTCTATAATCATCGTCATTCACAGTTAATACTCTCTCTTTTTGCTGCAATTTATACCCCTTTTCTATTTCGGAGCTTCATGCTTTTGTTTTCTTTTCGCAAATAGTGGTCCAGAATTCATAGGTATGGAGTTTCGAATGAACTTAATGTTCTAAACAAGTAAGAACGTAATAGCATGATTTGATTTATCAAATTATCAGAATCATTGAGAATAGATCTATCAAAAATATACTTCCTTGATATGTTTAGAAGTTAATCAGAATGAAGGAGTTATGTAACATAACACATGATGACATTATAATCTGTGAATCATCATGTTCCATTTAAAAACTCAGCATGACTTACTGTAATATAATCACGTTGATCAAGTGTCATTATATTATATTAACTCATGCATCAGTTCCCAACATTACTTCAATAACATTCATATTTTAAGCTCGAAAGTTTACAGAATATAGAAACTAACAGTTTCTATATGATGTAACACTGATAGCACGAAGAGATTAATGATTTCAGATAAGAATAGTTATAAAAATATCTTCAGAAATATGGAGGATATTTATAATGAAAGATACGATAATATCTTTGAATATCTAAGATCAGAGGATGATGGAGACTATTGTCCGTAAGGGTTTAGAGTAACGAGCAAGATATTCGCTAAAGACTTCAGCAGACATTGAATCATTTAGATTCTTTGAAGTCAAACTTATTCTTTGTGATTTGTCCACGGCTTTCTTCATAGTTTGGTATAATCTGCTTTTCGGCACTAAATTTTCTCTTGAATGTTTCCAATATAATGATACACAGGAAGCACGAAGAGGTATATAATTTCGGACGAGAATATTTTTGAAAATATCCTAAGAAATATCGAAGATATTGATGATGATATTTTGGAATTTCTAAGTTCGATGGTTGATGGAGAAAGATTTTTCGCAAGATTTTAACATGACTTCGGAGCAAAATATTCTCTAAAGATTTCATCATATTCAGAATTACCTGGATTCTTTGAATATAGGGTTTGGTCCTTGTATTTGTCCTAGGTCTCCTTCATGGTTAGCTCAATCCGTTTTTCAGTTCCAACTTTTCTGAGCTTCTCCAACATATTATTCTTTATCATTAAACTTCCTACGATTAAGGTCTTTTACGGTTGTCTACAGTTTCTGCTGCTTCATTCAGTTTTTTTTTTTTTTCAACATTCATAGTATTGATTTGTAGACTGAGTGCTGTTCAGAATTTCAGAATGAAAGATCATAATTCTAAGAGATAAATGTTATATGGATACATATAACTGTTGATGTAGATATGCTGTGAGTTTTCAAAGTACTGATAGCTGATTCCCGGTAGTTGGTATGGCAGTATTCGTTACAAGATGCGGATGAGTATATGATAGGGTTTCAATGAATAAATATAATGATTTATCAGAGAGAGATTTAAACCAAGAAGCAACGAGGTTGCTGGTACGTCTGCTGGTAATATGGTAAAATATGAAAGGTTCCCCGGTAACAATAAAAGAGCACGTATATATATCAAGGTTATAACAAGGTTGTTTCGAACGAAAAGTTGAAGTTGACTTGTTGGAGCTGTGACAAAATTTTCTAATTTAGAAAGAGATTGCAAAGTTATTTTGGTTAATAATATCACTAAGAAATTAGCATAGCTACGTTTTAAATGTTTTCTCGTTTGTCGAGAGTTTCTCAGGTGAATAGCTATATGCATCAATCTTTTCTTCCGTAGATGAAGTGCGGTTGGTTCATCCTCTCGATTGAGGTGTTTTCAAGAATCATGAAAGGTTTGAATGCAGATTGTAATCGTCAAGATTCAAATGAGGTTTAAGATGAAATCAAGTGGCAAACTTGAAGAATTGTTTAGTTTCATATGTTATAATCAATATTTTAATTCTTTTTAATTGTCCAATCTTGGTAGTCCACAGTTAGCAGTCTACAGTCACTAACTCAATAATTCATATATAATTTATAATATTCGAATAAATTAATGCGTATCATGACCCGTATACGTCTCAGACTCGATCACAACTCAAAGTATATATATTATTGTAGAATCAACCTCAACCCTGTATAGAGAACTCGATCATTACTGCATATAGAGTGTCTATGGTTATTCCAAATAATATATATATATATATATATATATATATATATATATATATATATATATATATATATATATATATATATATATATATATATATATATGCGTCGATATGATATGTCAAAACCTTGTATACGTGTCCCGATATTTAAAGTGCGTAAAATAAATACATAAATTAAATGACGATAAATAAAGTGCGAAAAATAAATAACAGAAATTAAATGATGATAAATAAAATTGCAGAAATTAAATTTGCGATAATTAAATTGCGATAACTAAAATGTAATACAGAATTAACAGTTAGCTAGGATTTTGTTAGCGTGGATTCTTAACAAAATTTCTCATAGTTAATTTGTTTGTTTCTAACAAATTTTTTTTTGTCAAATGTTTTCTTCATTATGCCACTTATTGAATTCTAGTATGTCAAAATCCAAATATGAAATTGATTGAAAATGGTTACTCTGTGTTGACGGATATGTATATCGGTGGTTGTAAATAGGATAGTAAATGATCGTTGAATCAAATTCGAAGAATGTACAGTGTAACTTATTAATGCGAAATCTAAATATTTCTAGGGTAATACCTACCCGTTAAAATATTTTCAACATTAACATTTTGTACAAAAGTACTTTTAATTACAATCTTCATGAAAATATATATACATATATATTTTCTTCAGATGTAACTATAGATTTAATGAGTCAGAATGATATTAATCTCATTTGATTTATCTTTAGAACTAGAATACATAATCTCTAAAACATTTAGAGATTACTTAATCGTCATGAAGAACGAAGATCATCGATGTAGAACGATATGTAGAATGATGATTATACTCGAGGTACAGAATGAGATGTTGAGGCATAGATTGTTGATGGTACTGGTGCTGTTACTGATGGTACTGTTGGTGCCGGTGATGTTGCTGAAGCTGGTACATTTTGCACCATATTCTCCAAATTTATTTTTCGAGCGCGAAGTTTGTTGACTTATTACTCCAGGATGATTGTCGGTCGGAACGAGCGGATGAATAAGGTTCAGAATTGTGGATAGAATATAATCTTGTCGTGTTACCCTGGAAATGAGACTGAAAATGGTGTCTCGAACAGGTTCGCCGGTAAACGCTTCAGGTTCATTGTCAAGAGGTGAATTCGGTTGGTGGAAGGGATTACCTTCTGCGCGTTTCCATTAATTAAGTCGAAGTGTCACCAATCAGATGAATTGATAATGGCTGATTGGTTGATTCATGCCGATGATGCTGTTTTCGGAGCTTAGGTGAACATCTATGTCGGAATAGCTGTCGGAATAACTATCGGAATAGCTATCGGAATCTGAGGGACTCGAACTGGTTGCAGGATTCATCTCGTACGATCAGATGAAGGATTTTCGATAAGAAATAGATTATAGGATGTAGATTAGTACCCTGCAATACATAATTTACATATGCATATATAATACTAAAATCCCATAAGTTACGGAGGAATCTACGGAAGTTGTCAGGCAAAGTTACAGTAACAGATACGCTAAGATATGAATTAGCAGATACGCTAAGATATGAATTTTGTCTATACACTATTCATGCAGTCAATGCAGTAAAACTTGTCTAGACAAAGAATGATAAGCAAGTGATTCTCTAAGAATGATAAGCAGGTAATTTTTGACACAAAATGATAAGTAAAACTTTTGACATGCAGACACGGTCGAAGTCCAGACTCACTAATGCATCCTAACGACTTATCAGTTAGACACACTAATGCAGACATGGTTCTCTAAGACCACCGCTCTGATACCAACTGTGAAGACCCGTCCTAATCCATCCGGACGAAGTCCATATCGATTATAAACGATTCACAACAGTTGATTACATCGCGAGGTACTTGACCTCTATATGATACATTTTACAAACATTTCATTCGTTTTTGAAAAGACAATCATTCATTACATCGAAAGTTAATGTCATGCATACCATTTCATAATACATCTAACTATAATTGACTTAATAATAATCATGATGAACTCAACGACTCGAATGCAACGTCTTTTGAAATATGCCATGAATGACTCCAAGTAATGTCTCTAATATGAGCTAATGCACAGCAGAAGATTTCTTTCATACCTGAGAATAAACATGCTTTAAAGTGTCAACCAAAAGGTTGGTGAGCTCATTAGTAATCATTTCCATCATTTTAATAGACCACAAGATTTCATATTTCTATTTCTCATAAACATACGTCCCATGCATAGAGAAAAAAATATCATTCATATGGATTGAACACCTGGTAACCGACATTCACAATATGCATATATGAATATCCCCATCATTTCGGGATCCTCCTTTGGACATGATATAAATTTCGAAGTACTAAAGCATCCGGTACTTTGGATGAGGCTTGTTGGGCCCGATAGATCTATCTTTAGAGTTCGCGTCAATTAGGGTGTCTATTCCCTAATTCTTAGATTAACAGACTTAATAAAAAGGGGCATATTCGGTTTAATAATTCACCCATAGAATGTAGTTTCGATTACTTGTGTCTATTTCGTAAAACAGTTATAAAAGCAGCGCATGTATTCTCAGTCCCAAAAATATATATTGCAAAAGCATTTAAAAAGGGATTAATGAAACTCACCATACTGTATTTTGTAGTAAAAATACATATGACGTCATTTAACAAGTGTAGGGTTGACCTCGGATTCACGAACCTATATCATTTGTGTATATATATTAATTCACATAATCGTAATCGAATAAGTTTATATATATAATTTATTAGTGATATTATTTTTATATTAATAATATATATATATATATATTTTTATATATTCCTTCTATATAATACAAATATTTTGTTATGTTATATGCGTTAAATAAATATATTTATGTATTTCATTTGTTTATCAAAACAGTAGTTCTACTTATTTTAAGTTAATATTAGTAAAAATAATGATAATATCATTAATAATATACATATGTTAATAATAACTTTATTAGTGATATTAACAATGATATTAATAATAATAATACTTTGTAAAAATATTAGTTTTACAGTTAATTATAGTTATGATAATGATTTTAATAATGTTAATGATAACAGTAATACTAGTAACAATTATAATATCTATAATAATAATCCTTTCACTAATAGTAGTAATAATAATATTAACAATAATAATAATACCTATGACAATAATAATAACAATGATAATAATAATAATATTAATAATAAAGATACTAATAATGATAATAATAATAATAAAAATAATAATAATGATAATATTAATTTTAATAATAAATACTACCTTTAAAAGCTTTTCCCAACAAAATGCCCCAAACCAGATTCGAACCCATGGCCTCTCGTTCAAAGACCCACACTCTAACTGCTGATATATTTCTGTTTTAAATCTCAGTCTAATCTTTATAACTCGTTAACTTCAGCCCAACAGGAAATATATCTTCAACCATTTTCTCTTCTCTGTTCCATTTCACCTTCTTTTTCTAAAAATAAAACGTCACAGCCGAGGTTCGAACAAGCAACCTCTCGCTCAATTCAATAACACTCTAAACCAGCCGAACCATCTTGCCTTTCTAGTTTAGTACCCGACTTCTATCTATAAAACCGTATCTTTTTATATTTTTGGCCCAATCTACTTTCGGTCCAATGTAAAAACCAATCATGGCCCAATTTGTTAAGTAATCCACTTAACTTAATCATTGATCCAGTAATTAAAATAAAACGTGGCTGGTGCATAATCAAATAACATTGTAGGGTTAAATGAAGAATTTAAAAAAATCATAATGGCAGACAAGGAATCTCGTTTTCTCTTCATCATCATCTGTTTATCATCTATAATCGCCAATATCTTCTCTTTTCTATTTTTAACATCATCTATATTATTATCAATCTCATCATCCTCAATATCATATACTGTGCGAATCCTCCTTATCATTATTACATCTTCAACCTCCATCATCATCGTATGATCATCATGGCCTTATGTAGTCGTTACACTAGCAGCGTAACAGCAAGGTGTCTGCAACCCTGGAGTGGAGTTCGAAACGGAAACAAACAAACAAGAACGTATAGTCGTAAGACAATATCCTTCGAACAAAACGTGTAATGTTTTGTTTATTATTACTGTTTATTATCTTCTCCCGTTTATTATAGAAACAATAACAGAAAAAAAATATACGGCAGAAGAATATTTAATAGTGATCGAAACGAAATGATTTTCAGTGATGGTTTTGTAGAGTTCTTTGAATAATCAATATTACGGCAGCCATCATGATCAAATGGGAATAGTGGTAGGTTCTTGAGGAGGATAATCAACGGTAACAAGAAGTAACAACAAAGGTTTGGAAGGGTTCGTGGTGGTTGTGGTTAGGTTGTAACCGAAGTTGAAACAGAAACAAAATACAAAAATAACATCAAGTATCTATCGTGTATAATGTTGATTGTGATGGTTCCTGGATGGTTTAATGGGTTTGAGGACAGGTGGTTTACAACAGAAATATGACAGAGAAAAGAAGAGAGGGAGAAGGTATGGTGGTGTATGGCTGCTCACTGTAGCAGTCGACGATCAAAGTGGTGTTTTGTTGAGGTTGCAGCTCCATTATGATCTAGGGACAAAAGAAAATGATTAATAGAAATAATAACTTTAGCTTGTAGCAGGTAGGATAGTGTTTCGGTCTGTTGGAAAACACTGTAATAGTAGCAAACCAGGTTCGATGGATGGGTATTGGTATGGTGATAGTTTGATTTGGTCTTGGTTCCAAATAAACAGAAGTAGTCCGCATGATATGATGTCTATGGTGTGCTTGAGCTGAAACAGAAATATAATCGCAGCAGTCGGGAAAACGATGATCAGGATGGTGGTGATTTATGATGGGAAACGGGTTGTCTTTCCATGGTGGTAAAAGGTTGTGTAAGTGGGTTTCATTGGAGATGTAAGGTGAAGGTTGTAGTTATGGGTCATGGGTGGTTGTAGCTAATCGAGCAAATGATGTAAATATCTCAATCCTCTATTTATGTAAATGTAAATGTATATATATATATATGTACACAAAGAGTGCAGAGAAACAGGAAAACAAGCATAGTAACCTCAATCAAATTTTCAATTAGACACAGTAAATTTCAATCACCCACAGTGTTTATTAGTATTCTTGATTACATTCACGGATAGAATAGGTAGACAGGAAAATCATTTAAAATAGTGATACATAACAACTTACAGATAATCATTTATTTTTATTTAATTTTAAAAGTTAATGAATATAATTATATTATAATAATAATAATACCGTTAATAACAAATATAATAATTATCATAATAATAATAATGATATTAATAAGAATGATAATAATAATTTTTAATAATAATGCTAACAGTACATAATTATTTACTTAACATGAAATATTATATGTTATATATATATATATATATATATATATATATATATATATATATATATATATATATATATATATATATATATAATATTTATAGATTATTACAATTTTCATAATTTTGTGTGGAAATTATAAGTTCAAATTAAACTGGTTCAATATCAATCAAAGCGACACCCGACTATTACAATCGCTTAATCATTATATTTAATATACTATATATATATATATATATATATATATATATATATATATATATATATATAGTATATATATTCATTCTAATAGTAACTTAACCATTCTATATTTTCTTTACATTTTAATGATACTGTTTAAATTTGTATTTTATTATTTCACATAATTATTATATACACTTATCTTTAATATATCTATATATACATATAAACTTACGACAATGATTCGTGAATCGTCGAGAATAGTCAAAGGCCGAATGAATATATGAAAATAGTTCAAAGTTTTTGATACTTCAACATTACAGACTTTGCTTATCGTATCGGAAACATATAAAGATTAAGTTTAAATTTGGTCGGAAATTCCCGGGTCATCACACTAGCAGTACAGGAAATCGTGTAGGATGCACCTACAAAGAATTCACTGCCATCAAACCTTTGGAATTTGATGGAACCGAAGGACCGATCGGATTAAAACAGTGGACCGAGAAGGTCGAATCGGTGTTTGCCGTAAGTAAGTGTACTGAAGAGGACAATGTGAAGTATGCTACGCATACCTTCACAGGTTCTGCGTTAACATGGTGGAATACCTATCTAGAGCAAGTGGGACAAGATGATGCGTACGTACTACCGTGGTCAGCATTCAAGCACTTGATGAATGAGAAGTACCGTCCCAGAACCGAGGTCAATAAGCTCAAGATAGAACTTAGAGGGTTACGAACCCAAGGATTTGATATTACCACGTACGAAAGACGATTCACAGAATTGTGCCTATTGTGTCCGGGAGCGTTCGAAGATGAGGAAGAGAAGATCGACGCATTTGTGAAAGGATTACCGGAAAGAATCCAAGAAGATATAAGTTCACACGAGCCCGCCTCCATACAACAGACATGTAGAATGGCTCACAAACTAGTGAACCAGATTGAGGAAAGAATTAAAGAACAGACGACTGAAGAGGCCAATGTGAAGCAAGTCAAAAGAAAGTGGGAGGAAAACGGTGATAAGAATCACCAATACAACAACAACAGCAATTACAATAATAATCGCAACAATTATCCCAACAATCGCAACATCAATCGCAACTACAACAAACGGCCCAACAACAACAACAACAACAACAACAACAACTACAACAATCATCCCAACAACAATAACAACCGCAACAACAACAACAACAATCAGAAGCAGCTATGCCAAAGGTGTGAAAAGTATCACTCGGGGTTCTGCACCAAATTTTGCAACAAGTGTAAAAGAAATGGTCATAGCGCGGCGAAGTGTGAGGTCTACGGACCAGGGGTTAACAGAACGAAAGGAACAAATGATGTCGGAACGAGTAATGGCGGAGCAAGTAGTGTCGGAGCAAGTTATGCCAATGTAGTTTGTTATAAATGTGGAAAACCGGGCCACATTATTAGAAATTGCCCGAACCAGGAGAACACGAATGGACAAGGCCGCGGAAGAGTTTTCAATATTAATGCGGCAGAGGCACAGGAAGACCCGGAGCTTGTTACGGGTACGTTTCTTATTGACAATAAATCTGCTTACGTTTTATTTGATTCGGGTGCGGATAGAAGCTATATGAGTAGAGATTTTTGTGCTAAATTAAGTTGTCCATTGACGCCGTTGGATAGTAAATTTTTACTCGAATTAGCAAACGGTAAATTAATTTCAGCAGATAATATATGCCGGAATTGAGAAATTATACTGGATAGCGAAATATTTAAGATTGATTTGATACCAGTAGAGTTAGGGAGTTTTGATGTAATAGTTGGCATGGACTGGCTGAAGAAGGTGAAAGCAGAGATCGTATGTTATAAAAATGCAATTCGCATTGTACGAGAAGAAGGAGAACCCTTAATGGTGTACGGAGAAAAGGGCAACATGAAGCTACATCTTATTAGTAATTTGAAGGCATAAAAACTAATAAGAAAAGGTTGCTATGCTGTTCTAGCACACGTCAAGAAAGTACAAACTGAAGAAAAGAGCATCAATGATGTTCCCGTCGCAAAAGAATTTCCCGATGTATTTCCGAAAGAATTACCGGGACTACCTCCACATCGATCTGTTGAATTTCAAATAGATCTTGTACCAGGAGCTGCACCAATAGCTCGTGCTCCTTATAGACTCGCACCCAGCGAGATGAAAGAACTGCAAAGCCAACTGCAAGAACTATTAGAACGTGGTTTCATTCGACCAAGCACATCACCATGGGGAGCTCCTGTTTTGTTTGTCAAGAAGAAGGATGGTACATTTAGGTTGTGTATTGACTACAGAGAGTTGAACAAACTTACCATCAAAAACCGTTATCCACTGCCGAGAATTGACGACTTATTTGATCAACTACAAGGCTCGTCGGTTTATTCGAAGATCGATTTACGTTTTGGATATCATCAAATGCGAGTAAAGGAGGATGATATTTCAAAAACTGCTTTTAGGACGCGTTATGGTCATTACGAGTTTATGGTTATGCCATTTGGATTGACTAACGCACCAGCTGTGTTCATGGACCTTATGAGCCGAGTGTGTGGGCCATATCTTGACAAGTTTGTCATTGTTTTCATCGATGACATACTTATTTACTCAAAGAATGATCAAGAGTACGAAGAACATTTGAGAAAAGTGCTAGAAGTATTGAGGAAAGAAAAACTGTACGCTAAGTTTTCAAAGTGTGCATTTTGGTTGGAAGAAGTTCAATTCCTCGGTCACATAGTGAACAAAGAAGGTATCCAGGTGGACCCGGCAAAGATCGAAACCGTTGAAAAGTGGGAAACCCCAAAAACTCCGAATCATATACGTCAATTTTTAGGATTGGCTGGTTACTACAGAAGATTCATCCAAGATTTCTCCAAAATAGCAAAACCCTTGACTGCATTACCGCATAAAGGGAAGAAATTTGAATGGAAGGATGAACAAGAAAAGGCGTTTCAATTATTGAAGAAAAAGCTAACTACGGCACCTATATTGTCATTGCCTGAAGGGAATGATGATTTTGTGATTTATTGTGACGCATCAAAGCAAGGTCTCGGTTGTGTATTAATGCAACGGACGAAGGTGATTGCTCATGTGTCTAGACAATTGAAGATTCACGAGCAAAATTATACGACGCATGATTTGGAATTAGGCGCGGTTGTTTTTGCATTAAAGACTTTGAGGCACTACTTATATGGGGTCAAAAGTATTATATATACCGACTACAAAAGTCTTCAACACATATTTAATCAGAAACAACTGAATATGAGGCAGCGTAGGTGGATTGAATTGTTGAATGATTACGACTTTGAGATTTGTTACCACCCGGGGAAGGCAAATGTGGTAGCCGACACCTTGAGCAGAAAGGACAGAGAACCCATTCGAGTAAAATCTATGAATATAATGATTCACACTAACCTTACTACTCAAATAAAGGAGGTGCAACAAGGAGTTTTAAAAGAGGGAAATTTAAAGGATGAAATACCCAAAGGATCGGAGAAGCATCTTAATATTCGGGAAGACGGAACCCGGTATAGGGCTGAAAGAATTTGGGTACCAAAATTTGGAGATATGAGAGAAATGGTACTTAGAGAAGCTCATAAAACCAGATACTCAATACATCCTGGAACGGGGAAGATGTACAAGGATCTTAAGAAACATTTTTGGTGGCCAGGTATGAAAGCCGATATTGCTAAATATGTAGGAGAATGTTTGACGTGTTCTAAGGTCAAAGCTGAACATCAGAAACCATCAGGTCTACTACAACAACCTGAAATCCCGGAATGGAAATGGGAAAACATTACCATGGATTTCATTACTAAATTGCCAAGGACTGCAAGTGGTTATGATAATATTTGGGTAATAGTTGATCGTCTCACCAAGTCAGCACACTTCCTGCCAATAAGAGAAGATGACAAGATGGAGAAGTTAGCACGACTGTATTTGAAGGAAGTTGTCTCCAGACATGGAATACCAATCTCTATTATCTCTGATAGGGATGGCAGATTTATTTCAAGATTCTGGCAGACATTACAACAAGCATTGGGAACTCGTCTATATATGAGTACTGCCTATCATCCACAAACTGATGGGCAGAGCGAAAAGACGATACAAACGCTTGAAGACATGCTACGATCTTGTGTTATTGATTTCGGAAACAGTTGGGATCGACATCTACCGTTAGCAGAATTTTCCTACAACAACAGCTACCATTCAAGCATTGAGATGGCACCGTTTGAAGCACTTTATGATAGAAAGTGTAGGTCTCCGATTTGTTGGAGTGAAGTGGGGGATAGACAGATTACGGGTCCGGAGATAATACAAGAAACTACAGAGAAAATCATCCAAATTCAACAAAGATTGAAAACCGCCTAGAGTCGACAAAAGAGCTACGCGGACAGTAAAGAAAAAGATATAGAGTTTGAAATTGGAGAAATGGTCATGCTTAAGGTTTCACCTTGGAAAGGCGTTGTTCGATTTGGTAAACGGGGGAAACTAAATCCAGGGTACATTGGACCATTCAAGATTATAGATCGTGTCGGACCAGTAGCTTACCAACTGGAGCTACCTCAACAACTCGCGGCTGTACATAACACTTTCCACATCTCAAATTTGAAGAAATGTTTTGCTAAAGAAGATCTCACTATTCCGTTGGACAAAATCCAAATCAATGAAAAACTTCAATTCATTGAAGAACCCGTCGAAATAATGGATCGTGAGGTTAAGAGACTTAAACAAAATAAGATACCGATTGTTAAGGTTCGATGAAATGCTCGTAGAGGACCCGAGTTTACCTGGGAGCGTGAAGATCAGATGAAGAAGAAATACCCGCATTTATTTCCAGAAGATACGTCAACACCTCCAACTGCTTAAAATTTCGGGACGAAATTTATTTAACGGGTAGGTACTGTAGTGACCCGAACTTTTCCATGTTTATATATATATTAAATGAAATTGTTATTTACATGATTAAGTGTTTCCAACATTTTAAGCAATCAAACTTGTTAAGACTTGATTAATTGAAATAGGTTTCATATAGACAATTGACCACCCAAGTTTACCGGTGATTCACTAACGTTAAAACTTATAAAAACTATACGATGAAATATATATGGTTATATATATAGTTAACATGATTTTATTATAAGTATGTATCTCATTAGGTATTTTAACAATGAGTTATATACATAAAAATGAGACTATTAATTTAAGAAACTCGAAAACTATATATATAACGATTATCGTTATAACAACGTCTTACTAGGTACATATGAATTATATTAAGATATTGATACACTTGGTTAATTATGTTAAATGATAAGTAAATATATTATTAAGTGTATTAACAATGAAATACATATGTAAAAATAAGACTACTAACTTAATGATTTCGAAACGAGACATATATGTAACGATTATCGTTGTAACGGCATTTAACTGTATATATATCATACTAAGATATATTATATATCATAATATCATGATAATATAACAATTTAATATCTCATTTGTTATAATAAACAATAGGTTAACAACATTCAACAAGATCGTTAACCTAAAGGTTTCAAAACAACATTTACATGTAACGACTAACGATGACTTAACGACTCAGTTAAAATGTATATACATGTAGTGTTTTAATATGTATTCATACACTTTTGAAAGAATTCAAGACACTTATCAAAATACTTCTACTTAACAAAAATGCTTACAATTACATCCTCGTTCAGTTTCATCAACAATTCTACTCGTATGCACCCGTATTCGTACTCGTACAATACACAGCTTTTAGATGTATGTACTATTGGTATATACACTCTAATGATCAACTCTTAGCAGCCCATGTGAGTCACCTAACACATGTGGGAACCATCATTTGGCAACTAGCATGAAATATCTCATAAAATTACAAAAATATGAGTAATCATTCATGACTTATTTACATGAAAACAAAATTACATATCCTTTATATCTAATCCATACACCAACGAACAAAAACACCTACAAACACTTTCATTCTTCAATTTTCTTCATCTAATTAATCTCTCTCAAGTTCTATCTTCAAGTTCTAAGTGTTCTTCATAAATTCCAAAAGTTCTAGTTTCATAAAATCAAGAATACTTCCAAGATTGCAAGTTTACTTCCAAGTTTTCTAAATCCATTCCAAGTAATCATCCAAGATCAAGAAACCTTTGTTACTTACAGTAGGTTATCTTTATAATACAAGGTAATAATCATATTCAAACTTTAATTCAATTTTTATAACTATAACAATCTTATTTCGAGTGAAAATCTTACTTGAAATAGTTTTCGTGTCATGATTCTGCTTCAAGAACTTTCAAGCCATCCAAGGATCCTTTGAAGCTAGATCTATTTTTCTCATTTCCAGTAGGTTTATCCAAGGAACTTGAGGTAGTAATGATGTTCATAACATCATTCGATTCATACATATAAAGCTATCTTATTCGAAGGTTTAAACTTGTAATCACTAGAACATAGTTTAGTTAATTCTAAACTTGTTCGCAAATAAAAGTTAATCCTTCTAACTTGACTTTTAAAATCAACTAAACACATGTTCTATATCTATATGATATGCTAACTTAATGATTTAAAACCTGGAAACACGAAAAACACCGTAAAACCGGATTTACGCCGTCATAGTAACACCGCGGGCTGTTTTGGGTTAGTTAATTAAAAACTATGATAAACTTTGATTTAAAAGTTGTTATTCTGGGAAAATGATTTTTATTATGAACATGAACCTATATCCAAAAATTATGGTTAAACTCAAAGTGGAAGTATGTTTTCTAAAATGGTCATCTAGACGTCGTTCTTTCGACTGAAATGACTACCTTTATAAAAACGACTTGTAACTTAATTTTCCGACTATAAACCTATACTTTTTCTGTTTAGATTCATAAAATATAGTTCAATATGAAACCATAGCAATTTGATTCACTCAAAACGGATTTAAAATGAAGAAGTTATGGGTAAAACAAGATTGGATAATTTTTCTCATTTTAGCTACGTGAAAATTGGTAACAAATCTATTCCAACCATAACTTAATCAACTTGTATTGTATATTATGTAATCTTGAGATACCATAGACACGTATACAATGTTTCTACCTATCATGTCGACACATCTATATATATTTCGGAACAACCATAGACACTCTATATGTGAATGTTGGAGTTAGCTATACAGGGTTGAGGTTGATTCCAAAATATATATAGTTTGAGTTGTGATCAATACTGAGATACGTATACACTGGGTCGTGGATTGATTCAAGATAATATTTATCAATTTATTTCTGTACATCTAACTATGGACAACTAGTTGTAGGTTACTAACGAGGACACCTGACTTAATAAACTAAAAACATAAAAATATATTAAAAGTGTTGTAAATATATTTTGAACATACTTTGATATATATGTATATATTGTTATAGGTTCGTGAATCAACCAGTGGCCAAGTCTTACTTCCCGACGAAGTAAAAATCTGTGAAAGTGAGTTATAGTCCCACTTTTAAAATCTAATATTTTTGAGATGAGAATAAATGCAGGTTTTATAAATGATTTACAAAATAGACACAAGTACGTGAAACTACATTCTATGGTTGAATTATCGAAATCGAATATGCCCCTTTTTATTAAGTCTGGTAATCTAAGAATTAGGGAACAGACACCCTAATTGACGAGAATCCTAAAGATAGATCTATTGGGCCTAACAAACCCCATCCAAAGTACCGGATGCTTTAGTACTTCAAAATTTATATCATATCCGAAGGGTGTCCCGGAATGATGGGGATATTCTTATATATGCATCTTGTTAATGTCGGTTACCAGGTGTTCACCATATGAATGATTTTTATCTCTATGTATGGGATGTGTATTGAAATATGAAATCTTGTGGTCTATTGTTACGATTTGATATATATAGGTTAAACCTATAACTCACCAACATTTTTGTTGACGTTTAAAGCATGTTTATTCTCAGGTGAATACTAAGAGCTTCCGCTGTTGCATACTAAAATAAGGACAAGATTTGGAGTCCATGTTTGTATGATATTGTGTAAAAACTGCATTCAAGAAACTGATTTCGATGTAACATATTTGTATTGTAAACCATTATGTAATGGTCGTGTGTAAACAGGATATTTTAGATTATCATTATTTGATAATCTACGTAAAGCTTTTTAAACCTTTATTTATGAAATAAAGGTTATGGTTTGTTTTAAAAATGAATGCAGTCTTTGAAAAACGTCTCATATAGAGGTCAAAACCTCGCAACGAAATCAATTAATATGGAACGTTTTTAATCAATAAGAACGGGACATTTCAGCGGATGGCATTATTTTTTTTGTAACTCGATTTTTGAGGTAGTTTCCATTTTTTATAATTATTATTATTATTATTATTATTATTATTATTATTATTATTATTATTATTATTATTATTATTATTATTATTATTATTATTATTATAGATTGGTATTATTATTATTGTTATTATTGATTGATATTATTATTATTAAGTAGTAGTATTATTATTAGCATTATTATTAGCATTATTATTAGTATTAATATCATTATCGAAATTATTATTATTACAAGATTATTAATGTTTACCATCGCTATGATTATTATAAGAATTATTACGAATAAGATTTATTTTTATTATTGTTGGTATGAAAATAATATAAACTATTATAATTATCATTAACATTAGTATTAGTAGCATTTTATAATTTTTATTATTATTAACAAAAGTATTATTATTAAAACTATCATTAGAAATAAGACTGTTATAATTTTTATTATTAGTAAGTATTAGGTATTATTATCAAAATTATTATTTTCATTACCATTACTATTAAATTATTTATTTTATTATAAACTACTGTTATTATCATTATTATGAGATTCATTATAAAAACTATCGTTAATAGTATCATTTATAGAATTATTAACACTATTATCATTATTATTAATATTATCATTATAATCAAATACGACTTTTAGTTACTATTATTAATATTATATATTATTATTATGTATATAAAAATACACTTATAAGTAATATTACGTATAAGTATGAATTAATTATATTAACAATCTTTATATAGATACTCATATATAACCATTTAGGTATTTTTTAAATATATATATATATATATATATATATATATATATATATATATATATATATATATATATATATATATATATATATATATATATATATATATATATATAACTATGCAAATAATTTTTTTTTTAAATATATATATACAAATTAAATATATAATATACAAAGCTATACTATATGAAATTGTTTGATTACGAGTATGTGTTTTAATATACATATGAACAATATAGGTTCGTGAATCCAAGGCCAACCCTACACTTGTTAAATGTCGTCGTATATATTTTTACTTCAAAATACAGTATGGTGAGTTCATTTGATTCCCTTTTACTCTTTACATTTTTGGGACTGAGAATAGATGCGCTGTTTTTATAACTGTTTCCTAAATGCTTTTGAGATATATTTTTGAACTGAGAATACATGAACTGCTTTTATAAATGATTGACGAAATAGTCACAAATATTCAAAACTACATTCTATGATAGAATTATTTGAATTCAGAGGTTCGATTTAGTAGTTAACGGAGAGATGATTTTGCATTGCGTACGCATTAGCTCCCATTTTAACTACCATCGGCGGGATGATTTTGCATTGCACGCACTAGCCCCCGATGTATTGTATTGTATTATAGTCAACTTTGTAGTTGGTAACGGATGGATGATTTTGCATTGCGTACGCATTAGCCCCCGTTTCAGCTACCCTCGGAGGGATGATTTTGCATTGCATACGCATTAGCCCCCGTTGTAAGAATTATATTGTATTAACTACCACGGTGAGATGATTTTGTCATTGTACTACGCATTAGCTACCGTTGGTGAGTTGTTTGAAAGGTTCCGGTGTTCTTCATATGAATGATTTTACAGCAGGAATAGACCTGCACAGATTATTTTCTAATTATGAGTATCTTGTGGTCTATTAAAATGATGAATTTTATTATTTATGATAAACTAATGAACTCACCAACCTTTTGGTTGACACTTGAAAGCATGTTTATTCTCAGGTATGAAAGAAATCTTTCGCTGTGCATTTGCTCATATTAGAGACATTACTTGGAGTCAATTATGACATATTTCAAAATACGTTGCATTCAAGTCGTCGAGTTCATCAAGATTATTATTAAGTCAATTAGAGTTGGATGTATTATGAAATGGTATGCATACTGTCAACTTTCGATGAAAAGAAAGTTTGTCGTTTAAAAACAAATGCAATATTTGTAAAATGTATCATATAGAGGTCAAATACCTCGCGATGTAATCAACTATAGTGAATCATTTATAATGTATATGAACGGGGCATTTCAATTTAAGCATTGGTCTTTTGCTAGAGATAGTGTAGGCTTGTAAACTCATGTCGTCTTACATATGATTAAATTTCCTTCATAACTTTGAACGGCCGATGGCCTAAATAAATCCATGTGTAAAAGTTCTAGACATCTTTTAGTAGAGATAAAGTTCTTAGGTTTATAACTTGCATGTACTTGTTTTCCTACTTTGCATGCATCACAAAAATGACTTTCATATTACAATTTAGGCAAGTCGCTAACTATGTCCTTTGAGGATATGTTGTGAATTAGTTTCATATTAGCATGCCCTAGTCTCCTATGCCACAAGGTAGTAGTATCATGTATAGATGTGAGACAAATATCTACATGTTTGAAATCATCCAATTTGCATGTATAAAGTCCTTTCTTCCTAATTCCATTTAGGACACTTTTGGCATCTTTTATTATGTGTGAGGAATTTTTAGTAAATTTCATGTTATATCCTTTATCACATATTCTTCCTACACTTAGCAAGTTAAAACTTAGATTTTTAATGTGTAACACATTATCAAGTGTAATCTTTTGATTAGTAATGTTACCTTTACCGACGATTTTTCCTTTCACATCACCACCAAAGATTACATCACCTCCATTGTGCTCCGTATACTTTGTGAAGAACTCTTTGTTGCCCGTCATGTGTGTTGTACATCCACTATCAATTATCCACTCTTCATTTTGTACAACACCATTGAGACAAACCTATATTTAATCAATTAATAACTTTGGTACCCAATGTTTGTTGGGTCCAGGATGATTAGCATTAAAGACCCCTACTCTAACCCATCTTTTAACAATATTAATATTGTTGTTCTTTTTAGTTTCGACCTTTTTTCTTCCAAAGTTTTGATTAATCATTCTTCTTGAAGGATCTTTCACAAGTGGTTTGATTTCTTTTCTACTTGTTTTAACTTGATTAGTTATGGAAGCCTTTGGTTTTGGTGTTTCCACTATTTTGGGTTTAACAAACACTATCGGCTTATGTTTGGATGATTTTATCTCAAGAGTATTTTCGTTGTATCCTAGCCCTTGTTTGTTATTTGTTGGTTTTTGAACACTCAAAATATTTTCTAACACTTTAGTACTTCCATCATATTTTGAAAACTTAATTTTATTTTCAAGTAGTTTGTTAGTTTTGTTCAAAGCAAGGTTTTCATGTTTTAAGTCGTCACATGTAAGACATTCTTGTGAGTTAGATATTCTTCTTTAAGTTGTAAGATTTCTAACTTAAGCAAGTTATTTTCTTCCTTTAGACTTGTGTTTTTGTTACTTACCTTACTATTTAAGACACACAATTTAGCAAAGTTGTCAATACTAAACTCAAAAGAATTTGAAAGTACCTCATTGTCAGTTTGTCCGACTTGCAATGCCTTGTCGTCATCACTTGGAATATCAATGGCCATGAGACATGTTTCCTTTCCTTCTTCTAGTGTGTCTTTTTCTTCATCATCCCATGCCCCACCAAGAAAAGCCTTTTCATTCTTTCTCTTAGGACATTCACTTATCAAGTGGTTTGGGTCACCACACCCGAAGCATTTTCATACAAACTTTTTCTTGGAATCGAACGATGTTTTCTTTTGTTCCATTGGAGGGCGAACATGGTTTCCTAGCCTTCGATAAAATTTCTTAAATGAGCAAACAATAAATGTAAGCTGTTCATCATCATTTAGAATATCATCATCGTCATCATCGATGTCATATTCATCATGAATCTTGGCCTTTAGAGCGATTGACTTGTTCTTTTCTCTCTTGGCCTTTCTACCTCATCATCTTTATCTAGTATAACCTCATGTACTTTAAGATTTCCAATGAGTTCATCTAGAGTTAACTTCTCCGCATTCTTTGATTCATCAATTGCCGTCACCTTTGGTCTCCATCTTGATGGTAGAGCCCTTAAGAATTTTCGAACATATTGCTTATCCGTGTAGATTGTACCTAGAGCTTTCAAACTTGAACAAATATTGTTAAATCTAGTGTAGGCACTATCTATTTTTTCATAATCTTCAATGGCAAATTATTCATATTTAGTTATAAGCAATTCTACTTTGTTTTCTATGACTTGTGGGTTTTCATGATGGGTAACCATGATACTATCCCAAATTTCCTTAGCACTACCCATCATAAAAACTCTCTCATATTCTTTCCTTGGCAAAGCATTAAAAATGGTCATTTTAGCTTCATAGTTTTTGCCTACTTCTACTTTGTGTTCCTTAGTCGATTCTTCCTAGGGTATTTATATTTTAGCTTTCTATCATCACCAAATTTAAATGGAACATAATCACCTTCAGTAATAATGTTCCAATAGTCTATATCTTTGGAGCGGACATACATTTCAAATCGATGCTTCCAATAGGAAAATCCTTCATTTTCAAGAAGTGGAGGCCTTTGCATGGAGCATCCTTCACTATAATTCAAGTTCTCAAATTTTTGTTCCATGATCTTAAACTTTAAGATTTGTAAAAATTAGTCTTAATTTCAAATTAGTAATTTTTGACAAAATGTTTAGAGCAACCGCTCTGATATCAATTGTAAGTAACTAGAGAGAGAGAGAGAGGGGGGGGGGGGGGGGGTGAATAGTTACTTACTCGATTTTTAAAATTTTCTTTGCATTTTCTTGAACTTGAACTTGATATAGTGTGACTTGAAATGTTTGTTCTTAAATAATACTAACAAGATATATATATATATATATATATATATATATATATATATATATATATATATATATATATATATATATATATAAGGGAAGAGAGAACAAACACAACGATTTATAGTGGTTCGGGAAGATGTTAACTAATCTTCCTTAATCCACTCCTCAAATCTACGAATTGAGATTTTTCTTCACTATACTCCAAACTCGGTGGAGTGTCCGGATACAACACTAGTACTTCAATAAGCCGCAACTTGTGAACTCTTACGTCCCTTTGAAGACTTCACAAACACCTATAGCTCTTACCACAAGATCATAATGAACTATCCTAGTGAAAACACAACTACCTTCTAGATCCCTTTAAGAAGATAGTTTACAAGTAAACTTACAACTTAAGCTTACAAGTATTCTTGTTATAATCACTCTAAAAGATTACAATTTAATTATAAGAATGATATCAGTAAGTGTGAGAAAATATTAGTGCAAGAGGTGAATCTTCAAATGCTTCAAGGCTTGGCTTTTATAAGAAAGAGAAATCTGCCTGGAAGCTACACGGCTCGCTGCACGGTTGACCGTGGTTCGACTGTGTACCTCTGACATCTAATTCATATGGCCGTTTTTATCCTTTGAAAATTGTCATTTTCCCTTGCTGAATAGTTGTAACTAAAGTCCAAGTATCTCTGAAATCATCCCTATTACCCCTTTTGTTTTGGACATTAGCATGGAGGTTGACATGTCCATAAAAGAAGACTTTGACCGTTTGTCATTGATTACTTAAAGAGGCAATTGCAGAATTTTGTCTCTTGACAATCCATTATCTTCTAAAAACTTCATCAACCTTTCTTAATTACTTGTCATTTTTCTAATGGGAGTATATTGCCCTTTGGAACATTGTTACAACTCAAATGAACAAGTTTGAGTCTAGTTTAAACATAATGATCCTTGTTACAATTTTGACTAGCTTGAACTAATCACATTTTCATACATGTAATGGTACATAGAACTAATGAGAGAGCAACTCTTTAATTGGGACTTCAATGACCATTATTAGTATGTTTAAATAACATTATGTATTAGGATAAAAAGATATAGCACTTGAGTGTTTAATCTAAATTAGGCTTAAAATGTCATTAGGTGTGATTAGTGAAAATTAACATCTTTTGGTTCAAAACTCCTTTTGAGATCAAAGAGGGCAACTATTATAATTATGTTTAGAAATGTTTTATAAATTATAGATGCCTTAAAGTGATCAAACTTAAAGTGGATGAATTTGATAAAAGAGAAAACTGCGGTCGAGCTGCGGTCGACCGTGAGGTTAGCCGTAATTGACAGTTTTAGAAAAACTTGAATTCGTTAGTACAGGACACACACGGTCAGTTTCACGGTCGACCGTGGTTCAACCGCGTACCATTTTCACCAAGATGATTACTTATGCATTGGTCTTTTGCTAGAGATAGTTTAGGTTCATGAACTCATGTCGTCTTACATATGATTAATCACTTATCTCTTTTGTGTCATCATCAAAACAAACAACAACAACAATAACAACAACAACAACAACAACAACAACAACAACAACAACAACAACAACAACAACAACAACAACAACAACAACAACAGACGTGGAGTTCAAACGTCGATTTCGAATGAGTAGACGTGTATTCAACCGAATTATGGAAGGTATATTAAATTTTTCTGCAAATCGTTTACCTAAATATTTTGAATGGTTTCATGTTAGACCTGATGCTAGTGGCGAGTTAGGCATTAGTACACATTTAAAACAAAGGGCCGCACTTCGTCAGTTGGCATACGGTTATACACCCGATACGTTAGACGAGTATTTACAAATGTCAGAACGTGTAGCTCGTGAAAGTTTACAAAATTTTATGAAATGTATTGTTGTTTTATATGCAAATGATTATATGCGCGAGCCTACTCGTGAGGACATGGATCGTTTATATGAGGTTCATGAGGAAAAGCATGACTTTCCCGGCATGCTAGGTAGTATAGATTGTATGCATTGGGTTTGGGGAAAATGTCCGGTTGCATGGCAAGGCCAATTTAAGAAAGGAGATCATAGTCATCCAACTATTATGCTTGAAGCCGTTGCCTCGTATGATAATTGGATATGACATGCTTATTTTGGGGTTGCTGGGGCAAACAATGACATAAATGTGTTAAATACCAATCCTTTTTTCGAATCGATGCTTAATGATAATTTCCCAGATATCCCTTATGTTATTAATGGTGTGGAGTACAAAAGGGGTTATTATTTAGCGGATGAGATTTACCCTCAAGGGCATCGTTTGTTAAAGCGTATTCGAGTGCAGTAACTTGATATTTGGGTATTCTAATGGGGAAATTGGTCAAAATGCCCCTGTTTTCGAAACTTTTTAACAATATGTACATAAAATATGAAAACTGCGAAATATACCATGATCCCAAGAGTAAATACTTTTCACGCAAACAATCTAAGGCAAGAAAGGATGTTGAGAGGACTTTTGGTATTTTACAAGGACGTTGGCATATACTACAACAACCTACAAGGGCTTATTCGGTGAAGGCTATTCAAAGAATTATGTATGCGTGTATCATAATGCATAACATGATAGTTGAAGATAATGAGTTCAACATTTCTGAGAATAATTGGGAGTATGAACCGGTTCAGAACATGCAAATTACTTGATACGATAGATGTGAAGAGTATAAAGCCAGGACGAAGGAATTACACGATCGGGAGGTGCATGAACGTTTACGAGGCGACTTAGTCGAACTTGTTTGGGCTATTCGAGCTCAGGAGGAGGAGGATGAGGGGGAAGAGTGACATTAGTCGAACATCTTTGGGTTATTCGACTTACAAATAACATCTTTATTATGCATTGTATTTTTATTTTGTAGTTTAATTTTTAATTATGTAACTTTTTTTATTATTAATGAAGTTTATTTTATTTATTTTGTGTTAATATTGTTTTTTAAAATAATTTAATTAATTTTAAAAATAATTAAATAATAAAAACATAAATATTATTTCTTTCAAAGACACTGAACTGACATTGAACTGATCATCTTCCCAATTTTCTTGTTTTTTCAGCAATGTCAGTTTACAGTGTCAGGTCCAGTCATCAGTAAGACACTGAACTAACACTGAACTGACGCGTCACGACACCCTGTGCTCTAAAAAAATTGTTGTTATTGAAATTCTTTTTACATGAAAGTCCAGTGTAAACCTGTAACGTCATGTACGATCATTGAAACTATTTTTCTAAATATGACCGCTCTCAAACTTGAAACTCATCTAACAATAAATAGTTATTTATAAAAAAAATTCCCTGATGAGACTACCATGAAAGTTGAAAGTAGGGTAATTTAATTCGACGCGATATAATTGAATTCATTCATGGAAGTTTCAAAATTATTCCCGACCACGCCAAGACATGAGGTTTGAATGTAAAGATTTTTATAAAGATATATCTGAACTTCATCCAGTAAACTATCTTACGATGGTTCAATCTAATAACAAATAAAATTTTATACATATTGCTATTGAAATTCTTTTCACACCTTGAGATACAAGGGTGGATGTATTATATGATGAGTGATAGCACAAGACACCAATGAAATACGCGATATAGTAAAGTTATTTTTAGGTTTTAACTAGAGACATCAGTGGATAATGTAAATTTTTTTGAGTGACACAATCGAAATAAACCATAGAATTTTTTTTTGGGTTTTAAATGGTAATACAAGTAACTACCATTCCAAGATCCGTCATTGTTGAAATACATACCATATTGAGTGATAACAAGAGTATATATAATACCGCATCAAAGATAGCTTCTCGCACCGTGTGCTCTATTGTTGACGGTTGATTTTGAAATTTGTTTCGGTAAATAACTAGTTATACAAGTTTAGTATGTGAATTGTTATCCACATAAAAAATGATTCATGATACCTTGACAAAATTCGTACAAATAAAGCTAATTCAGTTATGGACTTATAGTTAACTTTTGTACTATTCCTGTATTGCTTTCATGTTTTCTTTTTCCTTTGAGTAAACGACGATTCCATCCTATGAACGAGAACATTGGTTCACCTCATAGAAGGTAAAACTTCGGATAGGCAAGTCTCCCGAACGCGAGACCTGATACCGGGTGAATTGCGCATTATGCGCGCACCTAGTCACACACTCTTTTTAAACAATTTGTCATAGGCAGAAATTGATAATGTTGCGAACTCGCTTTAAAATCAATTTATGGTCGATGTTGCTATCAATATCAGTCAGCAATAAAAGCTTATTACTCTACTTTTATATGAAGTTTGTGGTCCTCTTGCTTACATATGGATAAACCTATACAAATATATGTTTAATCTAATAAGTTCAGGAATATAAATCTAATCAATTTACCATTCAAAACGAATAATGTTTCACTATAAAAATATTAGTATTGCTTAGGCAAATAACAGATGTTATGTGAGTTTTCATATATGATTTAGGTATTATTTTTGTAATAATACAAAAAATATTTTCAAAAACCTAACAAATGGGTAAAAGTCATGTGTAGTAAACATATGTTAAAATACATCATTTTTTTTCTTCGAAAAAACGCAATAACATTAAAAAGGATATGAAGATCAACAACTAAAACGAATAAAAAAGAAATCAACATAAGCCCTAGCTAAACTATACTAACCTAAACAAACAACATCACCAACAAGGTGAGAACACGTTTAACTAGAAAACAAATCAAGACTCAAGCTACAACAAATTGAATCCACTGCACCGACAATACTAAACATAAAGTCAAAAACATAAACAACGAACGTGAAACCCAACCACCGATAACCATATCAAGCCGCCACAAAAATGAATCCGTCCAAGAAACACATATCCCGCACCAAGGGCTGAAACCAGATCTCCAACAAGGAGATCGTCGTCTGCCCCAACCCCGAAGGTGTAACCGAAAAAGACGAACTCAAACGGATGGTCAAAGCGAGTGGACCATTTAAACATTGGAGGATATTCTACGGGCTTGTGTAATCGATTTTGATGGTAATTGGGTTGAGCATTTACCCTTGGTGGAATTCTCTTGAAACAATAGGTTTCATACCAGTATCGGGAAGCCACCATATGAAATGCTTTATGGAAGGAAGTGTCAAACCCCGAATTGTTGGGGTGAAGTGGGGCAAAAACAGGTCGGGAGTACCAATATGGTTTTAGAGACAAATCGGAAGATTGAAATGATATGTGGTCTTAAGGCGGCACAAGATAGGAAAAAATCTTATGCGGATAAGCGTAGACGACCGATTGAATTTTAAGAGGGTGATATGGTGATGCTTAAGTTTTCGTCATGGAAGGGTATAATTTGGTTCCGGAAACGAGAAAAACTTGCTCATCGGTTTATTTGACCATTTAAAATTTTGGCTCGTGTTGGGGAAGTCGCTTATAGACTAGAGTTATTCGAAGAGCTTGCAAGAAACCATAACACATTTCATGTTCCCCATTGAAAGGACCCGTTCATATACATTATAAAAGATTCACAATAGTTGATTACATCGCGAGGTATTTGACCTCTATATGATACATTTTACAAACATTGCATTCGTTTTTAAAAGACAAACTTTATTCACATCTAAAGTTGACGGCATGCATACTATTTCATAATACATCCAACTATAATTGACTTAATAAAATCTTGATGAAATCAATGACTCGAATGCAACGTCTTTCGAAATATGCCATGAATGACTCCAAGTAATATCCTTAAAATGAGCTAATGCACAGCGGAAGATTTCTTTCAAACCTGAGAATAAACATGCTTTCAAGTGTCAACCAAAAGGTTGGTGAGTTCATTAGTTTATCATAATCATTCATTTCCATTATTTTAATAAACCACAAGATTTTTATTAAACATAATTCCAATAGCAGAATCCTCTCGTCTACATAAAGGTAAAATCATTTCCAATAATATAATAGACCACAAGATTTTCATTTTTCATAAACATAATCCTCAAGCAGAATCCTCTCGTCTGCATTAAGGTAAAATCATTCATATGGTGAACACCTGGAAACCGACATTAACAAGATGCATATAGAATATCCCCAAAACAGGATCCTCTCGTCTGTATAACAGAATCCTCTCATCTGTATAAAAATCGAAGTACTAAAGCATCCGTACCTCGGATGGGGTTTGTTAGGCCTATAGATCTATCTTTAGGATTCGCGTCAATTAGGGGTACTGTTCCCTAATTCTTAGGTTACCAAGCTAAAGGGGTGATATTCGATTTCGATAATCCAACCATAGAATGTAGTTTGAGTACTTGTGTGTATTTTGTCAAAAATTTATAAAAAACAGCGCATGTATTCTCAGTCCCAAAAATATATATTGCAAAAGCATTTAAAAAGGGAGCAAATGAAACTCACAATACTGTATTTGTAGTAAAAATAAATATGACGTCATTGAACAAGTGCAATGTTGGCCTTAGATTCACGAACCTATATTAATTATATATATTTATATGTTTGATCAATATCTGTCAAACAATTTATGTCAAGTCGTAGTGTATCACAATCCTAATGCTCGAGACTAAATATGCAAAAGTCAACAAAAGTCATATTGACCAAAATGTCTTCCAAAATTTATACATGATTATTATATAGTTTAAATATAGTCATTTTATTTATTTAAATATTTTTAATAGATTTTATTAAAGTAAATAATATAGTTCTTTTATTAATAAATAAAATTTTATATTAAAATTTATATAATAAAAATATACTTTTATATATCTTAAGTAATAAAATTTATAAAGTTCATTTAATATCATAAAAATAATATAATAGGTATTATTAATGTAATTATATTATACGTAGTAAAATATCTTTATATCACATATTTATTTGATAAAATAATATTGATAATAATAATAATAAGTAAAAGTTGTATTATTTTGTAATAATTATTATTATTCTACTAATAAAAATAACAATAATTATATTTTCTAAAAATGATACAATGATAATTTTTATTAACGATAGTACTAAAATGATAATAATAATGATGTTTCATATTAACAATGATATTTTTATTAAAAATAATAATTTTAGTAAAAATGATAGTTTTAATATTAATAATACTTTTAATAATAATAATAGTAAAATAATGAAAACGATATTTTTCTTTTAAATTAATATCTTACAATATCTTAATTTCATCATGATACTCATACTCATTATTTCCTAATCGCTTCGTTTAATAGCTTTTAGTCGTCTTTTATATCGCGTTCATATTAATAATAATAATAGTAATCATAATAATTAGATGTTACTAATATTAGTTTAATTATAATAATAATAATATTAATGATAATACTAATAAATATTTGAATGATAATAATAATAATAATAATAATAATAATAATAATAATAATAATAATAATAATAATAATAATAATAATAATAATAATAATAATAATAATAATGATGTGAAGCGAGGTGTATATAAAATAGTTATTATTTTACTAGGAAAACACTATTAAATACGATACAATTTTACACAAGATATTTATTTATTTATAGAATGGATATACTTAAACCTTGCTACAACACTTATAGGCAGTGTACCTAATCGTACAGTAGTGTAGTTTTTAGTAAGTCCGGTTCGTTCCACAGGGAAATCTTTAAACAAAGCTCAACGCTATATTAGTTTACTTTTATAAAAATACAAATATATATATAAGTAATATTATTATTATAAAGGGGGGTTTTTACCGTTTAATGACCGGTTTGTCGATTTTAAGACTTTAGTCGCAGTTAAAACCTAATGTAAAATATAAAATAAATACAAGACTTAAATTAAAGCGTAAAGTAAATAATGATAATGAAATTGCGAATAATAAAAGTGCGATAAAATAAACTTGCAATAATTAAAAAGTACGATAATTAAAAGTGCGATAAAATAAAATAAATAAAAGTGCGATAATTAGAAGTGCAATTAAATATAAAATAAAGGAAATTAAATATGAAATAAAAGAATTATGCTTATTTAAACTTCCGTAATCATGATGTTTGACGTGTTGATTTTAGTTTTATGCCCATGGGTTAATTGTCCTTTGTCCTGGATTATTTAATATGTCCGTCTGGTTTTTGTCCATAACAGTCCATCAGTCATAAATATAAATTGCAAGTGTCCTTGTCAAATTATTATTATACCCGAAGATAAATATTCCAACTAATTGGGGATTCGAATTGTAACAAGGTTTTAATACTTTGTTTAATGAATACACCAGGTTATCGACTGCGTGTAAACCAAGGTTTTACTACTTTGTTAACAATTACACCAATTACCCTTGAATGTAATTTCACCCCTGTTTTAATTATTCTAGTGGCTATTAATCCATTCCCGTTTCTGGTTAAATGAACGATTATTCGTACATATAAATACCCCGCCCATCGTGTCCGATCGAGTGTATATGGTAATTTATAGGGACGCCCAATTGTAAATCTTTATATTAACATTAACAAACTTTCATTTAGTTAAACAAATATAAAGCCCATTAATAGCCCATAGTCTAATTTCCACAAGTGTCGTTCTTTTGTCCAAACCCCAATTATGGTACAAAGCCCAATTACCCAATTTTAGTAATTAGCCCAACATCATGATTACTTCGTTTTAAATAAGCATAATAATAACTTAGCTACGAGACATTAATGTAAAAAGGTTGAACATAACTTACAATGATTAAAAATAGCGTAGCGTTACACGGACAGAATTTCGACTTACACCCTTACAACATTCGCTAACATACCCTTATTATTAGGATTTAAAATTAAAATTAAAATTAAAATATAAATTATATATATATATATATTACGTATATATTGAGAGAGAGATGAAATAAGATATGAAATTTGATCAGAATTCGGTTGGCTTTATAGCCAGAGTTGAAAATTGGGGCTCCGCGACTCGCGGCAAAATGCCCTTAAAACTCCGCGAGTCGCGGAGATGTATTTACAGCTCACACCCTTGGAGTTTCTTGCTGCCGACGGTTTTTAATATATATATATAATATATATATAATTAATATAATTAATTATATATTATATTATATTTATATACATAGTTAACTTGTAATTTTTAGTCGGTTGCGTCGAGCGTTAAGAGTTGACTCTGGTCCCGGTTCCGGATTTTCGAACGTCCTCGCGTAAAATTTAATATCTTGTACTTTGCGTTTTGAATCTTGTACTTTTGTAATTTCGAGACGTTTCTTATCAATAATTGGAACCTTTTTGATTGTCTTTTGTTCTTTTGAGCTTTTTGGTCGTTTGCGTCTTCAATTCGTCGAATCTGTCTTTTGTCTTCACCTTTTATTATTTAAACGAATATCACTTGTAAATAGAACAATTGCAACTAAAAGCTTGTCTTTCTTGAGGAATAATGCTATGAAATATATGTTCGTTTTTAGCATTATCAAATATTCCCACACTTGAGCGTTGCTTGTCCTCAAGCAATATTGTCTTGAAATACTAGAATCACTTCTTTATTCTTCACACTTTGTACATCAGTGATTTCTATACGGCGGTATAAACAATGGTAGTAACGATATGGTTTACAGTCCCACATGACTATAAAAATTTAGATCCATTAAGGAAATTGGATCTTTATGAAAACATTTGATCTTTTGAAAATTAAATCTAGTTTTTACCCTAGATAAGTTTTCCGGAATAACCCTTTACCGGTGTTTGCAAAATATTTTTGTGGGTTTGGTGGGTTTCAGATTTGAAAATTTTAGCTCAAAACTTGCGGTTTTGTGTCACCCACTTGCTAACCTTGTATTTGGAAAGCAACACGTCCAGTTTACTTGTTCCGTATATTACCTTTCGGCAAACTACCGTCCGGTTGTAAAGGAAAGCGTTGAACAAGCAACTGTTAAGGCAATGTCTCGTGACATGCTTTTAATTATGGTCTATAACGTGTCGGACGCAATTACTATCCTTGGTAGGAGCAATAGTAAAGCTCACCCTTATAATTTTTCGGTCTGGCACAAGGTCCTGTCTTTGACCATGCTATGCAACCACCGTTCTTACGGTTGACACCCGATTTAGTTCAGGTGACCTAATGAATTCCAGGTGAATTCCTAGGATTTTACGTTCAATGGTAATGAACGCATTGAAAATGGGTTTTCAGAAAACAAATCGGTTTGTATTTTTGATCAAAATATTTTCTCGTTCAAGCTCGAGTTTAGATATCATTGAATTCCATGAGTTTGAATTCTCAATCTTTAAGGTCAATCTCTAGGATTGAGTAATATCAGTCTTAAAAGCTGATTTTTAATCTTTAAGGAGATTATCCTTTTCTGGGGATCTGATTCATTAGTCTTATCAAGCTAATTTGCACGATGCCTCCCCATTGTACGAGATAAATCCTTCTCATGGTTAGGATAAATCTGACCACTTGGCGACCCTGTTTAATGCTGAGGTCCGTGGATTTCCTGCTGATTTTAGTGATGACTTTTCTAGATTTTTCGTCAACCTACAGCTGGTCTGGACGACAACTTCATGACCTAAATCAAGAAGCGCGTGTCTTTTTCGGAAGACTTTACTTCCTTTTAATGATGGAATTGATTCATCGTGTAGATCCATCTTTTCTTTTCTTTCATCGGGTAAAACAGTTTAGTTTAGTCCAAAGCAAAAGTATTTTCAGTTATTTGTTACAGATATATGTGACATATGTTTAAAATAACTTGGTAAATTTTCCCACACTTGGCTTTTATTTTCCTTTTTATCGTCCTCTATTCCATTTTAAATGAATTTTAACATTTTAGTTTGTTTCTCAATTTATGTCCTTTCCGAGGTAACAATAATTTCGGTGTTAAAACCTAGTTTTATCGTTCATAAATATGTATAAACATGATTTGAATTCATTTAATTGAAAAATTTTTACTAGAATTGGGTAGTCAGTATATAAGACTAGGGCTGTTCTTTTTTATCAGAGAGCACTAGATTCTAATACAACTACTGCTTTACTAGTGTTTTTAATGGTAACCAAGTTGTTTAATATAAAAATTTTAAAATCCGAAAGAATTTAACCCCTTCCCACACTTAAGATCTTGCAATGCCCTCATTTGCAAGAAATCAGTAACAATTTAAATTATTGAGGGTGATTTGTGTGAAAATGATTAAATTTTTACCAAAGTTTCCAAATATATTGGCGTTTGTTTGCTGAATGATAAATGGTGCACATCATTTGTTCATTCCGTCTTGTTGTTATTTCACATATATTTTGCATCTTGTCGTCAAAATTAGTTGCTTTTGCTGAACTTAATGCCAGTCTTTGAAAATGCGTTGTTTTACCCTGTTGTGTACATAAGATAAACTGCAAACATATATACATATTTTTGAAGTTTGGTATATTACCCCACGTTCAAAAATTATTAAAGTCTAATAATAAAAGTTATACAATTATAAAAATGATTACTATATTAACAAAAATATTAAACGTATCAATAATTACAAATTACAAAATAATAAAAAAAAAAAAATAATAAGTAAACTAAGGATGATATTGGTACCAATAGGGGTTCCAGGCATAACCATACGTGCTATAGAATGCTTCGGCAGGATCATACGTAGGATATGGTGGCTGCATCTCTATCGACCAAGGAGGGAAGACGGGTTTCGGTGTAGGAATATAGTTTCTACCTATATGTTGGCAATGCGCTATGATCTGGTTCTGATGAACTTGCCAATCTTCAAATGCTCTCTGTCTAGCATTTTCGTATTCCTGAGAAGCTATAAACCTATGCATTTCTTGCATCTCATTCCCCCCTCCTACATTACCTTGTTCCTGGTTTCTCTCCACCTGTGGATGTCTACCATGGTATCGTACTGCGGCGTTATTTCGCCGCTTCAAAACTTTCGCACCATGGTATACATTTAAACCTATAGTGTCGCGGGGTTCCGGCTCTTCTAGTAATAATCCCCCCCGACTTATATCCACACCGAGATATTCACCAATCAAAGTAATAAAAATACCACCTCCTATTATGCTATGTGGTCGCATCCCCCGAACCATAGCTGATAAATAATAACCCACACAATATGGTATACTTACAGCGCTCTGTGGGTCTCGAATACACATATGGTAAAACAAATCTTGTTCATTTACCTTTTCTTTGTTTTTACCCCTTTGTGTAATCGAATTAGCTAAAAACCTATGTATTACTCTTAATTCGGCTCTATCTATATCCAAATAAGAGTAGTTTCCCCCTTTGAAACGGTGATGGCTTGTCATTTGACTCCACACACCGTGTGTATCAAAATTCTCATCTATCTTTCTACCGTTTAGTATCAATCCTCTACAATCTGCAGACGCTAACTCCTCAGGCGTATATATACGTAAAGCCTGAGCCATGTCCAGTAAAGACATGTGGCGCATCGAACCGCCTAACAAAAATCTAATAAAAGAACGATCGGTTAAACTAGCTACCCGATCATTCAACTCTATACTACATAACAACTCTTCACACCATACTTTATATACAGGTCTGCGTATGGTGAATAAACATATCCAGTCATTAAAAGAAGAATTACCATACCTCTGTACAAGTAATTCCCTAATTGGCCCGGCCAATTCTACAGCTTCCAAGGGTCCCCATTCTATGACCCTCGGTACCTCAACAACCTTGGAATGAAGAGTATGCAAACCCCGTTGATATTTTGGATAATCTATCCAAAGTCTGTCAAATCTCAGGTTCGGGTGCAACTCTTCCAAATGCATATCGGAAAAGGTCATGACTGGATGAGGTACATCCTGCTTGTAGTAGTTATCTACCTCCTGTTGTTCCAAATTCTCAGCAGGAGCATGGCGGGCTTGGGATGAAGATTCACCCCTTTCATTCTGCAAAACACATCAAACACAAATTTTGTGCATCCAAATATGCATTAGTGTCAGCAAAATCATCAATCAAAATAATTACAATGACATTATCAATTTATATCAAACTTAAGCTCATTTTCACATTTTTATCAAATCTATACTTTTTCAAATAAGCATATACGAAAATTTTCGCCAAGTTTATAAGCATTCAACTCAAATAACATGTCAAAATAATCATTACTAGCAAATAAACAAGTCTCAAATGGCATTATCTTTCAAAAATCAAGTTCATGAATTTTAGACTTGAAAAAGTCCACTTTAATTCTCAAAATCATGTTTAGGCTCAAAGTTTGGATCATTTAACTACCTAGACATGTTACACTACTCAATTTAGCAATAATTCATGACAAAAATCGGCCATAACCTGTTTATATCAAAAAGCCCCAAATTGCTCAAGAACACAAACCCTAGATTATTCAAAATTTGAAGTTTAAGGCTTCTAATCATGTTAAACAGCATCAATCTAGGTTATACAAGCATAATACATAAACAATTTAAGTCTAATTACACTAAAAAGCATCAAAATCAAATTGGGGAAAAATAGCTCAAGAACACTAAAATTCAAATTAAATGGTGTTTAGGTGTAGAAATTTACCGTTTTTCTTGAGAAATTCTTAGATAGCATCCTTCTTAACATGATTTTAGCAAAAAATTTGGTGATTAACGGTTAAAAATTGGGATTTTTGGGGGTGATTTTCGGGTTTTTTCGGGTGCAGTTTCGCAGTATTTTTGCTGTGTTTTGTGTGGGAGAGTGAACTGATCGTTCAGCTCTTTATATTTTTTTTCTGTAATTTGGTCCTCCGCGAGTCGCGGAGTTTGCTCTTTTTTTTTTTTTTTTTTTTTTATAATCTTTAACTTATAAAACAATTAAGAAATTAATTTTAAAATTTTGTTTCCCTTGTTATTTAGGATGAGGTCGTTTCGGATCGATGTCCTAGTCCGTCCTTCGATAAAATTTTAAAATTTGTCTTTTTGTAGCGATTGTTTTAAAAGCTAAGATTTTTGGGTTTTTTTTCAATGTTTTTGGCATACTTTAAATCAATAAGATTAAAAATAATGATAATAAAAGTTCTCGTCCCTCCTTCGGGTAAAGCAATTTCGATTCAAAGACCTAGTCTTCAACTTACGACGAATTTTAAAAATCATATTCTTAACTTAATGAGATAAAGTAAATTTTTGTTTTTAAATTCACACAACTTAAATATAAAATTCAAAATTAAAAATTAAAAATTCACACCAAACTTAAAATTTGAAATGCATAAAATTAAAAATTCATATTTTAAAAATTAGAAATTCACACCAAACTTAATTTAAAAATTCATATTATAAATTCATACCAAACTTATATTAATTTTTCAAATATTTACAATTTTAAATATATTGTTTTTACAAAATTTACAATATTAATTTAAGATTTAAATATTAATTTTAAAAACATAATAAAATTAAAAATCTTTTTGTCTTTTTATCCCACTTTAATCAATCACATATTATCAAAAATATGCGCCCCTCTTTTCGGTAAAGTAATTTCGGTTCAAAGACCTAATTTAACTCATGACGAATTTTTGAAATATTTTGGGTTGATTGATTAAAGATATTTATACCTTAAGAATAAACGTTAAATTTCGCAGTGATGTAATAAATTTTTGAATGATATCAATAATTTCGGTCGCCAAACCTAATTTTATTCAATACCAATTTAATACTTTTTAGCGAACAAATTAGCGTTTATTATCAAAAGGTTAAAAATAGAAATAAAAACTGTACAGACATACCTGTGAAATAGATTTCTTAGTTATATGATCTATTCCATTCATAAGATAGTCGGTTTAATTGGTTTTCCATGGCTCCAAAGGCGTAACCTCGAGCATTCAGTGTCTTTTCTTCTAAACATATGAACGGTCCGTCTCTGCATAAAGTAACAAATTCGGTATTTGAATAGGTTTGATTATTTGAACATTTACCTCCATGTGACCATTTTCCGCATTTGTGACATCGTTCTAGGTGTCGTGCTCTTCTTTTCGCTGCGGATTTTGATTTTCCTTTACCAAATTGTAACTTATTATCTTCGCATCTGGATCCTTTTCTAACTCCGTCCATTCTTTCTCTGATTACTGATACTAATTCGCTCGGTAGTATGTCATTATTTCTTTTAGTGATCAAAGCGTGTAGCATTAGACCATGGTTTAGTTCACAGGCAGTCTTCATATCGTAAAAACCTAAAAAAATAAAAATTCAGAATGGGGGGAGAAGACTAGTTCTTTAGGGTCTGCTAGGGAAAGACCATACGTGTTCCATTTTCGAGAACTACACGAAAACAGACAATCTAACTCTAACAGAAATACATATTATCCTTTAAAGACTTGATTCTCCCCACACTTAGTTAGCTGTGGTATCGAAATTGTGATTAACTTCGTTGTCGACTTCCATCGGACCATGTATGTAATGTTTAACTCTGTGACCATTAACTTTAAATTCAATCCCATTTGAATTTATTAATTCTATCGTTCCGTATGGGAAAACTCTTTTGACTATGAATGGTCCAGACCATCTTGATTTTAATTTTCCAGGAAATAGCTTGAATCGTGAATTGAAAAGAAGAACTCTGTCTCCTTCTTTAAATTCCTTTGAACTTCTGATTCTTTTATCATGCCATTTCTTCGTTCTTTCTTTATAGATTAACGAATTATCGTATGCTTCATGTCTTAATTCTTCTAATTCGTTTAGTTGACTTAATCGTAGACGTCCGGCTTCATGTAAATCAAGATTACATGTCTTCAAAGCCCAAAATGCTTTGTGTTCAATTTCTACTGGAAGATGACATGCTTTTCCATAAACAAGTCTAAAAGGTGTGGTTCCAATTGGAGTTTTGTAGGCTGTTCTAAAAGCCCAGAGTGCATCCTCCAATTTAATGGACCATTCCTTCGGATTTGATCCTACGGTTTTCTCTAGAATACGTTTTAAAGCTCGGTTGGTATTTTCAACTTGTCCACTTGTTTGTGGATGATATGCGGTGGAGATTTTATGAGTTACTCCATATCTTTTAAGAACTTTCTCAAGTTGATTATTACAGAAATGAGTACCCCGATCACTTATTAAAGCTTTCGGTGTTCCAAACCTTGCAAAAAGACGTTTTAAAAAGTTGACTACAACTCGTGCATCGTTAGTTGGGAGAGCTTGTGCTTCCGCCCATTTAGATACATAGTCAATGGCTACGAGTATATATAGATTATTATGAGATTTTGGAAATGGACCCATAAAGTCAATACCCCAAATGTCAAATACTTCACATACTTGGATGACATTTTGTGGCATTTCATCACGTTGACTTATTTTTCCGGCCCTTTGACATGCATCACAGGATTTGCAAAGAAGGTGTGCGTCTTTGTAAATTGTAGGCCAATAGAATCCAGCTTCATAAACTTTTCTTGCTGTTAGTTGAGGCCCATAATGCCCTCCTGTTGGTCTTGTGTGACAATGGTTTAAAATTTTACTAGCTTCATCTCCAAATACACATCGGCGTATTATTCCATCGGGACAACTTTTAAACAGATGTGGATCTTCCCAGAAATAGTGTTTTATATCACTGAAGAATTTCTTTCGTCTTTGGTATGATAATCCTTTTTCAAGGAATCCACAAACTAAGTAGTTTGCATAGTCTGCAAACCATGGAATTTCTTTATAATCTATCTTCAATAGATATTCATCAGGAAAGTTGTCTTGTATAGCTGATTCATTTAGAACTTCTAATTCGGGATTTTCAAGACGAGAAAGATGATCAGCAGCGAGATTTTCTGCTCCCTTTTTATCTCGGATTTCAATATCAAACTCTTGTAAGAGTAAGATCCAACGGATTAATCTTGGTTTAGCATCTTGTTTTGAAAATAGGTATCTAAGAGCAGAATGGTCGGTATAGACCACCGTTTTTGCTAGAACGAGATATGATCGAAATTTGTCAAAAGCAAAGACAATAGCAAGGAGTTCTTTTTCAGTAGTTGTATAGTTTGTTTGTGCTCCTTGTAATGTCTTACTAGCATAATATATAGGTTGAAATCGTTTTTCAATCCTTTGTCCTAAAACGGCTCCCATTGCAAAATCACTTGCATCGCACATTAGTTCAAATGGTAGATTCCAATTTGGTGTTATCATGATCGGCGCATTAGTGAGTTTTTCTTTAAGAATATTAAAAGATTTGATACACTCATCTGAAAAGATGAATGGCGCATCCTTTTCTAGGAGTTTATTCATAGGAGTGGCAATTTTAGAAAAATCTTTTATGAAACGTCGGTAAAAACCGGCATGCCCTAGAAAACTCCTAATTCCTCTAACATTTGTGGGATGTGGAAGTTTAGCAATTACATCTACTTTAGCTCTATCCACTTCAATTCCTTCTTTTGAAATTTTATGTCCAAGAACGATGCCTTCTTTAACCATGAAATGGCATTTCTCCCAATTAAGTACTAGATTTGATTTTTCGCATCTAATTAGCATTCGTTCCAGATTAACTAGACATGATTTAAATGTATTACCGAAGACTGAAAAGTCATCCATGAATACTTCCATGCATTCTTCTATCACGTCATGAAAAATCGCCATCATACACCTTTGAAAGGTTGCAGGGGCGTTACAAAGTCCAAATGGCATGCGTTTGTAAGCAAAAGTACCATAAGGGCACGTGAATGTGGTTTTCTCTTGATCTTCGGGTGCTATTGGAATTTGAAAATATCCGGAAAATCCATCTAGAAAACAATAGTAACTATTTCCGGCTAATCTTTCCAACATTTGATCTATGAAAGGTAAGGGAAAGTGATCTTTTCTGGTGGCGTCATTTAATTTTCTATAATCAATACATACACGCCATCCTGTTACAGTCCTAGTAGGAATAAGCTCATTTTTCTCATTTGTAATGACAGTCATGCCACCCTTCTTAGGTACGCATTGAACTGGGCTTACCCATGGACTATCAGAGATTGGATAAATTAAACCTGCATCTAGCAGTTTAATAATCTCTTTCTTAACTACATCTTGCATATTAGGATTTAATCTTTGTTGACGTTGCACATACGTTTTATGACCTTCTTCCATAAGGATTTTATGTGTGCAATACGAAGGACTTATTCCTTTAATATCATGAATCTTCCATGCAATGGCTGGTTTATGAGCTTTCAACACAGAAATGAGTTGTGATTTCTCATTTTCAGTAAGAGAAGACGATATTATTACAGGCAATTCAGATTCACCATGTAAATAAGCGTATTCCAAATGGTTTGGAAGTGGCTTTAACTCTAATTTCGGAGGTTCTTCTATCGATGATTTATATCGATATCTGTCTTCTTCTTTTAGCATTTGAATTTCTTCTGTTGTTGGTTCATATCCATTAGCTATAAGTGTAGCTAACATTTCAGCTTCATCAATTGGTTCATTACCTTCTCCTAAAGAACATTCTCCTGTTCCTTGTAATTCTGGAAATTCTTCTAATAATTCTGCATGTGCATCTATAGTTTGAATATAATAACATGTATCATCTGCAGATTGCGGTTGTTGCATTGCTCTATCAACTGAAAAGGTAACACTCTCATCCTCTATACTTAGGGTCAGTTTCTTACCGAACACGTCTATCATTGCTTTAGCCGTGTTTAAGAATGGTCTTCCTAATATGAGAGGAACTTGAGAATCTTCTTCCATGTCCAAAACAACAAAATCTACTGGAAATACTAAAGTACCAACTTTAACTAGCATGTTCTCCATTATCCCTCTAGGATATTTTATTGATCTATCAGCTAGTTGTATGATTATTCTGGTTGGTTTCAATTCTCCAAGGTCTAGTTTAGCGTATAGTGAATACGGCATTAGATTTATACTAGCACCTAAGTCTGCCAATGCTTCTATTGAACTAAGACTACCCAGAAAACATGGAATTGTGAAACTTCCTGGATCAGATAGTTTTTCTGGTATCTTATTCAACAGCACTGCTGAACAATTAGCATTCATAGTAACAGCCGAGAGTTCTTCCATTTTCTTTCTATTTGAGATTAGATCTTTCAAGAATTTAGCATATCTTGGCATTCCTGAAATCACATCAATGAAAGGAAGATTTACATTTATCTGTTTAAACATATCCAAGAATTTGGATTGCTCGGCTTCAAGTTTTTCTTTCTTCATTTTACTCGGGTAAGGAAGTGGTGGTTGGTATGGTTTAACATAAGGTTTATCTTTAACTGTGTTATCTTCATTAACCTTTTCAACTACCGGTTCTTTTTCCTTATCTTGATCAGGTTGTGGTTCTTGTGTAGTAGGAATAGTTTCATCAGAAGTTACAGGTATTTCAGATGATTTAAGTGTTGTACCACTTCTTGTGGTAATAGCTTTAGCTGTTTCATTCCGGGGGTTAGCATTTGTATCACTAGGTAGACTTCCCGGTTTTCTTTCACCTATTAACCTTGCTAGGTTACTTACTTCTTGTTCCAGATTTTGAATAGAAGCTTGTTGATTTCTAAATGCTTGAGCATTTTGTTCATTAGTTTGTTTTTGAGATGTGAAAAACTGCGTTTGAGTTTCAACTAGCTTTGTCATCATATCTTCTAAATTCGGCTTTTTATCATCGGTTTGTTGTGGTGGTTTGTTTTGAAAATTTGGTCTTTGCTGATTGTAAGTATTATTGGATACTTGTTGATTGCTAGGACCTTGTTGGTTATTGTATGGAATATTTCGGTTATAATTCTGGTTTTGATTGTAAATCGGTCTTGGTGGTTGATAATTATTCTGATAATTATTTCCAGGCCTTTGGTTTATGTATGAAATATTCTCTCTTTGTTCCATTGTTAATTCAATACTGAGACAATCTTTTGTCAAATGTGGTCCTCCACACTGCTCACAACTAATTCGTATAGCATGAATATCCTTAGTCATCTTTTCCATTCGTCTCTCGAAAGCATCTATCTTTGCCGAAATGGAATCTAAGTCATGGCTAGAATCGGCTCTAGCTGCTTTAGATGATCTAATGATATCTTTTTCTTGGTGCCACTCATGTGAGTGGGAAGCAGTGTTATCAATAATTTTGTAAGCATCAGTTTCGGTTTTCTTCATAATAGAACCACCAGCTGCTATATCTATGTCTTTTCTTGTAGTGATGTTGCATCCTCGGTAGAATATTTGTACTATTTGACAGGTGTCTAAACCATGTTGCGGACATCCTCTTAACAACTTTCCATATCTAGTCCACGCCTCATATAGAGTTTCATTTGGCTTCTGTGTGAACGTAACAATTTCTGCTTGAAGTCTTACGGCTTTAGATGCAGGAAAGAATTGTTTAAGAAATTTGTCAACTAAAACATCCCATGTATCGATCGCCCCTTCAGGTAACGATTCCAACCAATCTTTGGCTTCTCCCTTTAAAGTCCAGGGAAATAACATGAGATATATCTGTTCATCCTCCACTTCTCGTATTTTAAATAGTGTGCAGATCCTATTAAAGGTACGTAGATGTTCATTTGGATCTTCCTTCGGCGCACCACTAAATTGGCATTGATTAGTCACCATGTGTAGAATTTGTCCTTTGATTTCATAATCTGGCGCATTAATGTCTGGATGAGTAATTGCGTGACCTTGGCCAGTGCGTTTAGCTCTCATTCGGTCTTCCATACTTAAAGGTTCCAGATTCTCCATAATTGAATTTGTTGAATCGGTATCACTAGATGATTCTGTTTTAATAGTTCGTTCCTCAACAATTTCTGTTTGAATGATTGGTGGTTCCGGAGAAAAGTTTAGTGGTTCAGGATCTACGAACCGTTCCTGAATATTCTCTGGATTCTCAATTGTGAGGTTTGTTTCAAAAACTGGATTATCGGAAATTTGAACTGAAGTACTTGGTCGACTGGATGACGATTCTAAAGAAAAATCAACGGCGGTTATATTTGTTAAACGATGTCTTGATCGAGTTACAGGTGGTGAACGTACAAAAGGTGATGAACGTCTTGCTCGGTGCATTCACTGAATATCCTATTAGTTTTAAAAAGGAAAGAAAAATTATAATAAGTTATCCAATCAATAGACTTTTCTGATTTTGCCCACGTTTCGAATAGCCAAAAGATGCAGCAGAGGGGCAGGATTCGTTTGGTCTCAATATAATTGAGGACTGTTTGGCTCCAATAACCCGGTCCACGTACAAATCCAACTATTACTACGAACCAGAAAATTTTGATGTCTATTAATTTAACCACTCAAAATAAATTTTCGTAATTTTAAGAAATTTAGATAAGAAGTAGAAAAAATTCTAAGTCCTAAAACTAGAATAGCGAGAAATAAGAAAGAAAAAGAGTTCGTCGCAAAAGGTCGAAAAAGAAAAATGGTTGAAAAATAAAAGGTGACGGAAAAATAAAAGAAACTTATAAAAACTTAAAAATACTTGACTAACCTAACCTTATTACTACAACTAACTTAAAATTATAATCGCAAATTGAGATTACTAATTGGAATGATAATTGATACATAGTAAAAGGTGTCTAAAAATATTAAAGCTTACAAGGAAAAACTAAATCCCAAATGGAAATAACTTAAAAAAAAAAACTAAAACTTAAAAAGGCGTCGCAAAATTCTAAAGCACCTAAATCTTAGTCTAAAGAAAAAGCACTTAAGGAATTCTACGGCAAAGCCTAAAAATCTAGGAGTAAAAATAACTATAGCAAAAACTAAGTTTAAAATTAAATATGAGCTAAAAAATACAAATATTACGCTACAACGATTAAAAAGGTACAAAATATAAAAATATACAAAAAGTTGTAAAAAGTACAATTTTTATAAAAATATTATTTTTTTATATTATTTATTTAATAAAACTACAAATTTTACAATTTAATAAAACTAATTAATACTAAATACATAAATAAATAAAAAGTAAAAATAAAACTAAAACTAATAATAATAATAATAATAATAATTAGGTTTAATAATTAATATTAATAATAATCCGTAATTAATGCTCGATTAGGGCTTCCTGTGCGCGTGTCAGAGAAGCTCCGCGAGTTGCGGTGATTAAAGAAGAAAACCCCGCGAGTCGCGGGGTTCAGAATTTGAGCTGACAGATTTATCTTTTTACGCGTTTTTCTTTTTTTTTTTTATTTTTTTTTATTTTATGTTTTCTGTTTTTTTTTTTATATATAAATGAAAGATGTTTAATAAAATTTATATTATTATAAACTAAAATAAAGATAAAGAAACTTATAAAACTTAAATATTTAACAAAATCTTAAAAATGCTTATATTTTTGTTTTTTCTTTTTATATTTTCGAATATTTAAAACGTATTTTTACAAAAACGACTTTTAATAAAAGTAACTAAAAATCTTTTTTTTTTTTTTTTTATATATTAGCGTTGCGCTTCCGGCTTTTAAGATAGCTCCCCGGCAGCGGCGCCAAAAATACTTGATGTGAAGCGAGGTGTATATAAAATAGTTATTATTTTACTAGGAAAACACTATTAAATACGATACAATTTTACACAAGATATTTATTTATTTATAGAATGGATATACTTAAACCTTGCTACAACACTTATAGGCAGTGTACCTAATCGTACAGTAGTGTAGTTTTTAGTAAGTCCGGTTCGTTCCACAGGGAAATCTTTAAATAAAGCTCAACGCTATATTAGTTTACTTTTATAAAAATACAAATATATATATAAGTAATATTATTATTATAAAGGGGGGTTTTTACCGTTTAATGACCGGTTTGTCGATTTTAAGACTTTAGTCGCAGTTAAAACCTAATGTAAAATATAAAATAAATACAAGACTTAAATTAAAGCGTAAAGTAAATAATGATAATGAAATTGCGAATAATAAAAGTGCGATAAAATAAACTTGCGATAATTAAAAAGTACGATAATTAAAAGTGCGATAAAATAAAATAAATAAAAGTGCGATAATTAGAAGTGCAATTAAATATAAAATAAAGGAAATTAAATATGAAATAAAAGAATTATGCTTATTTAAACTTCCGTAATCATGATGTTTGACGTGTTGATTTTAGTTTTATGCCCATGGGTTAATTGTCCTTTGTCCTGGATTATTTAATATGTCCGTCTGGTTTTTGTCCATAACAGTCCATCAGTCATAAATATAAATTGCAAGTGTCCTTGTCAAATTATTATTATACCCGAAGATAAATATTCCAACTAATTGGGGATTCGAATTGTAACAAGGTTTTAATACTTTGTTTAATGAATACACCAGGTTATCGACTGCGTGTAAACCAAGGTTTTACTACTTTGTTAACAATTACACCAATTACCCTTGAATGTAATTTCACCCCTGTTTTAATTATTCTAGTGGCTATTAATCCATTCCCGTTTCCGGTTAAATGAACGATTATTCGTACATATAAATACCCCGCCCATCGTGTCCGATCGAGTGTATATGGTAATTTATAGGGACGCCCAATTGTAAATCTTTATATTAACATTAACAAACTTTCATTTAGTTAAACAAATATAAAGCCCATTAATAGCCCATAGTCTAATTTCCACAAGTGTCGTTCTTTTGTCCAAACCCCAATTATGGTACAAAGCCCAATTACCCAATTTTAGTAATTAGCCCAACATCATGATTACTTCGTTTTAAATAAGCATAATAATAACTTAGCTACGAGACATTAATGTAAAAAGGTTGAACATAACTTACAATGATTAAAAATAGCGTAGCGTTACACGGACAGAATTTCGACTTACACCCTTACAACATTCGCTAACATACCCTTATTATTAGGATTTAAAATTAAAATTAAAATTAAAATATAAATTATATATATATATTACGTATATATTGAGAGAGAGATGAAATAAGATATGAAATTTGATCAGAATTCGGTTGGCTTTATAGCCAGAGTTGAAAATTGGGGCTCCGCGACTCGCGGCAAAATGCCCTTAAAACTCCGCGAGTCGCGGAGATGTATTTACAGCTCACACCCTTGGAGTTTCTTGCTGCCGACGGTTTTTAATATATATATATAATATATATATAATTAATATAATTAATTATATATTATATTATATTTATATACATAGTTAACTTGTAATTTTTAGTCGGTTGCGTCGAGCGTTAAGAGTTGACTCTGGTCCCGGTTCCGGATTTTCGAACGTCCTCGCGTACAATTTAATATCTTGTACTTTGCGTTTTGAATCTTGTACTTTTGTAATTTCGAGACGTTTCTTATCAATAATTGGAACCTTTTTGATTGTCTTTTGTTCTTTTGAGCTTTTTGGTCGTTTGCGTCTTCAATTCGTCGAATCTGTCTTTTGTCTTCACCTTTTATTATTTAAACGAATATCACTTGTAAATAGAACAATTGCAACTAAAAGCTTGTCTTTCTTGAGGAATAATGCTATGAAATATATGTTCGTTTTTAGCATTATCAAATAATAATAATAATAATAATAATAATAATAATAATAATACTAATTATAACCTTAACGATAATTACGATAGTAATAATAATAAAAATAACAATAATATCTTTTATTAATAACGACAATGATAATAATAATAATAATAATAATAATAATAATAATAATAATAATAATAATAATAATAATAATAATAATAATAATAATAATAATAATAATAATCATAATGAAAATGATAATAATAATAATAATAATAATAATAATAATAATAATAATAATTATTATTATTATTATTATTATTATTATTATTATTATTATTATTATATTATAACGACGATAATAACGACGATAATAATAATCATTTTTAATAATAATACAAAAATTCAATTGACTATAACTTCTAAACCGTTCATCGAAACCATTCGATATCTAAATGAAAAGTTCTAAAATTTTCGCTAGCATTCCAACGACATGCGTATCATATACCTTATCTTAATAGCATATGTATTTAATTCAAGATTCGACATAACCTATCTAATGACAATAACGAACGTATAAGCATGCATAATCCTATATATATACTCGAGCACTAGTCAGGGATACACTAATAATATATAAAAGTTAAGTTATGAGTGCTCACGTATCAATATTGAGATTCAATATTGCAGGAAAAGTACGTAGACGCAACGAAGATGATAAACACTAGTTTGACTCACGAGCAATACTCCCGAACCATACCCATAACCTCCATAGCAATAACTCATAATTTCCTTAGCTCTATCCCGCTCGAAAAACAATTTTAAAATCACTCGGACAGCACTCCGTCGTAATATTTTATGTATACTAATAATATCTTGAAATAATATGGAGTAAAATATATATATGTAAATCGATTGAGAGAGTTTAGAGAAAAATATTTTCAAGTTTCTATGAAATAATGAAACCTATTGAATTCTATTTATAATAAATTTTTAAATTATTAAAGTGAATTATTAAAGTATGAATTATTAAAGTGAATTATTAAAGTATGAATTATTAAAGTGAATTTTTAAAGTATGAATTATTAAAGTGAATTATTAAAGTATGAATTATTAAAATGAATTATTAAAGTATGAATTATTAAAGTGAATTATTAAAGTTAAAGTAAAGTAAAAATAAAGTAAAGGTAAAGTTTAAGTATAATGAAAGTATAAAACTATGTACGTATAATACGCGTATAAATATATATAATATTAATTTAAATCATTATATATATTTAATAAAATAAAATATAAATATCGTTATCTTTATCATACTGGTTAAGTAATGAGTTGTCAAAAGAGGTTCTAAATATTTATAAAAGTTATATACGTTTTAATAATAAAGTTCTTTTTAAACTGAAAACGTTTTTGTACGTTTGAAACTAAATCAAATAAATATGATAATTTTGTTTTCCAAAACTAAATATATTTAAGAATCATTTTGTTTAAAGGTTAAAATAATGGAAATTGTTATATCATAAAACATTTTAGAAAAGTAGAATCATATATATTCATAATAGGTTTCAAGTTTTTAAATTACAGTCTGTTGGTGAAGCATGCGATAAAGTTTAAAAGTTAAATAAACGTATGAAATCATCTTAATGAAAAATGTCGAGTTACTTAACTTTTCGATATCCAACATCTAAGTTATTTACACTCCACGTTCTTACTTATAAATCACTTTACCATTTTCCGAATGTTGTCAAAAATAATAGATTTCTTAAATCACAGTGGACCTCATAACATAGACCCGTAATCATATCACAATGTATCTGATAAATCAATCATTTGATATTATCTTCTAATTCCATCGATAAACATATTGAAACAAAAACGTTCATGTAAAGTATTTTATGTTTAATACTTTATTAATATTCTCAAGTTATAATATATATATACATATATATACATATTTATTTATATATAACGGTTCGTGAATCATTGGAATTTGGTCGAGGTTATAATGAATGTATGAACACAATTTAAAATTCTTGAGATTTAACTTAACAAACTTTACTTATCGTGTCGGAATAATATAAAGATAAAGTTTAAATTTGGTTGGAAATTTCCGGGTTGTCACAGTACCTACCCGTTAAAGAAATTTCATCCCGAAATTTGAATGGGATGGTCATGGCTGACAATAAGTATGTTTTCATGATGTATACGAGATAGAAATTAGAGTTTTATTATCATCAAGTAATATAGATAAAGCAATTTGATTTTTGTGAAGAGTACGAGTGAAGTTATCAGAAAAGAATGAAATGAGTAAATGCATGTTCTTTTTAACCAATGACATAGTCACGGTTGATTTTCGGAATTCAAGGAATTTAGAAAAAAATCTTCATAATAAGATTTGGTTCTTCGGTAATTAAGGAAGTTAGGATCCGCTTTGATTAAATGCGATAATCTGTTTTGATTTCTCTGTCGGATATTTTACTATATATCCACCCCCTTCATTTTCTTATTTCCACAACTCACACCTTTTATTCTTTCTCCCTCAATTCATACTTTATAGCATTCGCTAATATGCTCCATCCAGTTCCGATTCTTGATATACTCCTAACTTTCATATCTGTCATTCTTCTTTTTCATCTGTCGCCGGAAGAATCTATTTACTTCTACTATACTCTTGGTTTTATAGTGTTTTTAGTTCTCCCGTGTCTTTATATTGCTATATGCATCGATATATATGGTTTGTAATTTCTGGGTTGTTGTTGGGTTTTATATCTTCCCTTATACTTCAAAGTCCCTGCTTCTATCTTCTATAATCATTGTCATCCACAGTTAATACTCCCTCCTATTTGCTGCGATTTATACTCCAATTTCTATTTTGGAGCTTTGTCCTTTCGTTTCTTCTTCTTGCGATTAAGCATCGCTTGTAATGGTCCATAATTCGCAGATATAAATTTCGGAATGAACATTGTTAATGTTCTAAGAAGGAAATGGTAATGGCATGGTCTTGATTAGTTAAATTACCAGAATACCCTGGAAAAGACCGAATCATCAAGAAATATTTTCTTAATATTTTAGAGGTTAAATAGAATACAAGAGTCGTGCAACATGGCACATGATGATGTTATGATCTGTGAATCATCACGTTCCATTTAAAAACTCAGCATGACTTACAGTAATATAATCACGTTGATCAAGTGTCATTATATTATACTAACTCTTGCTTCAGTTCCAAACACTACTTCAATAGTATACATATTTTAAATTCGAATTTTTCAGAATTTAGAAACTAAAATAGTTTCTTTTATGATGTAACACAGATAGCGCAAAGAGATAAATGATTTCGAATAACAATAGTTATGAAGATATCTTCAGAAACATTGCAGATATTTATAATGAAAGATATGATGATATCTTAGAATATCTAAGATCAGAGGATGATGAAGAATATTATTCACAAGGGTTTAGAGTCAGGAGTAAGGTATTTGATAATAATTTCAGCAGACACTGAATCATTTGGATTCTTTGAAGGCAGGTTTAGTCTTTGTGATTTGTCCACAGCCTCCTTCATGGTTTTCTTAATCCATTTTTCAGTTCCAAACCTTCTCTTTTTCTGAGCTTTTCCAACACACTATCCTTTATTATCAAACTTTTGACTGTTAAGGTCGTTTACAGTTTTTGCTGCTACATCAGCATTTTCCAAACTTCGGAGAACTAGTTCGTAGTTTAGGGTGTTTTTCAGAAACTTCACATTCGAAGTATATAAGTCTAGGAGATAGACGTTATATATACACCTATAACCGTTGGCGGAGACATGCTGCAAGATTTCAAAATACTGATTGCTGATTCCCAGTAATTGGCATGACAATTCTTGTTACAAGATGCGGATGAGTAAATGATGGGGTTTCGATAAATATAATGATTTTTCAGAAAGTCAAAGATCAGTGAAGTTGTTGGTAAGTTTATTTCTAATGTAGTGAGACATAAAAGGTTCTCCGGTAACGATGACGAAAGGGCGACGTCTATATCAAGGTTATAATAAGACTGTTTCAATTGAAAAGTCGAAGTTGACTTGCTGGAGCTATGACAAAACTGACTAATTTGAAAAGGAATCGCAAAGTTATTTTTGCTAATAAATGCCAAAGGGTCTGACACGGATACATGTTAAATTATGACTCTGGTTTCGAGAGCTTTTCAGATGCAAGACGGTTTAATATGTGGTTGGATCATCATCTCGATTGTTCATTATTTGACGTGTCTTCAGGAATTTCGAAGGGTTTTGAACACAGATTGTAATCGTTAATATACATATGATGTTCTAACACAGTTTTGAAGTCAAAGTATAGCTTGTGAAAGATGTAAGGATCTAAGAGTGATGATTTTGGTTATATCTCGAGTTGAATTCTGAGATTTCAAAATCAGAATATGTAATTAAATTTTGTATGAGTATGGTTGTTTTGATTTCTATAAAAGAATGTATATTTTTGTGAAAGTGGGGAGTATAATGGATGATTTGCTGAATCAGATTCGAAGAATGTAACATATTAATTGTGAATTTATATATCTCTCGGGTATTACCTACCCGTTAAAAAAAATTCACAATTAATATTTTGTACAAAAGAATTTTATTACAGTCTTTATGAAAATATATATATGTATATTTTCTTCAGATGTAACCTAGATTTAATGAGTTAATATTAAATTAAACTCATTTGATTTACGGTTGAAACTAGAATTGAATAATCCCTAAAGGCTTTAAAAATTACATAACTTTTACAGAGTATTTCTTTAATGACATTGAAATTATGAATCAATACTTCGTTATTTGTTGATGTATGATGTTCAGTTCATGGAATTCTTTTGAATTTCACAAAGTACGAATGATGTTATTTGAAAATTTTCGAGTACATCGATGATGAAAGTGTAAAATCAAACATATATTTGAATAATACACTTGATTTATTATGAGATGGAATTTATTGAATTAAAACATAGATTGTAGTTAACGATGGTTAAGTTGTTAAGGAAGGATGTACATCTTAGCATATTAGTAATATGAATTTAATCGAGTAGTATTTACCCTTATTTAATTCATACATAATAGCTTAGTACGAAATATTTATTTTGATCTCAAAATTTATATATATATATATATATATATATATATTATACATATAATTTCTTCAGAGGGAATGAGTTAATACTTCATAACTCGTTGATACAATATACGGGTTATTGATTCGTAATGATGTCCACGGTGATTCTTGAACTGACGGAGTTTGTGATGTTATAGGTGCTGCTGATTCTGATGACACTGACGGCACTGACTGTGATGGTGATGCTACGGTACTGTTGATGTTGTTGGTAAAACAAGTCTAGCTTATAAATCACGCATCATTCTTGTCAGGGTTTCTACTCTTCCTTCTATCATTTCGATTCACTCATCTGATTTATGGTTAGGGTTAGAATAGATAATCTCTAAGACTTTAGAGATTACATAATCGCCGCGGAGTGTTTCTCCAATGAAGTTATGAATCAACACTTCATCGTTTGTTGTTGTTGTTGGTATTCCTTGGTATCTACAGGGCGTATGACATTGGTGCTCATGGGACAGATTGTAAAGTTGAGGTTTAGGCTGTTGTGGTTGGGGGTGGTATTGGTACTGTTGGCGTTGATGATGGTAGTACTGGTTATGCTGCTGGTGCTGCTACTGGTGTTTGTAACCTTTGCACCATATTCTCAAAAGCCACTACCCGAGCGCAAAGCTCGTTGACTTCTTCTATTACACTGGGGTGATTGTCGGTTCGGACAAGCCGATAAATAAAATCTAGAATTTGATGTAGTATATAATCGTGACGAGATACTCTAGAAATAAGAGAGAAAATGGTGTTTCGGACAGGTTCGTCGGTAAGTGCTTCGGGTTCTTCGCCAAGAGGGCAATGTGGTGGATGGAAAGGATTGCCTTTTTCTTGTCTCCAATGATTGAGGAGGCTACGAACCCATCCCCAATTCATCCAAAATAGATGATGGCTGATTGGTTGATCCATTCCAGTCACACTGCTTTCGGAGCTTGGGTGGGATTCCATATCTGAATTCGAGGGACTTGAACTAATGACAAATTCCATTTCGTTCGATTGAATAAAGGATTTTTCGATATGAAATGATTTTCCGGCTATCGGGTGCTATTCTAATTACATAGATTATCTATATATATAGCGCAAAAGATTTCGTAGATTACGGAGGAATTTATGGGATATGTCAGGCAAAGTTTATAGTAACAGATATGCTAAGATATGAATTTTGTCTATACACTATTCATGCTATCAATGCAGTAAGACGTGTCTAGACTAAGAATGATAAGCAGGCAATTTCCGACAAAAAATGATAAGCAAAACTTTTGACAATGCAGACACGGTCGAAGTCCAGACTCACTAATGCATCCTAACGACTATCAGATAGACACACTAATGCAGACCTGGTTCGCTAAGACCACCGCTCTGATACCAACTGAAAGGACCCGTTCATATACATTATAAACGATTCACAATAGTTGATTACATCGCGAGGTATTTGACCTCTATATGATACATTTTACAAACATTGCATTCATTTTTAAAAGACAAACTTTATTCACATCTAAAGTTGACGGCATGCATACCATTTCATAATACATGAAACTATAATTGACTTAATAATAATCTTAATGAAATCAATTACTCGAATGCAACGTCTTTCGAAATATGCCATGAATGACTCCAAGTAATATCCTTAAAATGAGCTAATGCACAGCGAAAGATTTCATTCAAACCTGAGAATAAACATGCTTTCAAGTGTTAACCAAAAGGTTGGTGAGTTCATTAGTTTATCATAATCATTCATTTCCATTATTTTAATAAACCACAAGATTTTTATTAAACATAATTCCAATAGCAGAATCCTCTCGTCTACATAAAGGTAAAATCATATCCAATAATATAATAGACCACAAGATTTTAATTTTTCATAAACATAATCCTCAAGCAGAATCCTCTCGTCTGTATTAAGGTAAAATCGTTCATATGGTGAACACCTGGAAACCGACATTAACAAGATGCATATAGAATATCCCCAAAACAGAATCCTCTCGTCTGTATAACAGAATCCTCTCATCTGTATTAAAATCGAAGTACTAAAGCATCCGTACCTCGGATGGGGTTTGTTAGGCCTATAGATCTATCTTTAGGATTCGCGTCAATTAGGGGTAATGTTCCCTAATTCTTAGGTTACCAAGCTAAAGGGGTGATATTCGATTTCGATAATCCAACCATAGAATGTAGTTTGAGTACTTGTGTGTATTTCGTCAAACATTTATAAAAAACAGCGCATGTATTCTCATTCCCAAAAATATATTTTGCAAAAGCATTTAAAAAGGGAGCAAATGAAACTCACAATACTGTATTTGTAGTAAAAATACATATGACGTCATTGAACAAGTGCAATGTTGGCCTTGGATTCACGAACCTATATTAATTATATATATTTATATGTTTGATCAATATCTGTCTAACAGTTTAGGTCAGCCGTAGTGTATCACAATCCTAATGCTCGAGACTAAATATGCAAAAGTCAGCAAAAGTCATATTGACCAAAATGTCTTCCAAAATTTATACATGATTATTATATAGTTTAAATATAGTCGTTTTATTTATTTAAATATTTTTAATAGATTTTATTAAAGTAAATAATATAGTTCTTTTATTAATAAATAAAATTTTATATTAAAATTTATATAATAAAAATATACTTTTATATATCTTAAGTAATAAAATTTATAAAGTTCATTTAATATCTTAAAAATAATATAATAGGTATTATTAATGTAATTATATTATACGTAGTAAAATATCTTTGTATCACATATTTATTTGATAAAATAATATTGATAATAATAATAATAAGTAAAAGTTGTATTATTTTGTAATAATTATTATTATTCTACTAATAAAAATAACAATAATTATATTTTCTAAAAATGATAAAATGATAATTTTTATTAACAATAGTACTAAAATGATAATAATAATGATGTTTCATATTAACAATGATATTTTTATTAAAAATAATAATTTTAGTAAAAATGATAGTGTTAATATTAATAATACTTTTAATAATAATAATAGTAAAATAATGAAAACAATATTTTTTCTTTAAATCAATATCTTACAATATCTTAATTTCATCATGATACTCATACTCATTATTTCCTAATCGCTTTGTTTAATAGCTTTTAGTCGTCTTTTATATCGCGTTCATATTAATAATAATAATAGTACTCATAATAATTAGATGTTACTAATATTAGTTTTAATTATAATAATACAAATAATAATAATATTAATGATAATACTAATAACTATTTGAATGATAATAATAATAATACTAATTATAACCTTAACGATAATAACGATAGTAATAATAATAAAAATAATAAAAATAACAATAACATCTTTTATTAATAACGACAATGATGATAATAATAATAATAATAATGATAATAATGATAATAATGATAATAATAATAATAATAATAATAATAATAATAATAATAATAATAATAATAATAATAATAATAATAATAATCTATATATATATATCTAAATTTTGACTCATATCTCCATTAATTAGATCATTAACTTCATTAATTTAAATTTTTTTACCCATATTAACACTTAACCACATGATAAATCACTTTTATTTAAAAAAAATATTGTTTCCCATTAATATAATAAATAAATATATTATATATATATATATATATATATATATATATATATATATATATATATATATATATTTTCATTAACCTAACTTAATTACTATAATTTTTTATCCAATATAATCTCTTAACCACATGGTAAAAATTAATAATCTTATCTTTATTATTATTATTTTATTATACACTTAAAAATTGAGTCCTAGAATCATAAATATAATTTAACTCATATATTAAATTATAGTAAAACTGTAAAAAATTTAAGGTAAAAAATAGAACTTTTAACCAAATATTTAATAATATTAAAATAGTAAATAGTAACTAATAGTAAAAAAGTTAACTAATTTAATACCTAAGATAAATAAATTTTAGGCCTATTGAAGTTATATCTTAAATAATAGTAATAGTTATAAACTTTTCATTTTCCTTTAATTAAATACCTCTTCATACTATTCCTTTCATTTTCCATGAGATGTTACAGTTTTTTTTCTATAAATACTCATTATCATCTTCACATTACTCACATATTCAAATGTAATCCATCATCATCATCATCATTTTTGTAGGTTGTTTTGCTCTTTTTATGTTGATTTCATCAATCACATAACATCGAATATATATTGCGATATCACTATATAAAGATGTTATTGAGGTTCAGATAAATTTTTTCTTCAGTTTTTGTAATTGTCTATCAATAATGATAGTAATTTAGAGTTCATTTATATATGTATATTTTTTATACAAGTTATTTTATAATTATGTATGTAGTTTACTTTCTTAGATTTCATTCTAATATTATTATCATTTGTTTTGTATTTGTATATTAGTTAAGTAATTACTCCGTAATATGTAACAATCGTTTAATTTATGTGTATGTATGTGTGTGTGTGTATATATATATATATATATATATATATATATATTATATATATATATTTATAAACAATATAAATATTAATATTATGATAATAAGAAAAAAATTATTATTATTGATTTTTTTATTATAAAAAGAAATAATTGAGAATTGTGATTAAAATTTGGTATGGTTCAAGAAGACTTGCAAGAGAATATAAGGTTTATTTATTATTCTTTTATTTTTTAGATTTAATGTAATAAAGAAAAATTATTTATAATAAATAAAGATAAAAAGTAATAAATTAGTTAATATATATATATATATATATATATATATATATATATATATATATATATATATATATATATATATATATATATATATATATATATATATATATATATATATATATATTAATATTGACTCCTTATTGTAATTGTGATTAATTATCATATACGAAATGATAGTAAAAAATGAAAATGTAATAATTATGCACTACTCATTATGTATAATAATAATAATAATAATAATAATAATAATAATAATAATAATAATAATAATAATAATAATAATAATTATTATTATTATTATAATAATGATAATACTAATAATAATAATAATAATAATAATAATAATAATAATAATAATAATAATAATAATAATAATAATAATAATAATAATAATAATAATGTACGAAGTAAAATATATTCACTTAACATAATGGTTAAGAGTAATTCTCTATATTCCTTTATTTTTCTAATTGATGAAAGCAAGAAATTACATTTATTTATTTATTTACAATCACTTATTTTGTAAATATAAATAAATTCATTTATTTATCTCAAGATAGTAACTATAAGTTATAAAAATAATTTAAAGTTGAGTTTTAAGATAGTGAGTTGAGTAGTAGTAAATACAGTTTGCTTATAGTAAAATCTTGAAGATTCATAATTTTATACATAATAATAATGTTTAATCTTTAAACATTATTATTTTTGATTTCAACACGCTAATTTTTAAAGCTTACTATATTTTTTGATTTGGATGATAATGATGATGATCTACTCATACAAACGATACATTTATCTCTATCGACTTTAAATTTTTCATCTAAATAAATAACGAGAAATGTATTTTGAGTTCTTGATTCTTTATAACATAGAGTCTGTGCGCATAGAAGATTTTTTTCCATATATATATTCCTTTATTCTTGCATTATAATTGTGTTTTTAATTATTGTTAGTATTAAGAAAAAGAATGTTAAAGTGGCACATTAAAAAATATGGGGTCTTTTCTTAATATTACATGGATAACACTTGATTTTGCTTATCCTTGAGGGATACAACTTTTTTATACACATTGTTAAAATTGTTCATGGTTGATTTTTATTTTTATATGATTATATATTGTATTATATGTATTATATGTATTATATGTCCAATAATAAAGTGTACCTATAAATAACACCTGAATCTAAATTGTAAAGTGCAAATGAATATGTACAGGACAATTGCTATATATTAAACTAAGTAAAATAATCCAAAACAATTGATATTATCAAAATCTTGAAATTTGGGGACAACCCGTGCAACGCACGGGCATTGTCTACTAGTAATAATAATAATTAGATTATAACAACGATAATAACGACGGTAATAATAATCATTTTTAATAATAATAAAAAAAATTCAATTGACTATAACTTCTAAACCGTTCATCGAAACCATTCGATATCTAAATGAAAAGTTCTCAAATTTTCGCTAGCTTTCCAACGACATGCATATCATATACCTTATCTTAATAGCATATGTATTTAATTCAAGATTCGACATAACCTATCTAATGACAATAACGAACGTATAAGCATGCATAATCCTATATATATACTCGAGCACTAGTCAGGGATACACTAATAATATATAAAAGTTAAGTTATGAGTGCTCACGTATCAATATTGAGATTCAATATTGCAGGAAAAGTACGTAGACGCAACGAAGATGATAAACACTAGTTTGACTCACGAGCAATACTCCCGAACCATACCCATAACCTCCATAGCTATAACTCATAATTTCCTTAGCTCTATCCCGCTCGAAAAACAATTTCGAAATCACTCGGACAGCACTCCGTCGTAATATTTTATGTATACTAATAATATCTTGAAATAATACGGAGTAAATATATATATGTAGATCGATTGAGAGAGTTTAGAGAAAAATATTTTCAAGTTTTTATGAAATAATGAAACCTATTTAATTCTATCTATAATAGATTTTTGAATTATTAAAGTGAATTATTAAAGTATGAATTATTAAAGTGAATTATTAAAGTATGAATTATTAAAGTGAATTATTAAAGTTAAAGTAAAGTAAAAATAAAGTAAAGGTAAAGTTTAAGTATAGTAAAAGTATAAAACTATGTACGTATAATACGCGTATAAATATATATATAATATTAATATAAATCGTTATATATATTTAATAAAATAAAATATAAATATCGTTATCTTTATCATACTGGTTAAGTAATGAGTTGTCAAAAGTGGTTCTAGATATTTATAAAAGTTATATACGTTTTAATAATAAAGTTCTTTTTAAACTGAAAACGTTTTTGTACGTTTGAAACTAAATCAAATAAATATAATAATTTTGTTTTCCAAAACTAAATATATTTAAGAATCATTTTGTTTAAAGGTTAAAATAATGAAAATCGTTATATCATAAAACATTTTAGAAAAGTAGAATCATATATATTCATAATAGGTTTCAAGTTTTTAAATTACAGTCTGTTGGTGAAGCATGCGATAAAGTTCAAAAGTTAAATAAACGTATGAAATCATCTTAATGAAAAATGTCGAGTTACTTAACTTGTCGATATCCAACATCTAAGTTATTTACACTCCACGTTCTTACTAATAAATCACTTTACCATTTTCCGAATGTTGTCAAAAATAATAGATTTCTTAAATCACAGTGGACCTCATAACATAGACCCGTAATCATATCACAATGTATCTGATAAATCAATCATTTGATATTATCTTCTAATTTCATTGATAAACATATTGAAACAAATACGTTCATGTAAAGTATTATACGTTTAATACTTTATTAATATTCTCAAGTTATAATATATATATATATATATATATATATATATATATATATATATATATATATATATATATATATATATATATATATATATATATATATACATATTTATTTATATATAACGGTTCGTGAATCATCGGAATTTGGTCGAGGTTATAATGAATGTATGAACACAATTTAAAATTCTTGAGATTTAACTTAACAAACTTTTCTTATCGTGTCAGAATAATATAAAGATAAAGTTAAAATTTGGTTGCAAATTTCCGGGTTGTCACACCCATCTCCATAAGTGTCTTGCAGATGACTCGATGTGGGTACCGTTGGAAGAAATATAACTAAATGACAAAGTAGAGTATGTTGAAGAACCGGTAGCGACTCTTGATGAAAAGGTTAAAGTGATGCTAAACAAAGAAGTGAGAACCTATAAGGTGCAATGGCGGCATCCAAAAGGTTCGAAATTTACGTGGGAGTCTGAGGATTTTGTGAAGGAGTATCTTCCCGCTTGTTATGAAGCTGGATCGTGAGGGCGCGATCCGGTTCAAGTTGGGAAGAATTGTAAGCCTCTGCCTGGCCGGCACGCCTTAATGCGTGCCGCTCAGTAAGTTGGTGTGACGTGCCAATGTGTAGACAGTCCAGGGAATGTTTTTTGTAAATGTTGTAAATATGGGGATTTAAGTGCAATTTTGCATGTACGAATTTTGAAGGGTAATATCAGATTTGGAATTCCATTTTCATCTTCATTTCTTCAAATATCCTCCCAAGGTTAGTGAGGGGAGGTTCTTCTAGTGAGAGAAATCTTGATTGAAGAAGGAAGAAGCTAGTTCAACCTAAATTAGTGTGCACCCTAGTGATTTCAGCTTTGGACATCCTCTTGCCACTTAAGGTAAAATCCTAAATCGAATCTTAAGTGTTGTTTTGATCTAGGATTAGGGTTTGGGTTGGTAATAGGTTATGAAACCCATTTCTTGTGGAATTTGGTGTGTAATTTGGGTATGTAAACCCTAATGTTGTGGTCTAGGGTTTGATGACGAATTTGACTATATTTGAGTCTTAAAATTTGGCATAATCACTAGAACACTTGTGTATTAGTTATTATGTTTTTGTTTGAACTAGTTGTTAACTTAAATTTGGAAATTGACCTAGAAATGGGTCAAATTGATGTTTGTAACTTGTTTTGGAAAATAAGTACTTAAGTAGTTAGACTAGTATTAATTTGGGGAATTAGAGGCATTATCACTAGTTATGAGTGATTAATGAATTAGCTTCTCCAAGTGAAAAATCGGTAGAGATTTCACTATAAGTGTTGTTATAGTCAACTTGTGCGCTTAGTTGATTTATTTAAATGTAATAGGATTTTTACATTGTTGATCTAAGACTTCAAGTGCTGCATTCTTCAAGCGTTAAAGGTGAGTGGAATAATTATATGTATATGTACATAAGTTGTGGGTGATGTGGTAATAATGTTATTTTTGCGTTGGATTCACTTAACTTCGTGCGTTCGAGACCACATAGTGCTATGATGTATACCGTGTGATGGAAACACCATATGTCGTTTATTCGACAAGTACGTAAATAGTGGTTCTGGCCGCTTATCGGATCACTTCACGTCGTACGTTGACGGCCACATCGGGGATTAGTGATATATCATGCGTTGTATATACACTAATGGTTGTGCGTTTAGCATCCCCTTATGATTATGGTTAACCACATTGTGTGTCTTGTTTATTTTAGGTTTATACCTTATGATTTCATGCTATTTGTGTTGCTATCTTTGCATGTGTTGTATGTGTAAGTGTTTGCAAGTAAGGTGATTTATATAATTATTGCAATCACTAAGTGTTAAACTTACCCTCGTTGTTGTTCATGTTTTATAGATTCAGGCACGGACAAGGGAAAGGGTAAGCTTGGAGATTAGAAGATTTTGGTGGATTACGTTCTAGAAGACGGCTTTTGGTTAAATGCTTAGGTTTAAGTAGTGTATTCCCAAATACCATGCCCGAACCCTTATTTTGTATTAAACTCATTTGGGTCGAAATTGTCACCTTATCTTTGTAATGGGTCATTAATATCCCAAGTGGTTAAATAAATTCATTTTGATGTTTAAACTTGATATTTCAGGTTTTGGTTGTGTACAATAGGTTTCAAGGTGTTAATCAATGTATTTGAACTATTTTGGGTAAAAATGTTGAAGTGCGGAATTGAGTTTAAAATCTGTTTCAAAAATCAGCCTTAAGGTGCGCAACACAAGTGTACTGCGCATCGCGCAGATGGGCGTAAGTTGGTATTAGTTGTTGTACTAATTCTAAAGTGTGCGCCGCGCAAGATTTAGGGGCGGCGCGTAGTATAGAGTGGCCTGTTGTCAGTCATCAAAATTTTTAAAAAAATGCGTTGTTTTTAGTAAACGGGTTTGAGTCGTTTCACAGTTTTAGTGTGTAGTTTCTATTTTAGTTTGTGTGGATATTTAAAAGAAGTGGAAATGTTGTGATGTTATGCGAGGTGTATACGAAATAGTTATATATTTACTACGAAATACTATTAAATACGATACAATTTTACACAAGTTATTTATTTATTTATAGAATGGATATACCTAAACCTTGCTACAACACTTATAGGCAGTGTACCTAATCGTACAGTAGTGTAGTTTTTAGTAAGTCCGGTTCGTTTCACAGGGAGCTAGCTGAGTTAACGCTATATTTTTAAAAACTATTTTTGTATAAAAAATATATAATTATATATAGTAATATTATTATAAAAGGGGGTTTTTACCGTTTAATGACCGGTTTATCGATTTTATATTTTAAGCGTAAAGATAAATGACGATAATATAAATGACATAATGTAAATTGCAATAAAGTAAATTGCAGTAATTAAAATGACAGTAAATAAAGGTACGATGAAATATGAAATAAAAGTATTATGCTTATTTAAACTTCCGTAATCATGATGTTTGACGTTTTGATTTTAATTAATTGTTACCCGGGTTAATTGTCCTTTGTCCTGGTTTATTTGATACCTATCTGATTTTTGTTCATAATAGTCCATAGGTCATAATTATAAAATGCTCGTCAAATTAACCTTATTCCCGAAGTCAAATATTCCAACTAATTAGGGATTCGAACTGTAACAAGGTTTTAATACTTTGTTAATAATTACACCAGGTTATCGACTGCGTGTAATTCAAGGTTTAAATACTTTGTTAACAATTACATCAATTATCCTTGTATGTAATCCACCCCTGTTTTAATGAGATATGAATATTAATTTACCCACTTGATTAGAATGAATAATCAATTACCCAACCCGAATAATTAATTAAATGATCGTAAAAGATGTCGTATAAACGTCACTAAATAGAACATACATAATCATTTTAATAATTATTAGATTAACTAATTTGAAGATAGGTTCGGCAGGTTCCAATGAGTTGTCATTCGATTAGATAATACCCCCTATCTATTAATAGTCAATAGTCCAATGTCCACAAGTGTCGGTCTTTTGTCCAAACCTTAATTATGGTACAAAATCTAATAACCCCGTCATAATATTTAGTCTAACATCGTGATTACTTCGCCTTAAATAAGCATAATAATAACTTGGTTACGAGACATTAATTTAAAAAGGAAGAACATAGCTTACAGTGGTATTTAATCGCGTAGCGTTACACAGACAAAGTTCCGACTTTAAAACCCGTAAAACATTTCTTACATTAACCCAACTAAACCATAATTTATTATTAATCTTAATTATAATTAAAATTATAATTATAAATATATATTACATAGAGAGAAAGAGATATTGAAAAAGGTATATTTTTTTCGTTCGACAGAAGCCTGACTTTTATAGGCAAAATTTCTGATTCTGATGCCCATGCGAGTGCATGGGGTTTTAGTGCAAATCTCATGCACTCGCATGGGCTCATGCACTCGCATGGGTTTTATGCCTATTTCCCATGCGATCGCATGGCCGTCAGATCCAGCTCACATATTTTTTGTTTTCTTGCTTGTCGACATATTATTATATATATATATATAATATATATATAATTTATATTAATTATATATATAATATATTATATTCTTGTGCATAGTTGACTCGTAATTTTAGGACCGTTGACTCTCTCGTTGATGCTCGGTTTATGTCCCGGTTCTGGATTTTCGAACGTCCTTTCGTACGCGTAGATATCTTGTACTTTGCGTTCTGCGGCTTGTACTCTTGTAATTTTTAGACGTTTCTCATCAATAAATTGAACCACTTGAATTATATCTTGTACATTTGAGCTTTTTGGTCATTTGCGTCTTCAAATGGTCATTTTCTTCTTTTGTCTTCGCACTTATTTATTTAAACGATTATTACATAAAAATAGAACAATAGTAACTAAAAGCTTTACATATTGGGATGATATTGCTACTAAATATATGTTCATTTGGAGCACTATCATGTTGAGTTCTTAATGACTGATCAAACCTCTCATACTCAACTCCTTTTCTTGGAAACGGGATGGGTGGTCTGTATGGTGCCACCACTGGCTTTACATACTCGGGTGGTGGTGGTGTTGTAACTTCTTCATTGTTACTCACGTCTAAAACCTTCCCATCTTCTGATGATGGTTTTTCAGAATTTGTTGACACCATATTAACATTCTCATTTCTAGGATTTACTTCAGTATTACTCGGTAACTTTCCTTCTTCCCTCTCACTCATCATGCTAGCAAGAGTACCCACGCGTGTTTTTCTAGATTCAAAATGGAAGCTTGTTGAGTTCTTAATGACTGATCAAACCTCTCATTTGTTTGGGTTTGAGATGTAATAAATTGTGTTTGAGATTCCATTAGCTTTGCCATCATTTCTTCTAGATTTGACTTTTTCTCTTCGGTTTGTTATGATGGTTTATACAAGCTAGGTCTTTGTTGATTGAAAGTGTTGTTTTGAGTTGGTTGGTGATTTAGACCTTGTTGGTTGTACGAGTTATTGTTAGGCCCATTTGGATTGTAAAGAATGTTTTGATTTCGATTAAAGTTTGGCCTTGGCGGTTGATAATTATTTTCCAGCCTTTGGTTCATATAGGAAACGTTCTCACGTTGTTCCATCGTTTGCTCAATGTGACAATCTTTCGTTAAGTGTGGTCTACCGCATTGCTCACAACTGATTCGTATTGCGTGAATATCTTTATTCACCTTTTCCATTCGTCTCTCGAAAGCATCTATTTTTGCGAAAACGGAATCAAAGTCATGGCTAGAATCGGCTCTAGCCGCTTTAGATGAACGAAAAATATCTTTTTCCTGGTGCCACTCATGCGAGTAGGAGGCTGTGTTATCAATGATTTTGTGAGCTTCAGTTGTGGTTTTCTTCATAATGGAACCACCAGCTGTGATGTCGATGTCTTTTCGTGTAGCAACGTCGACACCTTGGTAGAATATTTTCACTATTTGATAAGTGTCTAAACCGTGTTGAGGACATCCTCTCAACAAATTTTCGAATCTTGTCCATGCCTCATATAAAGTTTCATTTGGCTTTTGTGTGAACGTAACTATTTCTCCTTGAAGTCTCACGGCTTTAGATGCCGGAAAGAATTGTTTAAGAAAATTTTCAACTAAGACATCCCATGTATCAATCACCCCTTCAGGTAACGATTCTAACCAATCTTTGGCTTCTCCCTTTAAAGTCCAGGGAAATAACATGAGATAGATCTGTTCATCCTCAACTTCTCTGATTTTGAATAGAGTACAAATCCTATTAAAGGTTCGAAGATGTTCGTTTGGATCTTCTTTTGGCGTACCACTATATTGGCATTGATTAGTTACCATGTGTAGGATTTGTCCTTTGATTTCATAATCTGGCGCGTTAATGTCTGGCTTAATAATAGCGTGTCCTTGGCCTGTGCGTGTGGCTCTCATTCAATCTTCCATACTTAGAGGTTCCGTTATTTCCATATTTGAAATTGTTGAATACGAATCACTAGAGGATTCTGATTTAACGGTTTGTAGTTCATGAGGAATGATTAGTGGTTCAGGATCTTGGAATTGTCCTTGAATATCCTCCGGATTCTCAATTGTGAGGTCGGGTTCAAAAAATGGATTATCGGAAATTTGAATTGGAGTACTTGGTCGACTAGATGACAATTCTAAAGAAAAATCAATGGCCAAAATGTTGGCTAGATGTCTTGATCGAGTTACAGGTGGTGAACGTATGAAAGGTGGTGAATGTTTTGCTCGATGCATTCACTGAATATCCTATTATTTATAAAAGATAAAAATTATATAAGTTATCAAATTAATAGACTTTTCTGATTTTACCCACGTTTTGAATAGCCAATAGATGCAGCAGGTAGCCAGGACCCTTTAAATCGGAAGCCCACAACTCGCCACTAACAAATCCAACTATTACTACGAACCAGAAAATTTTGGATGTCTATCAATTTAACCGCTTAAAATAATTTTTCGTCAAAGTTTAAAGAAGATAAAGAAAATTCTATGTCCTAAAAACTAGAGCGTCGAGAAATAAGAAAGAAAAAGAGTGCGTCGTAAAACTTCGAAAAATAAAAATCGAAAAATAAAAATCGAAAAATAAAAATAAGAAAGAAAAACGTCGAAACTTCAAATTTTAAAAACTAAATCTAAAAAGTTGCGCCTAAAGGAATTAAAGCTTAAAAGAAATTCTATATCCAAAACGGCAATAACTTAATTAGGCACTAAAATCTATTTAAAACTAAAGCGATAAGCGACGTCGTAAAAAATCTAAAGCACCTAAATCTTAGTCTAAAAAAAAGCACTTAAGGGATTTTACGGCAAAGCCTAAAAATCTAAAAATATAAAATATTATAGCAAAAACTAATCTTAAAACTATATAGCGAACGATAAATATTACGAAATAAACGATAAAAATACAAATTATAACTAAAATGATAAAAATACAAATTTTATAAAGATATTATTTTTATATTATTATTTTATAAAAGTATTAATTTATATAGTTTATAATAATTATTAAACTTAATAATACTAATAGTCAATAGACCCTATCTATTAATAGTCAATAGTCCAATGTCCACAATGTCGGTCTTTTGTCCAAACCTTAATTATGGTGCAAAATCTAATAACCCCGTCATAATATTTAGTCTAACATCGTGATTACTTCGGGTTAAATAAGCATAATAATAATTTAGTTACGAGACATTAATTTAAAAAGGAAGAACATAGCTTACAGTGGTATTTAATCGCGTAGCGTTATACGGACAGAGTTCCGACTTTAAAACCCGTAAAACATTTCTTACATTAACCCAACTAAACCATAATTTATTATTAATCTTAATTAAAATTAAAATTATAAATATATATTACATAGAGAGAAAGAGATATTGAAAAAGGTATATTTTTTTCGTTCGACAGAAGCCTGACTTTTATAGGCAAAATTTCTGATTCTGATGCCCATGCGAGTGCATGGGGTTTTAGTGCAAATCTCATGCACTCGCATGGGCTCATGCACTCGCATGGGTTTTATGCCTATTTCCCATGCGATCGCATGGCCGTCAGATCCAGCTCACATATTTTTTGTTTTCTTGCTTGTCGACATATTATTATATATATAATATATATATAATTTATATTAATTATATATATTATATTATATTCTTGTGCATAGTTGACTCGTAATTTTAGGACCGTTGACTCGCGCGTTGATGCTCGGTTTATGTCCCGGTTCTGGATTTTCGAACGTCCTTTCGTACGCGTAGATATCTTGTACTTTGCGTTCTGCGGCTTGTACTCTTATAATTTTTAGACGTTTCTCATCAATAAATTGAACCACTTAAATTATATCTTGTACATTTGAGCTTTTTGGTCATTTGCGTCTTTAAATCGTCGTTTTCTTCTTTTATCTTCGCACTTATTTATTTAAACGATTATTACATAAAAATAGAACAATAGTAACTAAAAGCTTTACATATTGGGATGATATTGCGACTAAATATATGTTTATTTGGAGCACTATCATGTTGCTTACAAAGTTGTTAGAATTTCTCAACCTTGGTAATAACGTTCCATACATTGTTGTATCTAAGACACTTTTGATGGAGTAGTGTAATAGATATTTTAGTATCCCGTTAGTTTGGTTAATGGTATCATAATATGTAATGAATGTTATTATGTACGTTGTTAATATATGTAAAATGTCTCCTAGTAACCCTTGGTCTTGTGATGAATTTATATACATAAACGAATATGATATGCAAACTTCAACATAAACATAAACATTATAGAAGTCCTATTTAACATAACATACACCTAATAGAAGTCTTGTTTAACATAACAATACACATAATCATACACAATAGAAGTTATTCGGATTACTAGTCATGACATAAATGAACAGTTGGATAATATTGTGTTTGAAAAGTCTCGAGTTATTACATCTTGACTTGCGTCTTTGATCTTGAATTGGTTCTTGACTTTGATCTCGACTTTGAACTCGACGTTGATTTTGGTTCTGAATTGATTCGTTTGTTCTGTCATACACAACTCTACATGTTGATCTAGTGTGGTCAGGCTCTTTACAACGAGAATGGTGCTTGAATGTTTTAGTCTTTTCTTCACCTTTAGATGGAATATATTTCTGGATTTTTGGTCATCCTAGTTGCCTTTTTAGGTCATCCTGGAATAAGTACTAACCGATTATATACTAAGCATTAGTGTGAGATGTTGTGGTAGTGCAGAAATGGTAGATAACGAGAACAATGCTACTGACCCCATTGCCCCCGGTACCTTTAGAGCCCCAGAGGAGGATGGGCACGTGTCATCAGAAGAACAGACACCTCCAGAAATTATTGACCTACAGAGTCAGTTACAAGAAGCTTGAGATCGGATAAAAGAACTTGAACAACAGCAGGTGCAGTCAAACCCAAATACCACCGCGTTGAATCCAGCAATTCTACCGACTCTCTACCCACAATACGGAAGTTCCTCACAACAACAACTGCCATAGACTTAATCCTAATATCCTCTATCAAATCAGATGCTACCACAGCACAACTAGCCTTTCCCAAACCAAATGATGTACCCATTTCAAATGCTGATGTATCAATCTACAATGTTTGAAACAAAAAAAATGTACATACAAACAATTTCTCGATTGTAAACCCCCTGAATTCAGCAGTCATACAAATCCTACTGTGACATACCAATGGCTTAGAGAAGTCGAACGTGCTTTAGAGACTTCTCAGTGTGATCTTGAACTAAGGGTGTTGTATGCTAGCCGTATGGTTAAAGGTCAGACTATTGAATGGTGGGATTCCATCATTGCTTACTTACCTGAGGAACCATTTAACCAAATAACTTGGGAACAAGTTCGTGCAAACTTTTGTGAACAATATTGTTCAAAATACAAGATGGAAAGGTTGAAGACTGAATTCTTGAGTATGAAGATGACATATGATATGATAATTAATGATGTTTTCAGGGACTTTACTGCTAAGCTAAGATTTATTCAGCAGTGGGTACCCAACGAGAAAGACAAAGGTTAGCATGCCAAAGTATCAAACAGTAGCAAGATTTTCTTCAACTCTATCTCAAGCACATGAGATGGCGAAGGCTACAGAAGTTGATTTCAAGGCTGCAAGAAGTGCAAGGTTAGGAAGTGGTTCTTTTGGGGGAAGATCTGATAGTCAATCAAATTATCAGTCCAGTCAGTAATTAAATCGACAATCAGATCATCATTCTAAGAAATCGGGTGGCCAGAAACAGAAGGGTAAATATGGTATAAGCGAGTCGAGTTCAAGTCAGAATGAATGGTGTTTTTTCCTGTAAATCAGCTCATTATGAACCGTGTTCTCCGATGACAAAAGGTGTTTCAGATGTAGGGATGTGGGGTCATGAACCGAATGATTGTTCTTTTAAAGCTAATGTTTGTTGGAATTGTCATCAAGAGGGCCATAGAGCAACTTATTGTCCGTCTGCATCTCGAAGCAACTCTAGGGCGGGGTCAGGGGAAAAGTCAACATCAACTGGGGGATCTTCTGTTTCTACTGCTGGGCCAAAAAAAGAACCCTCCGGTGGCAGAAGCAAGGACATTTTAGATGACGGTAGACGCTGCAACTGCTATCGATGACGTCGTAACTGGTATGTTCTTGGTTAACTCATTGCCAGATCGTCTATTATTTGATTCCAGGGTAAACCGCCCATTTATGTCCTTAGACTTCTGTGATAAGTTGAAGTTGCATGTTATACTATTAGATGCGCCTTTGAGAATAGAAGTAGATGATGTTAAATCGTATGCACACCATCTGTACTCTGGAGTTACCATCGAGATTATTGGTCATTCTTTCCTTATTACCTATTTGGTGATGCCCATACCTAGCTTCGATGTAGTCGTATGTATGAACTAGTTAAATTCGAATAGGGCTAGTATCAAGTGCCATAAGAAGATTATTTCTTTCCCTTTGAGCGATGGGTATCGGGTTGTAGCTCCAGGGGAGCGCGATGGATTTAACTTCCTTATGGTTTCCCTAATGAAAGCCAAAAAGTCAATATCAAAAGGGTGCGATTCGTTTTTAGCCTACGTGATCAATGTTAAGAAGGAGAAGAAGCATGTGTCTGATATTTTGGTTGTGTCTTCCAGAAGTATTTCCAGATGATTTACCAGGTTTACCTCCTGTGCGTGAAGTAGAATATAAAATCGATTTGGTACCAGGGGCTACGCCGGTAGCAAAATCTCCTTATAGATTAGCTCCGTCAGAAATCCAAGAAATGATGTCTCAGATTCAGGAACTATTAGATAAGGGATTTATTCGACCAAGTTCTTCGCCAAGGAAATCTTCCCCATAGTGTAGAAATCAAACTCATCCATGTTTGTTTTTCAGATTGCGATTTATCAACATGATTGCTTGTTGATGGATTGCCAAGTTCATATGTTGGGGATGAGTTATTTCCACTACTATTGGTACTAAATAACGAAAAATTCCTATATTAACTCTCTCAACAATATAAAGTTCTATTGGGGCATTTATAATAGCGTAATCCAAGAATTCGCTAAAAATTTTCAGGATCATCTGTAATATCAAATATATAATTATCAAATATATACTTGATACAAACGGAGGAAGCTAAACTAAGTGCCATATTTAACTTTCCAATAAAAAACCTAGTAAATTTTTTGATTAATCGGTTTTTATGTATAAACCAGGAGTTACATAGGAATCTTACAACAGTCATCGGCATATAAACAGGACTGTTATTAATATACTGAAAAGCTCCTCTAGAACATAAATGTATAATAAATTTTTGGTTACTCATTGTATAATATGTTGTTATTATCATAACTGAACGTAGTGTAGATTCTGCAATTTTATTGAAAGTGAATTGGTTGAATTTTTTTTTTAAAGTAATGGAAGTGCATGAGAAAAATGTATGTATTATCAATTGGATGTTTTTGTAATATTGTTGAATTGTTGGTCAATATAAGGTACAAAAGAATTGTGAGAAAATCTTATCATGATAAAGTACATGTCGATCAGAAACCTAGTGAGTCGCAAGTTGCAAGGATACCGTGCAACTGTCTGACACGTGTTATCTCGGTCATGGGTATAAGTCTCAGATCGGGACTTGAAATCCCTCGAAAAAATAAGGAAAAACCACAACAAAACCCAATACCACATGAGTGGTGTATGGGGGAGGTGAGATGCAGACAATTCTTCACCTATCCGAGAATAAATACAAGTCATTTCTCCACCCAGAGTGAAACACTGTAATAACCCGCCTTTTTTCGTTAAATTATTTTAACGCCCGTCTTTTTTTTTTAGATAATATCTTTCGTTATCTAAATTCGTATCTTTCGTGATTAGCGTTTTAATATTCCCTTTATTTAATTTTAACATCTCTCGTTTACTCTAGCATTTTTAAAATAATTCGTTTGGTTAATTCACGCACCCGCTTTTAAACTCGAGGGACTAACCTTGTCATTTGGCCAAACTTGGCCAACTAGTCATCACTTCCCACCACTCAACCTCCCACTTTCTCTTTTCTCTTATCTTGATACTTTCATTTTTTTTCTCTCAACTCCCAAATTCATTCAATCATCATCTAAATCCAAATCAAGAAGCTAACATCAAAATAAATTGTACTTTTGGAATCCTTGCATCTTCCTCTACAACTAGATACTAATTTCACTACTTGGGGTAAGGTTTTTAAAAACTCTAGATTTCTCTAATTTTGATTTATAAACTTGAAATGGTGTTCATTAGTGTCTATGGCTCGAGTCTAACATGAATATGTGATTTATTTGCTCGATCTTGTTATTTTACATAAACTAGCATGAACTTGAAAAAGGGTTTGTTTAATCTTGAGTTTTGGGTGATTTAATGTTGTTAAATATTAAAGCTCATGTATTAAAAGTGTTACTAGCATCATTAGCTTCGTTTTGGTATGTAGGTTGACTTGGAAAAACTTCATTAACATAAATGTTAAATTCATGATTCTTGGATAGGGTTTGATAGCTTTTAATATGCACTTTTGATGCATTGAATGCTATAAAACGTTGTTAGTAAGTGTTTAGTTGCAATGTATGTTTAATTACCTTCGAAACGGCATATCGTATGTGTAAATTGGATTCCCGAATCATGAAATGCATTTTATGAACTTGAAACTTTAATGACGAATATTTAACGATCATTCGACGAGGATTTAGTTTTTATAAATGATGAATTTGATTCATGAAATGTGTTTAGTTGTATTCCTTGTTAAATTACCTTTCCAACGATATAAAATACGTGTTTTAAATGTTTGCGGTTCATTAATTGTGAATTGGTGAATTTTGATTCGAGACTTGAACACTTGAAACAGCCGAGGAATCAGCCCAAGTGCTTTGCCGCGGCGCGGCGCGGCATATGCCTGGAATGTGGGCTGTTCAATTTTGCGTTTTCACGTTTAATTCTAACTATGCTATGCACTTCCGATTAACATGTAACTTGTTCTAACATGCTCATATATGATTATATAACTCAGAAAAATTGTCCGAGACCCGACCCGAACGTGTTGACTTTTTTGTTGACTTTGACTTGACCAATGTTGACTTTTATTTCAAACTTAACCAATACTTTGTTTAATCATTATAACCTTTCGTTTATACTTATATCTTGCATGAAACTTGACAACTTGACTCACATGCTATATAATCGAGTCGTAACGAGCCATAGGACTAATTGAACACATTTCGCCCGACCTTGTGCCGTAACCGGTAATTGATACAACTTATTTGTTTAGGTCAAGGCTAAACAACTTTCTTTGCACAACGTTTAATTACAAGTACTTTGGCGTGCAACTACAGTGAGATCATAGTCCCACCTTTTCAATAACTTTTACTCTTTAAATCATGGGATGAGAAACATCTACGTATTATACTTTTATGCTTTGAACACAAGTACGAAAACAAACATTCCACATGCGAGTTAGAACAAAAAGCCTCAATTTGATTATCATTAGTTACACTTGTAGGGTGTAAGCGAGAACTTATGTTGTGTGGATCCATACGGGCTTGACGCGCCCTCATTCGGACGGTTCGCTACCGTTAGTGGATGAAATATATTTTCGGTTATAGTGTAGGTTCTAATACTATGATAATGGGGTTCGTATAACAGTTAAGTCTTGATAATTGGGTGCTCGTGAACGAACAACAACTTATGGAATGCAAACGATTTGGATAATCAACTTTATACTAAATCTTGTGGTTTAAAAACAACGTTTACAAATACACCTATGATTTCACCAACGTTTTTCATTGACAGTTTTCTATATGTTTCTCAGGTTTATGATTGGCTACTTCATACATGCTTCCGCACACTTTGATTACTTGCTTGGGGTCAAGCATACATGCATACGCTAGTGATAACACCTTTGGATTCAAACTAAATGTTTACATGCATACGCTATTGATAGCATTCGTAATTTTCAAATTATATTATGTCGCAAGTTACTTTTATTATACTTATTAACTTTTGTAAACTTATACTTGTTGTCGAACCATTTGCTTCACTTAAAACCTTGCAAGTCATACACGTTTCAAATTAATGCTACATAATTTTAGTCAAACGCGTCTCATTTAGGGACTATGACCGCGTAACAGGACCTAAGTTGACGGCGCCGTCAATGGCGATTTTGTCGGGTCGTCACATGTGGTATCAGAGCGTTGGTTGTAGGGAACTAGGATATGCATTAGTATGTCAAACAGAGTTGCTAGGACGCATTAGTGAGTCTAGACTACAACTCGATAGTTAGCCGTTGCATTCTGACATACATTTGCTATAGATAGCACTTTCTAGACTACTTGTGCATTAATACTTGAAACTTTCTACGGTGAAATTCTTAATTGTACCTAACTCTAATGCGAATCCGTATTCTGCCATTTTCTGGTAACACACATAAACTTAAGATTCATACGCGTAAGGATGACGCGACTTCATTCGTTAAACTAGTTTGAAAATTATGTCTTCCCATGTTATTCGTCGCTGTCCCGGCTTACTACCTACCAGTGTGGTGAAACTTTCACAACTATTGCAGTCACTACTAACTACTCACTACTGATATTACACTAGTACTCCTCACTATATATCGCTATTCGTTACTACTACCACTACTACTGATGAGTATCGTCATCACTACCTATCACTACTATTGTGTACTACTCATTACCATGATTCATTACTCTCTTTATACCTAAGGATACCACTAATTGGCTTTGAACGTTTTGACGTGAACAATCAGTTATACATTTTCTGAGGGAAACACATTTTCAGAGATTGCACTAACTCTTTCGAATAAATACGAGTCTTGTTAAAGATGTCGTTACACCTTGTTCATTTGCAATCTTCACGATTACACAAACTTAACCATATGGAGAGGTGTTGGAATGGAGGTATGAACTAGCGAAATATAACGACACTTGATCGACGTGGTTATATTACAGTAAGTCATACCAAAGTCCCAATGGCTCAAAATGATGGTGGGTAAAGAATTCAAAATCTATCTAATACCTCTAGACCTAGAAAACTTCGATGTAATTTGGTATGGATTGGTTAGCCAAAACAAAATCCAACATTTCTTGTGATCTCAAAACCATTCGTATCCATATCGAGGACGGTGAACCCTTGATCGTTTGTAGAAAAAAGAGTTGAACCGGGCTCAACCTCATTTCGTGCCTCATCGTTGAAGAATACTGTCGTATGGGTTGTTTTACGATCCTAGCCCACGTTAAGAAAGTCGAGACCGATGAGAAGCATATCGATGATGCGCCAATTGTTAGTGACTTTTCCAATGTAATTCCCAAAGAATTTCCGGGTCTTTTACCTCATCGACCGGTTGAATTCCAAATCGATCTTATACCAGGAGCCGCACCCATAGCACGCGCACCGTATAGACTCACTCCCTCCGAAATGCAAGAAGTAGAAAGTTAACTCCAAAAACTACTTGACTGTGGTTTTATCCAACCTAGCAGTTGTAGTGACCCGAACTTTTCCATGTTTATATATATTAATTGAGATTGATATTTACATGACTATATGTTTCCAACGTGTTAAGCAATCAAACTTCTTAAGACTTGATTAAATGAAATAAGTTTCATATAGACAATTGATCACCCAAGTTGACCGGCGATTCACGAACGTTACAAAATTGTGAAAACTACATGTTGTGGTATATATAGACATATATATATGGTTGACATGAGATTATGATGAGTAAGTATCTCACTAAGTATATTAACAATGTGTGATATACATAAGAAATGAGATTACTAAGTTAAGAAACTCGAAATGATATATATAACGATTATCGTTATGATAACGTCTACTAAATACATATGTATCATATTAAGATATTGATACACTATATTTAACATGATAAAATGATATTTAAACATATCATTAAGTGTGTTAACAATGAACTACATATGTAAAAACAAGACTACTAACTCAAGAATTACGAAACGAGACTTATATGTAACGATTATCGTTGTAACGATATTTTAATGTATGTATCATATTAAGAGATATTCATACATCATAATATCATGATAATATAATAATTTAACATCTCATTTGATATAATAAACATTGGGTAAACAACATTAATTGAGATCGTTAACTTAAAGGTTTCAAAACAACACTTACATGTAACGACTAACGAAGACTTAACGAATCCATTAGAATGTATATACATGTTGTGTTTTGATATGTATTCTTACACTTTTGAAAGACTTCAAGACACATATAAAAGTACTTCTACTTAACAAAAATGCTTACAATTACATCCTCATTCAGTTTCATCAACAATTCTACTCGTATGCACCCGTATTCGTACCCGTACAATACACAGCTTTTAGATGTATGTACTATTGGTATATACACTCCAATGATCAGCTCTTAGTAGCCCATGTGAGTCACCTAACACATGTGGGGACCATCATTTGGCAACTAGCATGAAATATCTCATAAAATTACAAAAATATTAGTAATCATTCATGACTTATTTACATGAAAACAAAATTACATATCCTTTATATCTAATCCATATACCAACGACCAAAAACACCTACAAACATTTTCATTCTTCAATTTTCTTCATCTAATTGATCTCTCTCGAGTTCCATCTTCAAGTTCTAAGTGTTCTTCATAAATTCTATAAGTATAGTTTCATAAAAATCAAGAATACTTCCAAGTTTGCAAGTCTACTTCCAAGCTTTCTAATCCATTCCAAGTAATCATCTAAGATCAAGGAACCTTTGTTATTTACAGTAGGTTATCTTTCTAATTCAAGGTAATATTCATATTCAAACTTTGATTTAATTTCTACAACTATAACAATCTTATTTCGAGTGAAAATCTTACTTGAACTGTTTTCGTGTCATGATTCTGCTTCAAGAACTTTCAAGCCATCCAAGGATCCTTTGAAGCTAGATCCATTTTTCTCATTTCTAGTAGTTTTATCCAGAAAACTTGAGGTAGTAATGATGTTCATAACATCATTCGATTCATACATATAAAGCTATCTTATTCGAAGGTTTAAACTTGTAATCACTAGAACATAGTTTAGTTAATTCTAAACTTGTTCGCAAACAAAAGTTAATCCTTCTAACTTGACTTTTAAAATCAACTAAACACATGTTCTATATCTATATGATATGCTAACTTAATGATTTAAAACCTGGAAACACGATGAACATCATAAAATCGAATATACGCCGTCGTAGTGAAACCGGGGCCTGTTTTGGTTTGGATAATTAAAAACTATGATAAACTTTGATTTAAAAGTTGTTCTTCTGGGAAAATGATTTTTCATACGAACATGAAACTATATCCAAAAATCTTGATTAAACTGAAAGTGAAAGTATGTTTTTCAAAATGGTCATCAAGATGTCGTTCTTTCGACAGAAATGACTACCTCTTTAGTAATTGACATGTAACTTAAATTTCCGACTATAAACCTATACTTTTTCTGGTTGGATTCTTTAATTAGAGTTCAATATGAAACCATAGTAATTTGATTCACTCAAAACGGATTTAAAATGAAGAAGTTATGGGTAAAACAAGATTGGATATTTTTGATATTTTTAGCTACGGGAAATGTTTAACAAATTTATACAAATCATTTCCTAGCTAACTTATATTGTATTATACATGTATTCTAATATATTATGTAATCTTGGGATACCATAGACACGTATGCCAATGTTTTGACATATCATATCGACCCATGTATATATATTATTTGGAACAACCATAGACACTCTATATGCAGTAATGTTGGAGTTAGTTATACAGGGTTGAGGTTGATTACAAAAACATATATACTTTGAGTTGTGATCTAGCCTGAGACGTTTATACACTGGGTCGTGGATTGATTCAAGATAATATATATCGATTTATTTCTGTACATCTAACTGTGGACAACTAGTTGTAGGTTACTAACGAGGACAGCTGACTTAATACACTCAAATCTTTAAAACATAATAAAAATGGTTGTAATTATATTTTGATCATACTTTGATATATATGTACATATTTGTATAGGTTCGTGAATCGATCCGTGGCCAAGTCTTATTTTCGAGGAAGGAAATATCTGTGAAAGTGAGTTATAGTCCCACTTTTAAAATCTAATATTTTTGGGATGAGAATACATGCAGGTTTTATAAATGATTTACAAAATAGACACAAGTACGTATAACTACATTCTATGGTTGAATTATCGAAATCGAATATGCCCCTTTTTATTAAGTCTGGTAATCTAAGAATTAAGGAAAAGACACCCTAATTGACGCAAATCCTAAAGCTATATCTATTGGGCCTAACAAACCCCATCCAAAGTACCGGATGCTTTAGTACTTCGAAATTTATATCATATCCGAAGGGTGTCCCGGAATGATGGGGATATTCTTATATATGCATCTTGTTAATGTCGGTTACCAGGTGTTCACCATATGAATGATTTTTATCTCTATGTATGGGATGTGTATTGAAATATGAAATCTTGTGGTCTATTATTACGATTTGATATATATAGGTTAAACCTATAACTCACCAACATTTTTGTTGACGTTTAAAGCATGTTTATTCTCAGGTGAATACTAAGAGCTTCCGCTGTTGCATACTAAAATAAGGACAAGATTTGGAGTCCATGTTTGTATGATATTGTGTAAAAACTGCATTCAAGAAACTGATTTCGATGTAACATATTTGTATTGTAAACCATTATGTAATGGTCGTGTGTAAACAGGATATTTTAGATTATCATTATTTGATAATCTACGTAAAGCTTTTAAAACCTTTATTGATAAAATAAAGGTTATGGTTGTTTTAAAAATGAATGCAGTCTTTGAAAAACGTCTCATATAGAGGTCAAAACCTCGCAACGAAATCAATTAATATGGAACGTTTATAATCAATATGAACGGGACATTTCAGTTGGTATCCGAGCGTTGGTCTTAGAGAACCAGAAAATTTGCATTAGTGTGTCTTATCGAGTTTGTTAGGATGCATTAGTGAGTCTGGACTTCAACCATGTTTTCTTTAAAAATGATTGCTTAACATTTTTGTTGGAAACTATATATTATTAACATGTAAATATTATGTGATATATTAATCTCTTAACATGTTTGATATTGTGTGATAGATGTCTACCTCTAGCACAAATCCCATTGACTCACCTAATAATAACAAAGAGTCGAATATATATTGGCAAGATTCACAAGTTCTCGAAGAACTGAAAGAAGAGGAACCGGAAGAAGAGGAACCAGAAGAAGAGGAACCGGAAGAAGAAGAGGTTCCGGAGGGGGGAATAGTAGGAACCACATAAAACCGGTCAAATAAAAGAAAATCCTCAACCAATGGACCAAAGTTAATAATGGTCAATGGTGTTTCCGCTAAGGAAGCAAAATATTGGGAAAATTATCAATTTTTCGATGAATCGGATCCTGATGAGGATTCCGATGATGTTATAGAAATTACCCTGACCGAATTTAATGAGGCAAAAGAAAATAATAAGGGAAAAGGCATCAAAATAGAGAAATCTGATTCCGACCCCGATGAACTTTATATGTACCGTCAACACCCGTATTTTCAATATCGTAACAATAACCCGGGAACCTCTAGACCACCAGGTTTTTCTAAACCAATGTGTAAAACGACGACTTGTATTAGAGGAACATCATATATCCCTAGAAGATTAGGAAAAAGAACCAAGTCAAGAAGAAGAAACCAGTGATTCAGATTAGAGGGGTGTGATCATGTTGTGTAATAAATGTATTGTAGTGTGCTTGTACTTTTATGTTCTATGTAAAAATTGCTTGTATTGTTTGTTATTAAGAATCTAATCCTTGTCTATTTTACAGTATAAAAACAAAATGTACGTTAAGGGTAGACAACCGAATATTTTAGAAGACCTACCAGATGATATGATTGAGGAAATCTTGTCTAGAGTCGGTCAGAATTCATCAGCACATTTAGTTATGGTGAAATTAACTTGTCAAACATTTGAAAGACTTTCCAGAAATGCCTTAGTTTATAAAAGGCTTTCCTTTGATAGGTGGAGTATATCACATTGGGGAGACTTTAAGTTACGCCGTGTTTTCTTTAAAGCATTAAATGCGGGGAACCCAAATGCAATTTTACGCTACGGGTTAAGAACCTATTTTAACTCAACATATCCCAACATAGGATTTCATGAATTAGAAAGAGCTTCTAACATGCAACATAAAGAAGCATGTTATGCTTACGGGTTAGTGATGTTCGCTTCTTACCAAAGTGAGAAAAAGAACATCGGATTGCAGCTTTTAAATAAAACTTTCTCACAAGTGACGGATTCAGTAGTTGGTGTGAGAAACAAGGTCTTTAGATTATTACGGGGCTGTTGGACATTACGAAACCCTCGTCCTTTTGACGACATTATAACATGCTGCCTAGCCAATGGTCATAACTGTTATTTTCCACAAGACCAAGGATGGGAAGTCGTCTTAGTAAAATCAGAATGCATGACTTGTTTCTGGACTTATGAATTACGTGCCTTTATTTTCTTTGCTGAACAACTTGCGTATTAACTAGATTTATCTTCAAAACTGTCATGTATCATAGTGTACTATATTTCATGTTATATGTAATATAGCGAAGTTGTAAGTTTGAAGAATATTTGTATGTGATATATTATTATAATCAGTTTTTTATATGGAATTGTAGTAGTTGAATTGTATATTAACTTCTAAGTATGAACTTAACGGGTAGGTAGTACCCGAATTTAAACTTATAAAACGCTAATATGAAGAAAAAGCTTTTATAAATGAGTTCATATTATGCTACGAGATACTATTGACTACTCTTAATATTTTGTATGATTAACTTGTTTTATTTGACTATTTTGAAGGAAATGGCACCGACTACTCAACACATCTTGAATATGAGCGAAGAGGAATTTCGTGCCTTTCTTGCTTCAAATATAGCCGCAGTACAGGCCGCGCTACATACCAACAATAACTTTGAATCTAGCAATACAGCTAACGGCGCAAGAAATCGTGTAGGATGCTCCTACAAGGAATTCACTGCCTGCAAACCTTCAGAATTTGATGGGACCGAAAGACCAATCGGATTGAAACGGTGGACCGAGAAAGTTGAATCGGTGTTTGCCATAAGTAAGTGTGCTGAAGGAGACAAAGTGAAGTACGCTACGCATACCTTCATAGGTATTGCGTTAACATGGTGGAATACCTATCTAGAGTAAGTGGGACAAGATGCTGCTTACGCGCTACCGTGGTCAGCATTCAAGCACTTGATGAACAAGAAGTACCGTCCCAGAACCGAGGTCAATAAGCTCAAGTCAGAACTTAGAGGGTTACGAACACAGGGATTCGATATTACTTTGTACGAAAGACGATTCACTGAATTGTGTCTATTGTGTCCGAGAGCGTTCGAATATGAGGAAGAGAAGATCGACGCGTTTGTGAAAGGGTTACCGAAGAGAATCCAAGAAGATATAAGTTCACATGAGCCTGCCTCCATACAAAAGGCATGTAGAATGGCTCACAAACTAGTGAACCAGATTGAGGGAAGAATTAAAGAACAGGCGGCCGAAGAGGCCAACGTGAAGCTAGTCAAAAGAAAGTGGGAGGAAAACGGTGATAAGAGTCACCAAAACAACAACAACTATCCCAACAATTGCAACATCAATCGCAACTACAACAAACGGCACAACAACAACAACAACAACAACAACTACCACAATCATCCCAACAACAATAACAACCGCAACAATAACAACAATCAGAAGCAGCTATGCCAAAGGTGTGAAAAGTATCACTCGGGGTTCTGCACCAAATTTTGCAACAAGTGTAAAAGAAATGGTCATAGCGCGGTGAAGTGTGAGGTCTACGGACCAGGGGTTAACAGAACGAAAGAAACAAATGGTATCGGAACAAGTAATGGCGGAGCAAGTAGTGTCGGAGCAAGTTATGCCAATGTAGTTTGTTATAAATGTGGAAAACCGGGCCACATTATTAGAAATTGCCCGAACCAGGAGAACACGAATGGACAAGGCCGCGGAAGAGTTTTCAATATTAATGTGGCAGAGGCACAGGAAGACCCGGAGCTTGTTACGGGTACGTTTCTTATTGACAATAAATCTGCTTACGTTTTATTTGATTCGGGTGCGGATAGAAGCTATATGAGTAGAGATTTTTGTGCTAAATTAAGTTGTCCATTGACGCCATTGGATAGTAAATTTTTACTCGAATTAGCAAACGGTAAATTAATTTCAGCAGATTATATATGCCGGAATCTAGAAATTAAACTGGGTAGCGAAATATTTAAGATTGATTTGATACCAGTAGAGTTAGGGAGTTTTGATGTAATAGTTGGCATGGACTGGCTGAAGGAGATGAAAGCAGAAATCGTATGTTACAAAAATGCAATTCGCATTGTACGAGAAGAAGGAGAACCCTTAATGGTGTACGGAGAAAAGGGCAACACGAAGCTACGTCTTATTAGTAATTTGAAGGCACAAAAACTAATAAGAAAAGGTTGCTATGCTGTTCTAGCACACGTCGAGAAAGTACAAACAGAAGAAAAGAGCATCAATGATGTTCCCGTCACAAAAGAATTTCCCGATGCATTTTCGAAAGAATTACCGGGACTACCTCCACATCGATCTGTTGAATTTCAAATAGATCTTGTACCAGGAGCTGCACCAATAGCTCGTGCTCCTTACGGACTCGCACCCAACGAGATGAAAGAACTGCAAAGCCAACTGCAAGAACTATTAGAACGTGGTTTCATTCGACCAAGCACATCACCATGGGGAGCTCCTGTTTTGTTTGTCAAGAAGAAGGATGGTACATTTAGGTTGTGTATTGACTACAGAGAGTTGAACAAACTTACCATCAAAAACTGTTATCCACTGCCAAGAATTGACGACTTATTTGATCAACTACAAGGCTCATCGGTTGATTCGAAAATCGATTTACGTTCTGGATATCATCAAATGCGAGTAAAGGAGGATGATATTCCAAAAACTGCTTTTAGGACGCGTTATGGTCATTACGAGTTTATGGTTATGCCGTTTGGATTGACTAACGCACCAACTGTGTTCATGGACCTTATGAACTGAGTGTGTGGGCCATATCTTGACAAGTTTGTCATTGTTTTCATCGATGACATACTTATTTACTCAAAGAATGATCAAGAGCACGAAGAACATTTGAGAAAAGTGCTAGAAGTATTGAGGAAAGAAAAACTGTACGCTAAGTTTTCAAAGTGTGCATTTTGGTTGGAAGAAGTTCAATTCCTCGGTCACATAGTGAACAAAGAAGGTATCCAGGTGGACCCGATAAAGATCGAAACCGTTGAAAAGTGGGAAACCCCAAAAATTCCGAAACATATACGTCAATTTTTAGGATTGGCTGGTTACTACAGAAGATTAATCCAAGATTTCTCCAAAATAGCAAAACACTTGACTGCATTAACGCATAAAGGGAAGAAATTTGAATGGAAGGATGAACAAGAGAAGGCGTTTCAGTTATTGAAGAAAAAGCTAACTACGGTACCTATATTGTCATTGCCTGAAGGGAATGATGATTTTGTGATTTATTGTGATGCATCAAAGCAAGGTCTCGGTTGTGTATTAATGCAACGAATGAAGGTGATTGCTTATGCGTCTAGACAATTGAAGATTCACGAGCAAAATTATACAACTCACGATTTGGAATTGGGTGCTGTTGTTTTTGCATTAAAGACTTGGAGGGATTAGTTATATGGGGTTAAAAGTATTATATATACCGACCACAAAAGTCTCCAACATATATTTAATCAGAAGCAACTGAATATGAGACAACCCAGGTGGATTGAACTGTTGAATGATTATGATTTTGAGATTCGATACCACCCGGGGAAGGCCAATGTGGTAGCCGATGCTTTGAGTAGAAAGGACAGAGAACCTATACGGGTAAAAGCTATGAATATAATTATTCGTACTAACCTTACTACTCAAATAAAGGAGGTGCAACATGGAGTTGTAAAAGAAGGAAAATTGAAGAATGAGATACCCAAAGGATCAGAGAAACATCTTAATATTCGGGAAGACGGAACCCGATATAGGGCTGATAGAATTTGGGTACCAAGGTTTGGAGATGTGAGAGAAATGGTACTTAAAGAAGCACATAAAACCAGATATTCAATACATCCCAGAGCGGGGAAGATGTATAAAAATATCAAGAAACACTTTTGGTGGCCGGGTATGAAAGCTGATATTGCTAAATATGTAGGAGAATGTTTGACATGTTCTAAGGTCAAAGCTGAACATCAGAAACCATCAGGTCTACTACAACAACCTGAAATCCCGGAATGGAAATGGGAAAACATTACCATGGATTTCATTACTAAATTGCCAAGGACTGCAAGTGGTTATGATATTATTTGGGTAATAGTTGATCATCTCACCAAGTCAGCACACTTCCTGCCAATGAGAGAAGATGACAAAATGGAGAAGTTGGCGCGATTGTATTTGAAGGAGGTTGTCTCCAGACATGGAATACCCATCTCTATTATCTCTGATAGGGATGGTAGATTTGTTTCAAGGTTCTGGCAGATGTTGCAACAAGCATTGGGGACTCGTCTAGACATGAGTACTGCCTATCATCCACAAACTAATGGGCAGAGCAAAAGGACGATACAAACGCTTGAAGACATGCTACAAGCATGTGTTATTGATTTCAGAAACAGTTGGGATCGACACCTACCGTTAGCAGAATTTTCCTACAACAACAGTTATCATTCTAGTATTGAGATGGCGCCGTTTGAGGCACTTTATGGTAGAAAGTGCAGGTCTCCGATTTGTTGGAATGAAGTGGGGGATAGACAGATTACGGGTCCGGAGATAATACAAGAAACTACCGAGAAAATCATCCAAATTCAACAACGATTGAAAACCGCCCAGAGTCGACAAAAGAGCTACGCGGACAGTAAAAGAAAAGATATAGAGTTTGAAATTAGAGAAATGGTCATGCTTAAGGTTTCACCTTGGAAAGGTGTTATTCGATTTGGTAAACAGGGGAAACTAAATCCAAGGTACATTGGACCATTCAAGATTATAGATCGTGTCAGACCAGTAGCTTACCAACTGGAGCTACCTCAACAACTCGCGGCTGTACATAACACTTTCCACGTCTCAAATTTGAAGAAATGTTTTGCTAAAGAAGATCTCACTATTCCGTTGGACGAAATCCAAATCAATGAAAAACTTCAATTCATTGAAGAACCTGTCGAAATAATGGATCGTGAGGTTAAGAGACTTAAGCAAAACAAGATACTGATTGTTAAGGTTCGATGGAATGCTCGTAGAGGACCCGAGTTCACCTGGGAGCATGAAGATCAGATGAAGAAGAAATACCAGCATTATTTCAAGAAGATTCGTCAACACCTTCAACAGCTTAAAATTTCGGGACGAAATTTATTTAACGGGTAGGTACTGTAGTGACCCGAACTTTTCCATGTTTATATATATTAATTGAGATTGATATTTACATGACTAAATGTTTCCAACATGTTAAGCAATCAAACTTGTTAAGACTTGATTAAATGAAATAAGTTTCATATAGACAATTGATCACCCAAGTTGACCGGCGATTCACGAACGTTACAAAATTGTGAAAACTACATGTTGTGGTATATATAGACATATATATATGGTTGACATGAGATTATGATGAGTAAGTATCTCACTAAATATATTAACAATGTGTGATATACATAAGAAATGAGATTACTAAGTTAAGAAACTCGAAATGATATATATAACGATTATCGTTATGATAACGTCTACTAAATACATATGTATCATATTAAGATATTGATACACTATATTTAACATGATAAAATGATATTTAAATATATCATTAAGTGTGTTAACAATGAACTACATATGTAAAAACAAGACTACTAACTCAAGAATTACGAAACGAGACTTATGTGTAACGATTATCGTTGTAACGATATTTTAATGTATGTATCATATTAAGAGATATTCATACATCATAATATCATGATAATATAATAATTTAACATCTCATTTGATGTAATAAACATTGGATTAACAACATTAATTGAGATCGTTAACTTAAAGGTTTCAAAACAACACTTACATGTAACGACTAACGAAGACTTAACGAATCCATTAGAATGTATATACATGTTGTGTTTTGATATGTATTCTTACACTTTTGAAAGACTTCAAGACACATATCAAAGTACTTCTACTTAACAAAAATGCTTACAATTACATCCTCGTTCAGTTTCATCAACAATTCTACTCGTATGCACCCGTATTCGTACTCGTACAATACACAGCTTTTAGATGTATGTACTATTGGTATATATACTACAATGATCAGCTCTTAGCAGCCCATGTGAGTCACCTAACACATGTGAGAACCATCATTTGGCAACTAGCATGAAATATCTCATAAAATTACAAAAATATTAGTAATCATTCATGACTTATTTACATGAAAACAAAATTACATATCCTTTATATCTAATCCATATACCAACGACCAAAAACACCTATAAACACTTTCATTCTTCAATTTTCTTCATCTAATTGATCTCTCTCAAGTTTCATCTTCAAGTTCTAAGTGTTCTTCATAAATTCTATAAGTATAGTTTCATAAAAATCAAGAATACTTCCAAGTTTGCAAGTCTACTTCCAAGCTTTCTAATCCATTCCAAGTAATCATCTAAGATCAAGGAACCTTTGTTATTTATAGTAGGTTATCTTTCTAATTCAAGGTAATATTCATATTCAAACTTTGATTCAATTTCTACAACTATAACAATCTTATTTCGAATGAAAATCTTACTTGAACTGTTTTCGTGTCATGATTCTGCTTCAAGAACTTTCAAGCCATCCAAGGATCCTTTGAAGCTAGATCCATTTTTCTCATTTCCAGTAGTTTTATCCAGAAAACTTGAGGTAGTAATGATGTTCATAACATCATTCGATTCGTACATATAAAGCTATCTTATTCGAAGGTTTAAACTTGTAATCACTATAACATAGTTTAGTTAATTCTAAACTTGTTCGCAAACAAAAGTTAATCCTTCTAACTTGACTGTTAAAATCAACTAAACACATGTTCTATATCTATATGATATGCTAACTTAATGATTTAAAACCTGAAAACACGATGAACACCATAAAATTGGATATACGCCGTCGTAGTGAAATCGGAGGCTGTTTTGGTTTGGATAATTAAAAACTATGACAAACTTTGATTTAAAAGTTGATCTTCTGAGAAAATGAGTTTTCATATGAACATGAAACTATATCCAAAAATCTTGGTTAAACTCAAAGTGAAAGTATGTTTTTCAAAATGGTCATCAAGATGTCGTTCTTTCGACGGAAATGACTACCACTTTAGTAATTGACATGTAACTTAAATTTCCGACTATAAACCTATACTTTTTCTGTTTGGATTCTTAAATTATAGTTCAATATGAAACCATAGCAATTTGATTCACTCAAAACGGATTTAAAATGAAGAAGTTATGGGTAAAACCAGATTGGATATTTTTGATATTTTTAGCTACGGGAAATGTTTAACAAATCTATATAAATCATATCCTAGCTAACTTATATTGTATTATACATGTATTCTAATATATTATGTAATCTTGAGATACCATAGACACGTATGCCAATGTTTTGACATATCATATCGACCCATGTATATATATTATTTGGAACAACCATAGACACTCTATATGCAGTAATGTTGGAGTTAGCTATACAGGGTTGAGGTTGATTCCAAAAATATATATACTTTGAGTTGTGATCTAGCCTGAGATGTGTATACACTAGGTCGTGGATTGATTCAAGATAATATATATATATATATATATCGATTTATTTCTGTACATCTAACTGTGGACAACTAGTTGTAGGTTACTAACGAGGACAGCTGACTTAATACACTCAAATCTTTAAAACATAATAAAAATGGTTGTAATTATATTTTGATCATACTTTGATATATATGTACATATTTGTATAGATTCGTGAATCGATCCGTGGCCAAGTCTTATTTTCGAGGAAGGAAATATCTGTGAAAGTGAGTTATAGTCCCACTTTTAAAATCTAATATTTTTGGGATGAGAATACATGCAGGTTTTATAAATGATTTACAAAATAGACACAAGTACGTGAAACTACATTCTATGGTTGAATTATCGAAATCGAATATGCCCCTTTTTATTAAGTCTGGTAATCTAAGAATTAGGGAACAGACACCCTAATTGACGCGAATCCTAAAGATAGATCTATTGGGCCTAACAAACCCCATCCAAAGTACCGGATGCTTTAGTACTTCGAAATTTGTATCATATCCGAAGGGTGTCCCGGAATGATGGGGATATTCTTATATATGCATCTTGTTAATGTCGATTACCAGGTGTTCACCATATGAATGATTTTTATCTCTATGTATGGGATGTGTATTGAAATATGAAATATTGTGGTCTATTGTTACGATTTGATATATATAGGTTAAACCTATAACTCACCAATATTTTTATTGACGTTTAAAGCATGTTTATTCTCAGGTGAATACTAAGAGCTTCCGCTGTTGCATACTAAAATAAGGACAAGATTTGGAGTCCATGTTTGCATGATATTGTGTAAAAACTGCATTCAAGAAACATATGTCGATATAATATATTTCTATTGTAAACCATTATGTAATGGTCATGTGTAAACAGTATATTTTAGATTATCATTATTTGATAATCTACGTAATATTTTTAAAACCTTTATTGATAAAATAAAGGTTATGGTTATTTTAAAAATGAATGCTGAAATGTCCCGTTCTTATTGATTAAAAACGTTCCATATTAATTGATTTCGTTGCGAGGTTTTGACCTCTATATGAGACGTTTTTCAAAGACTGCATTCATTTTTAAAACAAACCATAACCTTTATTTCATAGATAAAGGTTTTAAAAAGCTTTACGTAGATTATCAAATAATGATAATCTTAAATATCCTGTTTACACACGACCATTATATAATGGTTTACAATACAAATATGTTACAACAAAATAAGTTTCTTGAATGCAGTTTTTACACAATATCATACAAGCATGGACTCCAAATCTCGTCCTTATTTAAGTATGCGTCAGCGGAAGCTCTTAATAATCACCTGAGAATAAACATGCTTAAAACGTCAACAAAAATGTTGGTGAGTTATAGGTTTAACCTATATATATCAAATCATAATAATAGACCACAAGATTTCATATTTCAATACACATCCCATACATAGAGATAAAAATCATTCATATGGTGAACACCTGTTAACCGACATTAACAAGATGCATATATAAGAATATCCCCATCATTCCGGGACACCCTTCGGATATGATATAAATTTCGAAGTACTAAAGCATCCGGTACTTTGGATGGGGTTTGTTAGGCCCAATAGATCTATCTTTAGGATTCGCGTCAATTAGGGTGTCTGTTCCCTAATTCTTAGATTACCAGACTTAATAAAAAGGGGCATATTCGATTTCGATAATTCAACCATAGAATGTAGTTTCACGTACTTATGTCTATTTTGTAAATCATTTATAAAACCTGCATGTATTCTCATACCAAAAATATTATATTTTAAAAGTGGGACTATAACTCACTTTCACAGATTTTTACTTCGTTGGGAAGTAAGACTTGACCACTGGTTGATTCACGAACCTATAACAATATATACATATATATCAAAGTATGTTCAAAATATATTTACAACATTTTTAATATATTTTGATGTTTTAAGTTTATTAAGTCAGCTGTCCTCGTTAGTAACCTACAACTAGTTGTCCACAGTTAGATGTACAGAAATAAATCGATAAATATTATCTTGAATCAATCCACGACCCAGTGTATACGTATCTCAGTATTGATCACAACTCAAACTATATATATTTTGGAATCAACCTCAACCCTGTATAGCTAACTCCAACATTCACATATAGAGTGTCTATGGTTGTTCCGAAATATATATAGATGTGTCGACATGATAGGTCGAAACATTGTATACATGTCTATGGTATCTCAAGATTACATAATATACAATACAAGTTGATTAAGTTATGGTTGGAATAGATTTGTTACCAATTTTCACGTAGCTAAAATGAGAAAAATTATCCAATCTTGTTTTACCCATAACTTCTTCATTTTAAATCCGTTTTGAGTGAATCAAATTGCTATGGTTTCATATTGAACTCTATTTTATGAATCTAAACAGAAAAAGTATAGGTTTATAGTCGGAAAAATAAGTTACAAGTCGTTTTTGTAAAGGTAGTCATTTTAGTCGAAAGAACGACGTCTAGATGACCATTTTAGAAAACATACTTCCACTTTGAGTTTATCCATAATTTTTGGATATAGTTTCATGTTCATAATAAAAATCATTTTCTTAGAATAACAACTTTTAAATCAATGTTTATCATAGTTTTTAATTAACTAACCCAAAACAGCCCGCGGTGTTACTACGACGGCGTAAATCCGGTTTTACGGTGTTTTTCGTGTTTCCAGGTTTTAAATCATTAAGTTAGCATATCAAATAGATATAGAACATGTGTTTAGTTGATTTTAAAAGTCAAGTTATAAGGATTAACTTTTGTTTGCGAACAAGTTTAGAATTAACTAAACTATGTTCTAGTGATTACAAGTTTAAACCTTCGAATAAGATAGCTTTATATGTATGAATCGAATGATGTTATGAACATCATTACTACCTTAAGTTCCTTGGATAAACCTACTAGAAAAGAGAAAAATGGATCTAGCTTCAATGAATCCTTGGATGGCTCGAAGTTCTTGAAGCAGAATCATGACACGAAAACAAGTTCAAGTAAGATCATCACTTGAATAAGATTGTTATAGTTATAGAAATTGAACCAAAGTTTGAATATGATTATTACCTTGTATTAGAATGATAACCTACTATAAGAAACAGAGATTTCTTGAGGTTGGATGATAACCTTACAAGATTGGAAGTGAGCTAGCAAACTTGAAAGTATTCTTGATTTTATGTAACTAGAACTTGTAGAATTTATGAACAACACTTAGAACTTGAAGATAGAACTTGAGAGAGATCAATTAGATGAAGAAAATTGAAGAATGAAAGTGTTTTTAGGTGTTTTTGGTCGTTGGTGTATGGATTAGATATAAAGGATATGTAATTTTGTTTTCATGTAAATAAGTCATGAATGATTACTCATATTTTTGTAATTTTATGAGATATTTCATGCTAGTTGCCAAATGATGGTTCCAACATGTGTTAGGTGACTCACATGGGCTTCTAAGAGCTGATCATTGGAGTGTATATACCAATAGTACATACATCTAAAAGCTGTGTATTGTACGAGTACGAATACGGGTGCATACGAGTAGAATTGTTGATGAAACTGAACGAGGATGTAATTGTAAGCATTTTTGTTAAGTAGAAGTATTTTGATAAGTGTATTGAAGTCTTTCAAAAGTGTATAAATACATATTAAAACACTACATGTATATACATTTTAACTGAGTCGTTAAGTCATCGTTAGTCGTTACATGTAAGTGTTGTTTTGAAACCTTTAGGTTAACGATCTTGTTAAATGTTGTTAACCCAATGTTTATAATATAAAATGAGATTTTAAATTATTATATTATCATGATATTATCATGTATGAATATCTCTTAATATGATATATATACATTAAATGTCTTTACAACGATAATCGTTACATATATGTCTCGTTTAAAAATCATTAAGTTAGTAGTCTTGTTTTTACATATGTAGTTCATTGTTAATATACTTAATGATATGTTTACTTATCATATATATATATCCATATATATGTCATCATATAGTTTTTACAAGTTTTAACGTTCGTGAATCACCGGTCAACTTGGGTGGTCAATTGTCTATATGAAACATATTTCAATTAATCAAGTCTTAACAAGTTTGATTGCTTAACATGTTGGAAACATTTAATCATGTAAATATCAATCTCAATTAATATATATAAACATGGAAAAGTTCGGGTCACTACAGTACCTACCCGTTAAATAAATTTCGTCCCGAAATTTTAAGCTGTTGAAGGTGTTGACGAATCTTCTGGAAATAGATGCGGGTATTTCTTCTTCATCTGATCTTCACGCTCCCAGGTGAACTCGGGTCCTCTACGAGCATTCCATCGAACCTTAACCATTGGTAACTTGTTTTGCTTAAGTCTTTTAACCTCACGATCCATTATTTCGACGGGTTCTTCGATGAATTGGAGTTTTTCGTTGATTTGGATTTCATCTAACGGAATAGTGAGATCTTCTTTAGCAAAACATTTCTTCAAATTCGAGACGTGGAAAGTGTTATGTACAGCCGCGAGTTGTTGAGGTAACTCAAGTCGGTAAGCTACTGGTCCAACACGATCAATAATCTTGAATGGTCCAATATACCTTGGATTTAATTTCCCTCGTTTACCAAATCGAACAACGCCTTTCCAAGGTGCAACTTTAAGCATGACCATCTCTCCAATTTCAAATTCTATATCTTTTCTTTTAATGTCAGCGTAGCTCTTTTGTCGACTTTGGGCGGTTTTCAACCGTTGTTGAATTTGGATGATCTTCTCGGTAGTTTCTTGTATAATCTCCGGGCCCGTAATCTGTCTATCCCCCACTTCACTCCAACAAATCAGAGACATGCACTTTCTACCATAAAGTGCTTCAAACGGCGCCATCTCAATGCTTGAATGGTAGCTGTTGTTGTAGGAAAATTCTGCTAACGGTAGATGTCGATCCCAACTGTTTTCGAAATCAATAACACATGCTCGTAGCATGTCTTCAAGCGTTTGTATCGTCCTTTTGCTCTGCCCATCAGTTTGTGGATGATAGGCAGTACTCATGTCTAGACGAGTTCCTAATGCTTGCTGTAATGTCTGCCAGAATCTTGAAATAAATCTGCCATCCCTATCAGAGATAATAGAGATTGGTATTCCATGTCTGGAGACGACTTCCTTCAAATACAGTAGTGCTAACTTCTCCATCTTGTCATCTTCTCTTATTGGCAGGAAGTGTGCTGATTTGGTGAGACGATCAACTATTACCCAAATAGTATCAAAACTACTTGCAGTCCTTGGCAATTTAGTGATGAAATCCATGGTAATGTTTTCCCATTTCCATTCTGGGATTTCGGGTTGTTGAAGTAGACCTGATGGTTTCTGATGCTCAGCTTTGACCTTAGAACACGTCAAACATTCTCCTACATATTTAGCAACATCGGCTTTCATACCCGGCCACCAAAAATGTTTCTTGAGATCCTTGTACATCTTCCCCGTTCCAGGATGTATTGAGTATCTGGTTTTATGAGCTTCTCTAAGTACAATTTCTCTCATATCTCCAAATTTTGGTACCCAAATCCTTTCAGCCCTATACCGGGTTCCGTCTTCCTGAATATTAAGATGCTTCTCCGATCCTTTGGGCATTTCATTCTTTAAATTTCCCTCTTTTAAAACTCCTTGTTGCGCCTCCTTTATTTGAGTAGTAAGGTTATTATGAATCATTATATTCATAGATTTTACTCGAATGGGTTCTCTGTCCTTCCTGCTCAAGGCATCGGCTACCACATTTGCCTTCCCCGGGTGGTAACGAATCTCAAAGTCGTAATCATTCAATAATTCAATCCACCTACGCTGCCTCATATTCAGTTGTTTCTGATTAAATATGTGTTGAAGACTTTTGTGGTCGGTATATATAATACTTTTGACCCCATATAAGTAGTGCCTCCAAGTCTTTAATGCAAAAACAACTGCGCCTAATTCCAAATCATGCGTCGTATAATTTTGTTCGTGAATCTTCAATTGTCTAGACGCATAAGCAATCACCTTCGTTCGTTGCATTAATACACAACCGAGACCTTGCTTTGATGCGTCACAATAAATCACAAAATCATCATTCCCTTCAGGCAATGACAATATAGGTGCCGTAGTTAGCTTTTTCTTCAATAACTGAAACGCTTTCTCTTGTTCGTCATTCCATTCAAATTTCTTCCCTTTATGCGTTAATGCAGTCAAGGGTTTTGCTATTCTGGAAAAGTCTTGGATGAACCTTCTGTAGTAACCAGCTAGTCCTAAAAACTGGCGTATGTGTTTCGGAGTTTTTGGGGTTTCCCACTTTTCAACAGTTTCTATCTTTGCCGGATCCACCTTAATACCTTCTTTGTTCACTATGTGACCGATGAATTGAACTTCTTCCAACCAAAATGCACACTTTGAAAACTTAGCGTACAATTCTTCCTTCCTCAATACTTCTAACACCTTTCTCAAATGTTCATCGTGTTCTTGGTCATTCTTTGAGTAAATAAGTATGTCATCAATGAAAACAATGACAAACTTGTCAAGGTATGGTCCACACACTCGGTTCATAAGGTCCATGAACACAGCTGGTGCATTAGTTAAACCAAATGGCATGACCATAAACTCGTAATGACCGTAACGTGTTCTAAAAGCAGTCTTTGGAATATCATCTTCTTTCACCCGCATTTGATGATACCCGGAACGTAAGTCAATCTTTGAATAAACAGACGAGCCTTGTAGTTGATCAAATAAGTCGTCAATTCTCGGTAGTGGGTAGCGGTTCTTGATGGTAAGTTTGTTCAACTCTCGGTAGTCGATACACAACCTGAATGTACCATCTTTCTTCTTGACAAACAAAACAGGAGCTCCCCACGGTGATGTGCTTGGTCGAATGAAACCACGCTCTAAAAGTTCTTGTAATTGGCTTTGCAGTTCTTTCATCTCACTGGGTGCGAGTCTGTAAGGAGCACGAGCTATTGGTGCAGCTCCTGGTACAAGATCAATTTGAAATTCAACGGATCGATGTGGGGGTAATCCCAGTAATTCTTTCGGAAATACATCGGGAAATTCTTTTGCAATGGGAACATCATTGATGCTCTTTTCTTCAGTTTGTACTTTCTCGACGTGTGCTAGAACAGCATAGCAACCTTTTCTTATTAGTTTTTGTGCCTTCAAATTACTAATAAGATGTAGCTTCGTGTTGCCCTTTTCTCCGTACACCATTAAGGGTTTTCCTTTTTCTCGTATAATGCGAATTGCATTTTTGTAACAAACGATCTCTGCTTTTACTTCTTTCAACCAGTCCATACCGATTATCACATCAAAACTCCCTAACTCTACTGGTATCAAATCAATCTTAAATGTTTCGCTAACCAATTTAATTTCTCGATTCCGACATATATTATCTGCTGAAATTAATTTACCATTTTCTAATTCGAGTAAAAATTTACTATCCAAAGGCATCAATGGACAACTTAATTTAGCACAAAAATCTCTACTCATATAGCTTCTATCCGCACCCGAATCAAATAAAACGTAAGCAGATTTATTGTCAATAAGAAACGTACCCGTAACAAGCTCCGTGTCTTCCTGTGCCTCTGCCACATTAATATTGAAAACTCTTCCGCGGCCTTGTCCATTCGTGTTCTCCTAGTTCGGGCAATTTCTAATAATGTGGCCCGGTTTTCCACATTTATAACAAACTACATTGGCATAACTTACTCCGACACTACTTGTTCCGCCATTACTCGTTCCGACACCATTTGTTCCTTTCGTTCTATTAACCCCTGGTCCGTAGACCTCACACTTCGCCGCGCTATGACCATTTCTTTTACACTTGTTGCAAAATTTGGTGCAGAACCCCGAGTGATACTTTTCACACCTTTGGCATAGCTGCTTCTGATTGTTGTTGTTGTTGCGGTTATTATTGTTGTTGGGATGATTGTTGTAGTTACTGTTGTTGTTGTTGTTGTTGTTGTTGTTGTTGTTGTTGTTGGGCCGTTTGTTGTAGTTGCGATTGATGTTGCGATTGTTGGGATAATTGTTGCGATTATTGTTGTAATTGCTGTTGTTGTTGTATTGGTGATTCTTATCACCGTTTTCCTCCCACTTTCTTTTGACTTGCTTCACATTGGCCTCTTCAGCAGTCTGTTCTTTAATTCTTTCCTCAATCTGGTTCACTAGTTTGTGAGCCATTCTACATGCCTGTTGTATGGAGGCGGGCTCGTGTGAACTTATATCTTCTTGGATTCTTTCCGGTAATCCTTTCACAAACGCGTCGATCTTCTCTTCCTCATCTTCGAATGCTCCCGAACATAATAGGCACAATTCTGTGAATCGTCTTTCGTACGTGGTAATATCAAATCCTTGGGTTCGTAACCCTCTAAGTTCTGTCTTGAGCTTATTGACCTCGGTTCTGGGACGGTACTTCTCGTTCAACAAGTGCTTGAATTCTGACCACGGTAGTGCGTACGCATCGTCTTGTCTCACTTGCTCTAGATAGGTATTCCACCATGTTAACGCAGAACCTGTGAAGGTATGCGTAGCGTACTTCATTTTGTCCTCTTCAGTACACTTACTTATGGCAAACACCGATTCGACCTTCTCGGTCCACCGTTTCAATCCGATCGGTCCTTCGGTTCCATCAAATTCCAAAGGTTTGCAGGCAGTGAATTCTTTGTAGGTGCATCCTACACGATTTCATGTACTGCTGGATCCAAGGTTATTGTTGGTATGTAGCGCAGCCTATACTGCGGATATGTTTGAAGATAGAAAAGTACGGAATTCCTCTTCATTCATATTCACGGTGTGTCGAGTAGTCGGTGCCATTTCCTTCAAAATAGTCAAATGGAACAAGTTAATCATACAGAATATTAAGAGTAGTTAATAGTATTTCGTAGCATAATATGAACTCATTTATAAACGCTTTTTCTTCATATTAGCGTTTTATAAGTTTAAATTCGGGTAGTACCTACCCGTTAAGTTCATACTTAGTAGCTAATATACAATTCAACTACTACATTTCTATATGAAAAACTGATTATAATAATATTTCGCGTTCAAACTTTTACACAATATTTTACAAACTTACAATACCGCTTATTTTACATATAGCATGAAATATAGCACACAATAAATTTGATACAAGATGGTTATGAAGATAATTCTAGCTAGTACACAAGTCGTTCAGCAAAGGCAATAAAGACACGTAATTCATACGTCCAGAAACAAGTCATGCATTCTGGTTTTACTAGGATTACTTCCCATCCTTGGTCTTGTGGAACATAACCGTTATGGCCGTTGATAAGATAGCGTGTTGTAACGTCGTCAAAGGGACTAGGGTTACGTAATGTCCAACAGTCCCGTAACAATCTAAAAACCTCATTTCTTACCCCAATTACCGACTCCGTCACTTGTGGGAACGTTTTGTTTAATAGTTGTAGCCCGATGTTCTTGTTCTCACTTTGGTGAGAAGCGAACATTACTAATCCGTAAGCATAACATGCTTCTTTATTTTGCATGTTAGCCGCTTTTTCTAAATCACGAAGTCCAATATTCGGATATATTGAGTCAAAATAATTTCTTAACCCATTGCGTAAAATAGCATTTGGGTTCCCCGCAATATATGCGTCAAAGTAAACACATCGTAACTTATGGATTTCCCAATGTGATATCCCCCATCTTTCGAACGAAAGCCTTTTATAAACCAAGGCATTCTTGGAAAGTTCTTCGAATGTCTTACAAACTGATCTCGCCTTAAATAGTTATGCCGAAGAATTCTGACCGACTCTAGACAAGATTTCATCAATCATGTCTCCGGGTAGGTCTCTTAAAATATTGGGTTGTCTATCCATTTTGTGTTTTTATACTGTAAAATAGACAAGAGTTAGATTCATAAAAAAAAATACTTATTAATACAAGCAATTTTTACATATATCATAAAGCATAAGCACACTATATTACATATATTACACCACACGAATACAACTATCTTATTTCGACTCGCTTGTTTCTTCTTCTTCGGTTTTGGTTCGTTTTGCCAAGTTTCTAGGGATATATGTTGTTCCCCTAATACGAGCCGTCGTTTTCCACATTGGTTTAGAAAAGCCTGGTGGTTTAGAGGTTCCCGGGTCATTGTTACAACTTAAGGACTTCGGGGGTTGACGATACATATAAAGTTCATCGGGATTGGAATTAGATTTCTCTATTTTTATGCCCTTTCCCTTATTATTTTCTTTTGCCTTTTTAAATTCAGTTGGGGTAATTTCTATAACATCATCAGAATTCTCGTCGGAATCCGATTCATCGGAGAATTGGTAATCCTCCCAATATTTTGCTTCCTTGGCGGAAACACCATTGACCATAATTAACCTTGGTCGGTTGGTTGAGGATTTTCTTTTACTTAACCGTTTTATTATTTCCCCACCGGTTCTATTTCTTCATCCGGTTCCGATTCTTCTTCCGGTTCCGATTCTTCTTCCGGTTCCGACTCTTCTTCCGGTTCCTCTTCGGGAACTTGTGAATCAGCCCACGAATCATTCCAATTTACATTTGACTCTTCATTATTATTAGGTGAGTCAATGGGACTTGTTCTAGAGGTAGACATCTATCACATAATATCAAACGCGTTAAGAGATTAATATATCACATAATATTCACATGTTAAAAATATATAGTTTCCAACAAAATTTGTTAAGCAATCATTTTTCAAGTAAACACGGTCGAAATCCAGACTCACTAATGCATCCTAACAAACTCGATAAGACACACTAATGCAAAATTCTAGTTCTCTAAGACCAACGCTCGGATACCAACTGACATGTCCCGTTCTTATTGATTAAAAACGTTCCATATTAATTGATTTCGTTGCGAGGTTTTGACCTCTATATGAGACGTTTTTCAAAGTCTGCATTCATTTTTAAAACAAACCATAACCTTTATTTCATAGATAAAGGTTTTAAAAAGCTTTACGTAGATTATCAAATAATGATAATCTTAAATATCCTGTTTACACACGACCATTATATAATGGTTTACAATACAAATATGTTACAACAAAATAAGTTTCTTGAATGCAGTTTTTACACAATATCATACAAGCATGGACTCCAAATCTCATCCTTATTTAAGTATGCAACAGCGGAAGATCTTAATAATCACCTGAGAATAAACATGCTTAAAACGTCAACAAAAATGTTGGTGAGTTATAGGTTTAACCTATATATATCAAATCATAATAATAGACCACAAGATTTCATATTTCAATACACATCCCATACATAGAGATAAAAATCATTCATATGGTGAACACCTGGTAACCGACATTAACAAGATGCATATATAAGAATATCCCCATCATTCCGGGACACCCTTCGGATATGATATAAATTTCGAAATACTAAAGCATCCGGTACTTTGGATGGGGTTTGTTAGGCCCAATAGATCTATCTTTAGGATTCGCGTCAATTAGGGTGTCTGTTCCCTAATTCTTAGATTACCAGACTTAATAAAAAGGGGCATATTCGATTTCGATAATTCAACCATAGAATGTAGTTTCACGTACTTGTGTCTATTTTGTAAATCATTTATAAAACCTGCATGTATTCTCATCCCAAAAATATTATATTTTAAAAGTGGGACTATAACTCACTTTCACAGATTTTTACTTCATCGGGAAGTAAGACTTGGCCACTGGTTGATTCACGAACCTATAACAATATATACATATATATCAAAGTATGTTCAAAATATATTTACAACACTTTTAATATATTTTGATGTTTTAAGTTTATTAAGTCAGCTGTCCTCGTTAGTAACCTACAACTAGTTGTCCACAGTTAGATGTACATAAATAAATCGATAAATATTATCTTGAATCAATCCACGACCCAGTGTATACGTATCTCAGTATTGATCATAACTCAAACTATATATATTTTGGAATCAACCTCAACCCTGTATAGCTAACTCCAACATTCACATATAGAGTGTCTATGGTTGTTCCGAAATATATATAGATGTGTCGACATGATAGGTCGAAACATTGTATACGTGTCTATGGTATCTCAAGATTACATAATATACAATACAAGTTGATTAAGTTATGGTTGGAATAGATTTGTTACCAATTTTCACGTAGCTAAAATGAGAAAAATTATCCAATCTTGTTTTACCCATAACTTCTTCATTTTAAATCCGTTTTGAGTGAATTGCTATGGTTTCATATTGAACTCTATTTTATGAATCTAAACAGAAAAATTATAGGTTTATAGTCGGAAAAATAAGTTACAAGTCGTTTTTGTAAAGGTAGTCATTTCAGTCGAAAGAACGACGTCTAGATGATCATTTTAGAAAACATACTTCCACTTTGAGTTTAACCATAATTTTTGGATATAGTTTCATGTTCATAATAAAAATCATTTTCTCAGAATAACAACTTTTAAATCAAAGTTTATCATAGTTTTTAGTTAACTAACCCAAAACAGCCCGCGGTGTTACTACGACGGCGTAAATCCGGTTTTACGGTGTTTTTCGTGTTTCCAGGTTTTAAATCATTAAGTTAGCATATCAAATAGATATAGAACATGTGTTTAGTTGATTTTAAAAGTCAAGTTAGAAGGATTAACTTTTGTTTGCGAACAAGTTTAGAATTAACTAAACTATGTTCTAGTGATTACAAGTTTAAACCTTCGAATAAGATAGCTTTATATGTATGAATCGAATGATGTTATGAACATCATTACTACCTTAAGTTCCTTGGATAAACCTACTGGAAAAGAGAAAAATGGATCTAGCTTCAATGAATCCTTGGATGGCTCGAAGTTCTTGAAGCAGAATCATGACACGAAAACAAGTTCAAGTAAGATCATCACTTGAATAAGATTGTTATAGTTATAGAAATTGAACCAAAGTTTGAATATGATTATTACCTTGTATTAGAATGATAATCTACTATAAGAAACAAAGATTTCTTGAGGTTGGATGATCACCTTACAAGATTGGAAGTGAGCTAGCAAACTTGAAAGTATTCTTGATTTTATGTAACTAGAACTTGTAGAATTTATGAAGAACACTTAGAACTTGAAGATAGAACTTGAGAGAGATCAATTAGATGAAGAAAATTGAAGAATGAAAGTGTTTTTAGGTGTTTTTGGTCGTTGGTGTATGGATTAGATATAAAGGATATGTAATTTTGTTTTCATGTAAATAAGTCATGAATGATTACTCATATTTTTGTAATTTTATGAGATATTTCATGCTAGTTGCCAAATGATGGTTCCAACATATGTTAGGTGACTCACATGGGCTTCTAAGAGCTGATCATTGGAGTGTATATACCAATAGTACATACATCTAAAAGCTGTGTATTGTACGAGTACGAATACGGGTGCATACGAGTAGAATTGTTGATGAAACTGAACGAGGATGTAATTGTAAGCATTTTTGTTAAGTAGAAGTATTTTGATAAGTGTATTGAAGTCTTTCAAAAGTGTATAAATATATATTAAAACACTACATGTATATACATTTTAACTGAGTCGTTAAGTCATCGTTAGTCGTTACATGTAAGTGTTGTTTTGAAACCTTTAGGTTAACGATCTTGTTAAATGTTGTTAACCCAATGTTTATAATATCAAATGAGATTTTAAATTATTATATTATCATGATATTATCATGTATGAATATCTCTTAATATGATATATATACATTAAATGTCTTTACAACGATAATCGTTACATATATGTCTCGTTTAAAAATCATTAAGTTAGTAGTCTTGTTTTTACATATGTAGTTCATTGTTAATATACTTAATGATATGTTTACTTATCATAGTATCATGTTAACTATATATATATATATCCATATATATGTCATCATATAGTTTTTACAAGTTTTAACGTTCGTGAATCACCGGTCAACTTGAGTGGTCAATTGTCTATATGAAACATATTTCAATTAATCAAGTCTTAACAAGTTTGATTGCTTAACATGTTGGAAACATTTAATCATGTAAATATCAATCTCAATTAATATATATAAACATGGAAAAGTTCGGGTCACTACAAATGCAGTCTTTGAAAAACGTCTCATATAGAGGTCAAAACCTCGCAACGAAATCAATTAATATGGAACGTTTATAATCAATATGAACGGGACATTTCAGTAGTTCACCATGGGGAGCCCCGATCCTACTCGTTAAGAAGAAAAATGGTTCCCTGAGAATGCGTATCGATTATCGTGAACTAAATAAATTACCAGTTGAGAACTGACATCATCTTCCCCGTACCAATAATCACTTGATCAATTACAAGGATCTCGTGTGTATTCCAAAATCGACCTCCATCCCGGTTATCATCAATTGAGGGTTAAGGGAGAAGATGTCTCCAAAACCGTTTTCCAAACTCACTATGGTAGTTATGAATTTCTTGTAGTGTCGTTCAGTTTAACTAATGCCCCGGCCGTATTCATGGATCTTATGGATCGCGTATGCAAGCCTTATCTAGACAAATTCGTTATCGTATTCATAGATAATATCTTAATCTATTCAAAAAGTGAAAAAGAACACGAACAACACCTTCGTCTTATGCTCGAACTCTTGAGAAAAGAACAACTCTATGCCGAGTCCTCCAAGTGTGAATTTTTTTTGGTTAAACGAAGTCCAATTTCTAGGCCATGTTGTTAGTGGTCAAGGTATTAAAGTCGATCTCACAAAAATCGAAGCCATACGTAATGGGGAAACCCTCACAACTCCGACTCATATTCGTAAATTTTTGGATCTCGCCAGTTATTACCGAAGATTCATTTCCGGCTTTTCTGGTATTGCTCGTCATTTAACCTCGTTAACTCACCAAGGAAAATAATTCGTTTGGTCTGCCGAACAAGAGTCGGCATTTCAAATCTTAAGGAAAAGTTGACCACCGCTCCTATCTTATCTCTTCCCGAAGGCAATGATAATTTTATTGTATATTTTGTGATGCCTCCAAACAAGGTTTTGGGTGTGTGTTACGCAACGAAAGAAAGTTATTGCTTACGTTTCCCGACAATTGAAAATTTATGAACAAAACCATACGACACACGATCTCGAACTTGGAGCCGTTGTCTTCGCACTTAAATTGTGACGACACTATCCTTATGGAACCAAAAGTACCGTTCTCACCAACCACAAAAGCCTCCAACACACTTCCGATCAAAAATAACTCAACATGAGACAACGACATGGATTGAAACTTTAAATGATTATGATTGTGAACTTCGTTACCATTCGGGCAAAGCAAATTTTGTAGCCGACGCCTTGAGCCGAAAGGAAAGAATTAAACCTCCCCTTGTCCGAACCTTGAACGTGATTACCTACACCAACCTTACTAGTCAAATTCGTGTAGCGCAAAATGGAGCTCAAATATGAAAATATTTCTAAGTGAACACCTAAAAGGCCTCCTCTCTCGACTCGAAATCAAAGAAACTAAAGTTTATTGTTTTTCCAGAAGAATTTGAGTACCTAATTATGGGCTCGATCAACCTTCTCATCACCACGTACCGTATTACATAACTCTGTTATTTCACTGTTACCGTCTGATATTACCGGGACCCAAGATAACACACAATCCAATGATACCTCTTCCTTCATTGACTTACCATCCTTATGCTTCTGATAAATGGCCAGCTACTACTCAACTCCAAAACATATATAACTATGTGTATTATCTCGTTTCCACCAAGTCTCAACATTTGACCACAAGATGCGCGATGTGACTATGTCAAAAATGAAAACTCCTCCTATCATTACACTCATACTTCCGTATAAGAAAATCTCATCATCCGATCTCTCAATGGAGAGAGACTCCACACACTATACCAGTATACACCACGAGGGGGAATAATCTTATCAAACATTTTCAGAAACCGACAAAATGGGAAAAACTTGCACAACTATACATTGAAGGAATTCTATTCCAACACGGTGTGCCATTGTCAATTATCTGGAATCGAGATGCTCGTTTCACTTCTAGATTTTGGGGTACCTTACAAGAAACTTTAAGAATAGAGTAGATATAAGTACCGCGTATCACCCACAAACCAACAGACAAAGCAAACGTACGATTCAAACCTTGGAAGCCATAATACGAGTTGAGTTATTAACTTCAAATGTACTTGGGAAAAGTATTTACCTTTAGCCGAATTCTCTTACAACAATAGTTATCACTCAAGTATTAACGCCATACCTTTTGAAGCTTTATATGGCCGCAAATGTCGTTCTCCTAATTGTTGGGCCGAAGTAGGCGACCAGTAAATCACCGAACCCGCACTCATTCATGAAATAACCATTAAGATCGTTCAAATCCAAGAAGGGCTCAAGACGGCTCGTAGTCGTCAAAAGAGCTATGCCGATGTTAGACGTAAACCCCTCGAATTCCAAGTGAATGACCGCGTAATGTTAAAAGTCGCACCTTGAAAAGGTGTAATCCGTTTCGGGAAATGTAGAAAGCTAAATCCGCGATATTTTGATCCTTTTGAAATCTTGGAGCGTTTTGGACCCGTTGCTTACCGTTTCAAACTCCCAACTCAATTGAATTCCGTTCATCCTACATTCCATGTATTGAACTTGAAGAAGTGTCTTGCCGAACAAGAACTTATTATGCCTTTCGATGAGCTTACTATTGATGACAAACTCCACTTCATAAGAGAACAGGTTAAAATTATGGATCGTGAAACCAAACCCTAAGACAAAGTAAAACCCCGATTGTCAAAATTCATTGGGATGCCAAAAGAGGACCCGAGCTTATGTGGGAAAGACAAGATCAAATGAAAAGGAAGTACCCTCACTTATTCGTAAAATTTGCAACGCAAGGTCTCGAGGAAGAAACAACGACTACTACTTCCAACTAAATTTCGGGACGAAATTTCTTTTAAGGTGCAGGTAATGTAATAACCCGCCTTTTTTCGTTAAATTATTTTAACGCCCGTCTTTTTTTTTAGATAATATCTTTCGTTATCTAAATTCGTATCTTCCGTGATTAGCGTTTTAATATTCCCGTTATTTAATTTTAACATCTCTTGTTTACTCTAGCGTTTTTAAAATAATTCGTTTGGTTAATTCACGCATCCGCTTTTAAACTCGAGGGACTAACCTTGTCACTTGGCCAAACTTGGCCAACTAGTCATCACCTCCCACCACTCAACCTCCCACTTTCTCTTTTCTCTTATCTTGAAACTTCCATTTTTTTTTTCTCTCAACTCCCAAATTCATTCAATCATCATCTAAATCTAAATCAAGAAGCTAACATCAAAACAAATTGTACTTTTGGAATCCTTGCATCTTCCTCTACAACTAGATACTAATTTCACTACTTGGGGTAAGGTTTCTAAAAACTCTAGATTTCTCTAATTTTGATTTATGAACTTGAAATGGTATTAATTAGTGTCTATGGCTCGAGTCTAACATGAATATGTGATTTATTTGCTCGATCTTGTTATTTTGCATAAACTAGCATGAACTTGAAAAAGGGTTTGTTTAATCTTGAGTTTTGGGTGATTTAATGTTGTTAAATGTTAAAGCTCATGTATTAAAAGTGTTACTAGCATCATTAGCTTCGTTTTGGTATGTAGGTTGACTTGGAAAAACTTCATTAACATAAATGTTAAATTCATGATTCTTGGATAGGGTTTGATAGCTTTTAATATGCACTTTTGATGCATTGAATGCTATGAAACGTTGTTAGTAAGTGTTTAGTTGCAATGTATGTTTAATTACCTTCGAAACGGCATATCGTATGTGTAAATTGGATTCCCGAATCATGAAATACATTTTATGAACTTGAAACTTTAATGACGAACATTTAATGATCATTCGACGAGGATTTAGTTTTTGTAAATGATGAATTTGATTGATGAAATGTGTTTAGTTGTATTCCTCGTTAAATTACCTTTCCAACGATATAAAATACGTGTTTTGAATGTTCGCGGTTCATTAATTGTGAATTGGTGAATTTTGGTTCGAGACTTGAACACTTGAAACAGCCCAGGAATCAGCCCAAGTGCTTTGCCGCAGCGCGGCCAACCTTGGCGCGGCGCGGCATATGCTTGGAATGTGGGCTGTTCAATTTTGCAATTTCACGTTTAATTCTAACTATGCTACGCACCTCCGATTAACATGTAACTTGTTCTAACATGCTCATATATGATTATATAACTCAGAAAAATTGTCCGAGACCCGACCCGAACGTGTTGACTTTTTCGTTGACTTTAACTTGACCAAAGTTGACTTTTATTTCAAACTTAACCAATACTTTGTTTAATCGTTATAACCTTTCGTTTATACTTATATCTTGCATGAAACTTGACAACTTGACTCACATGCTATATAATCGAGTCGTAACGAGCCATAGGACTAATTGAACACATTTCGCCCGACCTTGTGTCGTAACCGATAATTGATACAACTTATTTGTTTAGGTCAAGGCTAAACAACTTTCTTTGCAAAACGTTTAATTACAAGTACTTTGGCGTGCAACTACGGTGAGATCATAGTCCCACCTTTTCAATAACTTTTACTCTTTAAATCATGGGATGAGAAACATATACGTATTATTCTTTTATGCTTTGAACACAAGTACGAAAACAAACATTCCACATGCGAGTTAGAACAAAAAGCCTCAATTCGATTATCATTAGTTACACTTGTAGGGTGTAAGCGAGAACTTATGTTGTGTGGATCCATACGGGCTTGACGCACCCTCATTCGGACGGTTCGCTACCGTTAGCGGATGAAATATATTTTCGGGTATAGTGTAGGTTCTAACACTATGATAACGGGGTTCGTATAACAGTTAAGTCTTGATAATTGGGTGCTCGCGAACGAACAACAACTTATGAAATGCAAACGATTTGGATAATCAACTTTATACTAAATCTTGTGGTTCAAAAACAACGTTTACAAATACACATATGATTTCACCAACGTTTTTCGTTGACAGTTTTCTATATGTTTCTCAGGTTTATGATTGGCTACTTGATACATGCTTCCGCACACTTTGGTTACTTGCTTGGGGTCAAGCATTCATGCATACGCTAGTGATAGCACCTTTGGATTCAAACTAAATGTTTACATGCATACGCTATTGATAGCATTCGTGATTTTCAACTTATATTATGTCGCAAGTTACTTCAATTATACTTATTAACTTTTGTAAACTTATAGTTGTTGTCGAACCGTTTGGTTCACTTAAAACCTTGCAAGTCATACACGTTTCAAATGAATGCGACATAATTTTGATCAAACGCTTCTCATTTAGGGACTATGACCGCGTAACGGGACCTAAGTTGACGGCGCCGTTAATGGCGATTTTGTCGGGTCGTCACAAACACTCTTGAAAGTAGGAAAAATCATCTCTCTCTCTATTCGACGGATAAAGAGATTGCTTCCGAGTGGATCTCCATCCAAAGTCGCAACAACAAAACCAAGGAAAAATCACGAGTCGCAAAGTCGCAAGTGGATTTGCGACTTGCGAGAACATATTGGTAAATAATTATTTTTGAAGACGAATTCTTATAATTCAATGATAAATAAATTGAACATATTGGTAAATAATTATTTTTGAAGACGAATTCTTATAATTCAATGATAAATAAATTGAGCGTTTCAATCAATAGTCTATACAAAGTTTATAGTAGTTAATCCATATATTTTGCCATCTAATTTGTATAAATTCTTTTACGAAAAATTTTCAACTTTAATATTTTTCGTAGTAAAACTATAACAAGTCATGAACCCCGTTTACAAGTCGAAAGTAGGTCCCCTCTCTAAAAACCTTTTGGCCTATCATGATTAACCCCATAACTTACCACAAAACCATCACTTTCCATTTCCTAAACCTTAGTTGGGCACGTGGTATAATCATTTTTGAATGACACTAAATGCTAGATGAGTATTATTTATATCTATATTATATTTAATTAAAAATACCATAAACATATAAAACTATTATTTATCTCAATGTAATCTTATTGAAGGGGAATGATTCTCACACACACTTTTTTGATCCTCACACACCTATTTTAACCTTTTACTCTTCTAATAATACTCAATTGGTGTGTGAGGATCAAAAAAGTGTGTGTGAGAATCATCCCCCCTTATTGAAAGGTTAATAATAAATAAAATTCATATTGTATACCAATAAATCAACTAATACTATACATTAAACGATCGTTGATGTATCTTTTTAATGAGTTTATTAATTATTAATTTTTTTTGAACGACAATTTTTTTGGCATCAGTAGATCATTTCTTTCAACGACCCTCATCATTTGCACGTAACACACACGTTCGGGCGGAAACCCGAACCCGATCGACGGTACCCGGGAACACATCCATTCGGGCAGTGGTTCCGGATAGGGGTCCGTGAACGAATCCGGTAAAACCTTCCTATAGGGTCAATATATACCACCATTATTGGTGTTCAATTGGTTTAAAGAAAATCATGTCATCCCTAAGGATCGAACCCATGACCATGTTTTAATGAGTAATGAATATATCGCCACTCTTATTGAAAACATTATTTGTCAAATACTCAGGAAATATAATTTTAACATGAGCATTCATTATATGAGAGCATTCAAGGGCTTAGATACTTACAAGAGCTTCGAACTTTTAATTCTAGACCATGTTTGTTATTTATTACAGTATTTTTTTATTTTATTTTGGTAATAGATTATTTTGATACATAGACTTTCTACACGAGCCTCACGAACTAAATGTAAATATTTATTTAAGATGGATATAATGTCATTATAGTTTAAACTTTTGCACGAGCCTTGATGAACTAAAAAATCATCTAGTTAGGTGTTCTAATCATGACCCGATACAAAATACCAAACTTTTATAGAAATTGTTGCACATGCAACGATCAAGTTATTTATTGATTCATAATTTGATTTGAAAGGTTGATAGTGACGTAAAGGACGATGATATATAAAGCTTGTGAGGGCAATAGTAGTGACGATTTCAAGATTGAAATTCAATGAAGTCTCGATTTTTGTTCAATATTAGTTGATGAATTTTCACCTTAAAAAATTTATAAATTCGAAATGAGAAATGCTATCTACCATTCAAAATACTCTTTCCACCAAATATATACATTATTGAATTGTATAGTACAACATCTTAATGCACAGTTTGTGGTGCAAGAAGTAATTTAGATGGTGGATATATCCAGGGGCGGTGTTACTTGGGGACAGATGTGATGACCCGAAAATTTCCAATCAAATTTAAACTTGATCTTTATATTATTTCGACACGATGAGCAAAGTCTGTAATGTTGAGTCACAAATATTTTGAACTATTTCATATATTCGTTTGACTTTCGACCATTCCCGACGATTCACGAACAACTATTTGTAAATAGATAACATATATATTTAAATAGGTATAGGTATTTATAATTTGAAATATAATTTAGAATATTATGATTATTAAGATTTATATTGTAATAAATAAGATAAAATGCGATTAATGGAAACTATAGATTATAATAATATATATAAAAATATATATATAAATATTACTTGTAAATATATAATATTATATTTAGTTGTTTAAAAGAATATAATCAATATATTTATTTACTTAAACTTGTGAATTAAGATTTGATATATATATATATATATATACATATATATATATATATATATATATATATATATATATATATATATATATATATATATATATATATAGAATGTGTATATTGAAAATGAATGATTTCGAGCTTAAATAGTAAACGTCAGTAAAACTCGGTTGACATTTCGCCAGTGTTCATATAGTTCTAATACGTGTTTAAGAAGATTGAAAATAAAAATTGAACTGTAAATTAATTACGAAGATTTTAGGTTTGATAAAAATATTTTTACCTTTTTAAGTTTAAATATTAGTACTCCGTATATATTAATTGGAACAGAAAATAAATATTTATTGAACATTTTTGATCAGGTTGCAAACAGTTAATGAGTGAAATAATTAAATATATTTAATCTAAAAATTTGGGATTTTTAGGGACACTTTTATATGTTAACTGTTTAGTAATAGACACGATATACTATTCGCAAATTGATGTCGGTAGCATAAGAACAATTAATCTTCACGAGAATTATTGTAGAAGTGAGTGGCTACTTTTAAATTCATTCAGGTGGGACAAATTTCTTTTACAACTCATCCATATATCTATATCTATATCTATATATGATATAGATATACATCAAACACATGCGTTATATATTTCTTGTTGCTATTAAACTCTTCACCAATTCCTTAATCTTTGATTCCGTTGATTAAAGACCAAGAATCACTATCGAACCATGGTAAGCCTAACCCGAACACCATCACTACTTGTTCCTGTTTTCGGTCCATCCTCAAACCCTTACCCTACAACCTCCATTGCATCACCTTCTCACCTCTTTGTCTCTCTTCTCTCTCTCTAAATTCTTGTATCCAAAACCCGTTTCATTCCCATGTTATTGCTGTCTCCTGTCTAATTATTTCTGATGCCATAAACCGTTAACAATCACGATCCACTATATAACCATCGCCACACACAACCATCGATCACCATAATTTCTATTTACTTCATGATCATCACCACCATCTCCAATCACGAACCTCAACACCATCACAACCCATGAAAGCAATTACCTGATACCGTTTCGTTCAAACATAGGTGACGCCGTGATTTATAATAAATCAATCTTAGTGCTTTTCCTTTTCTCTATTCAAAAACCCACTTGATAAAACTTAAAGAAATAAAGGAAACAACTAGCGTGCTACTTTTTCCTTTTTGGGTCGACAGCTCATAAACCGAATCCATTAGGTGAATTACCACTACTTTATTCTTTTGGTTGTTGTAGGGCCAAACCTTAATCCACTTGTTATAACAAAAGAGTTTTACAGACGAGTATAATAATGAATTCAGGATGATTAAATCGTGACTGTGTAGATGGGGACATGAGATTAATAATGAATTAGATATTTAAGTTGCTGTTGCACGATCCTAAACTAATAATTTGGAAAACGAAATATAATTTTATATATGGCGATTAGAATTGGATTATCTAATCATTAATGGATTGGGCCACCAATTTCTGTTAGGCTGTATAAATTATTTCTGTTGTTGGGCCAATGTAATGTTGAGCTGCAGATAATAATCGTAAAAGCTGATAGCGAAGGATTCTTGTGAAGATGATGATGATGATGATGTAAGTCGAAACGAGTTGATGACTGAATACTTGATTAGTGATAACGATGAAGATGTAGTGTAATGAAGAGGGAAGATCGTTTAAGATGATGATGATTGTTGTTATGATTTTTTTTTGTTAATCAATAAAATTTATGATGATGAGATGATCATGAGATAATTATGATGATACGTACTAGGGTTTTGATGAAGATGATTAGGCTGCGTATTTTTTTTTCTTCTTCTGCATCAACGGAAATTTGAAACTTCCTAGTGCACTTTGAAACTTCCTGGTGCACTTGTTTCATTCTATTCGAAACCCACCACCAATAAAAACCACCACCAAAATCACTCATCTTCCTGCTATCTCGTTTTCTTACATCCATATTTTTTTTTGTGTCGACGGGAACCCACCAAAAAGAGGCTGTTATCTGATTTATATTAGGGGATTATGGATTTCAGTTTTTGTAACCCTGGTTAATGGATCACTTGTAGATAAATGAAATTGGATTGCTTATGAATTGGATCACTTATGTTAAATGGACTTAAATGCATTTTGGGCTTCTGAAATCGGATTAATTAATATTAGAGGGATCAAAATTTAGAAATGAATAAATGGAAGAATGGTTTAAAGTGTTGTGTTAAGCGAGAGGTCGCGGGTTCGAGTCCGGGCAGTGGCGTTTTGTTTTAGAAAGCTTATCTTCAAAAGGTTGTACTTTATTATTTTTACTACCCTCATTATTATTATTATTATTATTATTATTATTATTATTATTATTATTATTATTATTATTATTATTATTATTATTATTATTATTATTATTATTATTATTATTATTATCATGATAAGTATTATTAATAAGTATTATCATTAAGGTTATTATTAGTAGTATTATTATGATTAAAATCATTATTATTATTACTATCATTATTATTATTGTCACTATTTTAGTATTAAAAATATTACTTTAATAAATAAACTACATTTATGTAAAAATATATTATACATCTATATTAATATTAAATACTATTTTGTTTTAATAAAATGTTATTATAATTAAGTCATAAATAATATATAAATATATTTTAAATCAAATCACATATATAAATAGTAAATATTAATACATAACTAAATATATATAAATTGTTTGATTACGATTATATGTATTAATATATATAAATGATATAGGTTCGTGAATCCGAGGTCAACCTTGCGTTGTTCAGTTCAGTCGTATGCATATTTTTACTACAAAATATCGTATCGTGAGTTTCATTTGCTCCCTTTTACTCTTTACATTTTGGGACTGAGAATACATGCGCTGTTTTTATAACTGCTTTATTAAATGCTTTTGAAATATATTTTGAACTGCGAATACATGAAATGCTTTTATAAATGTTTGACGAGATAGACACAAGCAAAACATTCCTCGAATGAATTATTATGTAGACAGAAGTTCTGCGGATTATTATTGAATTATGTGAACATGATAATTGCCACCATTGAATTATGTGGACATGATAATTGCCACCATTGAATTATGTGGATATGATAATTGCCACCAATTGATATGAATGTTATGTATCGAGAGAATGATTTTATACACAGGTTATGTGTATGTTATATTTTTTGTGCACGAGATATGTGTACGGTTACAAAGATTTATGAAAGATGATTTCGTACACGAGAAAGGTGTACTGTATTTAAAAGATATCGCATGTACATTACAGGTGGGTATAGGATTCGGGCCCATTTGTACCATGCAGCATTTAAATTTTGTGGTCTATCAAAATGATGAATTTTATTGTTTTAAGATAAACCTATGAACTCACCAACCTTTTGGTTAACATTTGAAAGCATGTTTATTCTCAGGTATGAAAGAAACCTTCCGCTGTGCATTTGCTCATTTTAAAGACATTATTTGGAGTCGATCATCGCAATGGGACCAGATGTTGGTGACTTCGTCCAGATGGATTAGGACGGGGTATGACATGTGGTATCAGAGCAGTGGTCTTAGCAAACCAGGTCTTGCATTAGTGTGTCTAACTGATAGTCGTTAGGATGCATTAGTGAGTCTGGACTTCGACCGTGTCTGAATGTCAAAAGTTTTGCTTAGCATTTTTGTCGGAAATCATCTGCTTATCATCTTTAGGAAATTACCTGCTCATTATTCTTAGTCCAGACACGTTTTACTGCATTGACTGCATGAATAGTGTATAGACAAAATTCATATCTTAGCGTATCTGACAGTTCATATCTTAGCGTATCTGTTACTGTAGACCTTGCCTGATATCTCTCGTAAATTTCTCCGTAATTTAAGGGATCCTGGTACTATATATATCTATTCATATTATGCATTGAGAATGCATCCAACTATCAATTGCTGTCACTAAACTCTTCATACCAAAAATCTTTTCTGTGATCGCGTAAGATGGCCTCTACGAATCGACCATGTTCCTCTGACTCTGAAGACAGCGTGACAGGAGCACACCAACCAATCAACTACCGTGATTACTGGATAAAATGGGGGTGGGTTCGCGACATACTCACCCTATGGAGAAGGGAAGAAGGTACTCCATATCATGAACCGAATCTACCACCTAACCTTGGAGTACTCGACCCGCTCACCGGCGAACCTGTTCGCAACACCGTTTATACCCTTTTTGCAAGAATTTTTCATCTTGAGGCTACCATTAACGGAAATAGAGGAGATATCTGACCTCTACCTCACACTGATAACCAACCAGGGTTAGTAGAAGAAGTTAGAGAAATCCGAGCTCGAGTATTAACTTTAGAGAGCACGGTACACAATTTGCAAGCTCCAGCAGTATCACCAACACCAGTAACATCACCAGCCTCAGCACCAACGGCACCAGTACCACCAACAACCCAAGTTTCAACAATCCATGCCTCAACATCTCATTCTGAACCTCGAGTATAATCATCGTGCTACGAATCGTTCTACATCAATTACCTTCGTTCGACATGGCGATTATGTAATCTTTAATGTTTTAGAGATTATATATTCTCGTTCTAACGGTAAATCAAATGAGTTAAATATCATATTGACTCATTAAATCCATGATTACATCTGAAGAAAATATATATGTATATATGTTTTCATAAAGATTGTAATTAAAAGTTTTATTGTACAAATTGTTAATGGTGAAAATATTTTAACGGGTAGGTAATACCCAAGGAATATTTAGGTTTCACATTAATAAGTTACACTGTACATTCTTCGAATCTGATTCAACAGTCATTTACTATCCTGCATACATCAACAGATATACGAATCCGTTCACCGCAGAATAACTATTTTCATTCAAATTCAATTTCATATTTGGATTTTGACCTATCAGAATCCAACAAGTGGCATAATGAAGAAATAATGGACACAATAAAAATTGATTAGAAACAGACTAATTAATAATATGAAATTTTATTAAGAAACCACGCTAACAAGATCCTAGCTAACTGTTCCTAGCTAACCGTTAATTCCGTATTACCTTTTATTTATCGCAATTTATTTATCGCAATTTATTTATCACATTTTATTTATCGCAATTTTAATTCTCGCAATTTTATTTATCGTCATTTAATTTCTGTTATTTATTTTACGCACTTTAAATATCGGGACACGTATACAAGGTTTTGACATATCATATCGACGCATCTATATATATTATTTGGAATAACCATAGACACTCTATATGCAGTAATGCGGGAATAAGCTATACAAGGTTGAGGTTGATTCTACAATAATATATATAGTTTGAGTTGTGATCGAGTCTGAGACGAATACAGGTCACGATACGTATTACTTAATTCGAATATTATATATTAAACTATATATGAATTATGGAATTGATAACTGTGGACTATCAACCGTGGACTACCAACATTGGACAATTAAAATGAATTAAAATATTGATTATAACATATGAAACTAAACAATTCTTCAAGTTTTCCACTTGATTTCATCTTGAACTTCATTTGTATCTTGACGATTACAATCTGCGATTCAAACCTTTCATAATTCTTGAAAACACTTCAATCGATAGGATGAACCGACCACACTTCATCTACGAAAGGAAAGATTTATGCATACAGTTATGCACCAGAAAACACTCGGAAACTGAGTAAACGTTTAACACGTAGCTGTGCTAATTTCTTTAGTGTTATTATTACCGAAAATAACCTTGCAACTCATGTTCGAGATAGCCAATTTTGTCACAGCTTCAGCAAATCAACTTCGATTTTTATTCGAATTAGCCTTAATATAACCTTGATATACGAGTTTGCCTTTCGTCATCATTACCGAAGAATCGTTTATATTCCACCACGTTAGTAGTAAACTTACCAGCAACTTCATTACTCATTGGCTTAAGACTCTCCGAAGAACCATTATAATTGTTCATTAAAATCCTATCATATACACATCCGCATCTTGTAACGAGAATTGACATACCAGTTACCAAGAATCAGCAATCAGTATTTTGAAATCTCGCAGTGTTTCTACATCAAAAGTTATATGTATAGATATAACATTTATCTCATAGAATTATCATCTTCCATTCTAAAATTTTGAAGAGCAATCCGTCTACAAATTCATACTCTGAATATTGAAAAGTTGAATGAAGTAGCAGAAACTGTAGACAACGTAAACGACCGTAACAGTCAGAAGTTTGACGGTAAAGAAGGATACATTGGAAAAGCTCAGAAAAGTTGGAACTGAAAAACGGATTGATCTAACCCTGAAGGAGACCAAGGACAAATACAAGGACCAAACCCTATATTCAAAGAATCCAAGTAATCCTGGATCCATTAAAATCTTTAGAGAATATCTTGCTCCGAAGTCACGTTAAAATCTTGCGGGAAATCTTTCTTCATTAACCATCGAACTTAGAAATTCCAAAATATCATCATAAATATCTTCGATATTTCTGAATATATTTTCATAAATATTCTCGTCCAAAATTATCTATCTCTTCGTGCTATCTATATTAAATCATAAAGGAAACTACTTTAGTTTCTAAATTTCCTTAAAATTCGAGTTTGAATTATGAATGATTTTGAAGTAGTGTTGGAAATTGATGCATGAATTAGTATAATATAATGACACTTGATCAACGTGATTATATTACAGTAAGTCATGCTGAGTTTCTAAATGGAATGTAATGATTCACAGATCATAACGTCATCATGTGCCATGTTACACGACTCCTACGTTCTGTCTAATCTATAAACATATCAAGAACATATTTTCTTGATAGTCCTATCTTTCCTTGAATTCTGGTAATTTAACCGATAAAGATCGTGCTATTACCATTTCTTTCTTAGAGCATTAACTATGTTCATTTCGAAATTCATATCTATGAATTCTGGATCATTATTCGCTTGACTTGAAGTCGGGAAGAGAAAACAAAAGTATGGAACTCTGAATTATAAAGGAGAAAACAAAGTCCTATAACAACACATAAATTACAAACCGTGTATATCAATGTTTATCGCAACATAAAGACACGTGAGAAATAAAAACACTATAACCCCAAGGGGGAAGTAGAAGAGAATAGATTCTTTAGGTGGAAGTTGGAAAAGGAGAATGATTGTTGCGTTAGTAAGGGTAAGGACAAGGATTAGAACTGGATTAAATATTTTCACAATCTTTTGGAGGTATGAACTAAGAAGAAAAGTATAGGAATGGTGAAAATAATGGAACGAAAAAAGTTTAATTTATAATGGAAATATCAGACAGAGTAATCGAGGCAGATCACCGTATTTAATTATTGAGATCTTAATTTTCTTACTCGCCGAAGAATCAAATCTGTTAGATTTCGAAGATTTTTTTTTAAATCCCTTAAATTCCGGAATTCAACCCTCTACGTCAAAAGTTAAGACGCACCTTATTTTTTAAATTCAACCATGACTAGTAAAAGTTATGACGAAACTTTATTTTCCCATTTCACACTTTTGTGATAGCTTCACTCGTACTCTTCGAGTAGTCGAATTATCTTGTTCATATTACTCAACAGTAATAAAACTCTATTTATCAGCTCGTATTCGTCATGAAAATATTTTTATTGTTAGCCATGACCACCACACTCAAATTTCGGGACGAAATTTCTTTAACGGGTAGGTACTGTGATGACCCGGAAATTTCCAATCAAATTTAAACTTGATCTTTATATTATTTCGACACGATGAGCAAAATCTGTAATGTTGAGTCACAAATATTTTGAACTGTTTCATATATTCGTTTGACTTTCGACCATTCCCGACGATTCACGAACAACTATTTGTAAATAGATAACATATATATTTAAATAGGTATAGGTATTTATAATTTGAAATATAATTTAGAATATTATGATTATTAAGATTTATATTGTAATAAATAAGATAAAATGCGATTAATGGAAACTATAGATTATAATAATATATATAAATATATATATATATATATATATAAATATTACTTGTAAATATATAATATTATATTTAGTTGTTTAAAATAATATAATCAATATATTTATTTACTTAAACTTGTGAATTAAGATTTGATATATATATATATATATATATATATATATATATATATATATATATATATATATATATATATATAATGTGTATATTGAAAATGAATGACTTCGAGCTTAAATAGTAAACGTCAGTAAAACTCGTTTGACATTTCGCCAGTGTTCATATAGTTCTAATACGTGTTTAAGAAGATTGAAAATAAAAATTGAACTGTAAATTGATTACGAAGATTTTAGGTTTGATAAAAATATTTTTACCTTTTTAAGTTTAAATATTAGTACTCCGTATATATTAATTGGAACAGAAAATAAATATTTGTTGAACATTTTTGATCAGGTTTCAAACAGTTAATGAGTGAAATAATTAAATATATTTAATCTAAAAATTTGGGATTTTTAGGGACACTTTTATACGTTAACTGTTTAGTAATAGACACGATATACTATTCGCAAATTGATGTCGGTAGCATAAGAACAATTAATCTTCACTAGAATTATTGTAGAAGTGAGTGGCTACTTTTAAATTCATTCAGGTGGGACAAATTTCTTTTACAACTCATCCATATATCTATATCTATATCTATATATGATATAGATATACATCAAACACATGCGTTATATATTTCTTGTTGCTATTAAACTCTTCACCAATTCCTTAATCTTTGATTCCGTTGATTAAAGACCAAGAATCACTATCGAACCATGGTAAGCCTAACCCGAACACCATCACTACTTGTTCCTGTTTTCGGTCCATCCTCAAACCCTTACCCTACAACCTCCATTGCATCACCTTCTCACCTCTTTGTCTCCCTTCTCTCTCTCTAAATTCTTGTATCCAAAACCCGTTTCATTCCCATGTTATTGCTGTCTCCTGTCTAATTATTTCTGATGCCATAAACCGTTGACAATCACGATCCACTATATAACCATCGCCACACACAACCATCGATCACCATAATTTCTATTTACTTCATGATCATCACCACCATCTCCAATCACGAACCTCAACGCCATCACAACCCATGAAATCAATTACCTGATACCGTTTCATTCAAACATAGGTGACGCCGTGATTTATAATGAATCAATCTTAGTGCTTTTCCTTTTCTCTATTCAAAAACCCACTTGATAAAACTTAAAGCAATAAAGGAAACAACTGGCGTGCTACATTTTCCTTTTTGGATCGACAGCTCATAAACCGAATCCATTAGGTGAATTACTACTACTTTATTCTTTTGGTTGTTGTAGGGCCAAACCTTAATCCACTTGTTATAACAAAAGAGTTTTACAGACGAGTATAATAATGAATTCAGGATGATTAAATCGTGACTGTGTAGATGGGGACATGAGATTAATAATGAATTAGATATTTAAGTTGCTGTTGCACGATCCTAAACTAATAATTTGGAAAACGAAATATAATTTTATATATGGCGATTAGAATTGGATTATATAATCATTAATGGATTGGGCCACCAATTTCTGTTAGGCTGTATAAATTATTTCTGTTGTTGGGCCAATGTAATGTTGAGCTGCAGATAATAATCGTAAAAGCTGATAGCGAAGGATTCTTGTGAAGATGATGATGATGATGATGTAAGTCGAAACGAGTTGATGACTGAATACTTGATTAGTGATAACGATGAAGATGTAGTGTAATGAAGAGGGAAGATCGTTTAAGATGATGATGATTGTTGTTATGATTTTTTTTTTGTTAATCAATAAAATTTATGATGATGAGATGATCATGAGATAATTATGATGATACGTACTAGGGTTTTGATGAAGATGATTAGGCTGAGAATTTTTTTTCTTCTTCTGCATCAACGGCAATTTGAAACTTCCTGGTGCACTTGTTTCATTCTATTTGAAACCCACCACTAATAAAAACCACCACCACAATCACTCATCTTCCTGCTATCTCATTTTCTTGCATCCATATTTTTTTGTCTGTCGACGGGTACCCACCAAAAAGAGGCTGTTATCCGATTTATATTAGGGGATTATGGATTTCAGTTTTTGTAACGCTGGTTAATGGATCACTTGTAGATAAATAAAATTGGATTGCTTATGAATTGGATCACTTATGTTAAATGGACTTAAATGCATTTTGGGCTTCTGAAATCGGATTAATTAATATTAGAGGGATCAAAATTTAGAAATGAATAAATGGAAGAATGGTTTAAAGTGTTGTGTTAAGCGAGAGGTCGCGGGTTCGAGTCCGGGCAGTGGCGTTTTGTTTTAGAAAGCTTGTCTTCAAAAGGTTGTACTTTATTATTTTTACTACCCTCATTATTATTATTATTATTATTATTATTATTATTATTATTATTATTATTATTATTATTATTATTATTATGATAAGTATTATTAATAAGTATTATCATTAAGGTTATTATTAGTAGTATTATTATGATTAAAATCATTATTATTATTACTATCATTATTATAATTGTCACTATTTTAGTGTTAAAAATATTACTTTAATAAATAAAGTACATTTATGTAAAAATATATTATACATCTATATTAATATTAAATACTATTTTGTTTTAATAAAATGTTATTATAATTAAGTCATAAATAATATATAAATATATTTTAAATCAAATCACATATATAAATAGTAAATATTAATACATAACTAAATATATATAAATTGTTTGATTACGATTATATGTATTAATATATATAAATGATATAGGTTCGTGAATCCGAGGTCAACCTTGCATTGTTCAGTTCAGTCATATGCATATTTTTACTACAAAATATCGTATCGTGAGTTTCATTTGCTCCCTTTTACTCTTTACATTTTGGGACTGAGAATACATGCGCTGTTTTTATAACTGCTTTATTAAATGCTTTTGAAATGTATTTTGAACTGCGAATACATGAAATGCTTTTATAAATGTTTGACGAGATAGACACAAGCAAAACATTCCTCGAATGAATTATTATGTAGACAGAAGTTCTGCGAATTATTATTGAATTATGTGGACATGATAATTGCCACCATTGAATTATGTGGATATGATAATTGCCACCAATTGATATGAATGTTATGTATCGAGAGAATGATTTTATACACAGGTTATGTGTATGTTATATTTTTTGTGCACGAGATATGTGTACGGTTACAAAGATTTATGAAAGATGATTTCGTACACGAGAAAGGTGTACTGTATTTAAAAGATATCGCATGTACATTACAGGTGGGTATAGGATTCGGGCCCATTTGTACCATGCAGCATTTAAATTTTGTGGTCTATCAAAATGATGAATTTTATTGTTTTAAGATAAACCTATGAACTCACCAACCTTTTGGTTGACATTTGAAAGCATGTTTATTCTCAGGTATGAAAGAAACCTTCCGCTGTGCATTTGCTCATTTTAAAGACATTATTTGGAGTCGATCATCGCAATGGGACCAGATGTTGGTGACTTCGTCCAGATGGATTAGGACGGGGTATGACAACAGAGGGGGGCGCCCGCCCCCAGTCGATTTTGAAATTTTAATGAAAAAATTTTGGATTTTTCGGCTGTGCCCCTTGTGATTTTTTTTTCAATAAAACCTATATATTTTGCCCCAAAGCCTTTAAATTTTGCCCATAATTCTTCAAATTTTGCCCAAAATTCTTCAAATTTTGCCCAAAATTCTCCAAATTTTGCTCAAAATTCTCCAAAATTTACCCCAAAACCTTCAAATTTTGTCCAAAAACCTCCATTTTTTTCGCCTAAAAACCTCCATTTTTTTGGCCAAAACCTCCATATTTTGTACAAAAAAGTTGCTACGGTTTTAAAAATTTTTTCGCCCCCAGTGAATAAAAATCCTGGTTCCGCCACTGGATATATCAATTCCCATTCGAAATATATATGAGGTTTGGTTAGTTAAATATGGTGGTATCCTATACAATTTAAAGAAAAAGTTAAAAAGTAAAATAAAAAAAAGGGGGGGTCTTCTAGTTAAATTTAGTATTGTCATATATATTTCAAAGAGTATTATTGACAAAGAATTTTTAAACTAGTGGTGTCATGTAACTTTACGGGCCAAAAAGTAGATACCCTGCGAGTCATGAAGTGTGAGAACTTAATTGAGTATGCCCGTTTGGACATGTAACAAATTCTTAATATTGTTTTTCTGAAAGCAAAACTACATGTAATAATCCAAACAATATGTGTGCATAACTACAAAGGGTGGATAGCAGCAAATGTTAACCCTCACCCCAAATGTCACCAGGGTAACTTGTACGATACCATGCCCTGATTTCTCTTCTAATACAGGCCCAATAGAGGTTGAGCACAATTTTGTTGTTGATTCGACAAATCAGGTATAGCCAATGTTAATTCTTTTGCAACCTTCAACGAGATGATAGATAATATGGAGGGTGCTCAAAATGTAACAACCCAACTTCGATTACCTCAAACTCGACATAATTTTTTTTTTTAAAGGAACAGTGATCCTGGCCTGGGATTTGCGCGGTGCGCCCAGAGATGCGCGGCGCGCATTATAACGTGTAACCAGGTCAGAAAATGACAACTGGACAGACCACTAGCAAGTGGCCATTTGCGCGGCGCGCAAGGCCGTGCGCGGCGCGCACTACAGCTGGGAAGCCAGTTCAGCCCATTTTTAAGCATAAAACCATTTTTCGACCAACCCGAGTTCAATTAACTCCAAAACCAATCCCAACACTTTCCAAACATAAGACCACCGGGTTTTTAATTGACAAAAGTACGTTACAACATTTGGGACTCCAACGACCCATAATTACGTGAAAGTGGCAATTCAGACTCGTTTTAGTTTAACACAAAACAAAGACCGAGCATGGTGATTGGGGATACGCTACCCAATCCTAATAAATCCAAAAGCACGTCTTCTAGAGCAACCTACGCAAGTCCACTAGTCCCACACTTACCCGAGCCACCACCTCCCCGCGAATCTATAAAAATGTAAACAACGAGAGGGTAAGCTAACGCTTAGTGAGTGAGAATATACTACATCCATATATACGAAATAAAATGGACACGCCACACAATAATGAACAAAATAGCACATACCGGAGTCCATGCAGAAAGGCAAGCTAATCTAAGCATACCGTACGATCGCTATACAACAATCCAATAAGTCAACAAATGAAAGTACACCAACAACGATATGTACAATGCCATCAAGCTACACCCGGAGGGTTAGCTACAACACAACAATACTACAATATAGATATATATCTATATATATAACAAAGCGTAAACCGCCCAAGGTTAACCCCTTAACCCAATACCGAAAGCCAAATACCAAATACCAAAATGAAGATTTGGCCGAACTACACGAGCCTTAGTAAATCCGCACCACACGCAACTACTATCTCCAATACCATCACAACATCGAAGTTGGCCGAACACACACGAGCCCTAGTGAATCCGCACCACACGTGACCACTACCTCAATAAGATGATCGAAACTACACGCGTCATCGTGAATCCGCACCACACGTGACTCACCTCCCAAATCAAAACCCACGCCATCGGGATTATAAAAATCCACATCATCGGGGTTACTCAACCGCATCTCAAATACCAATCCCACGCCATCGGGATTATCCATATCACAAGACCATGTGATATCGTACACACATAGTGTGCACCTCGCCAAAGGTGGTCAACCAAAACGCACAACTGTGCCAATTGGACCTATTACACAAGTCCATGAAATCCACCTATATGTGAAGTGAGCTATATAGCCGAGGACCACTTCACCCAACCTGCACCCATCCTATACATACATATGCACATAGTATATTAACACTCACCTTGAAATCTTGATGGATGCACAAAACCAAATCCGCAATCGCCAATGGAACGTACCTATTTCGTTTATCACATACCAAACAACACAATTAGGGTGGATTACAAACCAACCCATAATGACACTTAGTGCAATTTCTAACCAAATGCACTTCCAAGCTCAACCCGCGCCTAAACTAACCAATAATAACTAACACAAGTGAGAATGGTCCTAATAATGCCAATAAAACCCAATCACAAGCGTTAAACACCTATCTTGCCCAAATTGACACCTAAACCCTAATTTTGATCCATTTTAAATTTAGTCAACCCAAATACACCCAAATGGGTTCCAACACTTCTATAATCACTAAACTAAGTGATTACACCCAAAATCATTGCCTAATCATGGCCAAAACGTCAACCAACCCAAAACCCGCCAAGTATCAAAAATAACTAGTCACCATAAACCCACTTCATCATCTAAATGGGTTTTACAACTAACAAGCTCAAAACCCTAAATTGGATATCAAATCATAAAGATGAAATTCGGAGTTGAGACTTACCAATACTACCAAAATGATGCCGTTGACGAGAAGAACAACTTTAACTTTTGACTCAATTCACTCTTATTCTTCTCCAAATGGAGCTCTCTCTCTCTAAACTCTCCTCTCTCTCTAGATGAAGGTGTGTGAGTGGAAAAAGGTGAAATGAGGATAAGGGTGATCAATGGATCAGTTTTACTGGCTCAAAACCGACCCTTAAGTGAAAAGCCCCAAATGTCCTTTATTTAAACACCAATTTACTTGACCAAATCTACCAGCTAGTTTTGCGCGGCGCGCGGCCTAGTGCGCGGCGCGCGTTTGTGCTGAAACGAAATCAGAAAAACTCAACCTGTCTCGTAACGAGATATCAACTCCTTAGCGTACCCATACCATATACCATGCTAATAGCAACCACATACCATAATAAGGTCAACCATCTCACTGAGGAAGACCGAAATAAAAGTGAATCCTTACGGAGAACACTTACCACTTAACATCCCTTGTAGTGTGCAAACACGGCTAATATGCAACTACCAAAAATAGGTGAGCAAAACACGGCTATTGCATCACTAACCACACAACATGGTCCTCACGACCGTACCATCGGCTTTTGAAACGACCAATAGTTCTCAAATCCAACAACATGAAGGCTGGCCGAAACTACACGCGCCTTAGTGAATCCGCACCACACGCGACACACTACCTCCACCGCAACAACAATCGGGATTGGCCGAACATACATGCGCCCTAGTGAATCCGAACCACAAGAGAGTCACTATCCCAATAGAATGACTGCATCTACACGTGTGATTGTGAATTCGCACCACACGTGACTCACTTCCCAAATCTCAACACAGGAATGGTACTCACATTCCCCACCGGTACTCGCATTTCCCGATAACGTTATACCATGCCGATATAACACTACTCCCAAGATGAAGTTAACGGACCGAGTCAACGGCCATAACCCACCAGTCACACACGCTCTTTTGGCCTCAATCAATGAGTAGTGTAACATCGTGCCCTGCTACACCATAGTGAATCCTAACGGAATGCACTAATCAATCACCACAAACAGAAGTATATACACATACTTAGAACCATTCTGCACCGCCTAGAATTTCCGCACACGGATTATACGCACGCGCGAACATCGCTATCACAATCGAGCAAGAACCACCTATATCGCACATAGGCGCAAAACAACAATTCTCTAGAATAGAATCGGACACGCACATCCCTTAACCGGGGATCCCATCTTGCTCGTCAAACACGACCATTTATCTCCCAAAGAGATTTCACCACATTACCACCTTGGTGGTAAATTAAATCCAAAACCATAAGTACAATTTATTCCAAACCGTACTTTTACCACAATCGACCAACGCAGGTCTCAATGTTAGCTTCGAATCTATACGAGCATCGTCCAATATCAACACAATAGAACATCTTCGGGCAAGAGTTCAAACTCCCCCACTTAGAACTCCGTTCCATAACCATGTCATCGAGATAAAAGTATCCCGCGAAACCACTATCCACTAATTGTTGACTTAGTCAACCGTAGAGTCCATCTCCGTCTCACCGAGACTCATACAACCAACATGTTAAAGAAAGACAAGATCCATCCGTCTTGTATTCCATAATATACACATCACAATACCTTGCTCCAACCGTGAGCATACGAAGGATTTCGGATTATCCTTCGCTGCTTCAACCGTAGTACTTACCAAACCATACAAGTATCACGCTAGCAATCACCGGGTTGCTATCACTTGTAACTTCCACACCGTCACTCAAGCACCTAAGGGCTTCCCACCGGTACCCTAAGTTCAATGTGATCGCAACACCATCGGAGTAGAATACCACGCTAGTAGGTATGAAAGAGGCACCTAACATCACGTCACGTAGACTCCTTCACCAACATACATCGAGATCAAGCACTCGATCTCTAGGGTTCCATCCACCCGATGAACCTCATGGTTCACCATCCACAACACAAAAGCGAACACGCGCTTAACTACCGAACACCAAAGCCCATTCCCATGGATTGGTAGAAACATTGCCCAAACACTAAGGAATGCTTGGTTGCACCAAGTCTTACGCCCTTCGTCCGTCAATCCAAACGCCACCGTAGGGTAATTCCATTAGGAATGTCACCCATAACAATAATATGCAAAACACAATGCATTTACAACCCGAACTCATCGGCACATAATAAATAATCAAAGGACATATTTATTAAAACGAAAAGTACCTTAACGTCTTCTCGTCACACCCGTCCCCGCTTACTAGGGACACTCCGTCTTGTGATGTCCTTCTCTTTGGCAATTGAAGCACACCGCGCCATCACCCTTTGGCACCGAATATTCCCAAAACTTGTTGAAATGCCCCGTCCTAATCCATCTAGACGAAGTCTTCAACAGTTGGTCCCATTGCGAGGTTCTGACCTCTATATGCCATGAACGACTCCATTTAATATGAGCAAATGCACAGCGAAAGATTTCATTCATACCTGAGAATAAACATGCTTTAAAGTGTCAACCAAAAGGTTGGTGAGTTCATAAGTTTATCATAAAAACAATAAAATTCTGTAACTTTGATAGACCACAAGATTTCATATTTCCATTTCTCATAAACATACGTCCCATGCATAGAGACAAAAATATCATTCATATGGATTGAACACCTGGTAACCGACATTCACAATATACATATAAGAATATCCCCATCATTCCGAGATCCTCCTTCGGACATGATATAAATTTCGAAGTACTAAAGCATCCGGTACTTTGGATGGGGCTTGTTGGGCTCGATAGATCTATCTTTAGAGTTCGCGTCAATTAGGGTGTCTGTTCCCTAATTCTTAGATTACCAGACTTAATAAAAAGGGGCATATTCGATTTCGATCATTCAACCATATAATGTAATTTAAATTACTTGTGTCTATTTCGTAAAACAGTTATAAAAACAGCGCATGTATTCTCAGTCCCAAAAATATATATTGCAAAAGCATTTAAAAAGGGAGCAAATGAAACTCATGCATATAAATATTGTAAAACAGTTAATAAAGCATTTGCATGTATTCTCAGCCCAAAAATGTAATGAGTAAAGAGGGATCAAATGAAACTCACCATACTGTATTTTGTAGTAAAAATACATATGACGTCATTTAACAAGTGTAGGGTTGATCTCGGATTCACGAACCTATATCATTTATATATATTAATACATATAATGAATATCAATTAATCCCATCTATTAATTATATAATATTTATATATTTAGTGTTGTAATTTATATATAATTTGTATTAAAATCTAATATATATTTTTCGTTAAATTACATGTTATGTATGTATTTATTTTGTATATACATAATAGAATTGCTTATAGGTAATATTAATATAATTATAATATGAGTATATTTTTATATACAAAATATTTATTTATTGTAATAATATAATAATAATATTGATAATGAAATTTTAAATAAAAAGGTAGTTTTAATAATAATAAAAATTTTAATAATACAGATACTTTTAATAAAAATTGATAATGATAATAAAACTAATGATACTAATGATACTAGTACTAATTATTACATTTACTAATGATAAAAATAATTTTTAATGATAATAGTTATAATATTAATATAAGTCTTAATAAAAATGATAATTTAAATGATACTTTTGATAATACTAAAAAAAATGATAATTTTAATAAAAATGAAAATTTAAAAAAAAATAATGGTTATTTTAATAGTAATAGTAATAATTATGATAATATTAAAAATGATAATAATAATAATAATAATAATAATAATAATAATAATAATAATAATAATAATAATAATAATAATAATAATAATAATAATAATAATAATAAGATGAATAAATAACTACCTCAAATGGGAAGAGCTAAAAATAAACTGCTTTGGTCCGGGTTCGAACCCAAGACCTCTCGTTAATTCATAAACACCCATAACCATTCTGCCAAGTCTGTTTTTCTGATTATAGTCCGATACTAATTATTTATAACCCGTATTCGTCTGTTTTTCCTTTCCTTCCATCTAAGTACTCGACACCCAATCTTTATCTAATTGGTTAAAGGATCATGAAGCCCAACTATTAAAGCTCGGCCCAAATTGTCTCACTTGGTCCACTAGCAAATGAATATAATACGGCCCAATAAAACCAATCGATGGTTGTAGGGCTTCGTAGTTAGAAAGGGTATTAAGAAGAACGATATAATCACAGTTATAATTATTATTATTCCATCATCAATTCATCATCATCACATCATCTTCCATTATCATAATTTTAAGAGACAGCTTACCGGCAATATAATTAACAACACTTTATATGGATAAATAATTGATCAAGTATAATCATAAATATCATCTTCTTTCCATCACCCATCGTTATCTATCATCATTATTATTGTTATTATTTATCATCACTTTCATGTAACGAGTTCACTGTTACGGCAGAAACGTATAGCAGCTGTAGTATCAAGGTGGGTTTCAACAGAAAAACAGGAGCTGGAATAATGACTGCAATAATGACTGCAGTAGCGAATAGGAGGGTTTTTGGCTGCTTGGTTTTGCTCGACAACAACAGAAACGTAGCAGTAGAAGGATCACGGCTGTTTGTTGTACTCGAATTAGAAAACAGAATCATTGAGTTTTGCAGCAGTCCTTTGCTGATGGATCATTGGTAGAAAACCTAAAAGAATTCGATGGTATTGTGTGATAATTATTAGTGATTATTCTTGGTGATTTGAGGTTCACAAACAAAGAAGAAAGAGGAGAGAGAGCGATGAGAGAGAAAGAGTTATAATGGTGATTTACGACTGTCAACGGGAATTAAGCCAAGGGTGTTGGTCAATATCGATTAAATGGGTTTAAAGATGGCAGTTTGGTGTTGTTTGTTCTCGGAAAAGAACAAAGTGGAAATGGGTTTGGTCGATGGTTGAAAACAGAAATATGACAAAGTGAAGTGAGTTTAAGGAAGTTGGTCTTTGATAAAGGTGGTGATGGTTTGTGTTGGTTTACGATGGTGATGATGAGTTAAACAAGAAGAAGCCATAGCAAGTCTTGATGGTTTTACATGGGTCTTGAGTTCTTGGGTGATAAATAAAATAGAAATAGAATGCAGAGAAGAGGTATGAGAGAGACATGATTCATATATGTGTTATACGTAAAATTTGATAAAGTTAGAATATTATTACTCCTATAATGTATTCAATCGTGCAGAAAGCAAATAGTAATAAGATTGAACATTTAGAAGATAGCAAGTAAAGTAATCGAATAATTAATGTGCATGATTGGAAGGGAACAAAAAGATAAACACTAAATTCCACTATACTTTTTAAAGTAAAATTTATAAATCTTACAAATGATTCCATTGACCTCTTGTGTTGGTATAATATCTCGGTCAGTAAGCAATCAAGGTATAGTAGTAAGCAATCAAGATGGTTTCTTGTGAGAATATCCAATTATTATTTATACATATATATACACACATAACAATTTACAAATGATTGTTCGTGAATCGTCGGAAACAGTTAGAGTTAAATGAATGTATGTAAACAGCTCAAAAATTTTGAGACTCAACATTACAGACTTTGCTTATCGTGTCAAAAATATTAAATCGTATCGAGAGTTTGGTTTAAAATTAGTCGAAATTTTCCGGGTCGTCACAGTACCTACCCGTTAAAGAAATTTCGTCCCGAAATTTGATCGAGGTGGTCATGGCTAACACTAAAAATGTTTTCATGACGAATATGAGTTGATAGATAGAGTTTTATCACTGTTGGGTAATATGAAAAAGACAATTCAATTACTCGAAGCGTAAGAGTGAAACGATCACAAAAGAGTAAAAAGTTTCGTCCTAACTTTTAACATAGTCACGGTGGATTTCCGGAATTCAAGGAAATCTTCTAATCAGAGAGAAAATGTAATAGCACAATTTATTAGCATACCTGCTGGAATTACGGAAGAACAGGAATATTAAGGAAATATTTCTGGGATATGTTTAGAGATTAAGTAGAATGAAAGAGCCGTGTAACATGGCACATGATGAGGATAAGGTCTGTGAATCATCACGTTCCATTAGAAATTTAGCATGACTTACTGTAATATAATCACGTTGGCCAAGTGTCATTATATTATACTAACTCATGCTTCAATTCCCAATACTTCTCCACAATTCATTCATAATTCATACTTAGATTTTACTGAAGTTTCCAATATAATGGAATACAGAAAACACGAAGAGGTAGATAATTTCGGACAAGAATATTTATGAAATTTTCCTCAGAAATATCGAAGATATTTTATGATGATATTTTGGAATTTCTAAGTTCGAAGGTTGATAAAGAAGATTTTATCATGACTTTGGAGCAAGATATTATCTAAAGATTTCATCGAATAAAGAATTACCTGGATTCTTTGAAATCAAACTTATTCTTTGTGATTTGTCCACGGCTTCCTTCATAGTTTCGCATAATCCTCTTTTCGGCACTAAATTTTCTATTGAGTGTTCCCAACACTCCATTCCTTATCACCAACTCTTGGCCATTTAGACCATCTACAACATGCTGCTTCGTTAGCATTTTCAGGATAATTGTGTTTTTAAATGATTAAACGCTGATGGTAATATGGTGGAATATAAAAGGTTTCGCGGTAACAATAAAAGAGCGCGTATATATATATATATATCACAGTTATAATAGGTTGTCTCGAATGAAAAGTCAGAGTTGACTTGTTGGAGTTGTGACAAAATTTGCTACTTTGAAAGGGTTTACCAAATTATTTTGGGTAATAATAACACTAAAGGAATTAGCACAGCTACGTGATAAACGTTTACTCAATTTTCGAGGGTTTTTCAGGTGCATAACTATATGCATCAATCTTTTCTTTCGTAGATGAAGTGCGGCTGGTTCATCCTCTCGATCGAGGTATTTTTAAGAATCATGAATGATTTGAACATGGATTGGAATCGTCAAGATTCAAATGAGGTTTAAGAAGAAATCAAGTGGCAAACTTGAAGAATTGTTTAGTTTCATATGTTATAATCAATATTTTAATTCATTTTAATTATCCAATATTATTAGTCCACAGTCGATAGTCCACAGTTACAGTTCAACAATTCATATATAGTTTAATACATAATATTCAAATTAATTAATATGTATCATGACCCGTATACGTCTCAGACTCGATCACAACTTAAACTATATATATTATTGTAGAATCAACCTCAACCCTGTATAGCTAACTCCCGCATTACTGCATATAGAGTGTCTATGGTTATTCCAAATAATATATATAGATGCGTCGATATGATATGTCAAAACCTTGTATACGTGTCCCGATATTTAAAGTGCGTAAAAATAAATAACAGAAATTAAATGACGATAAATAAAATTGCGAGAATGTAAATTGCGAGAATGTAAATTGTGAGAATGTAAATTGCGATAAATAAAATGTAACCAGTTAGCTAGGAACAGTTAGCTAGGAACAGTTAGCGTGGATTCTTAACAAATTCATCTTAGTTAATTTGTTTGTTTCTAACACTTTTTATTTTGTCCAATGTTTTCTTCATTATGCCACTTGTTGGATTCTGAGAAGTCAAAATCCAATATGAAAATAGTTGTTCTTTGGTGAACGGATACGTATATATGCGGATTTGAGCAGTATTGTTAATGACGGCCGAATCAGAACTGAAGAGTGTACAGTGTAACTTATTAATGTGAAATCTAAATATTTCTCGGGTATTACCTACCCGTTAAAATATTTTCACCATTAACAGTTTGTACGAGAGAATTTTTAATTACAATCTTTATGAAAATATACTTGCATATATATTTTCTTCAGATGTAATCATGGATTTAATGAGTCAATAAGATATTAAACTCATTTGATTTATCGTTAGTACTAGATTACATAATCTCTAAAACATTAGAGATTACATAATCGTCATGTCGAACGAAGATAAATGAGGTAGAACGATACGTAAAGCGTAGATAATCGATGTAGAACGATATGTAGAACGAAGATAAAGTAGATAGAACAATACGTAGAACGGTGATTATGCTCGAGGTACAGAATGAGATATTGAGGCATGGATTGTTGATGATACTGGTGCTGTTATTGATAGTACTGTTGGTGCCGGTGATGTTGCTGAAGCTGGTAAATTTTTACACCATATTCTCCATATTGATTACTCGAGCGCGAAGTTTGTTGACTTCTTCTATTATTCCGGGATGATTGTCAATCGAAATGAGCGGATGAATAAGGTTTAGAATTTTAGATAGATTATAAACGTGACGAGATATTCGGGAACTGAAGGTGAAAATGGTGTTTCGAACAGGTTCGCCTGTAAGTGTTTCGGGTTCTTCGCCGAGGATGCAGGTTGGTGGGTGAAAAGGATCGCCTTCTTCTCGTCTCCATTGATTAAGTCAACTACGAACCCATCAGATAAATTGGGGATGGCTGATTGATTGATTCATTCTGGTGACGCTGCTTTCGGAGCTTAGGTGGGACTCCATATCGGAATTCGAGAGGCTTGAACTAATGGTGAGTTCCATTGCGTACGATTGAATAAAGGATTTTCGATATGAAATGAATTTCGGATGTCGGATGATATTCTCTCTACATAGAATACCTGTACGTAGTACAGAAGATCCCGTAGATTACAGAGAGAATTAAGGAAACGTGTCAGATAAAGTCTACAGTAACAGATACGCTAAGTTATGAATTAGCAGATACGCTAAGATATGAATTTATCTGTACACTATCTATCAAATAAGTGCAGGAAGTCGTGTCTAAACTTAGGAATGATAAGCAGGTAATTTTCCACTAAGAAAGATAAACAATACTTATAATATGCAGCTAAGGTCGAAGTCCAGACTCGCTAATGCATCCTAACAACTATCAGTTAGACACACTAATGCAAGACTTGGTTCGCTAAGACCACCGCTCTGATACCAACTGAAATGCCCCGTCCTAATCCATCTAGACGAAGTCTTCAACAGTTGGTCCCATTGCGAGGTTCTGACCTCTATATGCCATGAACGACTCCATTTAATATGAGCAAATGCACAGCGAAAGATTTCATTCATACCTGAGAATAAACATGCTTTAAAGTGTCAACCAAAAGGTTGGTGAGTTCATAAGTTTATCATAAAAACAATAAAATTCTGTAACTTTGATAGACCACAAGATTTCATATTTCCATTTCTCATAAACATACGTCCCATGCATAGAGACAAAAATATCATTCATATGGATTGAACACCTGGTAACCGACATTCACAATATACATATAAGAATATCCCCATCATTCCGAGATCCTCCTTCGGACATGATATAAATTTCGAAGTACTAAAGCATCCGGTACTTTGGATGGGGCTTGTTGGGCTCGATAGATCTATCTTTAGAGTTCGCGTCAATTAGGGTGTCTGTTCCCTAATTCTTAGATTACCAGACTTAATAAAAAGGGGCATATTCGATTTCGATCATTCAACCATATAATGTAATTTAAATTACTTGTGTCTATTTCGTAAAACAGTTATAAAAACAGCGCATGTATTCTCAGTCCCAAAAATATATATTGCAAAAGCATTTAAAAAGGGAGCAAATGAAACTCATGCATATAAATATTGTAAAACAGTTAATAAAGCATTTGCATGTATTCTCAGCCCAAAAATGTAATGAGTAAAGAGGGATCAAATGAAACTCACCATACTGTATTTTGTAGTAAAAATACATATGACGTCATTTAACAAGTGTAGGGTTGATCTCGGATTCACGAACCTATATCATTTATATATATTAATACATATAATGAATATCAATTAATCCCATCTATTAATTATATAATATTTATATATTTAGTGTTGTAATTTATATATAATTTGTATTAAAATCTAATATATATTTTTCGTTAAATTACATGTTATGTATGTATTTATTTTGTATATACATAATAGAATTGCTTATAGGTAATATTAATATAATTATAATATGAGTATATTTTTATATACAAAATATTTATTTATTGTAATAATATAATAATAATATTGATAATGAAATTTTAAATAAAAAGGTAGTTTTAATAATAATAAAAATTTTAATAATACAGATACTTTTAATAAAAATTGATAATGATAATAAAACTAATGATACTAATGATACTAGTACTAATTATTACATTTACTAATGATAAAAATAATTTTTAATGATAATAGTTATAATATTAATATAAGTCTTAATAAAAATGATAATTTAAATGATACTTTTGATAATACTAAAAAAAATGATAATTTTAATAAAAATGAAAATTTAAAAAAAAATAATGGTTATTTTAATAGTAATAGTAATAATTATGATAATATTAAAAATGATAATAATAATAATAATAATAATAATAATAATAATAATAATAATAATAATAATAATAATAATAATAATAATAATAATAAGATGAATAAATAACTACCTCAAATGGGAAGAGCTAAAAATAAACTGCTTTGGTCCGGGTTCGAACCCAAGACCTCTCGTTAATTCATAAACACCCATAACCATTCTGCCAAGTCTGTTTTTCTGATTATAGTCCGATACTAATTATTTATAACCCGTATTCGTCTGTTTTTCCTTTCCTTCCATCTAAGTACTCGACACCCAATCTTTATCTAATTGGTTAAAGGATCATGAAGCCCAACTATTAAAGCTCGGCCCAAATTGTCTCACTTGGTCCACTAGCAAATGAATATAATACGGCCCAATAAAACCAATCGATGGTTGTAGGGCTTCGTAGTTAGAAAGGGTATTAAGAAGAACGATATAATCACAGTTATAATTATTATTATTCCATCATCAATTCATCATCATCACATCATCTTCCATTATCATAATTTTAAGAGACAGCTTACCGGCAATATAATTAACAACACTTTATATGGATAAATAATTGATCAAGTATAATCATAAATATCATCTTCTTTCCATCACCCATCGTTATCTATCATCATTATTATTGTTATTATTTATCATCACTTTCATGTAACGAGTTCACTGTTACGGCAGAAACGTATAGCAGCTGTAGTATCAAGGTGGGTTTCAACAGAAAAACAGGAGCTGGAATAATGACTGCAATAATGACTGCAGTAGCGAATAGGAGGGTTTTTGGCTGCTTGGTTTTGCTCGACAACAACAGAAACGTAGCAGTAGAAGGATCACGGCTGTTTGTTGTACTCGAATTAGAAAACAGAATCATTGAGTTTTGCAGCAGTCCTTTGCTGATGGATCATTGGTAGAAAACCTAAAAGAATTCGATGGTATTGTGTGATAATTATTAGTGATTATTCTTGGTGATTTGAGGTTCACAAACAAAGAAGAAAGAGGAGAGAGAGCGATGAGAGAGAAAGAGTTATAATGGTGATTTACGACTGTCAACGGGAATTAAGCCAAGGGTGTTGGTCAATATCGATTAAATGGGTTTAAAGATGGCAGTTTGGTGTTGTTTGTTCTCGGAAAAGAACAAAGTGGAAATGGGTTTGGTCGATGGTTGAAAACAGAAATATGACAAAGTGAAGTGAGTTTAAGGAAGTTGGTCTTTGATAAAGGTGGTGATGGTTTGTGTTGGTTTACGATGGTGATGATGAGTTAAACAAGAAGAAGCCATAGCAAGTCTTGATGGTTTTACATGGGTCTTGAGTTCTTGGGTGATAAATAAAATAGAAATAGAATGCAGAGAAGAGGTATGAGAGAGACATGATTCATATATGTGTTATACGTAAAATTTGATAAAGTTAGAATATTATTACTCCTATAATGTATTCAATCGTGCAGAAAGCAAATAGTAATAAGATTGAACATTTAGAAGATAGCAAGTAAAGTAATCGAATAATTAATGTGCATGATTGGAAGGGAACAAAAAGATAAACACTAAATTCCACTATACTTTTTAAAGTAAAATTTATAAATCTTACAAATGATTCCATTGACCTCTTGTGTTGGTATAATATCTCGGTCAGTAAGCAATCAAGGTATAGTAGTAAGCAATCAAGATGGTTTCTTGTGAGAATATCCAATTATTATTTATACATATATATACACACATAACAATTTACAAATGATTGTTCGTGAATCGTCGGAAACAGTTAGAGTTAAATGAATGTATGTAAACAGCTCAAAAATTTTGAGACTCAACATTACAGACTTTGCTTATCGTGTCAAAAATATTAAATCGTATCGAGAGTTTGGTTTAAAATTAGTCGAAATTTTCCGGGTCGTCACACTTGTGACCTCTTACGCCACAATTGTAACATCTAGACGCACTAGAATCCGATATACCCGTCCGTATACCACCCGTGCTCACACTTGCACCCTTAGTTCTCTTACTTGAAGCACCATACGAAACAACCCTTCTCTTACTTGAAGGTTCACCAACTATCGATTGTGAATACGATTCGAAACCCCTAGCCACGGCGAATAACTCCCCGAACGAGTTCACTTGACCAAGGCTAATATTGCTCCGCAAGTCATCATTCAAAGTTCGATAGAAATCTCCCATCAACATACTATCTCTTCCGTTGTACTCCGGGCAAAAACGAGCCTTCGCCATAAAGGTCGTCTTAAGAGTATTCAAATCCATAGAACATTGTTGCAAATTTCGCAACTCATCACGCAATTCCGCTAAATTAGCTTGCGTTCGGAACTCCTTGAAGAATTCCTTCTTAAAATTGTCCCACGATAACCCTATAAATGATTCACCACAAACAATATCAATTTTACCATCCAACCAATCCTTCGCCCTACCTCGCAACAAGCTAGTAGCGAGCCTTGTCCTCTTCTCAGGAGGGCATTCAATAGTGCGAAAACACCCTTCGACATCCGAGATCCATGTTGTGCTAATCAAAGGATCCGGTTTCCCATCATACACCGGAGGTTTAGTCCTCTTGAAGCTCTTATGACAACGCTCCATTTCACCACTATTTCGAAATTCAGAATACTTCTTATTTCTTCTCGTAATGCACCCAATTGCTCCACAACGGCTGCAGCAACTATAGTGTTAAACCCATCGTCACTCGCCTCGATCCCGTTTCTTGTCATCATTCTAAAGAACGCAAAACGATTAGACCATGAACGTATAAAACCAAACGCACAACACCGCCCCATCTTGCTCAATATTCGTCGTACATCACTTGTTAGACACGATTTGTACTCGTAACAAAACGTTCACACGCCGTCTCAACTCATTAGTACAACGACTATCTCGCTCAATGGTATAAACCAGCAAAACACAATAATATATTAATAATATTCGCATATTAATATAAACATTAGTCTACCTACAATCTAAGGTACTAACAACAACCCGTTCCGACCCGTACTCCTACAAGTCCCGCAACAAACAAGCACACACAAAAGTCTAAGTGTAGGCACCTATCTCAAGTCACCTAAATCCCTTAGACCATGCTCTGATACCACTTGTAACAACCCAACTTCGATTACCCTAAACTCGACACATTTTTTTTTAAAGGAACAATGATCCTGGCCTGGGATTTGTGCGGTGCGCCCAGAGATGCGCGGCGCGCATTATAACGTGTAACCAGGTCAGAAATCGACAACTGGACAGACCACCAACAAGTGGCCATTTGCGCGGCGCGCACTACAGCTGGGAAGCCAGTTCAGCCAATTTTTAAGCATAAAACCATTTTTCGCCCAACCTGAGTTCCATTAACGCCAAAACCAATCCCAACACTTTCCAAACGTAAGACCACCAGGTTTTTAATTGACAAAAGTAAGTTACAACATTTGGGACTCCAACGACCCATAATTACGTGAAAGTGACAATTCAGACTCGTTTTAGTTTAACACAAAACAAAGACCGAGCATGGTGATTGGGGATACGCTACCCAATCCTAATAAATCCAAAAGCACGTCTTCTAGAGCAACCTACACAAGTCCACTAGTCCCACACTTACCCGAGCCACCACCTCCACACAAATCTATAGAAATATAAACAACGAGCAACCTACATCCATATATATGCATAAAATGGACACGCCACACAATAATGAACAAAATAGCACATACCGGAGTCCATGCATAAAGGCAAGCTAATCTAAGCATACCGTACGATCGCTATACAACAATCTAATAAGTCAACAAATGAAAGTACACCAACAACGATATGTACAACGCCATCAAGCTACACCCAGAGGGTTAGCTACAACACAACAATATGACAATATAGATATATATCTATATATATAACAAAGCGTAAACCGCCCAAGGTTAACCCCTTAACCCAATACCGAAAGCCAAATACCAAATACCAAAATGAAGATTTGGCCGAACTACACGAGCCTTAGTAAATCCGCACCACATGCGACTACTATCTTCAATACCATCACAACATCAAGGTTGGTCGAACACACACGAGCCCTAGTGAATCTGCACCACACGTGATCACTACCTCAATAAGATGACCGAAAATACACGTGTCATCGTGAATCCGCACCACACGTGACTCACCTCCCAAATCAAAACCCACCCCATCGGGATTATAAAAATCCACATCATTGGGGTTACTCAACCGCATCTCAAATACCAATCCCACGCCATCGGGATTATCCATATCACAAGACCATGTGATATCGTACACACATAGTGTACACCTCGCCAAAGGTGGTCAACCAAAATGCACAACCGTGCCAATTGGACCTATTACACAAGTCCATCAAATCCACCTATATGTGAAGTGAGCTCTATAGCTGAGGATCACTTCACCCAACCCACACCCATCCTATACATACATATGCACATAGTATATTAACACTTACCTTGAAATCTTGATGGATGCACCAACCAAAATCCGTAATCGCCAATGGAACGTACCTATTCCATTTATCGCATATTAAACAACACAATTAAGGTGGATTACAAACCAACCCATAATGACACTTAGTGTAATTTCGACCCAAATGCACTTCCAAGCTCAACCCGCGCCCAAACTAACCAATAATCACTAACACAAGTGAGAATGGTCCTAATAACGCCAATAAAACGCAATCACAAGCGTTAAACACCTATTTTGCCTAAATTGACACCTAAACCCTAATTTTGACCCATTTAAAAATTAGTCAACCCAAATACACCCAAATGAGTTTCAACACTTCTATAATCACTAAACTAAGTGATTACACCGAAAATCATAGCCTAATCATGGCCAAAACGTCAACCAACCCGAAACCCGCCAAGTATCAAAAATAACTAGTCACCATAAAGCCACTTCATCATCTAAATGGGTTTTACAACTAACAAGCTCAAAACCCTAAATTGGATATCAAATCATAAAGATGAAATTCGGAGTTGAGACTTACCAATACTACCAAAATGATGCCGTTGACGAGTAGAACAACTTTAACTCTTGAGGTGTAACCCGATTCACTCTTCTTCTTCTTCTTCAAATGGAGCTCTCTCTCTAAACTCTCCTCTCTCTAGATGAAGGTGTGTGAGTGGAAAAAGGTGAAATGAGGATAAGGGTGATCAATGGATCAATTTTAGTGGCTCAAAACCGACCCTTAAGTGAAAAGACCTAAATGCTCTTCATTTAAACACCAATTTACTCCACCAAATCTGCCAGCTAGTTTTTTGCGGCGCGCGGCCTAGTGTGCGGCGCGCGTTTGTGCTGAAATGAAATCAGGGTCTTACACAAAAGGGTGTGTTGTTAACTCTAGTACCCCACCTACCGATTTCGTCCAAATTAAGAAGCAAAGAAAGGAAAGAGAGAATAGACCGGTCCAAGGAGCAGAGATGGAAGCTTTTGGAGTTTTTATCAAAGATGTTTGAGTCCTTTGATCGTGCGCTTTTGTGTTATCATCATTTGGTTTGATGGATGAGTTCTGGATGGTTCTTAATCTTATGTTTCGCCAGTTAGATTGAATTCCATCTCTTTTTAGTTTTTCTTGGGTCGTTGTGTTTTTAGAATTTGTTCTGCTTTAGCGTTTTAGTTGTGAGCTTAGTTTGTTTGTTCGTCTTTTTAGTTGGCTCAGTAGTTTGGTTTATATGTTTCTAGGAGGTTTCATTTTTCAATTAACTCTTCCTTTGTTTACAAAAGTTATTCCGTTTTTTCGGAAAAAAATGTAACCACAAAATGTTAGATGGATTAGGATTATCCATCTAACACAAAATACTACATGGACTTATGATTTGGAACATGACAAAGAGAAAATTATCCTATACCGACTCTATTAGATGAAAGACCATAAAACCCTAGATTGATCAACTATTGATGTCATTCGATAGTCGTCTTCTTAAATATGTTCAAGATCCATTGAGAGCTTTTAAATTGTGTATCGTGGAGAATTGTAGATTCATCCCAATTGCCCTTATGAGATATCTTGTTGTTCCGATTTTCCTAAAATGTGTAGCCGTAATCCATTTCATATCTTGCCAAATGCACCTCCTCACATATAATTTTATAACTTTAGTTCACCTGAAAAGGCCTCCTCGATGCTTTCCAATTGTAGTATTAGCAAGTCCCCACAAACGAAGAAGGTTATCCTATAAAGATTGACAAAATTACTCCCGTCGTCCTTGAACTTATACCGAAATCATAGGCGTCGTCCTCAAAGGTTTTTTTTATTTTTTATTTTTTTTTTTTTTTGTTTTTTTGCGTTCGTCATCACTGAACTTGCATTTTATAAATTGTGTCGTCCTTCTGTTTACTGTCTATCTCTTTGTACCGTTAACCTTCAGCACATGCTTTTCATGTGGGGGGCAAATCTATCATTTTATCTTTTTACAATTCAAGTACGACCGACGTAATTTTGACTTTCTTCATTTCTTCCCCTGTCTTCATCTTCATCCCCAATATTTCACAAACCCTAATTTCTTCTTCACCTAGCCTTTTCATTTTTTTCATTTTTTTCATTTTCTCACCTAACCTAGTAAAAAAATGGATTCTGCAAGTGATTTTGATTATCATTTCATATATTTCAGATTTTAGAAAACTTAAACACAAATACACATGTCATTCATATTACAACTGCTACAGTACTTGATTTCATTTTCTACATGAACACAAAATTGCAAATCTTCAATTGTTTCAACCAATTGATCTTGCAAAAGTGTTTCATATGAAAATCCTAAGCTTCGTGCATCATAATTTCAGAGAAACATCAACAGATTCGATGATCTCGATATCGTGTTCTTCATTTTTTACAAACGCTAGTGATTTGACCTCCGGCTAAATCTAGCAACAATTAATGAAATGTAAAAATACAAAACTTTTGAGAATCACTACGTGATTGTTTCTGTCAATTTATAGATCCTGAGATGATGATTTGAATTCATAGTCAAAGTTTAAAGTAAAAAGTCAACTATTGAAGATTAGATCAAATTTGAGTGTTATGTTATGTTTCAGGTTTGAATGATGAATCTCGAGTCTTTACATAATGATTTGCAGCTGTTTTCATGAAGAAATCTACAGCTACAACTCATTAAAATTCAACTTTGATTCTGGTGTTCATTTGAAGGTTCATGAGACTGTTCATCTTTCTTTTCTCTGATTTGCTGATGTTTTTGCCAAGAATCCTTCACGAATGTCTCTAATCGAGGCTTACTGAATCTATTTTGATTGATATTACAACTTAATTTGTTGTTCATAATCGTTTGATAAAAGTCAGATGAAGAGGAATTCAGATATTGTCACGATAATTCACACAATGATGAACATGATGAATCCTATTCGCACTGTTGTTTGCAGGGTTCTGATTCTAATGTTAGGGATTTAGATTTAGGAGTAAAAGAGAAAGGGTAAGAAAATGGGTTTCAAAAGAAAAAGGAGAAGAAAAAAAAAGAAAAAAAAGATAAATTGAAGTATTTAAATTATTTACGCCGGTCGTCCTTGAATTATAAAAGATATAAAAGACTAAAACACTGTTGAGTCCCCAAAATAAATAAGGATTTAATTATGATAAAACAGCAATTATGTACACTAAGATGTTATGTACAGCCAGCATAGGTTTAGTTATGTATAGACAACAATTGTTGTTGTGTCGAGTGTTTATGTATGCTGCCTAGTCTACCAGCACAAGGTAGACAGTATTCTTCATTTAGCACAGGATGAGTGCCCAGCAAATCATGAAGATCAAGTGACTTAGCATAGAAGAACCAGCATAGCTGGTAAGCAGCATACTACACGAAGACAGCTATGTTTTATTACAAGCATAGTGGTTTCCTGAGTGGTCTACATCAATTGTACTATTTAACAGAAGTAGAAGACAAAGTCGAACAGAAAAGGACACGTGTCGGTGGTTGACAAGTGACCTTACAAGACCATGTGGGAATGCAGAAGTTTAACGCATGTGCAGACATGTGTAATACTTTGTCAACGCCTAGGGAACCCAACATCCTATTTGTTTATTCAAATAGTGGTGCCAAACCAATTTGGGGTGTTCCTGTAAATACCTACCAAAGAGGAAAGAAGAGAGCACGCTCTCTGATGCAGTTGTCCCCACAAGTACATACATCCTATGTACAAATGGACAATAGAACAATTACATGGATTATAGGACTACTATAAATAGAAGTATCCACTATTGTAATATTTAGTGGTGTGGGTTTATTTAAATAGAGTCCAAAACGTGTAATAGCTAAAGATATTCTCTGTAGCTATAATCTAGGTGTAATATGTATTCAACCAACTGTTATTCCGCCAAGAACAGTTGTGATTCTTTGTGATTCATATCAATAAAGAATAATCGTTGAAAATTACAATTGACTCTTATTTAGATTGCTTGTTTGAATACTAAACTGTGACAGCACTTAAGTTAATTTAAAAGAATTGTATTCATCCCCCATCTACAATACTCTTGTTATTAATCAAGGGACCAACAACTGGTATCAGAGCTTCAGTCTTGATAATTTCATATCTTGGATCTGAATTCTCTCATGGCTGCATATTCAAACTCAGGTTACCTTGAAAATAGTTTAACCAATAGACCACCTAAGTTTGATGAAGATGAATATGAAACTGGAAAGCTAGGTTCATGTTCCACCTTGAGTCTATTGACCCCCGCATGCCTGGTATTGCAACTGATGGTCCATTCATCCCTACTGAAACACTTAATAGTGTTCCTGCAACAGCAGATACTCCTACTATCCCTAGCAGAGAAGTTGTTCTTCCCACATCTAGATGGGTGGATGAGGACAAACGTCGTGTTGGACTTGACCCTAAGATCAAAACCATGATAGCTATAACTTTACCTAACCATGTGTTCAAATTGATTAAGGGAAAACCAACTGCTAAGGCCATTCTAGACTATCTATTTGTAACATATGATGGTAAGGATGAGGTTAGGAAAAATAAGATCATTGCATTAAAAAGAGAATATGAGATGTTCTTTGCCTATAAGAGTGAGACTCTTTAGCAAACCATCATTAGGGTTAACTCCTTAATTGCTGACCTGGATACCTTGAAAATCAAGTATAACGATTTTGAATAGGTCAACAAATTCATTGACTCACTGCCTGCTAAATGGAAACCTGATACTGATCCCTTAAGAACCACACAGACTTTAAAGAACTTTGACATGTCATCTCTGTATGGTACCCTTTGGAACCATGAGAAGTAGAGGCCAAACTTGAACTTAACTTAAAAGAAAACTTTAAGTCTGCTCCCACCACTTCAAAATCTGTAAAATCAGATGATACTGCTCTTGTTGCTGCTGCTAAAAAGAAAGCTCAAAAAGCTTTACTGGTTCAAAAGTTGATGGTAGAAGAAGAAGAGGCAACTAAAGATGATGAGGGTAGTGTACTGGGTCGGAAGAAAGTAGATATGATGATGATGTTGAAGGGTTTGCTGAAGGTATGGCTTTGCTGGCTAGGCAGTTCAAAAAATTCAATCGTAATAGAACCAGCAAGCTATACAAAGTAAGTAAGAAACCAAGTACTAGGTATGGTAGTAAATCAGTCAAGGGCCCCAAATCTGAGTGTTGTAATTGTGGAAAGGTAGGACACTTTGCATCTGAATGCATGTTCAGAAAACCTTCATCCCATGCTAACTCCTTTTCAAAAGCTGAAAAGTACAAGAACAAGTAAAAGGCAATGAAGGCTCAAATGAAGGAAAATTCAAAGACTGATAAGAAGGAGAAGAAACCAAAAAAGGTGCTAGTTTTTGAACAGCATGATTGGGATGAGACTAGCTCATCTTCATCTTTTAATAGTGAAACTGATGAAGAGTGTGCTGGTTATGCTACTGGTAAAAAGCTATGTTTAATGGCCTGAGAGGTAGATGAGTTGGTAGAGGAAGAAAGTGGTAGCACATTTCTAGATGATTGATATCGGCCAAAAAGTCACGTTTTTACCCCCGATATTAGGCCCTAAATCCATAAAGATCCAAACTTTGTCGACAAAATTATCACTTTTTCAGTTGATTTTGTAGATTAAGTAATTACGAAGGCAGTGCAAAAAGAATCAAGTAAAACGGCGCTAAAACGAAGAATCTAGAGCGAAAACGGTGAAAGACAAGAAATCAAGTTACGATCCAGTGAATTCAGCTGACCAGGCAAGCCAAACAGCCTACCAAACGGCTTGCCTGTATGTCAAACGGCCTGCCACATGGCTAGCACAAACGGGCACAGCAAACGGGCAAGTCTGGCAAACGAGAACAGCAAACGGCTTGCCAAACGGCCTGCCAGCCGTTTGCTGCCAAAATCCAAGTCTATTTAAAGGGCTCTTTCCATCCATTTCAACACACACTCAATTTACAATTCATTTTATATTTTCAAGCTTTTTAGTTAGTCTTTAGTAGTAGCTAGCTTAGCTTTTATTTTTCGGAGGATATCCCGGCGAGTCCATGCGATCTCGGGTAGATTTCTTCGGCCTTTTCAGGTTTTTATCCTAAACGCTTGTATTTTGTATTAAACATGTATTCCTACTTTTTATGTTTAATAATGCATTCCGATATTACCATGTTAGCTTAATTAATCTGTATGGTGCCATGATAGAAGTTTGGGTTAGCGTAGTTATGTTAAATTAGTACGGTTACTATTGTTATACTGAACTTGCGAGTCTGATAGATTTGTATGCTAGCATCTTAAGGATTGACCAACCTAGGTTGTGATCAGGACTTGTCCACCTATATGAACTTAACTACTTCATAGGATTAAGACCCCTGGTTATACTGTATCTGAAGATTCTATGAACTCGGTATGGTCAGAGTTCTCGAGAGACATTTAATGCGCTTTTAGGACACGGAACTTAGGAATTGAGACATGAATGACCTAGTATGCCTATTGACTATTCCAAGGATACCTCTTAGGAGTTGTTAAAATCTAGCTAGTGCCTTGACTGCATGATCCAAACCTATTGTATGTTCTTGTTTGATTGTTGCCCTAGGATCAAGTCATATCAACTGTCTAGGTATCTGCTAGGTTTCTATCTGCTTTACTTTCAGTATATCAACTGTAATGTTGTATAATGTTTGAATTGATTTGATCACATTAGTATGATGAAATGGTTGTTAGTTTTCATTTAAGGTTTTTTCAACTTAACCCGACGGACTCCTTCCATTTGTGAGCAGTGTTCAATCAACACGGCACGTTGTTATTCAGTTAACTAAACTGATAACGATGGTTAGGATTAGAGATTAAATCACTAATAAACATAGTAATTTACTTAGGATAACCTCCGAGGTATAGTTACCTTTCAATTATACGACCAAGTGCATACTTTTCACTACTCAACAAAAACTCTGAGAGTCTATAGATAAGTTGGTCTGTGTAATTGGCTCATCCAACCAGATCTACACCATTCCAATCATAGCTTCAATATCAACATAATTACCTTTCCGTAACCCAGACTAATATCTTGGTCAACATTTCCTTGATCTGCATACTCCGGATATCCTTCTATTTTATTTACTTTTCCCGAAATTAGGACCTTTAGCTTAAACCAACTACTATCCTTTATCCAGGTAATTTAAACCAAAGACAATTATCCACTTGATCTTCAATTCGTTAAACCATTCAAAAAACACGACACTAGGTTAACTTACACCTTCTACACTTTAGAAAGTAAAAGTAAATTTAGGCCCCGCACAATATAAATAATCAAAACCACTGTTTGCCACCTTGATCAACTGAATCTGACGTCATGCGGCCTAACGACACCATAAGAATAAAACCGTCCATTTCGGGCATATCATTGTAGTAACAAGTTTTCTGGCGCTGCTGCCGGGGATCGAATATTTTGATTGAGAAAGATTTTAAACAGACAAAAGTATTGTTGGTGGTGTCTAAGAAAGACATTTATACACGAACTTAGTTGTTGGATTTTCCAAATAGTCTCCAATTATATTGGAACCAAAAGGATCATGCCTCTTCGTAGTCGGCCTGCCCACCTAGATACAAAGTAATCTATAAGAAGTCCTATCAATTAAGATATCCGATAAGGTTAGCGATTGAATTTCAAGAATATTTGTTTTAATTAAATTATCGATCCTTTTAGTCAATTAATATTTTCTAAAAGTTACTTTCAAGTCTTTATAAACAGAAAATCTAAAAATGGAACAACAAAACACCCTTGCTTCTATGCATAAGTCATGCTTAGAGGAAAGAGTAGGACCAATCACCTTAGGAACCGAAGGGACTCCTGAAATCAGTTCACACATGATTAAACTGGTCAGTATGATCTGTAAATTTCAAGAATTACCGACTGACGATCCAAACTTTCACTTGAACAAATTTATCAGTCTGGTTGACTCTTTTAAGAAGGAAGAAAATGAGAAAAACATTTTGGAACTTCATCTCTTTCAATATTCGCTGTCTACACACGCTTTAGCATGGTTTGACGAACTTAACCCGAATTCAATACATTCATGGGAGGAACTAGCCACCAAGTTTTTAAACAAATTTTATCCACCCTCCCTGCATACCTGCTTAAGAAATGACATCACAAACTTTTCTCAAAAAGAAAACGAGTCATTGTGTCTAGCATGGAATAGAATAAAGGTGATGCTTAAAAGATGTCTGAATCATTCGTTAAGCCGGGCAGACATAAACTGTATGCTTTATAATGGTTTGACCAAGGATGATAAGTCTCTCCTAGACATGGCCTCGCAAGGCAATTTAATGTCACGAACAGCAGACGAAGCATGGAATCTTTTGGACACAATAGCTGCACAGTAGGAAGATTGGAATAATGAAGCTGCTGAGAAGGATGATGTCTTCACTCATACGGTAAAAATGCTGGAAACCAGGTTGCAAGATCTCACCCTCACTCTTCAAAGTTTACCAATTCCTAAAAGCTCCGATGCTACTAGAACTAATCTAAGGTAACCTTACCCTAGATGGGCACATAAACAGCAAAATAGCTCGGACCATAATATAATCTTTCCATTACACAAACCTACTCTCCACTCTAAGGAAATTTTAGTTGAATTTATGAAAAAACAATACACGATAAACCTTCAAGTCATAGAATGTCAAAATAAGTTCGATACTTTGATAGAGACTTTTGAAGAATTAATAATCAATTTTTAGCTTACGCTTAAACGGTTAACCTCTAAAGTTGATATAGAGTGTAGTAAGTTTGATGCCCTAGTGATCACTAGAGGTGGGAAGGAAACAACTGTTAATATACCCATATAAGATTTTTCCGATAAGGAACCTGTGTCAATTGACCCTGTTGTCAATCCACCGGAACCTATCTCTTCTAAGGCCCCGGAAATTATTCCGGGTGCCCACATACCTTTCCCAGGTAGGCTTAGGAAGGAAAAACAAGAAGCACAATTCGCTAAGTATTGGGATATTATTAAGAATTTACATTTGAATGTATGACTAGTAGATGCCTTAGTAGAAATGCTAAACTGCGCTAAATTTTTCAAAGAACTACTTTTAAACAAAGAGAGATTAAGAGAGATAGTTAGCTTGCCCTTAAGTGAAGAATGTTCATTGGTGGTACAACATGGTATTTCCCCTAAGTTAGGATATACAGGAAGATTTACGGTACCTTGCTACCTGCAAGATGTCCAAATTAGTAATGCGTTAGCGGACTTAGGAGACAGTGTAAACCTAATGCCCTATTCATTATTCAAAAAGCTAGGATTAAAAGACTTACGACCAACCAGAATGACTATCCAACTCACGAACAGATCAGTTAAGATTCCTCGAGGAATAGCTGAAGATGTCCTAGTCAGAGTGGAGAAGTTCGCATTCCCCATTGATTTCGTCATTATGGATATTGAGGAAGACACGAAGGTCCCACTCATACTTGACAGACCATTCTTAAATACTGCCAAAGCCGTAATTGATGTACACGAGAAATCATTAAAATTAAGAGTTGGAAGTGAAGAAGTCACATTCAATGTCGACCAAATCATGAGCCACCCTCGTGAAGAAGATATTGATCTCACTGATTATTTTCAAGAACTCGTCAACGAATATCTGGAGGATACTATGGCTATATGTAGTCAAGATCAAATTTCTAAGGATCTGTTCTTTACACCTCCTGAAGAAAATCTCGACATCCATTCAGCCATGGATCCTGGTCAAAATAAATCTCCCCTCTCCTGAACCAACCTTCGAAACTAAGGAAGACGTTTCTGAAGAGGAAGCATTAATAAGGACAATTTCTAGATACAAAGAACAGATAGCATCAGTGACCGCTATTGAAGAAGAATCAGAATTTTAGGAGAGATATGACTCGTTAGACCGAAAGGAAATAGCTACGATGAAGACATCTATCGAGGAACCTCTGGAATTGGAATTGAAGAAATTACCCCACAATCTGGAGTATGCATTCTTAGAAGGAGAATCGCAACTCCCCGTAATTATCTCGAAAGACCTCACGCCATATTAGAAGGCAAAATCGATTCAGGTTCTGAAATCACTTAAGAAGACAATCGCTTGGAAGATTTCCGACATAAAAGGAATTAGTCCCAACTATTGCACTCACATGATCTTCATGAAATATGATTTCAAACCATCAGTTCAGAGGCAGAGAAGGGTGAACCCTATGATTCAAGAAGTCGTCAAGAAAGAAGTAATCAAACTTTGGACGCCGGTCTGATCTATCCTATTTCCGATTCACCATGGGTCAGTCCTGTTCAAGTGGTACCCAAGAAGGGAGGGAAGACCGTAATTCAAAATGAGAAAAAGAGCTTATTCCAACATGGGAGGTCACCGGTTGGAGGGTATGCATAGATTATCGTAAACTTAACGATGCAACCCGAAAAGATCATTTTCCATTGCCGTTCATCGATCAAATGTTGGAACGTCTATCAGGAAATGAATTCTATTGTTTTCTTGACGGTTTTCCCGACTACTTTCAAATTCTCCTCGATCCAAAGGACCAACAAAAAACAACCTTCACCTGTCCTTATGGAACATTTGCATATCGATGCATGCCCTTTGGGTTATGCAATGCATCAGCTACATTTCAGCGTTGCATGGTAGCAATATTCCACGACATGATTGAACGTTGTATGGAAGTCTTCATGGATGACTTCTCAGTTTTTGGTAGTACCTTTGATTCGTGCCTTTCTAACCTTGACTACATGCTCACCCGGTGTGAAGATTCGAATTTAGTTCTAAATTGGGAAAAATGTCACTTCGTGGTAAGAGAAGGCATACTTTTAGGACATAAGATTTCAAAGTTAGGGATAGAAGTCGATAAGGCTAATATTGAGACCATATCTAAACTTCCAGAACCTACCATAGTAAAAGCTGTAAGGAGTTTCCTTAGACACGTCGGTTTCTACCGATGTTTCATCAAAGATTTCTCAAAGGTCACATGACCTATCACTCATCTCCTCAGAAAGGAAGTTCTGTTTGTCTTTAATGAAGAATGTGTGCAAGCATTCAACTATCTGAAGGAACAGCTAACACATGCACCTATCATGATTGCTCCTGATTGGAGTTTACCATTCGAAATCATGTGTGATGTGAGCGACTTCGCAGTTGGACCTGTACCAGGACAACAGAAAGATAAACACTTTCATCCAATCTATTACGCCAGAAAAATCTTAACCGGAGCTCAAAAGAATTACACTACCATGAAAAAGGAGCTGCTAGCAGTAGTATTCGCCTTCGATAAATTCCGTTCTTATCTCATCATGTCCAAAACTACGGTTTACACAGATCATTCAGCTCTTAAATATATGTTCACTAAGCAAGACGCTAAACCAAGACTCCTATGATGGATCTTACTCCTACAAGAATTCGATATTGAGATCAAAGATAAGAAAGGAGCAGAGAACATTGCAGCAAACCATCTTAGTCATTTGGAGAACCCATCGATGGAACAACTTGCTGAACAAGATATCAGAGACAAATTTCTGGAAGAACAGCTTATGAGCTTAGGACAAGCTAACATAGGATCACAATTTACTGATACTCCTTTGTACGCTGACATAGCCAACTACCTAGTTGCTGGAGTAGTATAAAAGGGAATGAGCACATCCCGAAGAAGGAAGTTCTTCAGGGATGCCAAGTACTACTGTTGGGAAGATCCGTACTCGTTTAGAATTTCCTCTGATCAGATAATCAGGAGGTGCATAGATGAGAAACAAGCAGCATGGATTCTTCACCAATGTCACCAAGGACCAACTGGAGGTCATCGTGGAGCAAACTTAACCGCAAGAAAAGTCTACGAATCAGGATTTTATTGGTCGTCTATATTCTGAGATGCGCAAGAGCTTGTAAAGTGCTGCGACGCATACCAAAGGTAAGATATTATCTCTATGAAGAATGAGATACCTCGGACTAATATTCAAGCTTGCGAGATCTTCGATATATGGGGATTAGACTTTATGGGGCCATTCTCGATGTCTAATGGGAAAGAATATATCCTCGTAGCAGTAGATTACGTCTCCAGATGGGTCGAAGCCCAAGCATTTCCAACTAATGATGCCAAGGTCGTCACCAACTTCTTGAAGAGACTCTTCTGCCGATTTGGAGCTCCTCGCACTATAATAAGTGATAGAGGCACACACTTCTGCAATACCCAATTTATGAAGGTGATGCAAGAATACGGAGTTACCCACAAAATGTCTACTGCCTATCATCCGCAGACTAATGGAAAAGCAGAGGTCACTAACAGAGTACTCAAGAGAATTCTAGAATGCACTGTCGGCCATCATGGAAACAAATGTGCCGAGAAGCTTGACGATGCTCTGTGGGCATTCCGAACTGCTTACAAGAATCCTCTAGGAACTGCACCCTATCGCATGATCTATAGAAAAGCCTGTCACCTTCTGATGGAACTAGAGTATAAAGCTCTCTGGGCACTGAAAACCTGTAACCTCGATTCCTCAGTAACCGCTAGGCATCGGAAGATGCAGATGAATAAACTCGCTGAATTAAGAGACCAAGCTTACGAGATGTCATATATCTACAAGGAACGGACTAAGCTGATACATGATGCAAAACTGATACCTACAAAGTTCGCTCCTGGAGATAAAGTTCTACTCTTTAATTCTCGATTCAAGAAATTCGCTGGAAAATTCAGATCAAGATGGAGTGGGCCATACAAAGCTATACATGCTTTTCCACACGGAGCAATGGAATTAGAAGGACCGACTGGCAACTTCAAAGTCAACGGCTACCGATTGAAAGCTTATCTAGAAGACCACGACAAGGAGGAGCACCTCTTCTCCTTTGATCCATTCTGAAGATCTGACAAAGAAAAGTCGAGCTTTAACGACTTGATAAACAAAGCGCTCTTGGGAGGCACCCCTTGCTTATCCTTTTATCCTTTTTATTATTTTATTTCAAATTATTTTTCAGTCTACAAAAATATTATCCCTGCGCACTAACCCTAAGCGCCATACTTGCGCTTAGTACATACGAGTTTGTTGAATGTATTCAGGCAAAATACCAAGCTCAGGAGCTTCCTATTGTATTCCAATTTGCAGGAGGAGGACTCCCATAGTCTACCTATTGGAGAGCAGCACATATCAGTTTAGGTCCAAGGCGTATGATCCTTGAGAGTGTTGAGGAGGATATTAGTACGGCACCACCAGCTCCTCCAGTACGACGCTCAAGGCATTTAGCTTCGAGACCAGCTGAGTATCAGGAGCTACTAGAGACACATGATCTGCAGACTGTGATACATTATGGAGCCATCTTGAATGACCCAGATGTTGCATGGGCATTACTCAGAGACCAGCAGAGACTTTATCGAGCTCTTAGAACATATCTTCAGCGCGAAGGGATGCCACGTAGTACTCTGGGCCCATCGTCATTCAGACTAGCGCGCCGTGTTCAGCCGACATGACACGCTACTCCCAGGCATTCCACACCGGTCTCAGTTCACTCAGTTGCTTCAGCAGCCATCCCAGCACATGCTACTCCAGGTCCCATCACGCCGCCTGTACTAGATGTTTCACCTGCCCCAGTCATGGAGATGGTCCCTGCTCGTGAGCTACCTGAGGGCTGCCACTTAGTGACAGTGCCTATCTCAGTAGAGCCACCTACGCCCCATGTTTTTGAGATTACCGGGAACATCCCCGATGAGGAGCCATTTTCGAGCCTAACACACCTGGAGTTGCCATCTGACCTTTGTCTGGACATGCTTTTGAGTCCTGAGTTGGAGGTAGGACAACCGCTTGAGTATTTTCCGAGACTAGAGGATGATGATGATCCCTTCGGACCAAATGGATACTTTGCAAACACCGTTCAGCACATTGGCCAGGATAGTATTCCGTAGACTACTTTACTTGATTTACTTTTAGTTTTATCTTTTTGAAGCATTGTATAAAAAGTTATATATATATATATATATATATATATATATATATATATATATATATATATATATATATATATATATATATATATATATATATATATATATATATATATATATATATATATATAGTGGAAATGCTACCTTTCTCTTTTTGTTCTTCATGCAGAAATTTTATCAAAAGAGATTGGTCCTTGCTAGCAATTAGGAGCTTGACCGTAGGAAGGCCCAGCACCAGGAAAGTAACCTAACCGTAGGGAAGTAATCTTTCCTCAAATCTATTTTCAATTATCACGCACTAAAACCTCTAAGTGTGGGGTCATCCCCACAACCAACTTAGAAATTTTAGAAGACACTGTCCTTAATAAAATATTAAAATATTCTATTTCAGAAAACATTAGAGACAATGTTCTTCTAAGTGTGGGGTATTGGGTAAAGGTTTAAAAGACAAGTAACCGTAAACACCAATTTTTGAAAAATTCTTTTGTCTGAAAAAGTAATTAGCAATGGATATTGGGTAATTTCGAAGAATTCTTACCTTGTTTTACCCAAAAGGTTCTATAAAATTGCTAGAAATCAGTTTTCGGAACATTCACTAGAATAGAACGATTAAGCTGAAACTCATGTTTTGCGTCAAAAGATTTCTTTTAAGAAAATATTTCAAAGGCTACGCATGACCAAGCACGACCCCTACTCCCAAAAAGTAAGGACTATTGGACCCAAAGTATCTGTACGACCCACCAAATCTACGGTACTTTGTCAATTCAATTGATGAGCGTGTCGGTGTACGGTTTAACTTAGAACTTGGTTTTGACATACGTTTCAAGGCCAATGGTTAGCAAGCACCATACGTGATGCATGTACGATACTCCTTCCGAAATCATTCTGAATAGAGAAGACAAAAAGCCATCCGTTTCCGTTTCCACTCCACGCAATTTAAAACCGACCAACTCACATAAAGAGTTGATCAATCGGAAATATTCACCCCAAATTCACTCCCAAAAATGCATTTCCCATTCACCTTCATTTTATTAAAAGATCCAGAGGTTGAAAAAGAGATAGATAGATCAAATTCGCTTCAAAAGCACTTGTTAAAAGAATCCGAATCCCAGATTATTTTTGATAGGTCAAAGACCTATTTTTAGTGAATTATCACTTCCTCTATGGCACCAGGAATGAAAGACAAAAGTTATGAAGAAAGAGTATGCAAAAAAACATGAAAAATGAAAATGAAAGAGCAAAGTCTCTAGAATAAAGGCAAGAAAAACCCGATAAGTTGCCCCGAAGAAGAATTACCGGAAGAGCCAATGAAAAATTCTAGACAAAGTCTTAGCAAAATCCGCCTCTTCCGAAGAAACTTTTTACGGAATCCAAGCCACTCTCTATCCAAAAATAGATACTTTGAAGAATCAAAATCTATCAATTCTCTCTCTAAATCAAAAGATCTAGATACCTTTCACCGTTTCATGATAAATTTCTCAACCAACCCTATAACCCGTCTTCCTCTTAAAAGAATGCCTAGGAAGAAGATCAGTGCCGTCCTTACTTAACCGGTGGAGATATTGATGCTTTACCAAGCCTATGATGAGAACTGTTACACGACTGGCTTCTGAGCGACAATACAATTAGAATAGGGCACCCTAAACACTTGAGTGATATGAGTGATCCGCTAGTGATGAGCCTGGTCATGTATACTCTACATCCGAGAGTTGGAAAGTACGCCTTTTCACTATGGACGCGATTGAAATCTAGCGACCAAAATCATCGAAGTTCGAAAATTGTTCTAATACTTTCAAAAAATGTGATGGTTTCTGATGAAGTCATAATAAAATGATCTAAGGGTAGGAGAGGAAGAATCTATTAGAAAGAACCTTATATTCCCGCTTTTTGCTTGAGGACAAGCAAAGCTAAGTGTGGGGTATTTGATATCGGCCAAAAAGTCACGTTTTTACCCCCGATATTAGGCCCTAAATCCATAAAGATCCAAACTTTGTTGGCCAAATTATCGCTTTTTCGATTGATTTTGTAGATTAAGTAGTTACGAAGGCAATGTAAAAAGAATCAAGTAAAACGGAGCTAAAACGAAGAATCTAGAGAGAAAATGGTGAAAGATAAGAAATCAAGTTACGATCCAGTGAATTCAGCTGACCAGGCAAGCCAAACGGCCTGCCAAATGGCTTGCCTATATGTCAATCGGCTTGCCACATGGCCAGCACAAACGGGCACAACAAACGGGCAAATCTGGCAAACGGGCACAGAAAACGGCTTGCCAAACGACCTGCCAAATAGCCTGCCAGCCGTTTGCTGGCAAAATCCAAGTCTATTTAAAGGGCACTTTCCATCCATTTCAACACACACTCAATTTACACTTTATTTTATATTTTCAAGCTTTTTAGTTAGTCTTCGGTAGTAGCTAGCATAACTTTTATTTTTCGGAGGATATCCCGGCGAGTCCCTGCGATCTCAGGCAGATTTCTTCAGCCTTTTTAGGTTTTTATCCGAAACGCTTGTCTTTTGTATTAAACATGTATTCCTACTTTTTATGTTTAATAATGCGTTCCGATATTACCATGTTAGCTTAATTAATCTGTATGTTGCCATGATAGAAGTTTGGGTTAGCGTAGTTATGTTAAATTAGTATGGTTACTATTGTAGTGACCCAAACTTTTCCATGTTTATATATATTAATTGAGATTGATATTTACATGATTAAATGTTTCCAACATGTTAAGCAATCAAACTTGTTAAGACTTGATTAATTGAAATATGTTTCATATAGACAATTGACCACCCAAGTTGACCGGTGATTCACGAACGTTAAAACTTGTAAAAACTATATGATGAAATATATATGGATATATATATAGTTAACATGATACTATGATAAGTAAACATATCATTAAGTATATTAACAATGAACTACATATGTAAAAACAAGACTACTAACTTAATGATTTTTAAACGAGACATATATGTAACGATTATCGTTGTAAAGACATTTAATGTATATATATATATCATATTAAGAGATATTCATACATGATAATATCATGATAATATAATAATTTAAAATCTCATTTGATATTATAAACATTGGGTTAACAACATTTAACAAGATCGTTAACCTAAAGGTTTCAAAACAACACTTACATGTAACGACTAACGATGACTTAACGACTCAGTTAAAATGTATATACATGTAGTGTTTTAATATGTATTTATACACTTTTGAAAGACTTCAATACACTTATCAAAATACTTCTACTTAACAAAAATGCTTACAATTACATCCTCGTTCAGTTTCATCAACAATTCTACTCGTATGCACCCGTATTCGTACTCGTACAATACACAGCTTTTAGATGTATGTACTATTGGTATATACACTCCAATGATCAGCTCTTAGCAGCCCATGTGAGTCACCTAACACATGTGGGAACCATCATTTGGCAACTAGCATGAAATATCTCATAAAATTACAAAAATATGAGTAATCATTCATGACTTATTTACATGAAAACAAAATTACATATCCTTTATATCTAATCCATACACCAACGACCAAAAACACCTACAAACACTTTCATTCTTCAATTTTCTTCATCTAATTGATCTCTCTCAAGTTCTATCTTCAAGTTCTAAGTGTTCTTCATAAATTCCAAAAGTTCTAGTTTCATAAAATCAAGAATACTTTCAAGTTTGCTAGCTCACTTCCAATCTTGTAAGGTGATCATCCAACATCAAGAAATCTTTGTTTCTTACAGTAGGTTATCATTCTAATACAAGGTAATAATCATATTCAAACTTTGGTTCAATTTCTATAACTATAACAATCTTATTTCAAGTGATGATCTTACTTGAACTTGTTTTCGTGTCATGATTCTGCTTCAAGAACTTCGAGCCATCCAAGGATCCATTGAAGCTAGATCCATTTTCTCTTTTCCAGTAGGTTTATCCAAGGAACTTAAGGTAGTAATGATGTTCATAACATCATTCGATTCATACATATAAAGCTATCTTATTCGAAGGTTTAAACTTGTAATCACTAGAACATAGTTTAGTTAATTCTAAACTTGTTCGCAAACAAAAGTTAATCTTGGAAACACATGTTATATATCTATATGATATGCTAACTTAATGATTTAAAACCTGGAAACACGAAAAACACCGTAAAACCGGATTTACGCGTCGTAGTAACACCGCGGGCTGTTTTGGGTTAGTTAATTAAAAACTATGATAAACTTTGATTTAAAAGTTGTTATTCTGAGAAAATGATTTTTATTATGAACATAAAACTATATCCAAAAATTATGGTTAAACTCAAAGTGGAAGTATGTTTTCTAAAATGGTCATCTAGACGTCGTTCTTTCGACTGAAATGACTACCTTTACAAAACGACTTGTAACTTATTTTTCCGACTATAAACCTATACTTTTTCTGTTTAGATTCATAAAATAGAGTTCAATATGAAACCATAGCAATTTGATTCACTCAAAATGGATTTAAAATGAAGAAGTTATGGGTAAAACAAGATTGGATAATTTTTCTCATTTTAGCTACGTGAAAATTGGTAACAAATCTATTCCAACCATAACTTAATCAACTTGTATTGTATATTATGTAATCTTGAGATACCATAGACACGTATACAATGTTTTGACCTATCATGTCGACACATCTATATATATTTCGGAACAACCATAGACACTCTATATGTGAATGTTGGAGTTAGCTATACAGGGTTGAGGTTGATTCCAAAATATATATAGTTTGAGTTGTGATCAATACTGAGATACGTATACACTGGGTCGTGGATTGATTCAAGATAATATTTATCGATTTATTTCTGTACATCTAACTGTGGACAACTAGTTGTAGGTTACTAACGAGGACAGCTGACTTAATAAACTTAAAACATCAAAATATATTAAAAGTGTTGTAAATATATTTTGAACATACTTTGATATATATGTATATATTGTTATAGGTTCGTGAATCAACCAGTGGCCAAGTCTTACTTCCCGACGAAGTAAAAATCTGTGAAAGTGAGTTATAGTCCCACTTTTAAAATCTAATATTTTTGGGATGAGAATACATGCAGGTTTTATAAATGATTTACAAAATAGATACAAGTACGTGAAACTACATTCTATGGTTAAATTATCGAAATCGAATATGCCCCTTTTTATTAAGTCTGGTAATCTAAGAATTAGGGAACAGACACCCTAATTGACGCGAATCCTAAAGATAGATCTAATGGGCCTAACAAACCCCATCCAAAGTACCGGATGCTTTAGTACTTCGAAATTTATATCATATCCGAAGGTTGTCCCGGAATGATGGGGATATTCTTATATATGCATCTTGTTAATGTCGGTTACCAGGTGTTCACCATATGAATGATTTTTATCTCTATGTATGGGATGTGTATTGAAATATGAAATCTTGTGGTCTATTGTTACGATTTGATATATATAGGTTAAACCTATAACTCACCAACATTTTTGTTGACGTTTAAAGCATGTTTATTCTCAGGTGAATATTAAGAGCTTCTACTGTTGCATACTAAAATAAGGACAAGATTTGGAGTCCATGTTTGTATGATATTGTGTAAAAACTGCATTCAAGAAACTGATTTCGATGTAACATATTTGTTTTGTAAACCATTATGTAATGGTCGTGTGTAAACAGGATATTTTAGATTATCATTATTTGATAATCTACGTAAAGCTTTTTAAACCTTTATTTATGAAATAAAGGTTATGGTTTGTTTTAAAAATGAATGCAGTCTTTGAAAAACGTCTCATATAGAGGTCAAAACCTCGCAATGAAATCAATTAATATGGAACGTTTTTAATCAATAAGAACGGGACATTTCAGTTGGTATCCGAGCGTTGGTCTTAGAGAACCAGAATTTTGCATTAGTGTGTCTTATCGAGTTTGTTAGGATGCATTAGTGAGTCTGGACTTCGACCGTGTTTACTTGAAAAATGATTGCTTAACAAATTTTGTTGGAAACTATATATTTTTAACATGTGAATATTATGTGATATATTAATCTCTTAACGCGTTTGATATTATGTGATAGATGTCTACCTCTAGAACAAGTCCCATTGACTCACCTAATAATAATGAAGAGTCAAATGTAAATTGGAATGATTCGTGAACTGATTCACAAGTTCCCGAAGAGGAACCGGAAGAAGAGTCGGAACCGGAAGAAGAATCGGAACCGGAAGAAGAATCGGAACCGGATGAAGAAATAGAACCGGTGGGGGAAATAATAAAACGGTTAAGTAAAAGAAAATCCTCAACCAACCGACCAAGGTTAATTATGGTCAATGGTGTTTCCGCCAAGGAAGCAAAATATTGGGAGGATTACCAATTCTCCGATGAATCGGATTCCGACGAGAATTCCGATGATGTTATAGAAATTACCCCAACTGAATTTAAAAATGCAAAAGAAAATAATAAGAGAAAGGGCATAAAAATAGAGAAATCTAATTCCAACCCCGATGAACTTTATATGTATCGTCAACCCCCGAAGTCCTTAAGTTGTAACAATGACCCGGGAACCTCTAAACCACCAGGTTTTTCTAAACCAATGTGGATCACGACGGCTCGTATTAGGGGAACATCATATATCCCTAGAAACTTGGCAAAACGAACCAAAACCGAAGAAGAAGAAACAAGCGAGTCGGAATAAGATAGTTGTATTCGTGTGGTGTAATATATGTAATATAGTGTGCTTATGCTTTATGATATATGTAAAAATTGCTTGTATTAATAAGTATTTTTTTTTATGAATCTAACTCTTGTCTATTTTACAGTATAAAAAAACAAAATGGATAGACAACCCAATTTTTTAAGAGACCTACCCGGAGACATGATTGATGAAATCTTGTCTAGAGTCGGTCAGAATTCTTCGGCACAACTATTTAAGGCGAGATCAGTTTGTAAGACATTCGAAGAACGTTCCAAGAATGCCTTGGTTTATAAAAGGCTTTCGTTCGGAAGATGGGGGATATCACATTGGGAAATCCATAAGTTACGATGTGTTTACTTTGACGCATATATTGCGGGGAACCCAAATGCTATTTTACGCAATGGGTTAAGAAATTATTTTGACTCAATATATCCGAATATTGGACTTCGTGATTTAGAAAAAGCGGCTAACATGCAACATAAAGAAGCATGTTATGCTTACGGATTAGTAATGTTCGCTTCTCACCAAAGTGAGAACAAGAACATCGGGCTACAACTATTAAACAAAACGTTCCCACAAGTGACGGAGTCGGTAATTGGGGTAAGAAATGAGGTTTTTAGATTGTTACGGGACTGTTGGACATTACGTAACCCTCGTCCCTTTGATGACGTTACAACACGCTGTCTTATCAACGGCCATAACGGTTATGTTCCACAAGACCAAGGATGGGAAGTAGTCCTAGTAAAACTAGAATGCATGACTTGTTTCTGGACGTATGAATTACGTGTCTTTATTGCCTTTGCTGAACGACTTGTGTACTAGCTAGAATTATCTTCACAACCATCTTGTATCAAATTTATTGTGTGCTATATTTCATGCTATATGTAAAATAAGCGGTATTGTAAGTTTGTAAAATGTTGTGTAAAAGTTTGAACGCGAAATATTATTATAATCAGTTTTTCATATAGAATTGTAGTAGTTGAATTGTATATTAGCTACTAAGTATGAACTTAACGGGTAGGTACTACCCGAATTTAAACTTATAAAACGCTAATATGAAGAAAAAGCTTTTATAAATGAGTTCATATTATGCTACGAAATACTATTAACTACTCTTAATATTCTGTATGATTAACTTGTTCCATTTAACTATTTTGAAGGAAATGGCACCGACTACTCGACACATCGTGAATATGAATGAAGAGGAATTCCGTACTTTTCTTGCTTCAAACATAGCTGCAGTACAGGCTGCGCTACATACCAACAATAACCTTGGATCTAGCAGTACAGGAAATCGTGTAGGATGCACCTACAAAGAATTCACTGCCTGCAAACCTTTGGAATTTGATGGAACCGAAGGACCGATCGGATTGAAATGGTGGACCGAGAAGGTCGAATCGGTGTTTGCCATAAGTAAGTGTACCGAAGAGGACAAAGTAAAGTACGCTACGCATACCTTCACAGGTTCTGCGTTAACATGGTGGAATACCTATGTAGAGCAAGTGGGACAAGACGATGCGTACGCACTACCGTGGTCAGCATTCAAGCACTTGATGAACGAGAAGTACCGTCCCAGAACCGAGGTCAATAAGCTCAAGACAGAACTTAGAGGGTTACGAACCCAAGGATTTGATATTACCATGTACGAAAGACGATTCACAGAATTGTGCCTATTGTGTCCGGGAGCATTCGAAGATGAGGAAGAGAAGATCGACGCGTTTGTGAAAGGATTACCGGAAAGAATCCAAGAAGATATAAGTTCACACGAGCCCGCCTCCATACAACAGGCATGTAGAATGGCTCACAAACTCGTGAACCAGATTGAAGAAAGAATTAAAGAACAGACTGCTGAAGAGGCCAATGTGAAGCAAGTCAAAAGAAAGTGGGAGGAAAACGGTGATAAGAATCACCAATACAACAACAACAGCAATCGCAACAATTATCCCAACAATCGCAACATCGATCGTAACTACAACAAACGGCCCAACAACAACAACAACAACAACAACAACAGCAACTACAACAATCATCTCAACAACAATAATAACCGCAACAACAACAACAATCAGAAGCAGCTATGCCAAAGGTGTGAAAAGAATCACTCGGGGTTCTGCACCAAATTTTGCAACAAGTGTAAAAGAAATGGTCATAGCGCGGCGAAGTGTGAGGTCTACGGACCAGGGGTTAATAGAACGAAAGGAACAAATGGTGTCGGAACGAGTAATGGCGGAGCAAGTAGTGTCAGAGCAAGTTATGCCAATGTAGTTTGTTATAAATGTGGAAAACCGGGCCACATTATTAGAAATTGCCCGAACCAGGAGAACACGAATGGACAAGGCCGTGGAAGAGTTTTCAATATTAATGCGGCAGAGGCACAGGAAGACCCAGAGCTTGTTACGGATACGTTTCTTATTGACAATAAATCTGCTTACGTTTTATTTGATTCGGGTGCGGATAGAAGCTATATGAGTAGAGATTTTTGTGCTAAATTAAGTTGTCCATTGACGCCTTTGGATAGTAAATTTTTACTCGAATTAGCAAATGGTAAATTAATTTCAGCAGATAATATATGTCGGAATCGAGAAATTAAACTGGTTAGCGAAACATTTAAGATTGATTTGATACCAGTAGACTTAGGGAGTTTTGATGTGATAATCGGTATGGACTGGTTGAAAGAAGTGAAAGCGGAGATCGTTTGTTACAAAAATGCAATTCGCATTATACGAGAAAAAGGAAAACCCTTAATGGTGTACGGAGAAAAGGGCAACACGAAGCTACATCTTATTAGTAATTTGAAGGCACAAAAACTAATAAGAAAAGGTTGCTATGCTGTTCTAGCACACGTCGAGAAAGTACAAACTGAAGAAAAGAGCATCAATGATGTTCCTGTCGCAAAAGAATTTCCTGATGTATTTCCGAAAGAATTACCGGATTACCCCCACATCGATCCGTTGAATTTCAAATAGATCTTGTACCAGGAGCTGCACCAATAGCTCATGCTCCTTACAAACTCGCACCCAGCGAGATAAAAGAACTACAAAGCCAATTACAAGAACTTTTAGAGCGTGGTTTCATTCGACCAAGCACATCACCGTGGGGAGCTCCTGTTTTGTTTGTCAAGAAGAAAGATGGTACATTCAGGTTGTGTATCGACTACCGAGAGTTGAACAAACTTACCATCAAGAACCGCTACCCACTACCGAGAATCGATGACTTATTTGATCAGCTACAAGGCTCGTCTGTTTATTCAAAGATTGACTTACGTTCCGGGTATCATCAAATGCGGGTGAAAGAAGATGATATTCCAAAGACTGCTTTCAGAACACGTTACGGTCATTACGAGTTTATGGTCATGCCGTTTGGTTTAACTAATGCACCAGCTGTGTTCATGGACCTTATGAACCGAGTGTGTGGACCATACCTTGACAAGTTTGTCATTGTTTTCATTGATGACATACTTATTTACTCAAAGAATGACCAAGAACACGGTGAACATTTGAGAAAGGTGTTAGAAGTATTGAGGAAGGAAGAATTGTACGCTAAGTTTTCAAAGTGTGCATTTTGGTTGGAAGAAGTTCAATTCCTCAGTCACATAGTGAACAAAGAAGGTATTAAGGTGGATCCGGCAAAGATAGAAACTGTTGAAAAGTGGGAAACCCCGAAAACTCCGAAACACATACGCCAGTTTTTAGGACTAGCTGGTTACTACAGAAGGTTCATCCAAGACTTTTCCAGAATAGCAAAACCCTTGACTGCATTAACGCATAAAGGGAAGAAATTTGAATGGAATGATGAACAAGAGAAAGCGTTTCAGTTATTGAAGAAAAAGCTAACTACGGCACCTATATTGTCATTGCCTGAAGGGAATGATGATTTTGTGATTTATTGTGATGCATCAAAGCAAGGTCTCGGTTGTGTATTAATGCAACGAACGAAGGTGATTGCTTATGCGTCTAGACAATTGAAGATTCACGAACAAAATTATACGACGCATGATTTGGAATTAGGCGCAGTTGTTTTTGCATTAAAGACTTGGAGGCACTACTTATATGGGGTCAAAAGTATTATATATACCGACCACAAAAGTCTTCAACACATATTTAATCAGAAACAACTGAATATGAGGCAGCGTAGGTAGATTGAATTATTGAATGATTACGACTTTGAGATTTGTTACCACCCGGGGAAGGCAAATGTGGTAGCCGATGCCTTGAGCGGGAAGGATAGAGAACCCATTCGAGTAAAATCTATGAATATAATGATTCATAATAACATTACTACTCAAATAAAGAAGGTGCAACAAGGAGTTTTAAAAGAGGGAAATTTAAAGGATGAAATACCCAAAGGATCGGAGAAGCATCTTAATATTCGGGAAGACGGAACCCGGTATAGGGCTGAAAGGATTTGGGTACCAAAATTTGGAAATATGAGAGAAATGGTACTTAGAGAAGCTCATAAAACCAGATACTCAATACATCCTGGAACGGGGAAGATGTACAAGGATCTCAAGAAACATTTTTGGTGGCCGGGTATGAAAGCCGATGTTGCTAAATACGTTGGAGAATGTTTGACGTGTTCTAAGGTCAAAGCTGAGCATCAGAAACCATCAGGTCTACTTCAACAACCCGAAATCCCGGAATGGAAATGGGAAAACATTACCATGGATTTCATCACTAAATTGCCAAGGACTGCAAGTGGTTTTGATACTATTTGGGTAACAGTTGATCGTCTCACCAAATTAGCATACTTCCTGCCAATAAGAGAAGATGACAAGATGGAGAAGTTAGCACGACTGTATTTGAAGGAAGTCGTCTCCAGACATGGAATACCAATCTCTATTATCTCTGATAGGGATGGCAGATTTATTTCAAGATTCTGGCAGACATTACAACAAGCATTAGGAACTCGTCTAGACATGAGTACTGCCTATCATCCACAAACTGATGGGCAGAGCGAAAGGACGATACAAATGCTTGAAGACATGCTACGAGCATGTGTTATTGATTTCGGAAACAGTTGGGATCGACATCTACCGTTAGCAGAATTTTCCTACAACAACAGCTACCATTCAAGCATTGAGATGGCGCCGTTTGAAGCACTTTATGGTAGAAAGCACTTTATGGTAGAAAGTGCAGGTTTCCGATTTGTTGGAGTGAAGTGGGGGATAGACAGATTACGGGTCCGGAGATTATACAAGAAACTACCGAGAAGATCATCCAAATTCAACAACGGTTGAAAACCGCCCAAAGTCGACAAAAGAGCTACGCTGACATTAAAAGAAAAGATATAGAATTTGAAATTGGAGAGATGGTCATGCTTAAAGTTGCACCTTGGAAAGGCGTTGTTCGATTTGGTAAACGAGGGAAATTAAATCCAAGGTATATTGGACCATTCAAGATTATTGATCGTGTCGGACCAGTAGCTTACCGACTAGAGTTACCTCAACAACTCGCGGCTGTACATAACACTTTCCACGTCTCGAATTTGAAGAAATGTTTTGCTAAAGAAGATCTCACTATTCCGTTAGATGAAATCCAAATCAACGAAAAACTTCAATTCATCGAAGAACCCGTCGAAATAATGGATCGTGAGGTTAAAAGACTTAAGCAAAACAAGATACCAATTGTTAAGGTTCGATGGAATGCTCGTAGAGGACCCGAGTTCACCTGGGAGCGTGAAGATCAGATGAAGAAGAAATACCCGCATCTATTTCCAGAAGATTCGTCAACACCTTCAACATCTTAAAATTTCGGGACGAAATTTATTTAACGGGTAGGTACTGTAGTGACCCAAACTTTTCCATGTTTATATATATTAATTGAGATTGATATTTACATGATTAAATGTTTCCAACATGTTAAGCAATCAAACTTGTTAAGACTTGATTAATTGAAATATGTTTCATATAGACAATTGACCACCCAAGTTGACCGGTGATTCACGAACGTTAAAACTTGTAAAAACTATATGATGACATATATATGGATATATATATAGTTAACATGATACTATGATAAGTAAACATATCATTAAGTATATTAACAATGAACTACATATGTAAAAACAAGCCTACTAACTTAATGATTTTTAAACGAGACATATATGTAACGATTATCGTTGTAAAGACATTTAATGTATATATATCATATTAAGAGATATTCATACATGATAATATCATGATAATATAATAATTTAAAATCTCATTTGATATTATAAACATTGGGTTAACAACATTTAACAAGATCGTTAACCTAAAGGTTTCAAAACAACACTTACATGTAACGACTAACGATGACTTAACGACTCAGTTAAAATGTATATACATGTAGTGTTTTAATATGTATTTATACACTTTTGAAAGACTTCAATACACTTATCAAAATACTTCTACTTAACAAAAATGCTTACAATTACATCCTCGTTCAGTTTCATCAACAATTCTACTCGTATGCACCCGTATTCGTACTCGTACAATACACAGCTTTTAGATGTATGTACTATTGGTATATACACTCCAATGATCAGCTTTTAGCAGCCCATGTGAGTCACCTAACACATGTGGGAACCATCATTTGGCAACTAGCATGAAATATCTCATAAAATTACAAAAATATGAGTAATCATTCATGACTTATTTACATGAAAACAAAATTACATATCCTTTATATCTAATCCATACACCAACGACCAAAAACACCTACAAACACTTTCATTCTTCAATTTTCTTCATCTAATTGATCTCTCTCAAGTTCTATCTTCAAGTTCTAAGTGTTCTTCATAAATTCCAAAAGTTCTAGTTTCATAAAATCAAGAATACTTTCAAGTTTGCTAGCTCACTTCCAATCTTGTAAGGTGATCATCCAACCTCAAGAAATCTTTGTTTCTTACAGTAGGTTATCATTCTAATACAAGGTAATAATCATATTCAAACTTTGGTTCAATTTCTATAACTATAACAATCTTATTTCAAGTGATGATCTTACTTGAACTTGTTTTCGTGTCATGATTCTGCTTCAAGAACTTCGAGCCATCCAAGGATCCATTGAAGCTAGATCCATTTTATCTTTTCTAGTAGGTTTATCCAAGGAACTTAAGGTAGTAATGATGTTCATAACATCATTCGATTCATACATATAAAGCTATCTTATTCGAAGGTTTAAACTTGTAATCACTAGAACATAGTTTAGTTAATTCTAAACTTGTTCGCAAACAAAAGTTAATCCTTCTAACTTGACTTTTAAAATCAACTAAACACATGTTCTATATCTATATGATATGCTAACTTAATGATTTAAAACCTGGAAACACGAAAAACACCGTAAAACCGGATTTATGCCGTCGTAGTAACACCGCGGGCTGTTTTGGGTTAGTTAATTAAAAACTATGATAAACTTTGATTTAAAAGTTGTTATTCTGAGAAAATGATTTTTATTATGAACATAAAACTATATCCAAAAATTATGGTTAAACTCAAAGTGGAAGTATGTTTTCTAAAATGGTCATCTAGACGTCGTTCTTTCGACTGAAATGACTACCTTTACAAAACGACTTGTAACTTATTTTTCCGACTATAAACCTATACTTTTTCTGTTTAGATTCATAAAATAGAGTTCAATATGAAACCATAGCAATTTTATTCACTCAAAACGGATTTAAAATGAAGAAGTTATGGGTAAAACAAGATTGGATAATTTTTCTCATTTTAGCTACGTGAAAATTGGTAACAAATCTATTCCAACCATAACTTAATCAACTTGTATTGTATATTATGTAATCTTGAGATACCATAGACACGTATACAATGTTTCGACCTATCATGTCGACACATCTATATATATTTCGGAACAACCATAGACACTCTATATGTGAATGTTGGAGTTAGCTATACAGGGTTGAGGTTGATTCCAAAATATATATAGTTTGAGTTGTGATCAATACTGAGATACGTATACACTGGGTCGTGGATTGATTCAAGATAATATTTATCGATTTATTTCTGTACATCTAACTATGGACAACTAGTTGTAGGTTACTAACGAGGACAGCTGACTTAATAAACTTAAAACATCAAAATATATTAAAAGTGTTGTAAATATATTTTGAACATACTTTGATATATATGTATATATTGTTATAGGTTCGTGAATCAACCAGTGGCCAAGTCTTACTTCCCGACGAAGTAAAAATCTGTGAAAGTGAGTTATAGTCCCACTTTTAAAATCTAATATTTTTGAGATGAGAATACATGCAGGTTTTATAAATGATTTACAAAATAGATACAAGTACGTGAAACTACATTCTATGGTTGAATTATCGAAATCGAATATGCCCCTTTTTATTAAGTCTGGTAATCTAAGAATTAGGGAACAGACACCCTAATTGACGCGAATCCTAAAGATAGATCTATTGGGCCTAACAAACCCCATCCAAAGTACCGGATGCTTTAGTACTTCGAAATTTATATCATATCCGAAGGGTGTCCCGGAATGATGGGGATATTCTTATATATGCATCTTGTTAATGTCGGTTACCAGGTGTTCACCATATGAATGATTTTTATCTCTATGTATGGGATGTGTATTGAAATATGAAATCTTGTGGTCTATTGTTACGATTTGATATATATAGGTTAAACCTATAACTCACCAACATTTTTGTTGACGTTTAAAGCATGTTTATTCTCAGGTGAATATTAAGAGCTTCCGCTGTTGCATACTAAAATAAGGACAAGATTTGGAGTCCATGTTTGTATGATATTGTGTAAAAACTGCATTCAAGAAACTGATTTCGATGTAACATATTTGTTTTGTAAACCATTATGTAATGGTCGTGTGTAAACAGGATATTTTAGATTATCATTATTTGATAATCTACGTAAAGCTTTTTAAACCTTTATTTATGAAATAAAGGTTATGGTTTGTTTTAAAAATGAATGCAGTCTTTGAAAAACGTCTCATATAGAGGTCAAAACCTCGCAACGAAATCAATTAATATGGAACGTTTTTAATCAATAAGAACGGGACATTTCAGTTGGTATCCGAGCGTTGGTCTTAGAGAACCAGAATTTTGCATTAGTGTGTCTTATCGAGTTTGTTAGGATGCATTAGTGAGTCTGGACTTCGACCGTGTTTACTTGAAAAATGATTGCTTAACAAATTTTGTTGGAAACTATATATTTTTAACATGTGAATATTATGTGATATATTAATCTCTTAACGCGTTTGATATTATGTGATAGATGTCTACCTCTAGAACAAGTCCCATTGACTCACCTAATAATAATGAAGAGTCAAATGTAAATTGGAATGATTCGTGGACTGATTCACAAGTTCCCGAAGAGGAACCGGAAGAAGAGTCAGAACCGGAAGAAGAATCGGAACCGGAAGAAGAATCGGAACCGGATGAAGAAATAGAACCGGTGGGGGAAATAATAAAACGGTTAAGTAAAAGAAAATCCTCAACCAACCGACCAAGGTTAATTATGGTCAATGGTGTTTCCGCCAAGGAAGCAAAATATTGGGAGGATTACCAATTCTCCGATGAATCGGATTCCGACGAGAATTCCGATGATGTTATAGAAATTACCCCAACTGAATTTAAAAATGCAAAAGAAAATAATAAGGGAAAGGGCATAAAAATAGAGAAATCTAATTCCAACCACGATGAACTTTATATGTATCGTCAACCCCCGAAGTCCTTAAGTTGTAACAATGACCCGGGAACCTCTAAACCACCAGGTTTTTCTAAACCAATGTGGATCACGACGGCTCGTATTAGGGGAACATCATATATCCCTAGAAACTTGGCAAAACGAACCAAAACCGAAGAAGAAGAAACAAGCGAGTCGGAATAAGATAGTTGTATTCGTGTGGTGTAATATATGTAATATAGTGTGCTTATGCTTTATGATATATGTAAAAATTGCTTGTATTAATAAGTATTTTTTTTTTATGAATCTAACTCTTGTCTATTTTACAGTATAAAAACACAAAATGGATAGACAACCCAATTTTTTAAGAGACCTACCCGGAGACATAATTGATGAAATCTTGTCTAGAGTCGGTCAGAATTCTTCGGCACAACTATTTAAGGCGAGATCAGTTTGTAAGACATTCGAAGAACGTTCCAAGAATGCCTTGGTTTATAAAAGGCTTTCGTTCGGAAGATGGGGGATATCACATTGGGAAATCCATAAGTTACGATGTGTTTACTTTGACGCATATATTGCGGGGAACCCAAATGCTATTTTACGCAATGGGTTAAGAAATTATTTTGACTCAATATATCCGAATATTGGACTTCGTGATTTAGAAAAAGCGGCTAACATGCAACATAAAGAAGCATGTTATGCTTACGGATTAGTAATGTTCGCTTCTCACCAAAGTGAGAACAAGAACATCGGGCTACAACTATTAAACAAAACGTTCCCACAAGTGACGGAGTCGGTAATTGGGGTAAGAAATGAGGTTTTTAGATTGTTACGGGACTGTTGGACATTACGTAACCCTCGTCCCTTTGATGACGTTACAACACGCTGTCTTATCAACGGCCATAACGGTTATGTTCCACAAGACCAAGGATGGGAAGTAGTCCTAGTAAAACCAGAATGCATGACTTATTTCTGGACGTATGAATTACGTGTCTTTATTGCCTTTGCTGAACGACTTGTGTACTAGCTAGAATTATCTTCACAACCATCTTGTATCAAATTTATTGTGTGCTATATTTCATGCTATATGTAAAATAAGCGGTATTGTAAGTTTGTAAAATGTTGTGTAAAAGTTTGAACGCGAAATATTATTATAATCAGTTTTTCATATAGAATTGTAGTAGTTGAATTGTATATTAGCTACTAAGTATGAACTTAACGGGTAGGTACTACCCGAATTTAAACTTATAAAACGCTAATATGAAGAAAAAGCTTTTATAAATGAGTTCATATTATGCTACGAAATACTATTAACTACTCTTAATATTCTGTATGATTAACTTGTTCCATTTAACTATTTTGAAGGAAATGGCACCGACTACTAGACACACCGTGAATATGAATGAAGAGGAATTCCGTACTTTTCTAGCTTCAAACATAGCCGCAGTACAGGCTGCGCTACATACCAACAATAACCTTGGATCTAGCAGTACAGGAAATCGTGTAGGATGCACCTACAAAGAATTCACTGCCTGTAAACCTTTGGAATTTGATGGAACCGAAGGACCGATCGGATTGAAACGGTGGACCGAGAAGGTCGAATCGGTGTTTGCCATAAGTAAGTGTACTGAAGAGGACAAAGTAAAGTACGCTACGCATACCTTCACAGGTTCTGCGTTAACATGGTGGAATACCTATCTAGAGAAAGTGGGACAAGACGATGCTTACGCACTACCGTGGTCAGCATTCAAGCACTTGATGAACGAGAAGTACCGTCCCAGAACCGAGGTCAATAAGCTCAAGACAGAACTTAGAGGGTTACGAACCCAAGGATTTGATATTACCACGTACGAAAGACGATTCACAGAATTGTGCCTATTGTGTCCGGGAGCATTCGAAGATGAGGAAGAGAAGATCGACGCGTTTGTGAAAGGATTACCGGAAAGAATCCAAGAAGATATAAGTTCACACGAGCCCGCCTCCATACAACAGGCATGTAGAATGGCTCACAAACTCGTGAACCAGATTGAAGAAAGAATTAAAGAACAGACTGCTGAAGAGGCCAATGTGAAGCAAGTCAAAAGAAAGTGGGAGGAAAACGGTGATAAGAATCACCAATACAACAACAACAGCAATCGCAACAATTATCCCAACAATGGCAACATCAATCGTAACTACAACAAACGGCCCAACAACAACAACAACAACAACAGAAACTACAACAATCATCCCAACAACAATAATAACCGCAACAACAACAACAATCAGAAGTAGCTATGCCAAAGGTGTGAAAAGAATCACTCGGAGTTCTGCACCAAATTTTGCAACAAGTGTAAAAGAAATGGTCATAGCGCGGCGAAGTGTGAGGTCTACAGACCAGGGGTTAATAGAACGAAAGGAACAAATGGTGTCGGAACGAGTAATGGCGGAGCAAGTAGTGTCGGAGCAAGTTATGCCAATGTAGTTTGTTATAAATGTGGAAAACCGGGCCACATTATTAGAAATTGCCCGAACCAGGAGAACACGAATGGACAAGGCCGTGGAAGAGTTTTCAATATTAATGCGGCAGAGGTACAGGAAGACCCAGAGCTTGTTACGGATACGTTTCTTATTGACAATAAATCTGCTTACGTTTTATTTGATTCGGGTGCGGATAGAAGCTATATGAGTAGAGATTTTTGTGCTAAATTAAGTTGTCCATTGACGCCTTTGGATAGTAAATTTTTACTCGAATTAGCAAATGGTAAATTAATTTCAGCAGATAATATATGTCGGAATCGAGAAATTAAACTGGTTAGCGAAACATTTAAGATTGATTTGATACCAGTAGAGTTAGGGAGTTTTGATGTGATAATCGGTAAAACTGGTTGAAAGAAGTGAAAGCGGAGATCGTTTGTTACAAAAATGCAATTCGCATTATACGAGAAAAAGGAAAACCCTTAATGGTGTACGGAGAAAAGGGCAACACGAAGCTACATCTTATTAGTAATTTGAAGGCACAAAAACTAATAAGAAAAGGTTGCTATGCTGTTCTAGCACACGTCGAGAAAGTACAAACTGAAGAAAAGAGCATCAATGATGTTCCTGTCGCAAAAGAATTTCCTGATGTATTTTCGAAAGAATTACCAGGATTACCCCCACATCGATCCGTTGAATTTCAAATAGATCTTGTACCAGGAGCTGCACCAATAGCTCGTGCTCCTTACAGACTCGCACCCAGCGAGATGAAAGAACTACAAAGCCAATTACAAGAACTTTTAGAGCGTGGTTTCATTCGACCAAGCACATCACCGTGGGGAGCTCCTGTTTTGTTTGTCAAGAAGAAAGATGGTACATTCAGGTTGTGTATCGACTACCGAGAGTTGAACAAACTTACCATCAAGAACCGCTACCCACTACCGAGAATCGATGACTTATTTGATTAGCTACAAGGCTCGTCTGTTTATTCAAAGATTGACTTACGTTCCGGGTATCATCAAATGCGGGTGAAAGAAGATGATATTCCAAAGACTGCTTTCAGAATACGTTACGGTCATTACGAGTTTATGGTCATGCCGTTTGGTTTAACTAATGCACCAGCTGTGTTCATGGACCTTATGAACCGAGTGTGTGGACCATACCTTGAAAAGTTTGTCATTGTTTTCATTGATGACATACTTATTTACTCAAAGAATGACCAAGAACACGGTGAACATTTGAGAAAGGTGTTAGAAGTATTGAGGAAGGAAGAATTGTACGCTAAGTTTTCAAAGTGTGCATTTTGTTTGGAAGAAGTTCAATTCCTCGGTCACATAGTGAACAAAGAAGGTATTAAGGTGGATCCGGCAAAGATAGAAACTGTTGAAAAGTGAGAAACCCCGAAAACTCCGAAACACATACGCCAGTTTTTAGGACTAGCTGGTTACTACAGAAGGTTCATCCAAGACTTTTCCAGAATAGCAAAACCCTTGACTGCATTAATGCATAAAGGGAAGAAATTTGAATGGAATGATGAACAAGAGAAAGCGTTTCAGTTATTGAAGAAAAAGCTAACTACGGCACCTATATTGTCATTGCCTGAAGGGAATGATGATTTTGTGATTTATTGTGATGCATCAAAGCAAGGTCTCGGTTGTGTATTAATGCAACGAACGAAGGTGATTGCTTATGCGTCTAGACAATTGAAGATTCACGAACAAAATTATACGACGCATGATTTGGAATTAGGCGCAGTTGTTTTTGCATTAAAGACTTGGAGGCACTACTTATATGGGGTCAAAAGTATTATATATACCGACCACAAAAGTCTTCAACACATATTTAATCAGAAACAACTGAATATGAGGCAGCGTAGGTGGATTGAATTATTGAATGATTACGACTTTGAGATTCGTTACCACCCGGGGAAGGCAAATGTGGTAGCCGATGCCTTGAGCAGGAAGGACAGAGAACCCATTCGAGTAAAATCTATGAATATAATGATTCATAATAACATTACTACTCAAATAAAGAAGGTGCAACAAGGAGTTTTAAAAGAGGGAAATTTAAAGGATGAAATACCCAAAGGATCGGAGAAGCATCTTAATATTCGGGAAGACGGAACCCGGTATAGGGCTGAAAGGATTTGGGTACCAAAATTTGGAAATATGAGAGAAATGGTACTTAGAGAAGCTCATAAAACCAGATACTCAATACATCCTGGAACGGGGAAGATGTACAAGGATCTCAAGAAACATTTTTGGTGGCCGGGTATGAAAGCCGATGTTGCTAAATACGTTGGAGAATGTTTGACGTGTTCTAAGGTCAAAGCTGAGCATCAGAAACCATCAGGTCTACTTCAACAACCCGAAATCCCGGAATGGAAATGGGAAAACATTACCATGGATTTCATCACTAAATTGCCAAGGACTGCAAGTGGTTTTGATACTATTTGGGTAATAGTTGATCGTCTCACCAAATCAGCACACTTCCTGCCAATAAGAGAAGATGACAAGATGGAGAAGTTAGCACGACTGTATTTGAAGGAAGTCGTCTCCAGACATGGAATACCAATCTCTATTATCTCTGATAGGGATGGCAGATTTATTTCAAGATTCTGGCAGACATTACAGCAAGCATTAGGAACTCGTCTAGACATGAGTACTGCCTATCATCCACAAACTGATGGGCAGAGCGAAAGGACGATACAAACGTTTGAAGACATGCTACGAGCATGTGTTATTGATTTTGGAAACAGTTGGGATCGACATCTACCGTTAGCAGAATTTTCCTACAACAACAGCTACCATTCAAGCATTGAGATGGCGCCGTTTGAAGCACTTTATGGTAGAAAGTGCAGGTCTCCGATTTGTTGGAGTGAAGTGGGGGATAGACAGATTACGGGTCCGGAGATTATACAAGAAACTACCGAGAAGATCATCCAAATTCAACAACGGTTGAAAACCGCCCAAAGTCGACAAAAGAGCTACGCTGACATTAAAAGAAAAGATATAGAATTTGAAATTGGAGAGATGGTCATGCTTAAAGTTGCACCTTGGAAAGGCGTTGTTCGATTTGGTAAACGAGGGAAATTAAATCCAAGGTATATTGGACCATTCAAGATTATTGATCGTGTCGGACCAGTAGCTTACCGACTAGAGTTACCTCAACAACTCGCGGCTGTACATAACACTTTCCACGTCTCGAATTTGAAGAAATGTTTTGCTAAAGAAGATCTCACTATTCCGTTAGATGAAATCCAAATCAACGAAAAACTTCAATTCATCGAAGAACCCGTCGAAATAATGGATCGTGAGGTTAAAAGACTTAAGCAAAACAAGATACCAATTGTTAAGGTTCGATGGAATGCTCGTAGTGGACCCGAGTTCACCTGGGAGCATGAAGATCAGATGAAGAAGAAATACCCGCATCTATTTCCAGAAGATTCGTCAACACCTTCAACAGCTTAAAATTTCGGGACGAAATTTATTTAACGGGTAGGTACTGTAGTGACCCAAACTTTTCCATGTTTATATATATTAATTGAGATTGATATTTACATGATTAAATGTTTCCAACATGTTAAGCAATCAAACTTGTTAAGACTTGATTAATTGAAATATGTTTCATATAGACAATTGACCACCCAAGTTGACCGGTGATTCACGAACGTTAAAACTTGTAAAAACTATATGATGACATATATATGGATATATATATAGTTAACATGATACTATGATAAGTAAACATATCATTAAGTATATTAACAATGAACTACATATGTAAAAATAAGCCTACTAACTTAATGATTTTTAAACGAGACATATATGTAACGATTATCGTTGTAAAGACATTTAATGTATATATATCATATTAAGAGATATTCATACATGATAATATCATGATAATATAATAATTTAAAATCTCATTTGATATTATAAACATTGGGTTAACAACATTTAACAAGATCTTTAACCTAAAGGTTTCAAAACAACACTTACATGTAACGACTAACGATGACTTAACGACTCAGTTAAAATGTATATACATGTAGTGTTTTAATATGTATTTATACACTTTTGAAAGACTTCAATACACTTATCAAAATACTTCTACTTAACAAAAATGCTTACAATTACATCCTCGTTCAGTTTCATCAACAATTCTACTCGTATGCACCCGTATTCGTACTCGTACAATACACAACTTTTAGATGTATGTACTATTGGTATATACACTCCAATGATCAGCTCTTAGCAGCCCATGTGAGTCACCTAACACATGTGGGAACCATCATTTGGCAACTAGCATGAAATATCTCATAAAATTACAAAAATATGAGTAATCATTCATGACTTATTTACATGAAAACAAAATTACATATCCTTTATATCTAATCCATACACCAACGACCAAAAACACCTACAAACACTTTCATTCTTCAATTTTCTTCATCTAATTGATCTCTCTCAAGTTCTATCTTCAAGTTCTAAGTGTTCTTCATAAATTCCAAAAGTTCTAGTTTCATAAAATCAAGAATACTTTCAAGTTTGCTAGCTCACTTCCAATCTTGTAAGGTGATCATTCAACCTCAAGAAATCTTTGTTTCTTACAGTAGGTTATCATTCTAATACAAGGTAATAATCATATTCAAACTTTGGTTCAATTTCTATAACTATAACAATCTTATTTCAAGTGATGATCTTACTTGAACTTGTTTTCGTGTCATGATTCTGCTTCAAGAACTTCGAGCCATCCAAGGATCCATTGAAGCTAGATCCATTTTCTCTTTTCCAGTAGGTTTATCCAAGGAACTTAAGGTAGTAATGATGTTCATAACATCATTCGATTCATACATATAAAGCTATCTTATTCGAAGGTTTAAACTTTTAATCACTAGAACATAGTTTAGTTAATTCTAAACTTGTTCGCAAACAAAAGTTAATCCTTCTAACTTGACTTTTAAAATCAACTAAACACATGTTCTATATCTATATGATATGCTAACTTAATGATTTAAAACCTGGAAACACGAAAAATACCGTAAAACCGGATTTACGCCGTCGTAGTAACACCGCGGGCTGTTTTGGGTTAGTTAATTAAAAACTATGATAAACTTTGATTTAAAAGTTGTTATTCTGAGAAAATGATTTTTATTATGAACATAAAACTATATCCAAAAATTATGGTTAAACTCAAAGTGGAAGTATGTTTTCTAAAATGGTCATCTAGACGTCGTTCTTTCGACTGAAATGACTACCTTTACAAAAACGACTTGTAACTTATTTTTCCGACTATAAACCTATACTTTTTCTGTTTAGATTCATAAAATAGAGTTCAATATGAAACCATAGCAATTTTATTCACTCAAAACGGATTTAAAATGAAGAAGTTATGGGTAAAACAAGATTGGATAATTTTTCTCATTTTAGCTACGTGAAAATTGGTAACAAATCTATTCCAACCATAACTTAATCAACTTGTATTGTATATTATGTAATCTTGAGATACCATAGACACGTATACAATGTTTCGACCTATCATGTCGACACATCTATATATATTTCGGAACAACCATAGACACTCTATATGTGAATGTTGGAGTTAGCTATACAGGGTTGAGGTTGATTCCAAAATATATATAGTTTGAGTTGTGATCAATACTGAGATACGTATACACTGGGTCGTGGATTGATTCAAGATAATATTTATCGATTTATTTCTGTACATCTAACTGTGGACAACTAGTTGTAGGTTACTAACGAGGACAGCTGACTTAATAAACTTAAAACATCAAAATATATTAAAAGTGTTGTAAATATATTTTGAACATACTTTGATATATATGTATATATTGTTATAGGTTCGTGAATCAACCAGTGGCCAAGTCTTACTTCCCGACGAAGTAAAAATCTGTGAAAGTGAGTTATAGTCCCACTTTTAAAATCTAATATTTTTGGGATGAGAATACATGCAGGTTTTATAAATGATTTACAAAATAGATACAAGTACGTGAAACTACATTCTATGGTTGAATTATCAAAATCGAATATGCCCCTTTTTATTAAGTCTGGTAATCTAAGAATTAGGGAACAGACACCCTAATTGACGCGAATCCTAAAGATAGATCTATTGGGCCTAACAAACCCCATCCAAAGTACCGGATGCTTTAGTACTTCGAAATTTATATCATATCCGAAGGGTGTCCAGGAATGATGGGGATATTCTTATATATGCATCTTGTTAATGTCGGTTACCAGGTGTTCACCATATGAATGATTTTTATCTCTATGTATGGGATGTGTATTGAAATATGAAATCTTGTGGTCTATTGTTACGATTTGATATATATAGGTTAAACCTATAACTCACCAACATTTTTGTTGACGTTTAAAGCATGTTTATTCTCAGGTGAATATTAAGAGCTTCCGCTGTTGCATACTAAAATAAGGACAAGATTTGGAGTCCATGTTTGTATGATATTGTGTAAAAACTGCATTCAAGAAACTGATTTCGATGTAACATATTTGTTTTGTAAACCATTATGTAATGGTCGTGTGTAAACAGGATATTTTAGATTATCATTATTTGATAATCTACGTAAAGCTTTTTAAACCTTTATTTATGAAATAAAGGTTATGGTTTGTTTTAAAAATGAATGCAGTCTTTGAAAAACGTCTCATATAGAGGTCAAAACCTCGCAACGAAATCAATTAATATGGAACGTTTTTAATCAATAAGAACGGGACATTTCAACTATCGTTATGCTGATTTCGTTGCGAGGTTTTGACCTCTATATGAGACGTTTTTCAAAGACTGCATTCATTTTTAAAACAACCATAACCTTTATTTTATCAATAAAGGTTTTAAAAACATTACGTAGATTATCAAATAAAGATAATCTAAAATATACTGTTTACACACGACCATTACATAATGGTTTACAATAGAAATATATTACATCGACATATGTTTCTTGAATGTAGTTTTTACACAATATCATACAAACATGGACTCCAAATCTTGTCCTTATTTTAGTATGCAACAGCGGAAGCTCTTAATATTCACATGAGAATAAACATGCTTTAAACGTCAACAAAAATGTTGGTGAGTTATAGGTTTAACCTATATATATCAAATCGTAACAATAGACCACAAGATTTCATATTTCAATACACATCCCATACATAGAGATAAAAATCATTCATATGGTGAACACCTGGTAACCGACATTAACAAGATGCATATATAAGAATATCCCCATCATTCCGGGACACCCTTCGGATATGATATAAATTTCGAAGTACTAAAGCATCCGGTACTTTAGATGGGGTTTGTTAGGCCCAATAGATCTATCTTTAGGATTCGCGTCAATTAGGGTGTCTGTTCCCTAATTCTTAGATTACCAAACTTAATAAAAAGGGGCATATTCGATTTCGATAATTCAACCATAGAATGTAGTTTCACGTACTTGTGTCTATTTTGTAAATCATTTATAAAAACCTGCATGTATATTCTCATCCCAAAAATATTAGATTTTAAAAGAGGGACTATAACTCACTTTCACAGATATTTCCTTCCTCGGAAATAAGACTTGGCCACGGATCGATTCACGAACCTATACAAATATGTACATATATATCAAAGTATGATCAAAATATAATTACAACCATTTTTATTATGTTTTAAAGATTTGAGTGTATTAAGTCAGCTGTCCTCGTTAGTAACCTACAACTAGTTGTCCATAATTAGATGTACAGAAATAAATCGATATATATTATCTTGAATCAATCCACGACCCAGTATATACACGTCTCAGGCTAGATCACAACTCAAACTATATATATTTTTGGAATCAACCTCAACCCTGTATAGCTAACTCCAACATTACTGCATATAGAGTGTCTATGGTTGTTCCAAATAATATATATAGATGGGTCGATATGATATGTCAAAACATTTGCATACATGTATATGGTATCCCAAGATTACATAATATATTAGAATACATGTATAATACAATACAAGTTAGATAGGATATGATTAATATAGATTTGTTACCAATTTTCAAGTAGCTACAACAAACAAAAATAACCAATCTTGTTTTACCCATAACTTCTTCGTTTTAAATCCGTTTTGAGTGAATCCAATTGCTATGGTTTCATATTGAACTTAAGTTTATGAAGATATACAGAAAAATTATAAGTTTATAGTCGGAATTATAGGTTACAAATCGTTTTTGTAAAGGTAGTCATTTCAGTCGAAAGAACGACGTCTAGATGACTATTTTGGAAAACATACTTCCACTTTGAGTGTAACCATGATTTTTGGATATAGTTTCATGTTCATAAGAAAAATCATTTTTCCAGAAGAACAACTTTTAAATCAAAATTTATCATAGTTTTTAATTAACTAACCCAAAACAGCCCGCGGTGTTACTACAACGGCGTATATCCGGTTTCACGGTGTTTTTCGTGTTTTTCGGTTTTAAATCATTAAGTTAGCATATCATATAGATATAGAACATGTGTTTAGTTGATTTTAAAAGTCAAGTTAGAAGGATTAACTTTTGTTTGCGAACAACTTTAGAATTAACTAAACTATGTTCTAGTGATTTCAAGTTTAAACCTTCGAATAAGATAGCTTTATATGTATGAATCGAATGATGTTAAGAACATCATTACTACCTCAAGTTTTGTGGATAAACCTACTGGAAAATAGACAAATGGATCTAGCTTCAAAGAATCCATGGATGGCTTGAAAGTTCTTGAAGCAGAATCATGACACGAAAACAAATTCAAGTAAGATCATCACTCGAAATAAGATTGTTATAGTTATAGAAATTGAACCAAAGTTTGAATAGGAGTATTACCTTGTATTAGAAAGATATCTTACTGTAAATAAGAAAGATTTCTTGGGGTTGGATGATCACTTTACAAGATTGGAAGTAAGCTAGCAAACTTGGAAGTATTCTTGATTTTATGAAACTAGAACTTATAGAATTTATGAAGAACACTTAGAACTTGAAGATAGAACTTGAGAGAGATCACTTAGATGAAGAAAATTGAAGAATGAAAGTGTTTGTAGGTGTTTTTGGTCGTTGGTATATGGATTAGATATAAAGGATGTGTAATTTTGTTTTCATGTAAATAAGTCATGAATGATTACTCATATTTTTGTAATTTTATGAGATATTTCATGCTAGTTGCCAAATGATGGTTCCCACATGTGTTAGGTGACTTACATGGGCTACTAAGAGCTGATCATTAGAGTGTATATACCAATAGTACATACGTCTAAAAGTTGTGTATTGTACGAGTACGAATACAGGTGCATACGAGTAGAATTGTTGATGAAACTGAACGAGGATGTAATTGTAAGCATTTTTGTTAAGTACAAGTATTTTGATAAGTGTCTTGAAGTCTTTCAAAAGTGTATGAATACATATTAATACACTACATGTATATACATTTTAACTGAGTCGTTAAGTCATCGTTAGTCGTTACATGTAAATGTTGATTTGAAACCTTTAAGTTAACGATCATGTTAAATGTTGTTAACCCAATGTTTATTATATCTAAAGAGATGTTAAATTGTTAAATTATCATGATATTATGATATATAATATATCTTAGTATGATATATATACATCTAAATGTCGTTACAACGATAATCGTTACATATATGTCTCGTTTCGAAATCATTAAGTTAGTGGTCTTATTTTTACATATGTAGTTCATTGTTAATACACTTAATGATATATTTACTTATAATTTAACATACTTAACCAAGTGTATAAATATCTTAATATGATTTATATGTACTTAGTAAGACGTTGATATAACGATAATCGTTATATATAATGTTTTCGAGTTTCTTAAATTCAATAGTCTCATTTTTATGTATCTAACTCATTGTTAAAATACCTAATAAGATACTTACTTATCATAATATCATGTTAACTATATATATAATCATATATATGTCATCATATAGTTTTTACAAGTTTTAACATTCGTGAATCACCGGTCAACTTGGGTGGTCAATTGTCTATATGAAACCTATTTCAATTAATCAAGTCTTAACAAGTTTGATTGCTTAACATGTTGGAAACACTTAATCATGTAAATATCAATTTCATTTAATATATATAAACATGGAAAAGTTCAGGTCACTACAGTACCTACCCGTTAAATAAATTTCGTCCCGAAATTTTTAAGCAGTTGGAGGTGTTGACGAATCTTCTGGAAATAGGTGCGGGTATTTCTTCTTCATCTGATATTCATGCTCCCAGGTTAACTCAGGTCCTCTACGAGCATTCTATCGAACCTTAACAATTGGTATCTTGTTTTGCTTAAGTCTTTTAACCTCATGATCCATTATTTCGACGGGTTCTTCAATGAATTGAAGTTTTTCGTTGATTTGAATTTCGTCTAACGGAATAGTGATATCTTCTTTAGCAAAACATTTCTTAAAATTCGAGACGTGAAAAGTGTTATGTACAGCTGCGAGTTGTTGGGGTAATTCAAGTCGGTAAGCTACTGGTCCGACACGTTCAATAATCTTGAATGGTCCAATATACCTTGGATTTAGTTTCCCTCATTTACCAAATCGAACAACGCCTTTCCAAGGTGAAACTTTAAGCATGACCATCTCGCCAATTTTAAATTCTATATCTTTTCTTTTAATGTCAGCGTAGCTCTTTTGTCGACTTTAGGCGGTTTTCAATCATTGTTGAATTTGGATGATCTTCTCGGTAGTTTCTTATATTATCTCTGGACCCGTAATCTGTCTATCCCCCACTTCACTCTAACAAATTGGAGACCTGCACTTTCAACCATAAAGTGCTTCAAACGGCGCCATCTCAATGCTTGAATGGTAGCTATTGTTGTAGGAAAATTCTGCTAACGGTAGATGTCGATCCCAACTGTTTCTGAAATCAATAACACATGCTCGTAGCATGTCTTCAAGCGTTTGCATCGTCCTTTCGCTCTGCCCATCAGTTTGTGGATGATAGGCAGTACTCATATCTAAACGAGTTCCTAATGCTTGCTGTAATGTCTGCCAGAATCTTGAAATAAATCTGCCATCCCTTTCAGAGATAATAGAGATTGGTATTCCATGTCTGGAGACGATTTCCTTCAAATACAGTCGTGCTAACTTCTCCATATTGTCATCTTCTCTTATTAGCAGGAAGTGTGCTGATTTGGTGAGACGATCAACTATTACCCAAATAGTATCAAAACCACTTGCAGTCCTTGGCAATTTAGTGATGAAATCCATGGTAATGTTTTCCCATTTCCATTCCTGGATTTTGGGTTGTTGAAGTAGACCTGATGGTTTCTGATGCTCCGCTTTGACCTTAGAACACGTCAAACATTCCCCAACGTATTTAGCAACATCGACTTTCATACCTGGCCACCAAAAATATTTCTTGAGATCCTTGTACATCTTCCCCGTTCCAGGATGTATTGAGTATCTGGTTTTATGAGCTTCTCTAAGTACCATTTCTATCATATCTCCAAATTTTGGTACCCAAATTCTTTCAGCCCTATACCGGGTTCCATCTTCCCGAATATTAAGATGCTTCTCCGATCCTTTGGGTATTTCATCCTTTAAATTTCCCTCTTTTAAAACTCCTTGTTGCGCCTCCTTTATTTGAGTAGTAAAGTTAGTGTGAATCATTATATTCATAGATTTTACTCGAATGGGTTCTCTGTCCTTTCTACTTAAAGCGTCGGCTACTACATTCGCCTTCCCCGGGTGGTAACGAATCTCAAAGTCGTAATCATTCAACAATTCAATCCACCTGCGTTGTCTCATATTCAGTTGCTTCTGATTAAATATATGTTGGAGACTTTTGTGGTCGGTATATATAATACTTTTGACTCCATATAAATAATGCCTCCAAGTCTTTAACGCAAAAACAACAGCACCCAATTCCAAATCGTGAGTTGTATAATTTTGCACGTGAATCTTCAATTATCTAGACGCATAAGCAATCACCTTCGTTCGTTGCATTAATACACAACCGAGACCTTGCTTTGATGCGTCACAATAAATCACAAAATCATCATTCCCTTCAGGCAATGACAATATAGGTGCTGTAGTTAGCTTTTTCTTCAATAACTGAAACGCCTTCTCTTATTCATCCTTCCATTCAAATTTCTTCCCTTTATGCGTTAATGCAGTCAAGGGTTTTGCTATTTTGGAGAAATCTTGGATGAATCTTCTGTAGTAACCAGCCAATCCTAAAAATTGACGTATATGCTTCGGAGTTTTTGGGGTTTCCCACTTTTCAACGGTTTCGATCTTTGTCGGGTCCACCTGGATACCTTCTTTGTTCACTATGTGACCGAGGAATTGAACTTCTTCCAACCAAAATGCACACTTTGAAAACTTAGGAACAATTTTTCTTTCCTCAATACTTCTAGCACTTTTCTCAAATGTTCTTCGTGCTCTTGATCATTCTTTGAGTAAATAAGTATGTCATCGATGAAAACAATGACAAACTTGTCAAGATATGGCCCACACACTCGGTTCATAAGGTCCATGAACACAGCTGGTGCATTAATCAATCCAAACAGCATAACCATAAACTCGTAATGACCATAACGCGTCCTAAAAGCAGTTTTTGGAATATCATCCTCCTTTACTCACATTTGATGATATCCAGAACGTAAATCGATTTTTGAATAAACTGACGAGCCTTGTAGTTGATCAAATAAGTCGTCAATTCTCGGCAGTGGATAACGGTTTTTGATGGTAAATTTATTCAACTATCTGTAGTCAATACACAACCTAAATGTACCATCCTTCTTCTTGACAAACAAAACAGGAGCTCCCCATGGTGATGTGTTTGGTCGAATGAAACCACGTTCTAATAGTTCTTGCAGTTAACTTTGCAGTTCTTTCATCTCGCTGGGTGCGAGTCTGTAAGGAGCACGAGCTATTGGTGCAGCTCCTGGTACAAGATCTATTTGAAATTCAACAGATCGATGTGGAGGTAGTCCTGGTAATTCTTTCGGAAATACATCGGGAAATTCTTTTGCGACGGGAACATCATTGATGCTCTTTTCTTCAGTTTGTACATTATCGACGTGTGCTAGAACAGCATAGCAACCTTTTCTTATTAGTTTTTGTGCCTTCAAATTACTAATAAGATGTAGCATCGTGTTGCCCTTTTCTCCGTACACCATTAAGGGTTCTCCTTCTTCTCGTACAATGCGAATTGCATTTTTGTAACATACGATCTCTGCTTTCATCTCCTTCAGCCAGTCCATGCCAACTATTACATCAAAACTCCCTAACTCTACTGGTATCAAATCAATCTTAAATATTTCGCTACCCAGTTTAATTTCTCGATTCCGGCATATATAATCTGCTGAAATTAATTTACCGTTTGCTAATTCGAGTAAAAATTTACTATCCAAAGGCTTCAATGGACAACTTAATTTAGCACAAAAATCTATACTCATATAGCTTCTATCCGCACCTGAATCAAATAAAACGTAAGCAGATTTATTGTCAATAAGAAATGTACCCGTAACAAGCTCCGGGTCTTCCTGTGCCTCTGCCGCATTAATATTGAAAACTCTTCCGCGGCCTTGTCCATTCGTGTTCTCCTGGTTCGGGCAATTTCTAATAATGTGGCCCGGTTTTCCACATTTATAACAAACTACATTGGCATATCTTGCTCCGACACTACTTGCTCCGCCATTACTCATTTCGACACCATTTGTTCCTTTCGTTCTGTTAACCCCTGGTCCGTAGACCTCACACTTTGCCGCGCTATGACCATTTCATTTACACATGTTTCAAAATTTGGTGCAGAACCCCGAGTGATACTTTTCACACCTTTGGCATAGCTGCTTCTGATTGATGTTGTTACGGTTGTTATTATTGTTGGGATGATTGTTGTAGTTGTTGTTGTTGTTGTTATGCCGTTTGTTGTAGTTGCCATTGATGTTGCGATTGTTGGGATAGTTGTTGTTGTTTTGATGACTCTTATCACCGTTTTCCTCCCACTTTCTTTTGACTAACTTCACGTTGGCCTCTTCGGCCGCCTGTTCTTTAATTCTTCCCTCAATCTAGTTCACTAGTTTGTGAGCCATTCTACATGCCTTTTGTATGGAGGCAGGCTCGTGTGAACTTATATCTTCTTGGATTCTCTCCGGTAACCCTTTTACAAACGCGTCGATCTTCTCTTACTCATCTTCGAACGCTCTCGGACACAATAGGCACAATTCTATGAATCGTCTTTCGTACGAAGTAATATCGAATCCCTGTGTTCATAACCCTCTAAGTTCTGACTTGAGCTTATTGACCTCGGTTCTGGGACGGTACTTCTCATTCATCAAGTGCTTGAATGCTGACCATGGTAGCGTGTAAGCAGCATCTTGTCCCACTTGCTCTAGATAGGTATTCCACCATGTTAACGCAATACTTGTGAAGGTATGCGTAGAGTACTTCACTTTGTCTCCTTCAGCACACTTACTTATGGCAAACACCGATTCAACTTTCTCGGTCCACCGTTTCAATCCGATTGGTCCTTCGGTCCCATCAAATTCTGAAGGTTTGCAGGCAGTGAATTCCTTGTAGGAGCATCCTACACGATTTCTTGCGTCGTTAGCTGTATTGCTAGATTCAGAGTTATTGTTAGTATGTAGCGCGGCCTGTACTGCGGCTATGTTTGAAGCAAGAAAGGCACGAAATTCCTCTTCGCTCATATTCAAGGTGTGTCTAGTAGTCGGTGCCATTTCCTTCAAAATAGTCAAATGAAACAATTTAATCATACAGAATATTAAGAGTAGTCAATAGTATCTCGTAGCATAATATGAACTCATTTATAAAAGCTTTTTCTTCATATTAGCGTTTTATTAGTTTAAATTCGGGTACTAACTACCCGTTAAGTTCATACTTAGTAGCTAATATACAATTCAACTACTACAATTCCATATGAAAAACTGATTATAATAATATATCACATACAAATATTCTTCAAACTTACAACTTCGCTATATTACGTATAACATGAAATATAGTACACTATGATACAGGACAGTTTTGAAGATAAATCTAGTTAATACGCAAGTTGTTCAGCAAAGGAAATAAAGACACGTAATTCATAAGTCCAGAAACAAATCATGCATTCTGGTTTTACTAAGACGACTTTCCATCCTTGGTCTTATGGAAAATAACCGTTATGACCATTGGCTAGGCAGCATGTTGTAATGTCATCAAAAGGACGAGGGTTTCATAATGTCCAACAACCCCGTAATAATCTAAAAACCTTGTTTCTCACCCCAAATACTGAATCCGTCACTTGTGGGAAGGTTTTATTTAAAAGTTGTAATCCAATGTTCTTTTTCTCACTTTGGTAAGAAGCGAACATCACTAACCCGTAAGCATACCATGCTTCTTTATGTTGCATGTTAGAAGCTCTTTCTAATTCACGAAATCCTATGTTGGGATATGGTGAGTCAAAATAGGTTCTTAACCCGTAGCGTAAAATTGCATTTGGGTTCCCCACATTTAACGCTTTAAAGAAAACACGGCGTAACTTACGGTCTCCCCAATGTGATATACCCCACCTATCAAAGGAAAGCCTTTTATAAACTAAGGCATTTCTGGAAAGTCTTTCAAATGTTTGACAAGTTAATTTCGCCATAACTAAATGTGCTGATGAATTTTGACCGACTCTAGACAAGATTTCCTCAATCATATCCTCTGGTAGGTCTTCTAAAATATTCGGTTGTCTACCCTTAACGTCCATTTTGTTTTTATACTGTAAAATAGACAAGGATTAGATTCGTAAAAGATAATTAACAAACAATACAAGCAATTTTTACATAGAACATAAAAGTACAAGCACACTACAATACATATAATACACAACATGATTACAACCTTCTAATCTGAATAACTGGTTTCTTATTCTTCGGACTTGGTTCGTTTTCCTAATTTTCTAGGAATATATAGTGTTCCTCTAATACGAGCCGTCGTTTTCCACAATGGTTTAGAAAAACCTAGTGGTTTAGAGGTTCCCGGGTCATTGTTACACTTTAGGAAATACGGATGTTGTCGATACATATAAAGTTCATCGGTGTTGGAATCGGGTTTCTCTATTTTTATACCTTTTCCCTTATTATTTTCTTTCGCTTTATTAAATTGGGTCGAGGTAATTTCTATAACATCATCGAAATCCTCATCGGGATCCGATTCATCAGAAAATTGGTAATCTTCCCAATATTTTGCTTCCTCGGCGGAAACACCATTGACCATTATTAACTTTGGTATGTTGGTTGAGGATTTTCTTTTATTTAATCGATTTACTATAGGTATCAATATTTCTTCCTCTGGAACCTCTTCTTCTGGTTCCTCCTCATCCGATTCCTCCTCTTCTGGTTCATCTTCTTCCAGTTCCTCCTCTTCCGGTTCTTCTTCTTCCGGTTCCTCTTCGGGAATTTGTGAATCTTCCCAAAATATATTCGACTCTTCATTATTATTAGGTGAATCAATGGGATTTGTACTAGAGGTAGATATCTATTACACAATATTAAACACGTTAAGAGATTAATATATCACAAAATATTTACAGGTTAATAATATATAGTTTCCAACAAAAAATGTTAAGCAATCGTTTTTGAAGAAAAACACGGTCGAAGTCCAGACTCACTAATGCATCCTAACAAACTCGGTAAGACACACTAATGCAATTTTCTGGTTCTCTAAGACCAACGCTCGGATACCAACTGAAATGTCCCGTTCATATTGATTATAAATGTTCCATATTAATTGATTTTGTTGCGAGGTTTTGACCTCTATATGAGACGTTTTTCAAAGACTGCATTCATTTTTAAAACAACCATAACCTTTATTTTATCAATAAAGGTTTTAAAAACATTACGTAGATTATCAAATAATGATAATCTAAAATATACTGTTTACACACGACCATTACATAATGGTTTACAATAGAAATATATTACATCGACATATGTTTCTTGAATGCAGTTTTTACACAATATCATACAAACATGAACTCCAAATCTTGTCCTTATTTTAGTATGCAACAGCGGAAGCTCTTAATATTCACCTGAGAATAAACATGCTTTAAACGTCAACAAAAATGTTGGTGAGTTATAGGTTTAACCTATATATATCAAATCGTAACAATAGACCACAAGATTTCATATTTCAATACACATCCCATACATAGAGATAAAAATCATTCATATGGTGAACACCTGGTAACCGACATTAACAAGATGCATATATAAGAATATCCCAATCATTCCGGGACACCCTTCGGATATGATATAAATTTCGAAGTACTAAAGCATCCGGTACTTTGGATGGGGTTTGTTAGGCCCAATAGATCTATCTTTAGGATTCACGTCAATTAGGGTGTATGTTCCCTAATTCTTAGATTACCAGACTTAATAAAAAGGGGTATATTCAATTTCGATAATTCAACCATAGAATGTAGTTTCACGTACTTGTGTTTATTTTGTAAATCATTTATAAAAACCTGCATGTATTCTCATCCCAAAAATATTAGATTTTAAAAGTGGGACTATAACTCACTTTCACAGATATTTCCTTCCTCGGAAATAAGACTTGGCCACGGATCGATTCACGAACCTATACAAATATGTACATATATATCAAAGTATGATCAAAATATAATTACAACCATTTTTATTATGTTTTAAAGATTTGAGTGTATTAAATCAGCTGTCCTCGTTAGTAACCTACAACTAGTTGTCCATAATTAGATGTACATAAATAAATCGATATATATTATATTGAATCAATCCACGACCCAGTGTATACACGTCTCAGGCTAGATCATAACTCAAACTATAAATATTTTTGAAATCAACCTCAACCCTGTATAGCTAACTCCAACATTACTGCATATAGAGTGTCTATGGTTGTTCCAAATAATATATATAGATGGGTCGATATGATATGTAAAAACATTTGCATACGTGTCTATGGTATCCCAACATTACATAATATATTAGAATACATGTGTAATACAATATAAGTTAGCTAGGATATGATTAATATAGATTTGTTACCAATTTTCACGTAGCTACAACACGCAAAAATAACCAATTTTGTTTTACCCATAACTTCTTCGTTTTAAATCCGTTTTGAGTGAATCCAATTCCTATGGTTTCATATTGAACTTAAGTTTATGAATCTATACAGAAAAAGTATAAGTTTATAGTCAGAATTACAGGTTACAAGTCATTTTTGTAAAGGTAGTCATTTCAGTCGAAAGAACGACGTCTAGATGACCATTTTGGAAAACATACTTCCACTTTGAGTTTAACCATGATTTTTGGATATAGTTTCATGTTCATAAGAAAAATAATTTTCCCAGAAGAACAAATTTTAAATCAAAATTTATCATAGTTTTTAATTAACTAACCCAAAACAGCCCGCGGTGTTACTACAACGGTGTATATCCGGTTTTACGGTGTTTTTCGTGTTTTCCGGTTTTAAATCATTAAGTTAGCATATCATATAGATATAGAACATGTTTTTAGTTGATTTTAAAAGTCAAGTTAGAAGGATTAACTTTTGTTTGCGAACAAGTTTAGAATTAACTAAACTATGTTCTAGTGATTTCAAGTTTAAACCTTCGAATAAGATAGCTTTATATGTATGAATCAAATGATGTTAAGAACATCATTACTACCTCAAGTTTTGTGGATAAACCTACTGGAAAAGAGACAAATGGATCTAGCTTCAAAGGATCCTTGGATGGCTTGAAAGTTCTTGAAGCAGAATCATGACACGAAAACAAATTCAAGTAAGATCATCACTCGAAATAAGATTGTGATAGTTATAGAAATTGAACCAAAGTTTGAATATGAGTATTACCTTGTATTAGAAAGATATATTACTGTAAATAAAAAAGATTTCTTGAGGTTGGATGATCACTTTACAAGATTGGAAGTAAGCTAGCAAACTTGGAAGTATTCTTGATTTTATGAAACTAGAACTTATAGAATTTATGAAGAACACTTAGGACTTGAAGATAGAACTTGAGAGAGATCACTTAGATGAAGAAAATTAAAGAATGAAAGTGTTTGTAGGTGTTTTTGGTCGTTGGTATATGGATTAGAAATAAAGGATGTGTAATTTTGTTTTCATGTAAATAAGTCATGAATGATTACTCATATTTTTGTAATTTTATGAGATATTTCATGCTAGTTGCCAAATGATGGTTCCCACATGTGTTAGGTGACTTAAATGGGCTGCTAAGAGCTGATCATTAGAGTGTTCATACCAATAGTACATAGGTCTAAAAGCTGTGTATTGTACGAGTACGAATACGGGTGCATACGAGTAGAATTGTTGATGAAACTGAACGAGGATGTAATTGTAAGCATTTTTGTTAAGTAGAAGTATTTTGATAAGTGTCTTGAAGTCTTTCAAAAGTGTATGAATACATATTAAAACACTACATGTATATACATTTTAACTGAGTCGTTAAGTCATCGTTAGTCGTTACATGTAAATGTTGATTTGAAACCTTTAAGTTAACGATCATGTTAAATGTGGTTAACCCAATGTTTATTATATCTAAAGAGATGTTAAATTATTACATTATCATGATATTATGATATATAATATATCTTAGTATGATATATATACAGTTAAATGTCGTTACAACAATAATCGTTACATATATGTCTCGTTTCGAAATCATTAAGTTAGTGGTCTTATTTTTACATATGTAGTTCATTGTTAATACACTTAATGATATATATACTTATCATTTAACATACTTAACCAAGCGTATCAATATCTTAATATGATTCATATGTACTTAGTAAGATGTTGATATAACGATAATCGTTATATATAACGTTTTCGAGTTTCTTAAATTCAATAGTCTCATTTTTATGTATATAACTCATTAGTATGATGAAATGGTTGTTAGTTTTCATTTAAGGTTTTGTCAACTTAACCCGATGGACTCCTTCCATTTGTGATCAGTGTTCAATCAACACGTCACGTTGCTATTTAGTTAACTAAACTGATAACGATGGTTAGGATTAGAGCTTAACTCACTAATAAACATAGTACTTTACTAAGGATAACCTCCGAGGTATAGTTACCTTTCAATTGTACGACCAAGTGACATACTTTTCACTATTCAACGAGAACTTTGAAAGTCTAGAGATAAGTAGGTCTGTGTAATTCATTCATCCAACCAGATCTACACCATTCCAATCATAGCTTCAATATCAACATAATTACCTTTCCCTAACCCAGACTAATATCTTGGTCAACATTTCCTTGATCTGCATACTCTGAATATCCTTCTATTTTATTTACTTTTCATAAAATTAGGACCTTTAGCTTAAACCAACTACTATCCTTTATCCAGGTAATTTAAACCAAAGACAATTATCCACTTGATCTTCAATTCGTTAAACCATTCAAAAAACACGATACTAGGTTAACTTACACCTTCTACACTTTAGAAAGTAAAAGTAAATTTACGCCCCGCATAATATAAAAAAACAAAACCACTGTTTGCCACCTTGATCAACTGAATCTGACGTCCTGCGGCCTAACGATAGGGCACGAATAAAACCGCCCATTTTGGTCATATCAATGATATGAGGGAAGCTGATTTAAAAAGAGATTCACCTCAATGGAAATCTGAAATGCTGTATAAGGTTAATAACTTTCGAACCTATACTGATGATGAAAAGGCAAAAATGTTTGACTACCTAAGAATTGACTTAAGCAGAGGCAGCAAACGAGAAGAAGTTTTCAAAACTGAAATTAAATCTTTAAATGAAAATTTTAAATGCAAATATGATGAAATTAAGATTTTAAAAGATGAGATTTCTAAACTTGAAAAACAAAACTATGATTTAAAATCTCTTCACTCAGATGCAGCAGTAGTCCAGAACCAGCTTACTTACCTTAAAAAGGTGGTAGCCTCTTGGTGTACATCTGCTCAATGCACAACAAAGTGCATTAGTGAGTAGGTGCCTACCCAAGTTGAGGCATTCTTTGCTGGTGACTATGCTACTACTGTTGCTCATGCTGAAGTCGCATTCATGGACCATGTGTTTGAAAATGATCCTAATGCTGTCTTGCCAAATACTTTTGCTGAGATAGTTAATGGTAACAAAGTCTTCACAAATAAGTTTGTGAGATCTACTGCTATCCCACCACCTACCATGAAAGAGATTATGGAGGATGAAGAAAGAGCAAGAGAAGCTAGTACCTCAACTGATGAGATTACTAACCCCTCTAGCATCTACTACATGACTCCAAAAGAAAGACGTATAAAAAGGGAAATCACTGAAAACAATGGAAGAAATTTAAAATCAATTGATTCCCCTTTATGTTCGAGTTCCACCAATGCTGAGCAAGCTGATGAAAAATCGTACTGGTCAACCAGTAACTGCAGAAAAGCCAGCAAAACGTAATACTGGTAATTCCAAGGCAATAATCAAAATTCATACTGGTCAACCAGTATCAGCAGACAAGCCAGTAACTTCCCACACTGACTCGTCAAATGACAATGGAAAAGCAGTATACCATGATTATGGTACTGGTTTCAAGAAGAAAGCTGCCCTTAAGGGAAAAGCTAAAGTGGACCAAATTGTGGAATCATGTGCCGGGTCATCTATCACTGAGATAATGACTGTTAAGCTTGACCAGCTCATAGCAGCTATATTCAAAAGTAGGCATGATCTTACTGTGCCTATTAAGTCTGTGTATGACCAGTCACCAAAACTGAAAGTGAGAAAATGCTACAAATGTGGCAGCAAGTTTAACTTGTCCAATCAGTGTACTCAAACCTAACCCCCATCTGCTACTACCTCTTCAAGCAGACCAGCAGAAAGAAAGAGATCATTAAAAATGATCCTTCCAGAACTCATCCTAGGATGGGTTCCCAAAAAGAACTAATCTCTTAGCTACTATGCAGGGCATTCGAAACAAGAAAATCTGGTATCTCGACAGTGGATGTTCGAGACATATGACCGGATGTAAGTCCCTGCTAATGGACTATCGGGAAAAAGATGGTCCAGTTGTTTCATATGGAGATAATTCGTTGGGTTATACAAAGGGTTTTGGTACTTTAACAAATGGAAATGTTACATTTTCAAATGTAGCATATGTCGTTGGGCTTAAATATAACTTACTCAGCATAAGCCAACTGACAAACAAAAGTAAGATAGTCTAATTCAGAAGAAAAATTGGCACTATTTTTTATAAGATAGGGAAGCCACTGCTGACAGCAAAAAGACATGAGAACATGTATCAAATTGACATGAACACAGCAGTCACGACAACTGATACCTGTTTTTATTCAAAGGCAGCAAACAACCTCAAGTGGTTATGGCACAAGAGACTCTCACATCTCAACTTTAAAGATATTTACAAGTTATCAAGTAAAAGTTTGGTGTCTAGGCTACCCACAATGTCTTATGTGAAGGACAGATTTTGTCCAGGTTGTGAAAAAGGGAAAAGCATCATCATGCATCATTCAAGTCGAAGCAGACTTCATCTGTTGAAAAACCATTTCACTTACTTCATATGGATCTTTTTGGTCCTGTTAATGTGGCCACCTGTAGTGGAAAGAAGTATACACTGGTTATTGTTGATGAATATTCTAGATACACTCGGGTATTCTTCTTGAAGCAAAAGAGTGATGCTGCTGATGAAATTATCAATTTCATCAAAAGAATGGAATTATTGAATGGGCAATTGGTGAAGCAACTAAGAGGTGATCATGGTACAGAATTCAGAAATTTAACATTGGAAGAATTTTGTGTGTTGATAAAGGAATTTCACAAAACTTTTCTGCTGTGAGAACACCTCAACAAAATGGTGTTGCAGAAAGAAGAAACAGAACTCTCATTGAAGTAGCAAGATCTATGTTGGCTGAGTCTGGGTTAAAGAATTCATATTGGACAGAAGCTGTGAATACTGCCTATTTTACCCAGAATAGATCTTTAATAGTGAAAAGACATAAGAAAACTTCTTATGAAGTTCTCAAAGGAAGAAGACCCTCAATCTCATTTCTTCATGTATTTGGCACTCCCTGCTACATTCTAAACAATAGGGACCAGCTTGATAAGTTTGATGCTAAAGCTGATGAAGGAATATTTCTTGGATATTCCAACATGTCAAAGGCATATAGGGTCTACAACAAAAGAAGGGGTTGTTTCGAAGAATCAATTAATATTACTTTTGATGAAACTGTCCCCTCTTCATCTTCTAATCAAGAAGATGAGGAGTTATTATTTGAAGAGCCTGCTCAACAAGCTCTTGGTGATGAAGAAGAACCAGCAGTCATTCCCTATCTAATCCATGCTGCTGGGTTCTTTGAAGATGACATGGAATATTCTGTTCCATCTGTGTCTAAACCGAGTGGACCTACTGGCTCTACTGATGTACTACAAATTGAGCAAAGTTCTACTTGTTCTGAAGGATCACAAGCTGGTACTAGTTTCACTCATAATGAACAGTTGTCTCCTACTGCTGTACATACTGCTGAACAAGCTGATGATCAAGATACTGTGTGTTCCACAACAAGCTCACTTGATCATAACACTAGATGGATAAGGGAGCATCCAATTGAGCAGATTATTGGTAATCTGGCTAGTGGTGTTAAGACAAGGAGACATGCAATCAGCAATTTTTGTATGCAAGCAAATTTTGGGTCTACCATTGAACCTACGTGTCCTGAAGAAGCAATGAAAGATCCGAGATGTGCAGGAGCTATGCAAGAAGAGATCTCCCAGTTTGATATGAATAAGGTTTGAACATTGGTGCCTAAACCTGATGATGAAACAAAGAAGATCATTAGTACCAAGTGGGTGTTTAAGAATAAGATGGATGAAGATGGGATTGTGGTCAGAAATAAAGCTAGATTGGTAGCTCAAGGGTTTAGACAGGAAGAAGGGTTAGATTATGTAGAGATTTATGCACCTGTGGCTAGGATGGAAGCTGTCAGATTATTTTTGGCATATGCTGCTAAGATGAACTTTAGGGTATTCCAGATGGATGTTAAATCTGCATTTCTAAATGGGAAGCTGTAAGAAGAAGTATATGTCAAGCAGCCACCTGGTTTTGTAAGCAGTAAATATCCCGACCATGTCTACAAGTTAGACAAAGCAGTATATGGCCTGAAACAGGCACTAAGAGCATGGTATGATACACTTCATGTGTATCTCACTGGTTTAGGTTTTAAAGTTAGAACAATTGATACCACTCTATTCTCAAAGAAGATAGATGGTGATCTCTTGTTAGTACAGATATATGTGGATGATATTATTTATGGTTCTACAAATGAAAAATATTGTCAAAAGTTTTCAAAACTTATGTCAAAGACATATGAAATGAGCTTACAAAGAGATTTGCAATAATTTTTAGGATTGCAAATTAAACAACTTGATGATGGGATTATTATAAGTCAAGATAAATATATCAATGATATGTTAAAGAAATTTGGTCTGGCCAGTTTAAAATACATAGGGACTCCAATGGCAGCATCCATCAAAATAGATGCTGATCTTAATGGTGAATCATTCAATATCACTGAATATAGAGGTATGATTGGGTTCCTACTTTATCTCACAGCTAGCAGACCAGATATTATGTTTGCCACATATCTCTGTGCCAGATATCAAGCTGATCCTAAAGAATCACATTTGCTGGCAGTAAAGAGGATATTTAGGTATCTGAAAGGTACTGCCAAACGTGGTTATTAGTATCCCAAAGACCAAGATTTTGATCTAATTGGGTATTCATATACTGATTTTGCAGGATGTAAAATAGACAGGAAAAGTACTACTGGTGGTTTCCAGTTACTGGGTGGTAGGCTAGTCAGCTGGACCAGCAAAAAGCAAAATACTGTGTCCACATCTACTGCTGAAGCAGAATATGTTTTTGCTGGTAATTGTACTGCTCAGGTACTATGGATGCAAAGCCAGCTGAAGGACTATGGTGTTCATGTTACAAAAAGTCCTATCTACTGTGACAACACCAGTGCAATTGCCATTACCAACAATCCTGTGATGCACTTAAGGACAAAGCACATTGATGTTCGATATCATTTCATAAGGGATCATGTTCAAAAAGGAGATGTGGAGCTTCACTTCATTTCAACATACCAGCAGTTAACAGACCTTTTCACAAAGCCCTTAGCTGAGAAACGTTTTAACTACCTCATCACTGAGCTGGATATGCTTGAACTTTAAAAATAAAAGACAACTTTGTTGGTGTGCTGGTTCAACATCATATAGGGCAAACCAGTAAAACATTCAGCACAACAAGGTCTTTTATAAAATGGTTATACTATGTGTAAAATGAAATAATAAATAGCTCACAACATTAATTTGATACCTTAAAAATGGACCTCATTTAACTCCAATGATTTAAATTAAATACACGACATATTAAATGTAACAAAAGAATTTTTGTAGTTAATACGAAGTTTATTTTGTGGTCTTTAACTTCAATTTTGAATTAAAACCTACTGCATTTAATGCGTAATGGGAGTGATGAGTGTCCAAGCTGATTAAACGTCATGTCAACAGTCTGATGTCCTTCGAAAACATGTCAGTCTGTCAAATCTGCCCACGCGCCTGCAGATGACATTTGCCATATTCTCTCTCCTGCACTTTTTCTACCAATCTGAAAGGTTAAATAGGGTGATCCATTTTCCATAATAACCTTTGGTTATCAAACTTTCAAAATTCCTATTCTCTCTTAAATCCCCAAATATTCAAACCTTCAAAGTATTCATCTTTTCTCTTCAACCTTCAACAATGGCAGATCAACCACAACAGCCGATCGATAACCAACCGGAGGAACAACAACAGCAACCTGACCAAACCACCACCACAGCAGAAACAACTACAACCTCAACCAGAAGAGCAGAATGAACCTGATTCACTATTTTCCCTTCATCCGAGTTTGGTTAAGGCTGCACCTGCACGAGATCATGATAAAATTTGCCTTTCCAGAGGCAATGATGCTCATTCTCTCTCCATTCCCAAGTCTAAAGCTAACATGGGATATCAGTCCATGATTGATTATGTGAGGCAATCCCCAATTGTCAGATCCATCACCTGTGTTCCTTCACAACTTTATCCGGCCTGTTTAGGCAGATTCTGGTACACTGCACGTATTGCAGGCACTGTTGAGGGTGTTACATGCATTCAAGGCATGGTGACCGAAACCCTAACTGTTTCCATCACCGTCGACGCCATCCGACGAGCTCTTCAACTACCCAGTGGACCATTTATTGATTCACCCACCAGTGATGTTTTTAGGAGGGAGGTGCTAGAATTCATCAACTATGCTGGCCAGGTGTCCCACAGCCCGTTGAGGAAACACATGCCACTCATGTGGTATTATTTCTTTGGTATACTGTGTGACACTGCTAAAAAAAAAATTTATATACGTGGTGGAAGCATTAATATTATTTAAACCATTATAATAACATAAACATATAATAATTACATATCCAAATCATTTGACAGCTAGTATTAAGCTATTACATCTAGTGTCACGTGACTTTATAACCAAATTCAGTTTTAACGGAAAAGACACGTCAGAGTTTCTTCATAGTTAAACATAACAACACCATGCCCGTCTTCTCCCCAAATTGCACTTTCTACAAAAGCTATCAACCTGCAGGGAGGAGATGGAGGGGAATTAGCACGAAGCTAAGTGAGTACAACTAACTACAGACAATAGTATACAGGAACCGTCATACTAATCATGTCACAAAAACTAACACAAAAACATCACCCAAGTACCGTCTACAGATCTGGCGGCTCGGCCAAACCATTAACCACCAGTTGATTGGACTGGGGCTTACCAGAAGTTCCTCCACCACCTTGTGTATATATATAATCCACACGTGACGGATGCATCATTAACATATATATACACCTCGATTGTCTAGGCTACCACATGAGGAACCCAACCCATAGGTTGATCTCTCCTACCGAGGCTACGACACAATAGGGATGCACTGGGCTCCAGCAGACAAGCATCAACTAACATGCAGTCATCACAAGGTACTAACTAACCACATCAATAAGTATATCTAACAAGCATGGCAATCATAATATAACATTCTACTCTATACTATATTCTCCAGTTAGTCCCACTCACAAATTACCAGAAACAAGCTCAGATAATCTACTACTGAGCGGCTTCCTTTTCCTTATCACCTGAACATAAGGCAAATCAAGTTAGTTGTTGTCCGTTAACATCAAACATCACAATACAGAAATTTTTGTATCAAAAAGCGTCCGCTAAAATTTTCTTCTTAAGAAAATTTACTTCACTATCGGTCGATCGGTAAAATTACAACCGTTGGTCGAGGGACTCACACTATCGGTCGACGGTCTAGTCCATCGGTCGATCGCCATACACCATCGGTCGATCGTCAGGGACCATCGGCAACAACAGGGACTAAAGTGACGGGTTTCACACCAAACTCACCAATTCTCGATCTAGAGCTCGTTATTAACCACAAAACTTACCAAATCTGATACAATGATCATTTAGAAACACAAACCCACAATGTTTTGACACAAACAACACTAAATCAACCCATTTTGACCCAATTTATACTTTTCTAAAAACTAACACAAAATTCTTAATTTCTCAAAGATTAAATCACGAAATGTGACAAATCTTACCTTAAAGGAATCAGTAAATCGCAAAGTACACAAAGATATGAACGATTTGAGCTCTAGAATAAGGATTAAGACTTAGGGTTTTGTTATGGGTGAGGATGAAGGTACGAGGTGTGTTTGTGTGTGTGTGGAAGAGTCTGGAAAAATGAGGAGAGAAGCAGCACTATAGTCATTTAATTGGGTTTAATTCCCACACTATGCTATACACGGGTATTTATAAGTTATCGAATATATTTCGTACATCATTTGGCAAACCAAACGAAGTCCAAATTAAATAAACAAACCTGTTCTGTAACCCTTGTCACAAACTGGTCCTAACCACATCATTATTTAATAGTAAATATTAAATAAAAATAAAAGCATATAATAACACAACACAAACTTAAGGGCAAACTAGTAATCTTACAGCTAGGCCCACTTGAGGATGTTATAAATCTACCCCTTAAGAAGATTCCGTCCTCAGAATCTGGTTAAGGTCAAACAATTGGGGATAGCGTGCCCTCATTAACTCCTCGGTTTCCCACGTCAAGTTAGAAGATAAACTGTGCCGCCATTCCACTAACACCATATAAATCTGTTTCTTTCTTAACATTGTTATTTCTTGTCCACTATACGAATTGGCTCTTCTACTAATTTCTTAGTCAAATCAACTTTCAAATCTTTCAGCGGAAGAATCTGACTTTCATCATCCATTTTGCACTTTCTCAGATAGCACACATTGAATGTGTTGTGAATTCCTGCTAACTCTGCTAGAAGATCTAAAACAACGGTTTGATCATTCAAAATTTCTCTGATCAAAAATGGCCCAATAAACCTCGGTGCTAGTTTACCACGTTTACCAAATCTGATCACCCCTTTTCACGGCGAAACTTTCAAATACACACGATCACCTACATTAAATGTTACCGGACGTCTACGCGGATCAGCATACATCTTTTGTCGGTCTCTGGCTGCTTTTAACTTCTCATGTGCGATTTTGACCTTTTCTGCGGTTAACTGAACAATTTCGGGACCTGCAAATTATTTCTCACCTGCTTCTAACCAACACGTGGGAGTTCTGCATTTTCGACCATACAACATTTCATACGGCGGCATTCCGATACTCGAATGATACGAATTTTTGTAAGCAAACTCTATCAATGGAAGATGCGAATCCCAAGAACCACCATATTCTAAGACACATACTCTCAACATATCTTCTAATGTCTGAATCGTCCGTTCACTCTGACTGTCTGTCTGTGGATGATATGTTGTACTTAGGTTCACACGTGTACCCAAATTCTATTGTAAACTGTTCCAGAAGTTCAATACAAACCTAGTATCTCTGTCAGAAACTATAAACAATGGTACACCATGTCGACTAACGATTTCTTTTAAGTATAACTCTGCCAAATCACTTAACGAAGCGGTTTCATGAGTAGCCAAGAAGTGAGCACTCTTTGTCAGACGATCCACCATCACCCAGATCATGTCATGTCCTTTCTTGGTTCGGGGTAACTTGGTTACAAAATCCATCGTTATATGATCCCATTTCCATTGAGGAATTTCTAACTGTCGTAGAGACCCATACGGTTTCTGATGTTCTGCCTTAACTTGCGCACATATATGACATTTTTTGACAAAATTCGCAACATCCGTGTTCATTGTCGGCCACCAATATAACATTTTCAAATCTCTGTACATCTTAGTACTACCTGGATGCACTGTCAATCTCGATTTATGCGCTTCAGTAAGGATTAAATCCCTCAAATCTCCAAGCATATGCACCCAAATTCGGTCCTTATAGGTCTTCAATCCTCTAGAATCATTGCATAGGTTAAATTTTCTTTTGGTCATTTGCTCAGTCTTTAGGTTTTCATCATTCAATGCTGCTAACTGAACGGTTTTCAATCGATCAATCAAGTCTGAAATTATCTCTATTCTCATAAATCTAACATTTTCGACTGTTTTCTTGCGACTCAGAGCATCCGCGACCACATGTGACACTGCTAATTTTTTTTTTAATGTACGTGGTGGAAGCATTAGTATTATTTAAACCATTATAATAACATAAACATATAATAATTACATATCCAAATCATTTGACAGCTAGTATTAAGCTATTACATCTAGTGTCACGTGACATTACAACTAAATTCAGTTTTAACGAAAAAGACACATCAGAGTTTCTTCATAGTCAAACATAACAACACCATGCCCGTCTTCTCCCCAAATTGCACTATCTACAAAAGCTATCAACTTGCAGGGAGGAGATGGAGGGGAATTAGCATGAAGCTAAGTGAGTACAACTAACTACATACAATATTATACAGGAACCATCATACTAATCATGTCACAAAAACTAACACACAAACATCACCCAAGTGCCGTCTACAGAGACTCTGGCAGCTCGGTTAAACCATTAACCACCAGTTGATTGGAATGGGGCTTACCAGAAGTTCCTCTACCACCGTGTGTATATATAATCTACATGCGACGGACGCGTCATTCACATATATATACACCTCGATTGTCTAGGCTAACACATGAGGAACCCAACCTGCAGGTTGATCTCTCCTACCGAGGCTACCACACAATAGGGACGCACTTGGCTGTAGCAGATAAGCATCAACTAACATGCAGTCGTCACAACTAACTAACCACATCGATAAGTATATCTAACAAGCATGGCAATTATAATATAACATGCTACTCTATACTATATTCTCCAGTTAGTCCCACTCACCAATTACCAGCAACCAGCTCAGATAATCTACTACTGAGCGGATTCCTTTTCCTTATCACCTAAACATAAGACAAATCAAGTTAGTTGTTGTCCGTTAACATCAAACATCACAATACAGAAATTTTTGTATCAAAAAGCGTCCGCTAAAATTTTCTTCTTAAGAAACTTTACTTCACTATCGGTCGATCGATAAAATTACAACCGTTGGTCAAAGGACTCACACCATCGGTCGACGGTCTAGCTCGTCGGTCGATCGCCATACACCATCTGTCGATCTTCAGGGACCATCGGCCAAGGGTAGTCCATCCGCAACAACAGCTACCAAAGTGACGAGTTTCACACCAAACTCACCAATTCTCGATCTAGAGCTCGTTATTAACCACAAAATTACCAAATCTGATACAATGATTATTTAGAAACACAAACCCACAATGTTTTGACACAAACAACACTAAATCAACCCATTTTGACCCAATTTACACTTTTATAAAAACTAACACAAAATTCTTAAATTCTCAAAGATTAAATCACGAAATGTTACAAATCTTACCTTAAAAGAATCAGTAAATCACAAAGAACACAAAGATATGAACGATTTGAGCTCTAGAACAAGGATTAAGACTTAGGGTTTTGTTATGGGTGAGGATGAAGGTACGAGGTGTGTTTTTGTGTGTGTGGAAGAGTCTGGAAAAATGAGGAGAGAAGCAGCACTATAGTCATTTAATTGGGTTTAGTTCCCACACTATGCAACACACGGGTATTTATCAGTTATCTGATATCTTTTGAACATCATTTGGAAACCCAAACGAAGTCCAAATTAAATAAACAAACCTGTTCTGTGACCCTTGTCACAAACTGGTCCTAACCACATCATTATTTAATAGTAAATATTAAATAAAAATAAAAGCATATAATAACACAACACAAACTTAAGGGCAAATTAGTAATCTTACAGCTAGGCCCACTTGAAGATGTTATAAATCTACCCCCTTAAGAAGATTCTGTCCTCGGAATCTGGTCAAGGTCAAACTAGTCTCAACTGCTGCTCCTGAAATGGATGCTGCTATGGAACCTGGTGCGTCTCTAGACTAAACAGCAGAAATTACTAACATAATTGAAAATCTTTTATCTGCTGACTTAAATGTTGATAGTGGAGTTAAAGGTTTATCCTTTGCTCCCAAGCTGACTGGTTTTAAAGCTAGTGTTAAGAGGAGTAGCAACCCATACTCTTCTAACCAGGCACTTTCACACTTTTCAAAATTATACTTTAAGAAATATCCTCTGCAGACAGTACAACCAGCAGAGAACATACTTGACCCCTAAAGCAGACTTGAGCTGGGTCCTCATCATGTTGAACCAGCTCCGGCTACTGCTCAGCCCACTTACAACTTGGATCATGATAAGAGTCACACTAATATATCTAAACCAGCTAGAACTCTTACACCATCTGAGTCAACATGTGTTACCAATGAGTCAACAGAGTCACGGCTGTACTTACAGATACCATACTCTGTCTCAATTGAAGGGCTAACTAAAACACACGTTTGTCCCCAAAGACTAATATCAGATGCAATTGTTGAGTCAAATTTATTTGATTCTACTATTGTTAACTTAACATGTTCCATTGTTTCAAACCTTAGCAGGGTAGCTGATATTGTTTCTACTGGTGTTATGGCTGGTACTGGCGAGCCTTCTATTACTGCTGGTACTGGTCCTGATATGGTTATTGATAAAACTGCTGCTGCTGGTGATACTGGGATACAGTTGATGCTGGTTCAACAGTTCCTACTGTTAATGAGGAGATGGTTGTTGATGATGAGTATATTATTCCTCCTCCTATTCCCAGTGTTACTACTACAACTACTAATTCTGAAGTAGTTATTGATGATGTTAAACAACCCACTTCTGCTGGTGATTTGGATGTTGCTGCTATCTCTGCCAGGCAATTCATTACTATAGATGCTGCTGGTAATCTTACTGTCTCTGATACAACACCAGACACCTTCTTCAAGAGTGATGAGTTTGTGGATGCAACCAAGGATGGCATTGTATTGACTGATGAACTTATTGCTGCAAATGATGCTTATTCTGAAAAAGTCATCCCTGGTTTAGATTCTGGTTCCCAGGAAACACAAATGTATGCTGGTATCGATACTACTGCCACCATTGAATCTTCTAAGGCTACTGTTTCTGCTAAAATCCTAAGTATGTTTGCTAGGCACTAGATCCAGAAGAAGTTGTTCCCAAATTTTTATATAAGGGGGTATCTATTGCTCCCAAAATCACAATCCTGGTGGACCAGCTGACTATTGATCCACAAAGTGCTCTAGTTGCAGCTAGCAAACTGCCTGATGAGGAGCTGACTCAACTAATTACACAACTGGACCAACCAGCAAGAGAGGAAGTATATGAGAGGCTGGCTATGCTTGATAACTTTAATGAACAGCCATACTACCACTTCTTTGGTATGGCTCCTGCAGCCTCCTCATGGCCTGGTACATGGAGGCCTCTCAAGTTCATTTTTAATCCAGATACTGGTAAGGTTATCATGCAAGATATTCATGATTCGCCAGTACCTTATGATTCATCAGCTTCTTCTTCATCATCTTCTTCTTCTGATGGTGATGCTGATAAAGGTACTGGTAAGGAAGAGTCAGTAGTTCTGGATAATCCTGCTGGCTCCAAAGACAAACCAATGGATCTTACTGCTGATGAAGCTGATGAAGCTAATAAAGATACAAGTGGTTCTAAGCCTTCGGGTGAAGGTAAAAATAATGGTGATCATGGTGATGAGTCAGATTCTGACCTTCCACCTCCATCACCCCACAGTGGTACTCCTATCTCAGCTACTACTGCACCACCACCACCAAATAGTGCAGTTGATGTTGCAGAGATGGAAGGCCCATCTACCCTTGCCGTCTATAAGACAGTTGCCAGAATCACCCCTGATATTACAAGGACCATCAGGGAAACCATCATTGGTAATGTTGCTGAAGCAATTTGACGTGCTGTTTGTATTACTACATCAGCTATTGAAACCCAGCTACGTCAGACCAATGCCTTTGCTGGCTTGGCAGTTGATGCTATCAGGCAACATTATGAAGAAGAAGAAGAAGAAGAAGAAGAACTAAAGCAGCGAATCATCTCCCATAACGAGTATACTAATCATATCACTTGCCTTCAAGCTGAATTGGACCTTGAGAGATCAAGGAATAGATTCCTAAATGATGAGAACATAATATTAAAAGAGATGGTGGAGTCATATGAACAGAAAATGGCTACAATGATTCCTGCTACTACTTATGTTTGAATGGTTGAGAAGATGCAACGAATGGCTGATCTTCAAGCTGATGTTCGATCAAGTGTCAATCAAATGGCCATGGGTGTTACTATAAATGAAGTCAAAACGTCCAACCTATGTCTTCAACAATATGGTGTGGACCCTGGTGCAAATCTATCTTCTGCTGATGCTGACTGGAACAACTTTGCATTTTTTATGCCTGAACCAGGCAGTGATCTTGATGTCTCTGTTCCCCCAGGCTCTACTTCTACCCCTACTGATGACAAAAAGGGAGAGAAGAAATCTAAATGTCAAAAGAAGAGAAAATAAATCTGAGTGGGAGCATGAGCATGAAAAGGCTCCAAAGCAGCAGAGGAGAAATGATGGTGGTGATGTCCAAGGAGGTACTGGCCCTAAGCTCAGCAACGCTCATACTGAAGCAGGTGTTAAGGGTGCTGGTGGATCTTAACTCAGCATTCCTGCCACATCTGTGGATGATATTGGTTCTGGTAGTAACCCTAGTGATACTGTATCTGAACTGGCTCTGACTGAATCTTTTATTGCCTCTCAATCTATTGAAAAGAAGTTAAAATGAAAATTGGAGAGACACCAGAAGAAGCAGCGTGAAGCGACCCGTCCTAATCCATAAGGACGAATACAATAACATATGATTACATCGCGAGGTATTTGACCTCTATATGATACATTTTACAAACATTGCATTCGTTTTTAAAAGACATACTTTCATTACATCGAAAATTGACGGCATGCATACCATTTCATAATATATCCAACTATAATTGACTTAATAATAATCTTGATGAACTCAACGACTCGAATGCAACGTCTTTCGAAATATGTCTTGAATGACTCCAAGTAATATCTCAAAAATGAGCAAATGCACAGCGGAAGTTTTCTTTCATAACTGAGAATAAACATTCTTAAAAGTGTTAACCAAAAGGTTGGTGAGTTCATTAGTTTAACATAAATAATCATTTCCATCATTTTAATAGACCACAAGATTTTCATTTTCAGTTCTCATAAATATACGTCCCATGCATAGAGACAAAAATATCATTCATATGGATTGAACACACCTGGTAACCGACATTAACAAGATGCATATAAGAATATCCCCTATCATTCCGGGACATCCATCGGACATGATAAAACAACATCGAAGTACTAAAGCATCTGCTACAACGGATGGGGTTCGTTAGGCCCAATAGATCTATCTTTAGGATTCTCGTCAATTAGTAGACTGGTTTACTAATTCTTAGGTTACCAAGCAAAAGGGGCATATTCGGCTTCGATCATTCAACCATATAATGTAGTTTCGATTACTTGTGTCTATTTCGTAAAACATTTATAAAAGCGCATGTATTCTCAGTCCTAAAAATATATATTTCAAAAGCATTTAAAAGGGGAATAATGAAACTCACCATATAGTATTTTGTAGTAAAAATACATATGATGTAATTGAACAAAATGTAGGGTTGGCCTCGGATTCACGAACCTATATCATTTGTATATATATTAAAACATATAATCGTAATCAAATAAATGTATATATAAATTTATTAGTTATGTCCTTTTTATATTAATACTATATATATGTTTCATATTTTCATTTTGTACATTAAAATATTAAATTCTGTTATGTTATATATGATAAATATATATATTTATGTATGTATGTTATTTGTTTATCCAAAACAGTAGTTCTATTATACTAAGTTAAAATTAGTAATGATAATAATAACATTAATAATATACCTATGTTAATAATAACCCTATTAGTGATAATAACAATGGTATTAATAATAATACTTGTAAAAATATTAATTTTACTGTTTATGATAATTATGATATTAATGATTTACTAATAATAATAATAATAACTTTATTAAAATGATAATATTAATAATAATAATGATATTGTTAATAATGATACATTTGTTTAATAATAATAATAATAATAATAATAATAATAATAATAATAATAATAATAATAATAATAATAATACTAATAGTTACAAAAGTGATACTAATAATAATATTAATGAGATTAATGATAACTTGTATTATTTTCATAATAATAATAATAATCCTAATCATAATCATAATCATAATCATAATAATAATAATAAAAATACAACTATTAGTGATATATAATAGTAATCTTCATACTTGTATTTATAATCATAATTTTATCATAATGCTTATATTTGTAAACATAATAATAATTATGTTACTAATAATAACAATATTGATAATTATATTAATGATGATCTTAATAGTAATAATACTAATAACAACAACAATAATAATAATAATAATAATAATAATAATAATAATAATAATAATAATAATAATAATAATAATAATAATAATAATAATAATACTAATAACAATAACAAGAATAATTAGTATAGCAATAATAACAATAAATAATAATAATAATGAATTTTAATATGTAAAACTACCTTTGAAGCTCATTTTAAAAAGAATTGCACCAAGCAGGGGTCGAACGTGAGACCTCTCGTTAACCAACACACGCGACTAACCAATGCTCTGTCTGTTATCTTTCTCAAATACTCAGTATCCTAATTTTATTTAACTCGCATTTATCATCAACGAAATTAGATAACCCATTTAGAATTTTGATGGGCTTAGGTTGTTGGGCCTTAATTGAATTTTAGCCCGTAACCAATTCGATGGCACCCTTAAAATCACCCGGTCCCCGTATGTTTCCCCTGCTTCATTCCTTCCTCCAATTACTCGATCCCTTGTTTTTCCCAATATCAATTTCTCTAAAACCGTATCATCAGATCAACTGGATCCATTTCCTAATCCTACTCTTAAAAGGTTCTGTGAAAGAAATTGAGATCAGGAACAACAACTCGAATTTTGTTTTGATTAGAGGCGACGGTGAATGATGAAATTGAAATTCAGAAATTGAAATTCAAGCGTTTCAGGTATAGATTACTTCTTGAAACGTGTTTAGAAACACTCATGATTAATTAATCTTTCTAGAAATAACTTATTGTTCATGAATTGAAAAGTGGATCGAAAGGCTTGGCTATTCCAGGTAGATGAACTCGAATCAATTAGTTACAAATTTGATATTGTTTCTACTTTCTGATGATTTGCGACTGTTATGTTATTGTTATAGTTCATGGATTCGATCACAAAAACTTGAGTGTTATAAAGTTTGAATTCATGATGAAAGTGAATAGAACTTTCAAACAGAAATTGTCGAATAATGAAAAGTTGTTCCTCTCTTCTTTTCTGTTTTAATTTTTCGAATAGCAGTAGTTGCTGAGGATATATATGTATAATTGAATGATTTATGTAGCAACTGTATCAAGATTGTTTTGTAATGATAAGTGAGATTACAGTGTTGAGTTTTTCTTGATCTTGCTCTTTTGTAAAAAAAAAATTTGATGGGTTTGTGCAGGCAATTGATACAGAAAACATTTAGCAATAGTGTTATTTGTAGGTGTTTTCATGGGGGGTGTTTTGTGATGGCCAAAACAGTAGCAGAAGAAGTAGAGAGGAGTAGCAGTATTTCTCAATTTGTTGTGGTGCTTTTGTTGACAGGAAAAATAATGAATCAAGCAGGTGCAGGAGGTGTCTATGGTTTTGGGTTTTCATTTGAACCAGAAGTTAGAAGTAAGTAGTAGCAAATAATGTATAGCTTTAAAGGGTTTTAAATGGTTAATTGAGAAGGATGGTGGTAATCGACAAGAATGGTGAAGGTTTTGAATTTGTTGTCAACGGTTGTTCGTGGGAGATAGAAGAGGATTGTCGATAATGATCACCAAGAATAAGAAACAAGAAGTTAGGGTGATGGGATTATTTTGACAGAAATATAGGATAGTATTAATAGATTGTAATTCTTTTTTTTTTTTGTTCACCACAATATAAAGTATGATAATGATAATTGGATCAGGTAGCAGAGAAATAAAAGAGGAATAATAAAGTAAAGATGTTATTGGATGTGAATCAAAGTGGGTTTTTAATCATGGATGCATCGTGTATATGTTTATATATATCTATATCTATTTTGATTAGCTATTGAATAAAGAAGACAGAAAATATAAAGGAAAGTGGACATGGGGTATACATATATATTATATTTTCTCCTTAAGATTCGATATAGTGAGAAGAAACCAGAACAACATAGTAAACAAATGAATAATTCAATCCTAGTTCATATTCATCAATCAAATACAGTAATATGCATGATAGGAGACGATAATGGATTGAATGATTGCATTTTATTTATATCTATATAATGCTCCTAACTCACTTGTATATAATATGCTAGTGGGAAACATGTAGAAAGAAAAAGTGTACAAATAGTTATAGTATAAACATGAATATATAAACGTGGGCTCTAGATCAGTAATCTATTTCCTTTCTAGTTAATCTATATCCATGTGTACCTATATAATATTAGTAGGTTATAAAGAATAAATACATTGACAACTTGTCGAATAGTAAGCAGCCACACATTTGGATTATAATACAGACAGTTTTCCCACGGAGTGTTATATCGTGTCAAATAAATTCGTAACCATAAATATATATTCAATAAACTTTTATATCTATATATAGATTCATTTTAATAATAAATTTTATTATATCTTATATTATTTTATTTTACCAATTTAATTCTAATAACTAGATAATATAATCTTTCAAATTATATTTCGTATTAATATATATGTATTTATTTACAAATTGTTGTTCGTGAATCGTCGGAACTAGTCAGAAGTCAAATGAATATATTAAATACAGTTCAAAGTTTTTAAGATTTCAACATTACAGACTTTGCTTATCATGTCAGAAACATATAAAGATTAAGTTTAAATTTGGTCAGAAATTTCTGGGTCATCACAGCACCTACCCGTTAAAGAAATTTCGTCCCGAAATTTGAGTGAGGTGGTCGTGGCTAACAATAAAAAAGTTTTCATGACGAATATGAGTTGATTACTAGAGTTTTGTCATCATTGAGTAATATAGATAAAATAATTCGATTATTCGAAGAGTACGAATGAAGCTATCACAAAATTGTGAAATGAGAAAGACAAGTTTTATCATAACTTTTGACTAGTCATGGTTGAATTCCGGAATTCAAGGGATTTAAAGAAAATCTTCGAAATCTAAAAGATTTGATTCTTCGACGAATAAAGAAATTAAGATCTCTATAATTAAATATAGGGATCTGCCTTGATTACTCTGTTTGATATTTCCATTATAAATTAAACTCTTCTGCTCCATTATTCTCACCATTCCTATACTTTCTTTCTTATTTCATACATCCAAAAGATTGTGAAAATGCTTAATCCATTTCTAATCCTTTATATCTTTCTAATTATCATTTCTGTCATTTTTTTTTTCAATCTTCCACCAGAAAAATCTGTTTACTTTTACTATTACCTTGGGGTGATACTATTCTTAATTCTACCATGTCCTTATATTGTTATTCGTATTAATATCCACGGTTTGTGACTTCCGTGTTGTTATTGGGCTTTATATTTTCTCTTATATTTTGGAGCTCTTTGCCTTTTTATTATCCTCCAGACCTCTAGTAAAGCGAGTAACGGTCCAGAATTCGTAAGTATGGAATTTCGGATAAACATCGTGTTCTAAATAAGAACTAATGTATTAGCACGATTTAATTTATCAAATTACCAGAATTACTGAGAATAGAACTATCAAGAATATACTTTCTTGATATGTTCAGAAGTTAAGCAGAATGAAAGAGTTATGTAACATGGCACATGATGACGTTATGATCTGTGAGTCATCACGTTCCATTAGAAACTCAGCATGACTTACTGTAATATAAGCACGTTGATCAAGTGTCATTATATTATACTAACTCATGCATCAATTTCCAACACTACTTCAAAAACATTCATAGTTTAAACTCGAAAGTTTACAGAATATAGAAATTAAACAGTTTCCTTTATGGTGTAATACAGATAACGTGAAAATATAACTGATTTCAGATAAGGATAGTTATGAAAATATCTTCAGAAATATCAAAGATATTTTTGACGATATTTTGGGATTTCTAAGATCGAAGGTTGATGAAGAATGTAGCGACCCGAAAAAATCGTCATTGACGGCGCCGCTAACTTAGGTCCGTAACGTGGTCGTAGTCCCTATATGAGGCTCGTTTGACCAAAATTATGTCGCATTCAATTGAAAAGTACAAGACTTGCAAAGTTTAGTTTACCAAACGGTTCGACAATAAGTTTAAGTTTACAAAAGGTGTAAAGTATAAATGAAAAATAACTTGCGACATAATAAGTTGAAAATCACAGTTACTATAAATAGCGTAAGTATGTATGCTTTAAGTTTGAATCCAAAGATGCTATCCCTAGCGTATGCATGCATGGTTGACCCCCAAGCAAGAAATCAAAGTGTGCGGAAGCACGTATCAAGTAGCCAAGTATGAACCTGAGAAACATATAGAAAACTGTCAACGAAAAACGTTGGTGAAATCATAGATGTGGTAATAAGTGTTATTTTTGAATCACAAGATTTAGTATTTCCATAAAATTGATCATCCAAAAGTTGCATTCCAAAATAGGTTCGCGAGCACCCAATTATCAATGCTTAACATTCCTTCCATAGAACCCCATTACAATAGTGTTAGAACATACACTGTTTCTCGAAAATATATTTCATTCGTAAACGGTAGCGAACCGTCTGAATGAGGGTTTGTCAAACCCATATGGATCCATACAACATAAGTTCTCGCTTACACCCGGCAAGTGTAACTAATGATAATCGAATTGAGGATTTTGTTCTAAACTCGCTGTGGAATGTTTGTTTCATCGGACTTGTGTTCAAAACATAAAAGTAAGTAGTACAAGATGTAACAAAGTATATGTTTCTCAGCCCACGATTTAAAAGTATAAAAGTTGTTGAAAAGGTGGGACTATGATCTCACCTCGAGTGCACGAGTATAAATGTACTTCACAAAGTAAACGTGTGCATGAAAGTTGCTTAGCCTTGACCTAAACAAGTAAGTTGTATCAATTAACTGATTACGTTACAAGGTCGGTTGAAATGTGTTCAATTAGTCCTATGGCTCGTTACGACTCGATTATATAGCATGTGAGTCACATTGTCAAGTTTAATGCAAGAATCAAGTATAAACATAAGGTTATAACGTTTAAAAAAAGTATTGGTTATGTTTGAATAAAAGTCAACTTTTGGTCCAAGTCAAAGTCAACGAAAAAGTCAACATGTTCGGGTCGGGTCCCGAACTATTTTTCTGAGGTTTTTAATCATATATAAGCATGTTAGAACAAGTTACATGTGAATCGGAGGTGCGTAGCATAGCAAACATTTTTTGAAATTTGACAAAGTAGGTCAGAAGCCAAACACGGAAAATGCCTCGCCGCGGACCCTGGTTTCGCGCCGCGCCAATTGGCGTGGCCTGGTGCCTGGTCTGTTTCAAAAGTTCAAGTCTCAACCAAACTTCAATTTAGCACAAATCACAAACCGTAAACAATTAGAACACGTATCTTATATCGTTGGAAAGGTATTTTGACGAGGAACACAACTAACCACTTTTCATCAAGCAAAAACATCACTTGCAATAACCAAAATCTCGTCAAATGATCATTAAAGGTTTATTTTCAAAGTTTCAAGTTCACAAAATGCATTTTAAGATTTGGGAATCCAATTCACACACATGATGTGCCGTTTTGAAGGTAATGAAACATACATTACAACTAAACACTTACTAATAACATTTCATGGCATTCAAAACATCAAAAGTTCATTTTAAGTCTATCAAACCCTAACCAAAATTCACAAAAATCAATAATCATGTGTTTGAAGTTTTCTTAATCAACCTACGCATCAAAAGGAAGCTAGTGATACTAGTAACACAATTAAAACATGAACTTTAACAATTTAACAACATTAACTCATCCAAAATTAAAGATTAAGCACACTCATTTTCAAGTTCATGCTAGTTACTCCAAAACAATAAATCGAGCAAATAAAACATATATTCATGTTATACTTGAGCCATAGACAGTAACTAACACCATTTCAAGTATATAAAACGAATTTAGAGAAATCTAGTGTTTTAGAAAAGTTACCCAAATGTGATGAAATTGGTACCAAAATGTAGAGGACGAAGAGAGGATCACGAATATGTAATTTATTTTGATGATTCCTTCTTGATTCGGATTTGGATGATGAATTAATGAAATGGGTGTTTGAGTTCAAAAATGGAAGTAGAGAGAAAAGAGAGAAAGAGATGTGGGATTGAATGAGTGGTGGTAGTGGTGGGTTGACTAGTTGACCTAGTCAACTGGCTTGCCCACTTGACGCCAATAGTCCCTCGAGTTTAAAAGCGGGTGCGGGAATTAACCAAACGAGTATTTTAAAAACGCTCGAGTAAACTAGTGATGTTATAATTAAATAACAGGAATATTAAGAACGTTAGTCAACGAAAGGTACGAATTTAGATAACGGAAGATATTATCTAAAAAAAGACGGTGTTAAAATAAATTTAATAGAAAAATGCGGGATGATACATTACCTACACCTTAAAAGAAATTTCGTCCCGAAATTTAGTTGGAAGTAGTAGTTGTTGTTTCTTCTTCGAAACCTTGCGTTGCAAATTCTACGAATAAGTGAAGGTACTTCCTTGGGCATTTCAACGAACTTCGACAGTCGGGGTTTTACGTTGTTTCAGAGTTTGGTTTCATGATTCAAAATTTCAACCGGTTCTCCTAGGAAGGAAAGTTTGTCATCGATAGTAGGCTCGTCGAAGAGGATAACAAGTTCTTGTTCGACAAGACACTTCCTCAAGTTTGATATATGGAATGTAGGATGAACGGAGACTCGAATGAGATGGAAAATCTAAACGGCTAGTAAAGGGTCCAAAACGCCCCAGGATTTTAAAAGGTTTTATGTATCGCGGATTTAGCTTCCTACGTTTCCCGAAACGGATTGCACCTTCCCAAGGTGCGACTTTTAACGTTACGCGGTTTCCCACTTGGAATTCGAGAGGTTTACGTCTAACATTTGTATGGCTCTTTTGGCGACTACGGGTCGTCTTGGGCCTCTCTTGGACTTGAACGATCATAATGGTTATTTCATGAATGAGTCCGGGTCTGGTGGTTTGCATGTCACCTACTTCGGTTCAACAATTTAGAAAATGACAATTGTGGCTATATGAGTTCTCGAAAGGTGTGGCGTTAATACTCGAATGAAAATTATTGTAGTACTAGAATTCGGCTAAAGGCAAATGCTTTTCTCAAGTAAATTTGAAGTTGATAACGCAAATTCGTATTAAGGTTTCCAAGGTTTGAATTGTATGTTTGCTCGGTCCGTCGGGTTATGGTTGATGTGCGGTACTCATGTCTAAACGTGGTCCCGAGGCTTTTTGTAAATCTAGAAGTGAAACGAGGATCTCGATCTGAAACGAGGTACACTTCCTTAAGATATATTTGAACAAGCTTGCTAGGACCTGGAAAAGTTTGTTGGAACAAGTTTCTGTTTCTCAAGAATTTCGCGCCGCGAAAGATTTATCGGTTTTTGAAAACGTTCGTTAGGACTATTCTCCCTCGTGGTGAATACTAGTATAACGTGAAGAGTCTATGCCTCCATTGAGAATTTAGATAAAAGATTTCCTTATACGGAAGTACGAGTTTAATGCGAGAGAAATTTTCCTCGATGTGAGCATAACAAGCATATCATAGTTCGTCGATAAGACTGCACAAAGACGAGATAGTATACACGTGTATCATATGTTTGAAGTCGAAAGAATTTATTATTCATTCGGAAGCATAAATATGGTTAGACAATAATCGAAGATGTGTCCCGGGTATGGTTGTTATCAGTATTCTTGGAGTTGTCGGATGTTCAAACAAGAAAAATGAAATCATGTACATAGCACATGGTGGTGATTAGGTTGATCGTGTCCAATCACCATCACGTGTCATTAGAACTTTGGTATGACTTACCGTAATATAACCGCGTTGATCTAGTGTCGTTATATTACGCTAACTCATACCTCCATTCCCACATCACTCCATAGATTCAAGTTCGTGAAATCGTGAAAATTTAAAATAAACAAAGGATAGCGACATCACTAACGTGACTCGTATTTAATCAAAAGAATTTATGCATCTCTGAAGAAGCGTTTCCCGAGGGAAGTGTATAAATGATTGTTCACGTCAAAGCGGTTCAAGTCAAATAATAATGTATTCCGGTACGAAAAGTGTAACGAATCATGATAACGAATAGTACGCAACCGTAGTGATAAGTAGTGATGGTAACTTTACAACACCTGTGGATAGTAAGATGAGACTGGGTGAATAACAACTAAGGAGTCAGAGTTCCCGAACTAGAGTGACTAACGAAGTCGTGGTCATCCGTACGCGTATAAATCATGAATTTACGTGTGTTACCAGAAAGTTGGCAGAATACGGATTCGTATGATAAAAGTTTGGTACCATTAAGAAGTTTGCCTAAGAGTGATTCAAGTATAATGCACAAGTAGTCATGTAAGTGCTATCTATAGCAAATGTATGTCAGAATACAATGATTAACTATCTGGTTGTAGTCTAGATTAACTAATGCGTCCTAATGACTCTGTCAGATACACTAAGGCACATCCTAGATCCCTACAACCAACGCTCTGATACCATCTGTAGCGACCCGACAAAATCGTCATTGACGGCGCCGCTAACTTAGGTCCCGTAACGTGGTCGTAGTCCCTATATGAGACTCGTTTGACCAAAATTATGTCGCATTCAATTGAAAAGTACAAGACTTGCAAAGTTTAGTTTACCAAATGGTTCGACAACAAGTTTAAGTTTACAAAAGTTGTAAAGTATAAATGAAAAATAACTTACGACATAATAAGTTGAAAATCACAGTTGCTATAAATAGCGTAAGTATGTATGCTTTAAGTTTGAATTCAAAGATGCTATCCCTAGCGTATGCATGAATGGTTGACCCCCAAGCAAGAAATCAAAGTGTGCAGAAGCATGTATCAAGTAGCCAAGTATGAACCTGAGAAACATATAGAAAACTGTCAACGAAAAACGTTGGTGAAATCATAGATGTGGTAATAAGCGTTATTTTTGAATCACAAGATTTAGTATTTCCATAAAATTGATCATCCAAAAGCTGCATTCCAAAATAGGTTCGCGAGCACCCAATTATCAATGCTTAACATTCTTTCCATAGAACCCCATCACAATAGTGTTAGAACATACACTGTTTCTCGAAAATATATTTCATTCGTAAATGGTAGCGAACCGTCTGAATGAGGGTTTGTCAAAACCATATGGATCCATACAACATAGGTTCTCGCTTACACATGGCAAGTGTAACTAATGATAATCGAATTGAGGATTTTGTTCTAAACTCGCTGTGGAATGTTTGTTTCATCGGACTTGTGTTCAAAACATAAAAGTAAGTAGTACAAGATGTAACAAAGTATATGTTTCTCAGCCCACGATTTAAAAGTATAAAAGTTGTTGAAAAGGTGGGACTATGATCTCACCTCGAGTGCACGAGTATAAATGTACTTCACAAAGTAAACGTGTGCATGAAAGTTGCTTAGCCTTGACCTAAACAAGTAAGTTGTATCAATTAACCGATTACGTTACAAGGTCGGTTGAAATGTGTTCAATTAGTCCTATGGTTCGTTACGACTCGATTATATAGCATGTAAGTCACGTTGTCAAGTTTCATGCAAGAATCAAGTATAAACGAAAGGTTATAACATTTAAACAAAGTATTGGTTATGTTTGAATAAAAGTCAACTTTTGGTCCAAGTCAAAGTCAATGAAAAAGTCAACACATTCGGGTCGGGTCCCGAACTATTTTTCTGAGGTTTTTAATCATATATAAGCATGTTATAACAAGTTACATGTGAATTGGAGGTGCGTAGCACAGCAAACATTTTTCGAAATTTGACAAAGTAGGTTAGAAGCCAAACACGGCAAATGCCGCGCCGCGGCCCCTGGTGTCGCGCCGCGCCTGTAGTGACCCGAACTTTTCCATGTTTATATATATATATATATTAAATGAAATTGTTATTTACATGATTAAGTGTTTCCAACATGTTAAGCAATCAAACTTGTTAAGACTTGATTAATTGAAATAGGTTTCATATAGACAATTGACCACCCAAGTTGACCGGTGATTCACGAACGTTAAAACTTGTAAAAACTATACGACGACATATATATGGTTATATATATAGTTAACATGATTTTATTATAAGTATGTATCTCATTAGGTATTTTAACAATGAGTTATATACATAAAAATGAGACTATTAATTTAAGAAACTCGAAAACGATATATATAACGATTATCGTTATAACAACGTCTTACTAGGTACATATGAATCATATTAAGATATTGATACACTTGGTTAATTATGTTAAATGATAAGTAAATATATTATTAAGTGTATTAACAATGAAATACATATGTAAAAATAAGACTACTAACTTAATGATTTCGAAACGAGACATATATGTAACGATTATCGTTGTAACGACATTTAACTGTATATATATCATGATAAGATATATTATATATCATAATATCATGATAATATAACAATTTAAAATCTCATTTGTTATAATAAACAATGGGTTAACAACATTCAACAAGATCGTTAACCTAAAGGTTTCAAAACAACATTTACATGTAACGACTAACGATGACTTAACGACTCAGTTAAAATGTATATACATGTAGTGTTTTAATATGTATTCATACACTTTTTAAAGACTTCAAGACACTTATCAAAATACTTCTACTTAACAAAAATTCTTACAATTACATCCTCGTTCAGTTTCATCAACAATTCTATTCGTATGCACCCGTATTCGTACTCGTATAATACACAGCTTTTAGATGTATGTACTATTGGTATATATACTCCAATGATCAGCTATTAGCAGCCCATGTGAGTCACCTAACACATGTAGGAACCATAATTTGGCAACTAGCATGAAATATCTCATAAAATTACAAAAATATGAGTAATCATTCATGACTTATTTACATGAAAACAAAATTACATATCCTTTATATCTAATCCATACACCAACGACCAAAAACACCTAAAAACACTTTAATTCTTCAATTTTCTTCATCTAATTGATCTCTCTCAAGTTCTATCTTCAAGTTCTAAATGTTCTTCATAAATTCCAAAAGTTCTAGTTTCATAAAATCAAGAATACTTCCAAGATTGCAAGTTTACTTCCAAGTTTTCTAAATCCATTCCAAGTAATCATCCAAGATCAAGAAACCTTTGTTACTTACAGTAGGTTATCTTTCTAATACAAGGTAATAATCATATTTAAACTTTAATTCAATTTCTATAACTATAACAATCTTATTTCGAGTGGAAATCTTACTTGAAATTGTGTTCGTGTCATGATTCTGCTTCAAGAACTTTCAAGCCATCCAAGGATCCTTTGAAGCTAGATCTATTTTTCTCATTTCCAGTAGGTTTATCCAAGGAACTTGAGGTAGTAATGATGTTCATAACATCATTCGATTCATACATATAAAGCTATCTTATTCGAAGGTTTAAACTTGTAATCACTAGAACATAGTTTAGTTAATTCTAAACTTGTTCGCAAATAAAAGTTAATCCTTCTAACTTGACTTTTAAAATCAACTAAACACATGTTCTATATCTATATGATATACTAACTTAATGATTTAAAACCTGGAAACACGAAAAACACCGTAAAATTGGATTTACGCCGTCGTAGTAACACCGCGGGCTGTTTTGGGTTAGTTAATTAAAAACTATGATAAACTTTGATTTAAAAGTTGTTATTCTGGGAAAATGATTTTTATTATGAACATGAAACTATATCCAAAAATTATGGTTAAACTCAAAGTGGAAGTATGTTTTCTAAAATGGTCATCTAGACGTCGTTCTTTCGACTGAAATGACTACCTTTACAAAAATGACTTGTAACTTATTTTTCTGACTATAAACCTATACTTTTTCTGTTAAGATTCATAAAATAGAGTTCAATATGAAACCATAGAAATTTGATTCACTCAAAACGGATTTAATATGAAGAAGTTATGGGTAAAACAAGATTGGATAATTTTTCTCATTTTAGCTACGTGAAAATTGGTAACAAATCTATTCCAACCATAACTTAATCAACTTGTATTGTATATTATGTAATCTTGAGATACCATAGACATGTATACAATGTTTCGACCTATCATGTCGACACATCTATATACATTTCGGAACAACCATAGACACTCTATATGTGAATGTTGGAGTTAGCTATACAGGGTTGAGGTTGATTCCAAAATATATATAGTTTGAGTTGTGATCAATACTGAGATACGTATACACTGGGTCGTGGATTGATTCAAGATAATATTTATCGATTTATTTCTGTACATCTAACTGTGGATAACTAGTTGTAGGTTACTAACGAGGACAGCTGACTTAATAAACTTAAAACATCAAAATATATTAAAAGCGTTGTAAATATATTTTGAACATACTTTGATATATATGTATATATTGTTATAGGTTCGTGAATCAACCAGTGGCCAAGTCTTACTTCCCGACGAAGTAAAAATCTGTGAAAGTGAGTTATAGTCCCACTTTTAAAATCTAATATTTTTGGGATGAGAATACATGCAGGTTTTATAAATGATTTACAAAATAGACACAAGTACGTGAAACTACATTCTATGGTTGAATTATCGAAATCGAATATGCCCCTTTTTATTAAGTCTGGTAATCTAAGAATTAGGGAATAGACACCCTAGATCTATTGGGCTTAACAAACCCCATCCAAAGTACTGGATGCTTTAGTACTTCGAAATTTATATCATATCCGAAGGGTGTCCCGGAATGATGGGGATATTCTTATATATGCATCTTGTTAATGTCGGTTACCAGGTGTTCACCATATGAATGATTTTTATCTCTATGTATGGGATGTGTATTGAAATATGAAATCTTGTGGTCTATTGTTACGATTTGATATATATAGGTTAAACCTATAACTCACCAACATTTTTGTTGACGTTTAAAGTATGTTTATTCTCAGGTGAATACTAAGAGCTTCCGCTGTTGCATACTAAAATAAGGACAAGATTTGGAGTCCATGTTTGTATGATATTGTGTAAAAAGTGCATTCAAGAAACTGATTTTGATGTAACATATTTGTATTGTAAACCATTATGTAATGGTCGTGTGTAAACAGGATATTTTAGATTATCTTTATTTGATAATCTACGTAAAGCTTTTTAAACCTTTATTTATGAAATAAAGGTTATGGTTTGTTTTAAAAATGAATGCAGTCTTTGAAAAACGTCTCATATAGAGGTCAAAACCTCGAAACGAAATTAACTAATATGGAACGTTTTATTCAATAAGAACGGGACATTTCAGTTGGTATCCGAGCGTTGGTTTTAGAGAACCATAAAATTTGCATTAGTGTGTCTTATCGAGTTTGTTAGGATGCATTAGTGAGTCTGGACTTCGACCGTGTTTTCTTTAAAAATGATTGCTTAACATTTTTGTTGGAAACTATATATTAATAACATGTATATATTGAAATGTCCCGTTCTTATTGATTAAAAACGTTCCATATTAATTGATTTCGTTGCGAGGTTTTGACCTCTATATGAGACGTTTTTCAAAGACTGCATTCATTTTTAAAACAAACCATAACCTTTATTTCATAGATAAAGGTTTTAAAAAAAACTTTACGTAGATTATCAAATAATGATAATCTAAAATATCCTGTTTACACACGACCATTACATAATGGTTTATAATACAAATATGTTACAACAAAATAAGTTTCTTGAATGCAGTTTTTACACAATATCATACAAGCATGGACTCCAAATCTCGTCCTTATTTAAGTATGCGACAGTGGAAGCTCTTAATAATCACCTGAGAATAAACATGCTTAAAACGTCAACAAAAATGTTGGTGAGTTATAGGTTTAACCTATATATATCAAATCATAATAATAGACCACAAGATTTCATATTTCAATACACATCCCATACATAGAGATAAAAATCATTCATATGGTGAACACCTGGTAACCGACATTAACAAGATGCATATATAAGAATATCCCCATCATTCCGGGACACCCTTCGGATATGATATAAATTTCGAAGTACTAAAGCATCCGGTACTTTGGATGGGGTTTGTTAGGCCCAATAGATCTAACTTTAGGATTCGCGTCAATTAGGGTGTCTGTTCCCTAATTCTTAGATTACCAGACTTAATAAAAAGGGGCATATTCGATTTCGATAATTCAACCATAGAATGTAGTTTCACGTACTTGTGTCTATTTTGTAAATCATTTATAAAACCTGCATGTATTATCATCCCAAAAATATTAGATTTTAAAAGTGGGACTATAACTCACTTTCACAGATTTTTACTTCATCGGGAAGTAAGACTTGGCCACTGGTTGATTCACGAACCTATAACAATATATACATATATATCAAAGTATGTTCAAAATATATTTACAACACTTTTAATATATTTTGATGTTTTAAGTTTATTAAGTCAGCTGTCCTCGTTAGTAACCTACAACTAGTTGTCCACAGTTAGATGTACAGAAATAAATCGATAAATATTATCTTGAATCAATCCACGACCCAGTGTATACGTATCTCAGTATTGATCACAACTCAAACTATATATATTTTGGAATCAACCTCAACCCTGTATAGCTAACTCCAACATTCACATATAGAGTGTCTATGGTTGTTCCGAAATATATATAGATGTGTCGACATGATAGGTCGAAACATTGTATACGTGTCTATGGTATCTCAAGATTACATAATATACAATACAAGTTGATTAAGTTATGGTTGGAATAGATTTGTTACCAATTTTCACGTAGCTAAAATGAGAAAAATTATACAATCTTGTTTTACCCATAACTTCTTCATTTTAAATCCGTTTTGAGTGAATCAAATTGCTATGGTTTCATATTGAACTCTATTTTATGAATCTAAACAGAAAAAGTATAGGTTTATAGTCAGAAAAATAAGTTACAAGTCATTTTTGTAAAGGTAGTCATTTCAGTCGAAAGAACGACGTCTAGATGACCATTTTAGAAAACATACTTCCACTTTGAGTTTAACCATAATTTTTGGATATAGTTTCATGTTAATAATAAAAATCCTTTTCTCAGAATAACAACTTTTAAATCAAAGTTTATCATAGTTTTTAATTAACTAACCCAAAACAGCCCGCGGTGTTACTACGACGGCGTAAATTCGGTTTTACGGTGTTTTTCGTGTTTCCAGGTTTTAAATCATTAAGTTAGCATATCATATAGATATAGAACATGTGTTTAGTTGATTTTAAAAGTCAAGTTAGAAGGATTAACTTTTGTTTGCGAACAAGTTTAGAATTAACTAAACTATGTTCTAGTGATTACAAGTTTAAACCTTCGAATAAGATAGCTTTATATGTATGAATCGAATGATGTTATGCACATCATTACTACCTTAAGTTCCTTGGATAAACCTACTGGAAAAGAGAAAAATGGATCAAGCTTTAATGGATCCTTGGATGGCTCGAAGTTCTTGAAGCAGAATCATGACACGAAAACAAGTTCAAGTAAGATCATCACTTGAAATAAGATTGTTATAGTTATAGAAATTGAACCAAAGTTTGAATATGATTATTACCTTGTATTAGAATGATAACCTACTGTAAGAAACAAAGATTTCTTGAGGTTGGATGATCACCTTACAAGATTGGAAGTGAGCTAGCAAACTTGAAAGTATTCTTGATTTTATGTAACTAGAACTTGTAGAATATATGAAGAACACTTAGAACTTGAAGATAGAACTTGAGAGAGATCAATTAGATGAATAAAATTGAAGAATGAAAGTGTTTGTAGGTGTTTTTGGTCGTTGGTGTATGGATTAGATATAAAGGATATGTAATTTTGTTTTCATGTAAATAAGTCATGAATGATTACTCATATTTTTGTAATTTTATGAGATATTTCATGCTAGTTGCCAAATGATGGTTCCCACATGTGTTAGGTGACTCACATGGGCTGCTAAGAGCTAATCATTGGAGTGTATATACCAATAGTACATACATCTAAAAGCTGTGTATTGTACGAGTACGAATACGGGTGCATACGAGTAGAATTGTTGATGAAACTGAACGGGGATGTAATTGTAAGCATTTTTGTTAAGTAGAAGTATTTTGATAAGTGTATTGAAGTCTTTCAAAAGTGTATAAATACATATTAAAACACTACATGTATATACATTTTAACTGAGTCGTTAAGTCATCGTTAGTCGTTACATGTAAGTGTTGTTTTGAAACCTTTAGGTTAACGATCTTGTTAAATGTTGTTAACCCAATGTTTATAATATCAAATGAGATTTTAAATTATTATATTATCATGATATTATCATGTATGAATATCTCTTAATATGATATATATACATTAAATGTCTTTACAACGATAATCGTTACATATATGTCTCGTTTAAAAATCATTAAGTTAGTAGTCTTGTTTTTACATATGTAGTTCATTGTTAATATACTTAATGATATGTTTACTTATCATAGTATCATGTTAACTATATATATATCCATATATATGTCATCATATAGTTTTTACAAGTTTTAACGTTCGTGAATCACCGGTCAACTTGGGTGGTCAATTGTCTATATGAAACATATTTCAATTAATCAAGTCTTAACAAGTTTGATTGCTTAACATGTTGAAAACATTTAATCATGTAAATATCAATCTCAATTAATATATATAAACATGGAAAAGTTCAGGTCACTACAGTACCTACCCGTTAAATAAATTTTGTCCCGAAATTTTAAGCTGTTGAAGGTGTTGACGAATCTTCTGGAAATAGATGCAGGTATTTCTTCTTCATCTGATCTTCATGCTCCCAGGTGAACTCAGGTCCTCTATGAGCATTCCATCGAACCTTAACAATTGGTATCTTGTTTTGCTTAAGTCTTTTAACCTCACGATCCATTATTTCGACGGGTTCTTCGATGAATTGAAGTTTTTCGTTGATTTGGATTTCATCTAACGGAATAGTGAGATCTTCTTTAGGAAAACATTTCTTCAAATTCGAGACGTGGAAAGTGTTATGTACAGCAGCGAGTTGTTGAGGTAACTCAAGTCGGTAAGCTACTGGTCCGACATGATCAATAATCTTGAATGGTCCAATATACCTTGGATTTAATTTCCCTCGTTTACCAAATCGAACAACGCCTTTCCAAGGTGCAACTTTAAGCATGACCATCTATCCAATTTCAAATTCTATATCTTTTCTTTTAATGTCAGCGTAGCTCTTTTGTCGACTTTGGGCGGTTTTCAACCGTTGTTGAATTTGGATGATCTTCTCTGTAGTTTCTTGTATAATCTCCGGACCCGTAATCTGTCTATCCCCCACTTCACTCCAACAAATCGGAGACCTGCACTTTCTACCATAAAGTGCTTCAAACGGCGCCATCTCAATGCTTGAATGGTAGCTGTTGTTGTAGGAAAATTCTGCTAACGGTAGATGTCGATCCCAACTGTTTCTGAAATCAATAACACATGCTCGTAGCATGTCTTCAAGCGTTTGTATCATCCTTTCGCTCTGCTCATCAGTTTGTGGATGATAGGCAGTACTCATGTCTAGACGAGTTCTTAATGCTTGCTGTAATGTCTGCCAGAATCTTGAAATAAATCTGCCATCCCTATCAGAGATAATAGAGATTGGTATTCCATGTCTGGAGACAACTTCCTTCAAATACAGTCGTGCTAACTTCTCCATCTTGTCATCTTCTCTTATTGGCAGGAAGTGTGCTGATTTGGTGAGACGATCAACTATTACCCAAATAGTATCAAAACCACTTGCAGTCCTTGGCAATTTAGTGATGAAATCCATGGTAATGTTTTCCCATTTCCATTCCTGGATTTCGGGTTGTTGAAGTAGACCTGATGGTTTCTGATGCTCAGCTTTGATCTTAGAACACGTCAAACATTCTCCTACGTATTTAGCAACATCGGCTTTCATACCCGGCCACCAAAAATGTTTCTTGAGATCCTTGTACATCTTCCCCGTTCCAGGATGTATTGAGTATCTGGTTTTATGAGCCTCTCTAAGTACCATTTCTCTCATATCTCCAAATTTTGGTACCCAAATCCTTTCAGCCCTATACCGGGTTCCGTCTTCCCGAATATTAAGATGCTTCTCCGATCCTTTGGGTATTTCATCCTTTAAATTTCCCTCTTTTAAAACTCCTTGTTGCGCCTCCTTTATTTGAGTAGTAAGGTTATTATGAATCATTATATTCATAGATTTTACTCGAATGGGTTCTCTGTCCTTCCTGCTCAAGGCATCGGCTACCACATTTGCCTTCCCTGGGTGGTAACGAATCTCAAAGTCGTAATCATTCAATAATTCAATCCACCTACGCTGCCTCATATTCAGTTGTTTCTGATTAAATATGTGTTGAAGACTTTTGTGGTTGGTATATATAATACTTTTGACCCCATATAAGTAGTGCCTCCAAGTCTTTAATGCAAAAACAACCGCGTCTAATTCCAAATCATGCGTCGTATAATTTTGTTCGTGAATCTTCAATTATCTAGACGCATAAGCAATCACCTTCGTTCGTTGCATTAATACACAACCGAGACCTTGCTTTGATGCATCACAATAAATCACAAAATCATCATTCCCTTCAGGCAATGATAATATAGGTGCCGTAGTTAGCTTTTTCTTTAATAACTGAAACGCTTTCTCTTGTTCATCATTCCATTTAAATTTCTTCCCTTTATGCGTTAATGCAGTCAAGGGTTTTGCTATTCTGGAAAAGTCTTGGATGAACCTTCTGTAGTAACCAGCAAGTCCTAAAAACTGGCGTATGTGTTTCGGAGTTTTCTGGGTTTCCCACTTTTCAACAGTTTCTATCTTTGCCGGATCCACCTTAATACCTTCTTTGTTCACTATGTGACCGAGGAATTGAACTTCTTCTAACCAAAATGCACACTTTGAAAACTTAGCGTACAATTCTTCCTTCCTCAATACTTCTAACACCTTTCTCAAATGTTCACCGTGTTCTTGGTCATTCTTGGAGTAAATAAGTATGTCATCAATGAAAACAATGACAAACTTGTCAAGGTATGGTCCACACACTCGGTTTATAAGGTCCATGAACATAGCTGGTGCATTAGTTAAACCAAACGGCATGACCATAAACTCGTAATGACCGTAACGTGTTCTGAAAGCAGTCTTTGGAATATCATCTTCTTTCACCCGCATTTGATGATACCCGGAACGTAAGTCAATCTTTGAATAAACAGACGAGCCTTGTAGTTGATCAAATAAGTCGTTGATTCTCGGTAGTGGGTAGCGGTTCCTGATGGTAAGTTTGTTCAACTCTCGGTAGTCGATACACAACCTGAATGTACCATCTTTCTTCTTGACAAACAAAACAGGAGCTCCCCACGGTGATGTGCTTGGTCGAATGAAACCACGCTCTAAAAGTTCTTGTAATTGGCTTTGCAGTTCTTTCATCTCGCTGGGTGCGAGTCTGTAAGGAGCACGAGCTATTGGTGCAGCTCCTGGTACAAGATCTATTTGAAATTCAACGGATCGATGTGGGGGTAATCCCGGTAATTCTTTCGGAAATACATCGGGAAATTCTTTTGCAATGGGAACATCATTGATGCTCTTTTCTTCAGTTTGTACTTTCTCGACGTGAGCTAGAACAGCATAGCAACTTTTTCTTATTAGTTTTTGTGCCTTCAAATTACTAATAAGATGTAGCTTCGTGTTGCCCTTTTCTCCGTACACCATTAAGGGTTTTCCTTTTTCTCGTATAATGCGAATTGCATTTTTGTAACAAACGATCTCTGCTTTCACTTCTTTCAACCAGTCCATACCGATTATCACATCAAAACTCCCTAACTCTACTGGTATCAAATCAATCTTAAATGTTTCGCTAACCAGTTTAATTTCTCGATTCCGACATATATTATCTGCTGAAATTAATTTACCATTTGCTAATTCGAGTAAAAATTTACTATCCAAAGGCGTCAATGGACAACTTAATTTAGCACAAAAATCTCTACTCATATAGCTTCTATCCGCACCCGAATCAAATAAAACGTAAGCAGATTTATTGTCAATAAGAAACGTACCCGTAACAAGCTCCGGGTCTTCTTGTGCCTCTGCCGCATTAATATTGAAAACTCTTCCGCGGCCTTGTCCATTCGTGTTCTCCTGGTTCGGGCAATTTCTAATAATGTGGCCCGGTTTTCCACATTTATAACAAACTACATTGGCATAACTTGCTCCGACACTACTTGCTCCGCCATTACTCGTTCCGACACCATTTGTTCCTTTCGTTCTATCAACCCCTGGTCCGTAGACCTCACACTTCGCCGCGCTATGACCATTTCTTTTACACTTGTTGCAAAATTTGGTGCAGAACCCCGAGTGATACTTTTCACACCTTTGGCATAGCTGCTTCTGATTGTTGTTGTTGTTGCGGTTATTATTGTTGTTGGGATGATTGTTGTAGTTGCTGTTGTTGTTGTTGTTGTTGTTGTTGTTGGGCCATTTGTTGTAGTTGCGATTGATGTTGCGATTGTTGGGATAATTGTTGCGATTATTATTGTAATTGCTGTTGTTGTTGTATTGGTGATTCTTATCACCATTTTCCTCCCACTTTCTTTTGACTTGCTTCACATTGGCCTCTTCAGCAGTCTGTTCTTTAATTCTTTCTTCAATCTGGTTCACTAGTTTGTGAGCCATTCTACATGCCTGTTGTATAGAGGCGGGCTCGTGTGAACTTATATCTTCTTGGATTCTTTCCGGTAATCCTTTCACAAACGCGTCGATCTTCTCTTCCTCATCTTCGAATGCTCCCGGACACAATAGGCACAATTCTGTGAATCGTCTTTCATACGTGGTAATATAAAATCCTTGGGTTCGTAACCCTCTAAGTTCTGTCTTGAGCTTATTGACCTCGGTTCTGGGACGGTACTTCTCGTTCATCAAGTGCTTGAATGCTGACCACGGTAGTGCGTACGCATCGTCTTGTCCCACTTGCTCTAGATAGGTATTCCACCATGTTAACGCAGAACCTGTGAAGGTATGCGTAGCATACTTCACTTTGTCCTCTTCAGTACACTTACTTATGGCAAACACCGATTCGACCTTCTCGGTCCACCGTTTCAATCCGATCGGTCCTTCGGTTCCATCAAATTCTAAAGGTTTGCAGGCAGTGAATTCTTTGTAGGTGCATCCTACACGATTTCCTGTACTGCTAGATCCAAGGTTATTGTTGGTATGTAGCGCAGCCTGTACTGCGGCTATGTTTGAAGCTAGAAAAGTACGGAATTCCTCTTCATTCATATTCATGATGTGTCGAGTAGTCGGTGCCATTTCCTTCAAAATAGTCAAATGGAACAAGTTAATCATACAGAATATTAAGAGTAGTTAATAGTATTTCGTAGCATAATATGAACTTATTTATAAAAGCTTTTTCTTCATATTAGCGTTTTATAAGTTTAAATTCGGGTAGTAAATACCCGTTAAGTTCATACTTAGTAGCTAATATACAATTCAACTACTACAATTCTATATGAAAAACTGATTATAATAATATTTCGCGTTCAAACTTTTACACAATATTTTACAAACTTACAATACCGCTTATTTTACATATAGCATGAAATATAGCACACAATAAATTTGATACAAGATGGTTGTGAAGATAATTCTAGCTAGTACATAAGTCGTTCAGCAAAGGCAATAAAGACACGTAATTCATACGTCCAGAAACAAGCCATGCATTCTGGTTTTACTAGGATTACTTCCCATCCTTGGTCTTGTGGAACATAACCGTTATGGCCGTTAATAAGACAGCGTGTTGTAACGTCGTCAAAGGGACGAGGGTTACGTAATGTCCAACAGTCCCGTAACAATCTAAAAACCTCATTTCTTACCCCAATTACCGACTCCGTCACTTGTGGGAACGTTTTGTTTAATAGTTGTAGCCCGATGTTCTTGTTCTCACTTTGGTGAGAAGCGAACATTACTAATCCGTAAGCATAACATGCTTCTTTATGTTGCATGTTAGCCGCTTTTTCTAAATCACGAAGTCCAATATTCGGATATATTGAGTCAAAATAATTTCTTAACCCATTGCGTAAAATAGCATTTGGGTTCCCCGCAATATATGCGTCAAAGTAAACACATCGTAACTTATGGATTTCCCAATGTGATATCCCCCATCTTTCGAACGAAAGCCTTTTATAAACCAAGGCATTCTTGGAACGTTCTTCGAATGTCTTACAAACTGAACTCGCCTTAAATAGTTGTGCCGAAGAATTCTGACCGACTCTAGACAAGATTTCATCAATCATGTCTCCGGGTAGGTCTCTTAAAATATTGGGTTGTCTATCCATTTTGTGTTTTTATACTGTAAAATAGAAAAGAGTTAGATTCATAAAAAAAAATACTTATTAATACAACCACTTTTTACATATATCATAAAGCATAAGCACATTATATTACATATATTACACCACACGAATACAACTATCTTATTCCGACTCGCTTGTTTCTTCTTCTTCGGTTTTGGTTCGTTTTGCCAAGTTTCTAGGGATATATGATGTTCCCCTAATACGAGCCGTAATTTTCCACATTGGTTTAGAAAAACCTGGTGGTTTAGAGGTTCCCGGGTCATTGTTACAACTTAAGGACTTCGGGGGTTGACGATACATATAAAGTTCATCGGGGTTGGAATTAGATTTCTCTATTTTTATGCCCTTTCCCTTATTATTTTCTTTTGCCTTTTTAAATTCAGTTGGGGTAATTTCTATAACATCATCGGAATTCTCGTCGGAATCCGATTCATCGGAGAATTGGTAATCCTCCCAATATTTTGCTTCCTTGGCGGAAACACCATTGACCATAATTAACCTTGGTCGGTTGGTTGAGGATTTTCTTTTACTTAACCGTTTTATTATTTCCCCCACCGGTTCTATTTCTTCATCTGGTTCTGATTCTTCTTCCGGTTCCGACTCTTCTTCCGGTTCCTCTTCGGGAACTTGTGAATCAGTCCACGAATCATTCCAATTTACATTTGACTCTTCATTATTATTAGGTGAACTAATGGGACTTGTTCTAGAGGTAGACATCTATCACATAATATCAAACGCGTTAAGAGATTAATATATCACATAATATTCACATGTTAAAAATATATAGTTTCCAACAAAATTTGTTAAGCAATCATTTTTCAAGTAAACACGGTCGAAGTCCAGACTCACTAATGCATCCTAACAAACTCGATAAGACACACTAATGCAAAATTCGGGTTCTCTAAGACTAACGCTCTGATACCAACTGAAATGTCCCGTTCTTATTGATTAAAAACGTTCCATATTAATTGATTTCGTTGAGAGGTTTTGACCTCTATATGAGACGTTTTTCAAAGACTGCATTCATTTTTAAAACAAACCATAACCTTTATTTCATAGATAAAGGTTTTAAAAAAAACTTTACGTAGATTATCAAATAATGATAATCTAAAATATCCTGTTTACACACGACCATTACATAATGGTTTATAATACAAATATGTTACAACAAAATAAGTTTCTTGAATGCAGTTTTTACACAATATCATACAAGCATGGACTCCAAATCTCGTCCTTATTTAAGTATGTGACAGCGGAAGCTCTTAATAATCACCAGAGAATAAACATGCTTAAAACGTCAACAAAAATGTTGGTGAGTTATAGGTTTAACCTATATATATCAAATCATAATAATAGACCACAAGATTTCATATTTCAATACACATCCCATACATAGAGATAAAAATCATTCATATGGTGAACACCTGGTAACCGACATTAACAAGATGCATATATAAGAATATCCCCATCATTCCGGGACACCCTTCGGATATGATATAAATTTCGAAGTACTAAAGCATCCGGTACTTTGGATGGGGTTTGTTAGACCCAATAGATCTATCTTTAGGATTCGCGTCAATTAGGGTGTCTGTTCCCTAATTCTTAGATTACCAGACTTAATAAAAAGGGGCATATTCGATTTCGATAATTCAACCATAGAATGTAGTTTCACGTACTTGTGTCTATTTTGTAAATCATTTATAAAATCTGCATGTATTCTCATCCCAAAAATATTAGATTTTAAAAGTGGGAATATAACTCACTTTCACAGATTTTTACTTCGTCGGGAAGTAAGACTTGGCCACTGGTTGATTCACTAACCTATAACAATATATACATATATATCAAAGTATGTTCAAAATATATTTACAACACTTTTAATATATTTTGATGTTTTAAGTTTATTAAGTCAGCTGTCCTCGTTAGTAACCTACAACTAGTTGTCCACAGTTAGATGTACAGAAATAAATCGATAAATATTATCTTGAATCAATCCACGACCCAGTGTATACGTATCTCAGTATTGATGACAACTCAAACTATATATATTTTGGAATCAACCTCAACCCTGTATAGCTAACTCCAACATTCACATATAGAGTGTCTATGGTTGTTCCGAAATATATATAGATGTGTCGACATGATAGGTCGAAACATTGTATACGTGTCTATGGTATCTCAAGATTACATAATATACAATACAAGTTGATTAATTTATGGTTGGAATAGATTTGTTACCAATTTTCACGTAGCTAAAATGAGAAAAATTATCCAATCTTGTTTTACCCATAACTTCTTCATTTTAAATCCGTTTTAAGTGAATCAAATTGCTATGGTTTCATATTGAACTCTATTTTATGAATCTAAACAGAAAAAGTATAGGTTTATAGTCGGAAAAATAAGTTACAAGTCATTTTTGTAAAGGTAGTCATTTCAGTCGAAAGAACGACGTCTAGATGACCATTTTAGAAAACATACTTCCACTTTGAGTTTAACCATAATTTTTGGATATAGTTTCAAGTTCATAATAAAAATCATTTTCTCAGAATAACAACTTTTAAATCAAAGTTTATCATAGTTTTTAATTAACTAACCCAAAACAGCCCGCGGTGTTACTTCGACGGCGTAAATTCGGTTTTACGGTGTTTTTCGTGTTTCCAGGTTTTAAATCATTAAGTTAGCATATAATATAGATATAGAACATGTGTTTAGTTGATTTTAAAAGTCAAGTTAGAAGGATTAACTTTTGTTTGCGAACAAGTTTAGAATTAACTAAACTATGTTCTAGTGATTACAAGTTTAAACCTTCGAATAAGATAGCTTTATATGTATGAATCGAATGATGTTATGAACATCATTACTACCTTAAGTTCCTTGGATAAACCTACTGGAAAAGAGAAAAATGGATCTAGCTTCAATGGATCCTTGGATGGCTCGAAGTTCTTGAAGCAGAATCATGACACGAAAACAAGTTCAAGTAAGATCATCACTTGAAATAAGATTGTTATAGTTATAGAAATTGAACCAAAGTTTGAATATGATTATTACCTTGTATTAGAATGATAACCTACTGTAAGAAACAAAGATTTCTTGAGGTTGGATGATCACCTTACAAGATTGGAAGTGAGCTAGCAAACTTGAAAGTATTCTTGATTTTATGTAACTAGAACTTGTAGAATATATGAAGAACACTTAGAACTTGAAGATAGAACTTGAGAGAGATCAATTAGATGAATAAAATTGAAGAATGAAAGTGTTTGTAGGTGTTTTTGGTCGTTGGTGTATGTATTAGATATAAAGGATATGTAATTTTGTTTTCATGTAAATAAGTCATGAATGATTACTCATATTTTTGTAATTTTATGAGATATTTCATGCTAGTTGCCAAATGATGGTTCCCACATGTGTTAGGTGACTCACATGGGCTGCTAAGAGCTGATCATTGGAGTGTATATACCAATAGTACATACATCTAAAAGCTGTGTATTGTACGAGTACGAATACGGGTGCATACGAGTAGAATTGTTGATGAAACTGAACGAGGATGTAATTGTAAGCATTTTTGTTAAGTAGAAGTATTTTGATAAGTGTATTGAAGTCTTTCAAAAGTGTATAAATACATATTAAAACACTACATGTATATACATTTTAACTGAGTCGTTAAGTCATCGTTAGTCGTTACATGTAAGTGTTGTTTTGAAACCTTTAGGTTAACGATCTTGTTAAATGTTGTTAACCCAATGTTTATAATATCAAATGAGATTTTAAATTATTATATTATCATGATATTATCATGTATGAATATCTCTTAATATGATATATATACATTAAATGTCTTTACAACGATAATCGTTACATATATGTCTCGTTTAAAAATCATTAAGTTAGTAGTCTTGTTTTTACATATGTAGTTCATTGTTAATATACTTAATGATATGTTTACTTATCATAGTATCATGTTAACTATATATATATATCCATATATATGTCATCATATAGTTTTTACAAGTTTTAACGTTCGTGAATCACCGGTCAACTTGGGTGGTCAATTGTCTATATGAAACATATTTCAATTAATCAAGTCTTAACAAGTTTGATTGCTTAACATGTTGAAAACATTTAATAATGTAAATATCAATCTCAATTAATATATATAAACATGGAAAAGTTCGGGTCACTACATATATTATGTGATATATTAATCTCTTAACATGTTTGATATTGTGTGATAGATGTCTACCTCTAGCACAAATCCCATTGACTCACCTAATAATAACGAAGAGTCGAATATATATTGGACTGATTCACAAGTTCCCGAAGAAGAACCGGAAGAAGAATCAGAACCGAAAGAAGAATCAGAACCGGAAGAGGAGGAACCGGAGGAGGAAATAGAACCGGTGGGGGAAATAATAAAACGGTTAAGTAAAAGAAAATCCTCAACTAACCGACCAAGGTTAATTATGGTCAATGGTGTTTCCGCCAAGGAAGCAAAATATTGGGAGGATTACCAATTCTCCGATGAATCGGATTCCGACGAGAATTCCGATGATGTTATAGAAATTACCCCAACTGAATTTAAAAAGGCAAAAGAAAATAATAAGGGAAAGGGCATAAAAATAGAGAAATCTAATTCCAACCCCAATGAACTTTATATGTATCGTCAACCCCCGAAGCCCTTAAGTTGTAACAATGACCCGGGAACCTCTAAACCACCAGGTTTTTCTAAACCGTTGTGGAAAACGACAGCTCGTATTAGGGGAACATCATATATCGCTAGAAACTTGGCAAAACGAACCAAAACCGAAGAAGAAGAAACGAGCGAGTCGGAATAAGATAGTTGTATTCGTGTGGTGTAATATATGTAATATAGTGTGCTTATGCTTTATGATATATGTAAAAATTGCTTGTATTAATAAGTATTTTTTTATGAATCTAACTCTTGTCTATTTTACAGTATAAAAACACAAAATGGATAGACAACCCAATATTTTAAGAGACCTACCCGGAGACATGATTGATGAAATCTTGTCTAGAGTCGGTCAGAATTCTTCGGCACAACTATTTACGGCGAAATCAGTTTGTAAGACATTCGAAGAACGTTCCAAGAATGTCTTGGTTTATAAGAGACTTTCGTTTGAAAGATGGGGGATATCACATTGGGAAACCCATAAGTTACGATGTGTTTACTTTGACGCATATATTGCGGGGAACCCAAATGCTATTTTACGTAACGGGTTAAGAAATTATTTTGACTCAATGTATCCGAATATAGGACTTCATGATTTAGAAAAAGCGGCTAACATGCAACATAAAGAAGCATGCTATGCTTACGGGTTAGTAATGTTCGCTTCTCACCAAAGTGAGAAAAAGAACATCGGGCTACAACTATTAAACAAAACGTTCCCACAAGTGACGGAGTCGGTAATTGGGGTAAGAAATGAGGTTTTTAGGTTATTACGAGACTGTTGGTCATTACGTAACCCTCGTCCCTTTGACGACGTTACAACACGCTGTCTTATCAATGGCCATAACAGTTATGTTCCACAAGACCAAGGATGGGAAGTAGTCCTAGTAAAACCAGAATGCATGACTTGTTTTTGGACGTATGAATTACGTGTCTTTATTGCCTTTGCTGTACGACTTGTGTACTAGCTAGAATTATCTTCATAACTATCTTGTATCAAAGTTATTGTGTGCTATATTTCATGCTTTATGTAAAATAAACGGTATTGTAAGTTTGTAAAATATTGTATAAAAGTTTGAACGCGAAATATTATTATAATCAGTTTTTCATATAGAATTGTAGTAGTTGAATTGTATATTAGCTACTAAGTATGAACTTAACGGGTAGGTACTACCCGAATTTAAACTTATAAAACGCTAATATGAAGAAAAGGCTTTTATAAATGAGTTCATATTATGCTACGAAATACTATTAACTACTCTTTATATTCTGTATGATTAACTTGTTCCATTTGACTATTTTGAAGGAAATGGCACCGACTACTCGACACACCGTGAATATGAATGAAGAGGAATTTCGTACTTTTCTAGCTTCAAACATAGCCGCAGTACAGGCTGCGCTACATACCAACAATAACCTTGGATCTAGCAGTACAGGAAATCGTGTAGGATGCACCTACAAAGAATTCACTGCCTGCAAACCGTTGGAATTTGATGAAACCGAAGGACCGATCAGATTGAAACGGTGGACCGAGAAGGTCGAATCGGTGTTTGCCATAAGTAAGTGTACTGAAGAGGACAAAGTGAAGTATGCTACGCATACCTTCACAGGTTCTGCGTTAACATGGTGGAATACCTATCAAGAGCAAGTGGGACAAGGTGATGCGTACGCACTACCGTGGTCAGCATTCAAGCAATTGATGAACGAGAAGTACCATCCCATAACCAAGGTCAATAAGCTCAAGACAGAACTTAGAGGGTTACGAACCCATGGATTTGATATTACCACGTACGAAAGACGATTCACAGAATTGTGCCTATTGTGTCCGGGAGCGTTCGAAGATGAGGAAGAGAAGATCGACGCGTTTGTGAAAGGATTACCGGAAAGAATCCAAGAAGATATAAGTTCACACGAGCCCGCCTCCATACAACAGGCATGTAGAATGGCTCACAAAGTAGTGAACGAGATTGAGGAAAGAATTAAAGAACATACGGCTGAAGAGACCAATGTGAAGCAAGTTAAAAGAAAGTGGGAGGAAAACGGTGATAAGAATCACCAATACAACAACAACAGCAATTACAATAATAATCGCAACAATTATCCCAACAATCGCAACTACAACAAACGGCCCAACAACAACAACAACAACAACAACATCATCATCAACTACAACAATCATCCCAACAACAATAACAACCGCAACAACAACAACAATCAGAAGTAGCTATGCCAAAGGTGTGAAAAGTATCACTTGGGGTTCTGCACCAAATTTTGCAACAAGTGTAAAAGAAATGGTCATAGCGCGGTGAAGTGTGAGGTCTACGGACCAGGGGTTAACAGAACGAAAGGAACAAATGGTGTAGGAACGAGTAATGGCGGAGCAAGTAGTGTCGGAGCAAGTTATGCCAATGTAGTTTGTTATAAATGTGGAAAACCGGGCCACATTATTAGAAATTGCCCGAACCGGGAGAACACGAATGGACAAGGCCGCAGAAGAGTTTTCAATATTAATGCGGCAGAGGCACAGGAAGACCCGGAGCTTGTTACGGGTACATTTCTTATTGACAATAAATCTTCTTACGTTTTATTTTATTCGGGTGCGGATAGAAGCTATATGAGTAGAGATTTTTATGCTAAATTAAGTTGTCCATTGACGCCGTTGGATAGTAAATTTTTCCTCGAATTAGCAAACAGTAAATCAATTTCAGCAGATAATATATGCCAGAATCAAGAAATTAAACTGGGTAGCAAAATATTTAAGATTGATTTGATACCAGTAGAGTTAGGGAGTTTTGATGTAATAGTTGGCATGGACTGGCTGAAGAAGGTGAAAGCAGAGATCGTATGTTATAAAAATGCAATTCGCATTATACGAGAAGAAGGAGAACCCTTAATGGTGTACGGAGAAAAGGGCAACATGAAGCTACATCTTATTAGTAATTTGAAGGCACAAAAACTAATAAGAAAAGGTTGCTATGTTGTTCTAGCACACGTCGAGAAAGTACAAACTGAAGAAAAGAGCATCAATGATGTTCCCGTCGCAAAAGAATTTCCCGATGTATTTCCGAAAGAATTACCGGGACTACCTCCACATCGATCTGTTGAATTTCAAATAGATCTTGTACCAGGAGCTGCACCAATAGCTCGTGCTCCTTATAGACTCGCACCCAGCGAGATGAAAGAATTGCAAAGCCAACTGCAAGAACTATTAGAATGTGGTTTCATTCGACCAAGCACATCACCATGGGGAGCTCCTGTTTTGTTTGTCAAGAAGAAGGATGGTACATTTAGGTTGTGTATTGACTACAGAGAGTTGAAAAAACTTACCATCAAAAACCGTTATCCACTACCGAGAATTGAAGACTTATTTGATCAACTACAAGGCTCGTCGGTTTATTCGAAGATCGATTTACGTTCTGGATATCATCAAATGCGAGTAATGGAGGATGATATTCCAAAAACTGCTTTTAGGACGCGTTATGGTCATTACGAGTTTATGGTTATGCCGTTTGGATTGACTAACGCACCAGCTGTGTTCATGGACCTTATGAACCGAGTGTGTGGGCCATATCTTGACAAGTTTGTCATTGTTTTCATCGATGACATACTTATTTACTCAAAGAATGATCAAGAGCACGAAGAACATTTGAGAAAAGTGCTAGAAGTATTGAGGAAAGAAAAACTGTACGCTAAGTTTTCAAAGTGTGCATTTTGGTTGGAAGAAGTTCAATTCCTCGGTCACATAGTGAACAAAGAAGGTATCCAGGTGGACCCGGCAAAGATCGAAACCGTTGAAAATTGGGAAACCCCAAAAACTCCGAAGCATATACGTCAATTTTTAGGATTGGCTGGTTACTACAGAAGATTCATCTAAGATTTCTCCAAAATAGCAAAACCCTTGACTGCATTAACGCATAAAGGGAAGAAATTTGAATGGAAGGATGAACAAGAGAAGGCGTTTCAATTATTGAAGAAAAAGCTAACTACGGCACCTATATTGTCATTGCCTGAAGGGAATGATGATTTTGTGATTTATTGTGATGCATCAAAGCAATGTCTTGGTTGTGTATTAATGCAACGGACGAAGATGATTGCTTATGCGTCTAGACAATTGAAGATTCACGAGAAAAATTATACGACGCATGATTTGGAATTAGGCGCGGTTGTTTTTGCATTAAAGACTTGGAGGTACTACTTATATGGGGTCAAAAGTATTATATATACCGACCACAAAAGTCTTCAACACATATTTAATCAGAAACAACTGAATATGAGGCAGCGTAGGTGGATATAATTGTTGAATGATTATGACTTTGAGATTCATTACCACCCGGGGAAGGCAAATGTGGTAGCCGACGCCTTGAGCAGAAAGGATAGAGAACCCATTCGAGTAAAATCTATGAATATAATGATTTACACTAACCTTACTACTCAAATAAAGGAGGCGCAACAAGGAGTTTTAAAAGAGGGAAATTTAAAGGATGAAATACCCAAAGGATCGGAGAAGCATCTTATTATTCGGGAAGACGGAACCCGGTATAGGGCTGAAAGAATTTGGGTACCAAAATTTGGAGATATGAAAGAAATGGTACTTAGAGAAGCTCATAAAACCAGATACTCAATACATCCTGGAACGGGGAAGATGTACAAGGATCTTAAGAAACATTTTTGGTGGCCAGGTATGAAAGCCAATATTGTTAAATATGTAGGAGAATGTTTGACGTGTTCTAAGGTCAAAGCTGAACATCAGAAACCATCAGGTCTACTACAACAACCTGAAATCCCGGAATGGAAATGGGAAAACATTACCATGGATTTCATTACTAAATTGCCAAGGAATGCAAGTGGTTATGATACTATTTGGGTAATAGTTGATCATCTCACCAAGTCAGCACACTTCCTGCCAATAAGAGAAGATGACAAGATAGAGAAGTTAGCACGACTGTATTTGAAGGAAGTCGTCTCCGGACATGGAATACCAATCTCTATTATCTCTGATAGGGATGGCAGATTTATTTCAAGATTCTGGCAGACATTACAGCAAGCATTGGGAACTCGTCTAGACATGAGTACTACCTATCATCCACAAACTGATGGGCAGAGTGAAAGGACGATACAAACGCTTGAAGACATGCTACGAGCTTTTGTTATTGATTTCGGAAACAGTTGGGATCGACATCTACCGTTAGCAGAATTTTCCTACAACAACAGCTACCATTCAAGCATTGAGATGGCGCCGTTTGAAGCACTTTATGGTAGAAAGTGCAGGTCTCTGATTTTTTGGAGTGAAGTGGGGGATAGACAGATTACGGGTCCGGAGATAATACAAGAAACTACCGAGAAAATCATCCAAATTCAACAAAGATTGAAAACCGCCCAGAGTCGACAAAAGAGCTACGCGGACAGTAAAAGAAAAGATATAGAGTTTGAAATTGGAGAAATGGTCATGCTTAAGGTTTCACCTTGGAAAGGCGTTGTTCGATTTGGTAAACGGGGGAAACTAAATCCAAGGTACATTGGACCATTCAAGATTATAGATCGTGTCGGACCAGTAGCTTACCAACTGGAGCTAATTCAACAACTCGCGGCTGTACATAACACTTTCCACGTCTCAAATTTGAAGAAATGTTTTTCTAAAGAAGATCTCACTATTCCGTTGGACGAAATCCAAATCAATGAAAAACTTCAATTCATTGAAGAACCCGTCGAAATAATGGAACGTGAGGTTAAGAGACTTAAACAAAACAAGATACCGATTGTTAAGGTTCGATGGAATGCTCGTAGAGGACCCGAGTTCACCTGGGAGCGTGAAGATTAGATGAAGAAGAAATACCCGCATTTATTTCCAGAAGATACGTCAACACCTCCAACTGCTTAAAATTTCGGGACGAAATTTATTTAACGGGTAGGTACTGTAGTGACCCGAACTTTTCCATGTTTATATATATATATATATATTAAATGAAATTGTTATTTACATGATTAAGTGTTTCCAACATGTTAAGCAATCAAACTTGTTAAGACTTGATTAATTGAAATAGGTTTCATATAGACAATTGACCACCCAAGTTGACCGGTGATTCACGAACGTTAAAACTTGTAAAAACTATACGATGACATATATATGGTTATATATATAGTTAACATGATTTTATTATAAGTATGTATCTCATTAGTTATTTTAACAATGAGTTATATACATAAAAATGAGACTATTAATTTAAGAAACTCGAAAACGATATATATAACGATTATCGTTATAACAACGTATTACTAGGTACATATGAATCATATTAAGATATTGATACACTTGGTTAATTATGTTAAATGATAAGTAAATATATTATTAAGTGTATTAACAATGAAATACATATGTAAAAATAAGACTACTAACTTAATGATTTCGAAACGAGACATATATGTAACGATTATCGTTGTAACGACATTTAACTGTATATATATCATACTAAGATATATTATATATCATAATATCATGATAATATAACAATTTAACATCTCATTTGTTATAATAAACAATGGGTTAACAACATTCAACAAGATCGTTAACCTAAAGGTTTCAAAACAACATTTACATGTAACGACTAACGATGACTTAACGACTCAGTTAAAATGTATATACATGTAGTGTTTTAATATGTATTCATACACTTTTTAAAGACTTCAAGACACTTATCAAAATACTTCTACTTAACAAAAATGCTTACAATTACATCCTCGTTCAGTTTCATCAACAATTCTACTCGTATGCACCCGTATTCGTACTCGTACAATACACAGCTTTTAGATGTATGTACTATTGGTATATACACTCCAATGATCACCTCTTAGCAGCCCATGTGAGTCACCTAACACATGTAGAAACCATCATTTGGCAACTAGTATGAAATATCTCATAAAATTACAAAAATATGAGTAATCATTCATGACTTATTTACATGAAAACAAAATTACATATCCTTTATATCTAATCCATATACCAACGACCAAAAACACCTACAAACACTTTCATTCTTCAATTTTATTCATCTAATTGATCTCTCTCAAGTTCTATCTTCAAGTTCTAAGTGTTCTTCATAAATTCCAAAAGTTCTAGTTTCATAAAATCAAGAATACTTCCAAGATTGCAAGTTTACTTCCAAGTTTTCTAAATCCAGTCCAAGTAATCATCCAAGATCAAGAAACCTTTGTTACTTACAGTAGGTTATCTTTCTAATACAAGGTAATAATCATATTCAAAATTAAATTCAATTTCTATAACTATAACAATCTTATTTCGAGTGGAAATCTTACTTGAAATTGTTTTCGTGTCATGATTCTGCTTCAAGAACTTTCAAGCCATCCAAGGATCCTTTGAAGCTAGATCTGTTTTTCTCATTTCTAGTAGGTTTATCCAAGGAACTTGAGGTAGTAATTATGTTCATAACATCATTCGATTCATACATATAAAGCTATCTTATTCGAAGGTTTAAACTTGTAATCACTAGAACATAGTTTAGTTAATTCTAAACTTGTTCACAAATAAAAGTTAATCCTTCTAACTTGACTTTTAAAATCAACTAAACACATGTTCTATATCTATATGATATGCTAACTTAATGATTTAAAACCTGGAAACACGAAAAACACCGTAAAATCGGATTTACGCCGACGTAGTAACACCGCGGGCTGTTTTGGGTTAGTTAATTAAAAACTATGATAAACTTTGATTTAAAAGTTGTTATTCTGGGAAAATGATTTTTATTATGAACATGAAACTATATCCAAAAATTATGGTTAAACTCAAAGTGGAAGTATGTTTTCTAAAATGGTCATCTAGACGTCGTTCTTTCGACTGAAATGACTACCTTTACAAAAATGACTTGTAACTTATTTTTCTGACTATAAACCTATACTTTTTATGTTTAGATTCATAAAATAGAGTTCAATATGAAACCATAGCAATTTGATTCACTCAAAACGGATTTAAAATGAAGAAGTTATGGGTAAAACAAGATTGGATAATTTTTCTCATTTTAGCTACGTGAAAATTGGTAACAAATCTATTCCAACCATAACTTAATCAACTTGTATTGTATATTATGTAATCTTGAGATACCATAGACACGTATACAATGTTTCGACCTATCATGTCGACACATCTATATATATTTCGGAACAACCATAGACACTCTATATGTGAATGTTGGAGTTAGCTATACAGGGTTGAGGTTGATTCCAAAATATATATAGTTTGAGTTGTGATCAATACTGAGATACGTATACACTGGGTCGTGGATTAATTCAAGATAATATTTATCTATTTATTTCTATACATCTAACTGTGGACAACTAGTTGTAGGTTACTAACGAGGACAGCTGACTTAATAAACTTAAAACATCAAAATATATTAAAAGCGTTGTAAATATATTTTGAACATACTTTGATATATATGTATATATTGTTATAGGTTCGTGAATCAACCAGTGGCCAAGTCTTACTTCCCGACGAAGTAAAAATCTGTGAAAGTGAGTTATAGTCCCACTTTTAAAATCTAATATTTTTGGGATGAGAATACATGCAGGTTTTATAAATGATTTACAAAATAGACACAAGTACGTGAAACTACATTCTATGGTTGAATTATCGAAATCGAATATGCCCCTTTTTATTAAGTCTGGTAATCTAAGAATTAGGGAACAGAAACCCTAATTGACGCGAATCCTAAAGATAGATCTATTGGGCTTAACAAACCCCATCCAAAGTACTGGATGCTTTAGTACTTTGAAATTTATATCATATCCGAAGGGTGTCCCGGAATGATAGGGATATTCTTATATATGCATCTTGTTAATGTCGGTTACCAGGTGTTCACCATATGAATGATTTTTATCTCTATATATGGGATGTGTATTGAAATATGAAATCGTGTAGTCTATTGTTACGATTTGATATATATAGGTTAAACCTATAACTCACCAACATTTTTGTTGACGTTTAAAGCATGTTTATTCTCAGGTGAATACTAAGAGCTTCCGCTGTTGCATACTAAAATAAGGACAAGATTTGGAGTCCATGTTTGTATGATATTGTGTAAAAAGTGCATTCAAGAAACTGATTTCGATGTAACATATTTGTATTGTAAACCATTATGTAATGGTCATGTGTAAACAGGATATTTTAGATTATCATTATTTGATAATCTACGTAAAGCTTTTTAAACCTTTATTTATGAAATAAAGGTTATGGTTTGTTTTAAAAATGAATGCAGTCTTTGAAAAACGTCTCATATAGAGGTCAAAACCTCACAACGAAATCAATTAATATGGAACGTTTTTAATCAATAAGAACGGGATATTTCAGCGCCAATAGGCGTGGCCTGGTGCCTGGTCTGTTTCAAAAGTTCAAGTCTCAACCAAACTTCAATTTAGCACAAATCACAAACCGTAAACACTTAGAACACGTATCTTATATTGTTAGAAAGGTATTTTGACGAGGAACACAACTAACCACTTTTCATCAAGCAAAAACATCACTTGAAATAACCAAAATCTCGTCAAATGATAATTAAAGGTTTATTTTCAAAGTTTCAAGTTCACAAAATGCATTTTAAGATTCGGGAATCCAATTCACACACATGATGTGCCATTTTGAAGGTAATGAAACATACATTACAACTAAGCACTTACTAATAACATTTCATGGCATTCAAAACATCAAAAGTTCATTTTAAGTCTTTCAAACCCTAACCAAATTTCACAAAAATCAATAATCATGTGTTTGAAGTTTTCTTAATCAACCTACGTATCAAAACGAAGTTAATGATACTAGTAACACAATTAAAACATGAACTTTAACAATTTAACAACATTAACTCATCCAAAATCAAAGATTAAGCACACCCATTTTCAAGTTCATGCTAGTTACTCCAAAACAACAAATCGAGCAAACAAAACATATATTCATGTTATATTTGAGCCATAGACACTAACTAACACCATTTCAAGTATATAAAACGAATTTAGAGAAATCTAGTGTTTTAGAAAAGTTACCCAAATGTGATGAAATTGGTACCAAAATGTAGAGGATGAAGAGAGGATCACGAATATTTAATTTGTTTTGATGTTTCCTTCTTGATTCGGATTTGGATGATGAATTAATGAAATGGGTGTTTGAGTTCAAAAATGGAAGTAGAGAGAAAAGAGAGAAAGAGATGTGGGATTGAATGAGTGGTGGTAGTGGTGGGTTGACTAGTTGACCTAGTCAACTAGTTTTCCCACTTGACGCCAATAGTCCCTCGAGTTTAAAAGCGGGTGCGGGAATTAACCAAATGAGTATTTTAAAAATGCTCGAGTAAACTAGTGATGTTATAATTAAATAACAGGAATATTAAGAACGTTAGTCAACGAAAGGTACGAATTTAGATAACGGAAGATATTATCTAAAAAAAAGACAGTGTTAAAATAAATTTAACGGAAAAATGCGGGATGTTACAAAGAAAATCCTTTCGCAAGGATTTAGAATATGGAGCAAGATATTCGCTGAAGAGTTCATCAGATACGGAATCATCAGGATTCTTTGAAAACAGATTTAGTCTTTGTGATTTGTCCATGGCCTTCTTTATAGTTTCGCATAATTCGCTTTTCGGTACTAAATTTTTTATTGAGTGTTTCCAACACTACATTCTTTATCATCAAACTTTCGACTGTTTAAGTCGTGTACAATTTTTGCTGCTGTATTCAGTTTTTTTTTCTTCTTCAGAATTTGAAGTATTGATTTGTAGACTGGGTGTTTTTCAGAATTTCAGAATGGAAGATCATAATTCTAAGAGTTAAGGATTATATGTACACTTATAACTATTGATGTAGACATGCTGCGAGATTTCAAAATACTGATTACTAATTTTTGGTAATTGATATGACAATTCTCGTTACAAAATACGGATGAGTATATGATAGGGTTTTAATGTACGAGTATAATGGTTCTTCGGAGTGACTCAACTAATGAGTAATGAAGTTGCTGGTAAGTTTACTGCTGATGTGGTGAGATATAAATGGTTCTCCAGTATCGATGATGAAAAACAAACTTATATATCTAGGTTATACTAAAGCTAATCCAAATGAAAATCCAAGTTGATTTGCAGGAGCTGTGATAAAGTTGGCTAATTTGGAAAGGAATTGCAAAGTTATTTTCGGTAATAACAACGCTAAAGGAATTAATACAGCTACGCATTAAATGTTTACTCAGTTTCCGAGAGTTTTCAGGTGCATAACTATATCCATCAATCTTTTCTTCCGTAGATGAAGTGCGGTTGGTTCATCTTCTTGATTGAGGTGTTTTCAAGATTCATGAAAGGTTTGAACGCAGATTGTAATTGTCAAGATATAAATGAGGTTTAAGATGAAATCAAGTGGCAAACTTGAAGAATTGTTTAGTTTCATATGTTATAATCAATATTTTAATTCATTTTAATTGTCCAATATTATTAGTCCACAGTCGATAGTCCACAGTTGACAGTCCAATAATTCATATATAGTTTAATATATAATATTCGAATTAATTAATACGTATCGTGACCCGTGTACATGTCTCAGAATCGATCACAACTCAAATTATATATATATTATTGTAGAATCAACCTCAACCTTGTATAGCTAACTCCACCATTACTGCATATAGAGTGTCTATGGTTATTCCAAATAATATATATAGATGCGTCGATATGATATGTCAAAACCTTGTATACGTGTCCCGATATTTAAATGCGTAAAATATATAACAGAAATTAAATGACGATAAATAAAATTGCGAGAATTAAAATTGCGATAAATAAATTGCGATAAATAAAAGGTAATACGGAATTAACAGTTAGCTAGGAACAGTTAGCTAGGATTTTGTTAGCGTGGATTCTTAACAAAATTTCTCGTAGTTAATTTGTTTGTTTCTAACAAATTTTATTTTGTCCAATGTTTTCTTCATTATGCCACTTGTTGGATTCTG